>NC_090932.1:1359237094-1359862094 GCF_040938575.1 Ambystoma mexicanum | reverse complement strand
ACAGCTGCGGTCTCCTTCAACGTGATGCGTAGTGCAGAGATGACTGTCTGGACTGGCCCGCCTAGTCTTGTCTGCTGGACCCAAAGAAGTATTTTCCTGCAAGTGGAGACAGTGATTAACCACCTGTGGGTTTTAGTGATGGCCTCCCAACTGTTCTCGCTCTCCCCCACTAATCACCTCCGATATCCCCTTAGTAACCTCACCTTATGTTCGTAAAAGAAGAGCTCTCCATCCTGCGTATCTTGCAGGGGCGCGTAGATACCAGTTACTTCACTGGTTTGAAGGCAATGGGAGAGTTCCGGTAAGTATTGACTCTGAAGTCCCTGGCGGGATTGGTAAGTATCAAGTTCAAAGAGCTCAATGTGCCCGATGTTCACTCTTGTCCCCTTCCTTCCTTAAGTTGCAACTGAGTTTGTGAGAAGAAGGTCTCGTAGCTGCTGCTGGCATTCAGGTAAGAGTCTGTGTTATCCAACTCTGTCCGGTAACTATTGCATGCGTTAACGTGTTGTTTTTTTGCATATGAAAATGTGGAGAGTTATGGAATAATACCGCCGGTGGTAAGTTTATGGTGGTAAGAGGTTGTATTTGTTGATTCCCTTGGCTCACCTTGTTTTTTCTTGTGTCCCCGAGGTGCCGGATTACGGCAAAGAAATGATGGAGACAGTGCCGGATCAAAAGATGCTGTGAGAACTGGTGAGTATGGCGCTGTGCTGGAGCTGGCGAAGCGACGCGTGCAGGACTGATGTACTTTCCAGGTCCGGAGATGAAATGGTTCTGGAATTAGGTGAAGAATTTGAAATAAGTTCGTTTTCTAACCTTGTCCTTTTCTTCTTCTTTATTCTAGGAGCTCCGGATTCGAGGCGGGCGTGGCAGAAGACTGGATGCTGGCTGCAGGCACGCGGGCGTGGCAGAAGACTGGATGCTGGCTGCAGGCACGGTGAGCGTCACTCTGCTGGATGCAGAATAACGTGAAGCATGTGCTGCTGTTCAGGTGTGGTTTAAATAGCCTCCAAAGTAGTTCCAGGTAAGAAGTTCCCTAGAGCCACGCCCGAGTAAAAAATAGTCCCTGTAACAAAAAAGTCCCATCCAGGCCTCATGTAGGCTTGGACTCTTTTGCAGCATGGTCTGCATCAGGTAAGCAAAGTCTATGAGCCTGGCGCCTATGGCGCCAGTACTGATTTCTATGATGAGCCTGGCACCTAAGGCGCCAGGACTGAACCCAGACAGCCCCTAGCCGGGGCTGCTGAGGTTTAAACAAATGTCTGGATGCCTGCTCCCGGAGCTGAGGGCCTTGGTCCTGGTGCCCGGGGGTAAGCATCATGACACTGGCTTTCTTGTGCACGCCTCTTAAAAAATAATAACAGGGGGTTCCACAAGTGTAACACTTTGAGCAGTGACTCTAAATAAGAAAGAATAGGAATAACAAACAATTTGTCTTTCTGGAATTCTATACAATAATTTCTAGACTCATTAAAGGTTTATTTCAGGTCCACTTCAGGGGGGTGAGTCACTGATTTAGTCTGTTTTTAAACACCTCAAATTCGCAATGCAGACAAAAACTTCCAAAAAGCATTTAGAGTAGAATAAGCATTCATTTCAGACAATGGGCCTCATTCCGATTGGGGCGGTAAGGGATACTGGGCACCGGTAAAGAGACTGGTGCCGGTAATCCCTTACCGCCCTACTATGAGTTCCCTTAGCGGGTCCCTCCTAGGCGTCATGGACAGGACCCTTTAAGGGAAATCAGAGCCAATAACGGTACCGCAATTTGCGGTACCGTTATTAGCGCCTTGCCCCTTCCCATTGAGCCCTATGGGGGCTCAAATGGGAATGGGGAATGGCTTTTTCAATGGGTACTTATCTGTCCCGCAAAGGTCGGACTACACCGGTAAATCCCCATTGATCCATACCTGTGCCGGACCCGTTATTGGCGGCAGACATGGCGCAAATAGCGCCATGACTACCTTCAATCTCGGAATGAGGCCCTATGTATTTTACTTTTCGCAAGTTACAGTTGTGGCATGTTTGTTTCTGCTGTTGTCTCTAGTATGATATCACAAGATATTCCATCTCAGTGTCCTTGGTCACTTGACAAAATCCTTCTGCCTAAAAGCTTCTGTACAGTTTAGAAATGTTTGCATAGCACATAAAGTGGCCCTTGATTTCATTGTGCCACAATTAATGCTTTTTTCTAATGTGTCTCCTATCTCCATGGCATGATGTTCAGGATGTTTGTTTGCATGCATGAGGTAACGAGTGCCCAGAGTACGGGATGGCGTGTAAGTGTGCTGCTTTCCCTGCGATACACAGGTATGAACCCTCCCAATGGTACGTATTTTGCCAACCTCTAAAGCCTGAAAAGTAGATACAAAGAGGCTTGACATGTGGCCATCTTTGCACTAGACCGGGAGATGAACTGACCTACTGTTATATTTCAGTTACCAGTTTAATGGTATCCACTACAGAGTGCACTTTGTTTATTGACTGAGAACATTCAGACATGTAATTGCTCATTTTGCTATAGCCAGTAAGATAGCTATTGGCGGTAAGATAGCTCAGTGGGTTGAGCACTTGCTGCTGTGATGTGTGTGGGATCTGAGGTTGATAAATGTGTACCAACACAGGTTGGATGATATTGAATGCATATTTGTTCTATGTAAAGCGATTAACCATGAGTGCTATATACTAACACATTATTATCATTTGGCCTTGGACATCTGCTCTCATTCACAGTAATTTGGTAATATGGGCCTATACACACTGATATTAGCAATACATATGGTGATCCATCTTATGAAATGTGTATCATATTACAGGGATATTGTAACCATATTTGTCCTAGTGTACTTAGGAGCAATGTTATGATATGCCACTTCCTGTTTTTTCAAGTGATGAAAGGTCATGTTCTATCACTTTCTATGATGTCACTTCAGGGTGGGGTGAAATGACATCACTTCGTGTGATGTCATCAGAGGTCAAGGGTCGTGTGATGACACTTCTGCTACAGTTGGCATTTTGGTGAAGTGACGCCACAATTGTTTCTAACCATTTTTTGAAGCCCAATTGAGTTTTAACGGGTATACATTTGTCCGGACACCACTGATTAAGATGTTTCAAAATGATTGCTGAAAATATTTTACTTGCAACGTCCAAAAGAGTAATAGGCTGATAAGTGTCTGTATTAAGCCTATTGACCATCTTACATATCAGGATTAGAGGTTTAGAATGGAGGGAAGATATGGTACCGAAGTATTTATGAAAATAGCATTTTATATACTGTCTGGACCTAGACTAAAGATTCTTAATAAGTTCAGTACATTTTTTCACAGAAATTGCCAAACATTTAAAATGTTTAGTGAAAGGTGAAATAATCTTCTGGGTAGTGTCTGACTTTGCATAGACATTCCTCTGTAGTGCTGACGCTTTGCAATAGAAATCAGAGTAGTCTGAGCCAATAACTGTGGCTAGTCCACATTTTTTACTATGCGCTAAAAGCTATGCATTTTATTTCGATTTAGAGACTGGAGCATCCGTTCAGATTCTCTTTGTTTACTCATTTTAACATTTTGTTTGATTTCCTCTCACTCTTTCAGAGACTCAAGACTGTTTAGTTTGGATGATTTACAAAGTTTTTTGTTATAAATCTTTTCATCATAAGCAAGTTGCCTGTGGTGAAAGATTTTTAGTTTTAGGACATTCAAGTTTTCAGAACCTGCAACAATTAATTTTTTAAGGAAAACGGAAACAATAGGAGGTGACAAAAGAATTAGATGTCGGGTATTCAAAAGCGAATTTCTCCATTTGATCACTTTCTGGTTAGAAATCATATGTTACAAGGCCCCACTTGATTCTGTTTTAGCCTTTATTGATATTGTAGAGAAGGAGCCAAATAACCCCACCTCAACCACCTCACTTGTATTGCCTATATGTTGGGAGCCTGGATTTGAGACACGTGTGGTACCAGTGAAAATGCTGATGCCTAAGAGAATCCTGGAAGCAAGGTTCCCATTGAGAAAACTGTACCTGCATACAAGAAAATATGATGGCCATTTCAATGAAATCCCGGAAGAAGCAGAGCAAATGAATTAGCAAGACAAATGGTAACGTCACACGGGCAGAGTTGACACAACTAGAACAGATGCAGAGACAAGAGAATGCAGATATTCTATAAGGCATCAAGAAAGTATCAAGGATAAGTGACATCTTGGGATCAAGGTGAAGACGCTTATGCCATAAAATGGATGAAGAAATCCAGTGTTTACATGTGTACAGATGCAAAGAAATGCAAGCAGACAAAATGTCTGCACTTCTTAAGGATGACTTTATAGTGAATAGATTGCGGCATGCACCATTATATACATATATGCATTAAGGATTAATGATGGATGTTTCCACTACGTGTTATAACAGAGTTGGACTACAAATGGAAGGCCTCATCTTCAGTGTGACGCAGTAAGAAAACACATTAAATTAAAAGTGAATCTCGGAAAGACAAGGCTGAATGAACCATGAAGTGAAGCCAAGGTCTTATCAGGATGAAGTTAACTAACAGTGGAAACAAAATCGTGTGAAAGAACAGCTCCTGTACAGAAGGCATGAATAACACACAAAGGACCTCTGAGGTTTATTAAAAAATAGTATTTTAAAGACAGTACGAGCTCAAAATCATGGTCTACAGTCACGTGGAAGGATGAAGTTGGACGAGCAAGATGTTCACACCTACGCATGAGGGCAGAGCGTGCCTTCACTCCCCTGATTCTCCACAGTACAGAACAAACTCAAGGCCTAACTTCAAAGCCTAATTGACTACGCTGACCACTGAGGTGATGATGGATTGATATGCTAATTGGTGGGAAGCTGGGATAAGACAAGCTCCCCCAGCACCTGGAAGTCCAATCTCTGTGCTGCTAGACGTAGGTGGAAAAGTACTGACAAAGGTTAGAGTGCCAACCAATTGTAGGGGACTACATAATTAAGGGTCCTATAGTTTGCGTAGCCAATGGGACATCATGTATTTAGTGACATTCATAGTAGCCATTTTGAGGCAAAGGCTTAGTTTTCCCACCTGATGTTAAGAAACCTATCACTTTCACTTACTATCCCACACTAGTATAGATGTAACGCTCACCTGACTCCCACGGAGGCGCTGGCCTGGTTTGGATTGCTGTGGCCTCTTCTAGGGTGATGCGCAGGACTCGGAAGATGGAATGGACCGGACCCCCAAATCTGGCTTGTCTGGCTCGTAGAAATATCCTTCTGTGTGTGAAAAGGGAGTATTAAAAATCTGCGGGATAATGCGTAGGCCTCCCACTCCCCTTCTCACCCTCCACGAAACCCTTCTGCGATTCCCCATGAAGTCTCACCTTAGGGTCTGAAAGGACGAGCTCTCCATCCTGCTTCTGATGCAGGGGCACGTTGTTATCCAGTTACTTCACTGGATCTCGGATTGGTGAGAGTTCAGGTTCGCTTGACTTTTCCGGTAAGGTATCGTAAGAATTCTGTTGCAAGTTCAAGCTTTAAATAACCATTGTCTGTTTTCTCTATTTCAGGTGCTGAATGAAGATTCCGAGTTAGGGAATGGAACCGTCGAAGGAAAATTCTGGTGAGTTTTTGATGAGTGGTTCCTCTAGTGTTCTTGCATTAATGCACTAATGCTTGTGTCTTTTTCCCCTTAGGGGCCGGGGTTTGGAAATGCTGAAGATACAGCGCCGACCTGAAGTGAGAAGAGATGTCCCAATAAATATCAGGTAAGTCTTAGATGAGCGTTCCGCTAATGTCCTTGCATTCGCTCACTAATGCTAATGTCTTTTTCCCCTCAGGGGCCGGGGTTCGGAAATGCCGAAGAAACGGCGCCGACCCGAAGTGAAGAGGGATTGACCGAACAGGTAAGTCTTATGGTGGAAATTAAGCCTTTCTTATTCTCTTCCCTAGCTCACCTTTGTTCTTGTCTTTTTCTCCTTTAGGCGCTGAAATGCGGCGGAAGATCCAGATGGTCGCTGATGGGCAAGAAGGTGCCTAGTAAAGGTGAGTGGAATGCTGCGCTGCAGCGAGCTATGCGATGTGCTTTTAAAAATGAATGTCTTCCCTTTAGGATCGTCGGAGAGATGACTCTGGAATGCGGGTTAAGCAGGTAATGTCTCTTCTTTCTCCTGTTCTCCTCTCTTCTCCCTTTAGAGGTGTTCCAGGATGCTGTCAGGCGTGGCTGGAGTCCGGATGCAGGAGCAGACATGGTGAGCGTCCAGCTGCTAGGTGAAGAACAACGCAAAGCGTGAGTTGCTGCTTGGGCGTGGCTTAAATAGCCTTCAAAGTAGTTCCAAGTATGTATTCTTCCTCTAAGGTATGCATTCTTCCTCCGGCCACACACGTGTGGTAAAGTAGTCCCATAGGTAAAATAGTCCCATTCAGGCCTCTAGGTGGCCTGGATGTTGCAGCACGGTCTGCATCAGGTAAGTTCACACCAAGCACTTCTTAACACAAAGTCATCCTTTATGAGCCTGGTGCCTATGGCCCCTGGACTGTTGTCCAACATGAGCCTGGCGCCAAAGGCGCCAGGACTGAGTCCAAAGGGCCCCTACCTGGGGCTGCTGGGACTTCCCTCAGGAACATGATGTCTGCCTCTGGGGTTGCTGGGCCCGGTCTGGCTCCTTGGGGGTAGGCATCATGACAATAGATCATATATGTAGATGTTCACTCAGAGCCTAACATAGTTAGTTATAGGTTCTGTAGTTTGCCACGTAGGATGACGTTAGTAGTGATGCAGGTCAACATCAATGATGACAAGTTTTGAATATAAAAGTACATTTTTTTATGAATTTCATTGAGTAAGAGGATTGAGCGAATTTGTTGATGTTCGTTATGCTCCGTGTTTTAGATAATTGAAAATAAAACAGTTATCCTTTTACCAACTAATTGTGTCATTTTGATTATTGATCTTGAGAAATCTTCTGCATCCCCATCCATCTCCTGGGTAATTGTTACTCATTTTAAAGGGCTGAGGTTATTCAGTTCACTCTTAAGCGTGTTTATACATCCCCTCTAAACTGACATGTTAATGCTATGTCCAGGATTAAATGCAATGCTGAATGGTAGGTAAATGGTGTGCTACTACCCCCAAAAGTTTGCATTTGTCAAACAGTGTTTTGATATGAAGATGTAGTCCAAGATGGAAGTGCGAAATCCATGTTTACAAGACTAACTCCAGGGTATATCTCCTATGATGTTACCATTTTATTTCATTAGACTCATGAGAAAGAGGCAAGTATAAACATAACCAGAGTCTATGCAGGATTAAGTCTCCCCCAATGAAGATGTCAGTGTTTGTGGCCCCATGCCAAGTACTATGAATTGTACAGTATCTGAGTATACCGTTTATTGTATTTTCAGGGCGTTCCAGTATGCGTTAATGATAAAACGTTCTTGATGGTTGTTAACGTTATAAGTGTTCAGAATAACTTTATGGGTAAAAACTAGGAGGAATATGCATGCCAAATCTGAGAAGAGACAACGTGGCTACTTCACATTGCAATAATTAAGAAGTCTCCATGAGTATGACCTCTGTCTCCTTTTAGGACAGCCTTCAAAAAGACTTCATACCCATGCAGGATTGATTTCGTCTGTAGACAAACCTCTTGAAATATAAGAATGTCAAAATCCTTTGTGTTAAACATTGCATTGTGTTTCCAGAAAATGTACTTAGGTTATTCAAAGAAAGAATCCATCAGTCCCTAGTCTCCAGCTTCAGAATTTCCACATGACCTTTGGATCTCAGGCCTGTCACTTCTTTGGCAGCAAACACCAGTCTAACTTTTGATATAAACTGACAGAGACACAGGGTGACATTGAATTTTAATTTGGGGTTCAGATGGTGACTCAAAGATTATTTCCTGGCATGGTTTGGGATCTGTTCTTTATTGATCTATCCAAAAAATGAAGTGACTTTGTGAATCTCATGACCCACAGTTAGAAACATGTCCAGCATCAGATAAAAATGACCAAAAAAAAATCAGTAATCGTGTGAGAAAACATATGTGGCACCAGTATATATGCTCTACTTTCGACAGTAAAAAGTCAATGTCTCCAGAATTAAACTTTCTGAAAAGGGGAATTTCATGAAAAATGGATCAAACATTCTGGCAGTTTAATAAGACTGTGGCCCCCATTTTTCAATAGCTGTTCGACACATAAGGTGTTATTTGGAGAGTTCATTACCACAGGACGAGGTTAACACAAAGGCTGTTTAGGGATTAAGTAGTCTTTTGAAGCAGGCTATAAAATATCTTTTTTTTGGGTTAAGAGCAAGAAAGAATGAGGATTTTCTGTTAGCTGATACGTATTTGGAGTCAACACCAGTGTTTGAAAAGTACAAGATGCAGGAATATTGTCCAGAGCACAGTAAGTAGAAAGGACATTCAAGTTTAACATTAAACTTGCATTTGCCTCTCTTTCCTCTTCCTGAGCTATTTGTAGTGAAGGCTGAGGTTGAATAGAGCATCCTGTTGGTGCCTTTGGATGACCTAGCTCCAACTTTGTTTCTTTAGGCTATTGTTAGGTTTTGTTTAGAGGTTTCCTGGGAGAGAGGGGCTAATGACTTATAATTCACTGAAAGTACTTGTTGGAGTGGATTATTTTCCATCACTTTCGTTCTTAGATGCCGTAGAAAATGTCTTGATCCACTGTTTCTTAGAGTACCTGTGATTTTAATATTCTTGGATGTTCCGTGTGTTTAAACCTCTTTGCAGACAAAGGATGGTCTTTGTATTCGGATAGGTAACTGTGGACGATGACACTGTGCCTTGCTGTTTAGACTCAGAGCCTACTTTAGGGTTCGTATCTTTGAGCTTGGATTACTTGAGTCTTCTATTGACCTTTTAGGAGCCAGTTTATTGTGTTTTAACAGTCCTACAGAGATCTGTTCGTTGTGAAAAAGAGGTGGTTCCTTTTGAGGTCAGATAAATACCCTCCATGAAAGAAATTCTTTAGCTGAAAGTCTAGATTTAAGGTCTTTCAGTGTAGTAGTAATATTTTCATATAATTTGACAAGTGAATTTACTACAAAGTGTAGGGCTGAGATGGAACATTAGCCCATATTCGATGGATGTTCAGGGACATGTCGTATGAGGGGTGAGCACATTGGTATGGGTGTTGGCTGGTAAGAGAATGCTAAAGGAGTAAATGTTGTTGCTGTACAATTCACAAAAAGTGAAGGCGATTGCTGAAGTGAACTTAGAAAGTCTGGGGATTCATTGAATTGGTCATGGGGCATGCTTCCCTTTCTCTTATTGACGATATCCTCGGTGGAGTCCCTGCCTTCTTCCTGTTGGGGAGGGATGTGACAGAGAATTGATCAAAGGGCTCAGGATCTCGTTGGGTTTTCTTGTATAGCTCCTGTTGCGTAATACAGTTTTTTTTGCAATTCAGAGTCGTTATTCAAATAAAAGTTAAGTATTTACCATGTGACTTCTTTGGTACAGTATGTGTTGGATTTTGATGAGGGGAAGGAGCTGAAGAAAGTTTAGTTTTTCAGTCTGTGACTTTTTGAGCCATAAGTGTGGACGTTTCCACTAATGATGGTAGTGCGTTTGGGTAAATGCTGCTTTGCTCCGTCTGTCTACCATCAGAGAGTTCTCACCAAAGTGGCAGTGGACACAGGTCTTTACTCAATTACTAATATGCCATAAAAAAGCATCTAGATCGATGGGAATGTGTATAGATTAGCTACGTTATAAAAACATCTGTCTTTGTAAACTTGCTGAGTTAGCAATTATCAGGATTGTTTTACTTAGTTTGACATTGTTAATTAATGATGAAATGTAACAATGCGATGATGCACATTTACTAACCCCTGAGAAATTATCCTATTATTGTGATGGATGTTCAATATAATTAATTGTATTGTAGGATTTAAAGTGATGATGTGTATGACATTGGCATAAATGTTTTGTATTTTCTAGACTGATGGATGGCTTTAACAAACCAAGGATGATTTAGAAGTTTTCTTTGTGTATACACCCAGGCTTGTGGGTGGCCCTACCATATATATATAAAGTATGATGGATTATAGATGCCACCTAAGTAGGGCAAACCTCCAGGTCTACCCCCTATTTATTGTATATTCATTTATGCAAACATTGTTATTATCAAGATTAAGTTGTTGTAGTTGTTATTTTAATGTGTTTGTTATTTTGATCTGTTTTGCATGTGTTTTAATGAACTGTTATGGGACAGCATCCCAAAATAACCTTATCGACTGGCTGACAGACTCATAGTTGAAAGTGATAAGAGTTCTTGCCGTATTTACAACAAACATCTAGAAAGCATGTAGAACTTCTTTTATTGGTTATTCATTTATTTAGTTAAGTTTCTTGTTAGACACCACACCGTTCGGTCACTTGAAATGTTTCTATAGAGTGATATTTGTACAAAAACGTGTGTTGAATGCACTTGTTGTCAGAAGCCAAAGAAAATGTATTCAAGCACTGTTAGTCAGCCTCTGTGCACCCGCCACCAATCGCACCACTGTACTCTTGAATTCCAAGCCCTGTATAGGCGTGTCCTGTGAGAACGTCAGTGCAATTGTCCTCCTCAAAGCAATAAGATATGCTGTTGCTCTCACGTGTTTCTCTTTATGGTGGAACTGGATCGATCAGTGCTGTCCAAGTTGAACGTTTAGTGAGTTTATACGTTTCCATACTGGGGCTGTAAGGGAGGGTGGTACCCATGCAACACCTTGAGGTTTTTTTGCCTGGTCCAAGCCTGAAAGCCAGAGCTGCAGTCTGTCAAAATACTCTTTGACACTAGTTTCATCCAAGTGCAGCTGATTGGAAAGCAAAACTGGCCCACATCAGCATGTTTGCCATCATGCTAATTGCATCAAGGATGCAGGCATTGAAGTAGACACCACCTACTGGATACAAAGTGGTGCATGACAGAGAGTCAAGACGGTATCAGGTAATATTATCCCCATAAATAATGTTGTGATACATATAGTCTCCGGGAAACGGCATAGGCAACATTATTTAGGGGGATAATATATGGGGTAAATGGGAGCGGGGGTTGCAGGGGTGTATCCTGCTCCATTTTAAAAAAAATTGGGGTTGCAGGGGTGTCCCCCAAAGGTTCTATGTGGTAATATCACTGCAAAATAAACAGAGCCATTCTTGTATGGTGACATTTTTGTGGGGATATTAACACATGAAACCATTGAGACATTGGAGGTCATTACGAGTTTGGCGGTAAGGGGTTAACAGCACCGGTAAAGGTGCCGGAGCCGACAACCCCTTTCCACTTTATTACGAGTTAATATTACGAGACTTAGCGGGCCCCGCGAGCAGACCAGGGTGCTAACAATAATAACTTTAATAACAGGCCCGGTGTTAGCACCCTCCCCATTCCCATTGAGCCCTATGGGGGCTTGAATGGGAATGGAGATGGGTTCCTTGAATGAGGAATTACCGGTCCCTCCAAGGTCGGAATGGCCCAGTAATTCCTCAGTCAAGGAACCTGGACCCGGCACCCGGCAAGGTGGTGGCCATACCTCTAATAGCGCATGGTTACCTCATACCTCGTAATGGCCCCCATTGTCTGCTAGACAGTGAATATGTGATGTGTAGCCCGGCCACATAGTAGGTCTTACATAGGACCGATGGGACATTCCTAAGGTGCAAGGGCAACCATTCAGATGGGATTGGAAAGTAGGGAGGAGTCAGGAAGTGAGTCTGCGGAGTAGAAGTAGGGCAGCCGAGCCTTCCCCCACAGTACAATGAAGAGAGGATCAGAACTGGTCCATGAATAGGGTTTCAAAGTATCCAAACCAACCAAAAGAAAGGGGATAATCCAGGGCTTCACCAGGAAGCCTACCACAGTCGAAATCAAAAGAGTAATGGGGGCTGGTCTGAACGAATGATACAAAAGACTGGTTATATGTTGATTCCATATTTTACTCATCAAGAGCCTTCCACAGATGAAGTGGGCCCTCTGGAGTGGGCATATTGGGGACAAGATCTGTTATAACACTGTGATGGAAAGCATAGTGTGGGCCTTTGTAGAAGGACTGAGGAAACACCACGGGAGGAAGCATGGCTCAGGGGCAACGCATTTGCCTTGGAAGCAAGACAACACTGAGCAACACAGGTTCAAATTTTGACCCCATGCTTAGAAATCGCTTGTTGGTATTATGTGTATTATAAAAGAACAATTATAATTATAAAAACTTGTGCAGTTGCAGTTGCAGGGAGGGCTCCAGACAGGTTTTTGGGTGGGAGTATTTTAATCGCTATTGTTTGTTTGGAGGTTGTAGAGTGAAGGGACATTTCTGAGAGCAATTGGAGTATTTTTAGGTAAATAAAAATGCATTTTAATTAAAAAATATAGGTCTTTTGTTTTAAGATATTTTTTTTGCACTCTTTAATTCCCTGAAATGAAATTGACTCTTTTTAATGTTTATTGTCTGTTTTCTAAACCATCTTCAGAACTTGATGAATTCCTCTGTGTGAAAGGCACACAGAGATGCCTCTGTTCTCAGCACATCAACAGTGCAGTGTAGATTGCATCAAGAGTCAGACACTTGCACATGTGTTACTCATTTCTTTCATTGGGAATGCGTGCCTTATTTTAGGGAGTAAACTGCACACACCATTTATCTGGAGGCCTGGGTGTACGACTTGAATGGCATACCTGTTTTGGAAAAGTCTGACTAAAGTAACTTGGAAATTATGCCTAGATGCAGGCTCCGGCCTCTAGCTCTGAGTCCCTCATGACATGTGATATGCCCCTCGCTGGTCAGTGATTTCTGATTTTCACCTGGTAAGCACTGGCTCTTCTTAATAAATTCAAGAAACAAAGGTCACATGAACAAAGAGTCGAAGCAGTGTGAAAATAAATCTTAGTAAGGGATTAATACATTTATTTTGTATGGGGGTCATTACGACCCAAGCGTTAAGGGGTTAACGGTGCCGTAAAAGGTTGCGGCGCCGTTAACCCCTTAATGCCTTACTACGAGGTCCCTTTGCGGCTCCCGACCTTAACGGCTGGTCTGAACCAGCCGTTAAGGTAGGGACCCGCAGAGGGACCTTGAAGGTAATTACGGTAGCGCAATTTGCGGTACCGTACTTACCGCCATCCCCTTTCCCATTGAGCCCTATGGGGAAAAAAATGGGAATGGGGAAGCGCCAATGGTAAATGGGGAATTAACGCCCCGCCAACCTTGGAATGGGATGGTAATTCCATTAGCACCATTGATTAACGCTGGGGTTGTAATGAGGGCCTATATCTCTAATAGTATAACAAAGCATAGGGTAAAGGTTTAGTTTTCTTATAAAAATTAAGAGTTTTCTTAAGAAATCATAACATGCACAAAAAAGAATCGGCATTGATTTGCGACTTACCCGCTCAGCATTTTGGACTGGAATTTGACAAATGTACCTGTGCAGAAATGTCTTTGAAATACGTTCATCCCTGGTGCAAAATTGTATTTCATTGGTGCACTTAACATGATCCTGAAAGAGAGATAAATATAAATATATATATTTAGTGAAAGCACTTTGTTAAAGGGACATTATGATTAAGTTGCACTAATCAAATCCTATGAAATTCAGTGAAAACACTTTAGTTAAAGGGACATTATGGTTGCAATTTAAAATAAAAACCAAGGACATTTGTCATTTATGGTAAGCTTTGCGACCATAACTAGTGCCACCACCATGCACTGCTAAGACTAACACCCAAGACATCAAAGGTGACATCAGAAATCACATCATCAATGACTTTACTGACTTTATTACTCTGTAACAATCCTACAAGAGGTCCTGTTTAGAGTGTTAAGAGCAACACATGTAGGGTTATTGGTAGGCCTCTAAGTAATTACTCAAAGTATCACAAAATGTAGTTATTGAAATGGAAACTGTCTGCTAAAGTTGTATTGTTAATACAGCAATCTAATAATACAGAAACAGAGACAATGGGCCTCATTACAAGCCTGGCGGTCCGGAAATAAGGGTGCCAGTAGCAGCATACCGGCACCCTTTTCCGGACCACCAGACTACAAGTATGCCTGCAGGGGCTGTTGCTCCTGGCAGGTCTGACAGGCAAGGTTTTGATTGAGGCACCATCACCTTCTAGTAGACGAAGTAAGTCTGATTTCCAACCTAATGTTTGCTTTAATCCATTTAAGAATGCAGGAAGTCCTAAACGCTGGATTTGACGAATTCTTTGGAGGAAAACATGTTATTGTTTTTGGTGACCTCTGACAGTCAACACCAGTTAAAGGATAACCCATATTCAGAACATTAGGTTACACAGAATGCCATAGCATAGGCAATTTCAGTCTGTAGTGTCATTTCTTCTACAGAGAACTTGCACAAAACGTTGTCAGTCTGCAGAGGTAACATATGTTCATATTTTTAAAAGGATTCGAACTGGTGTGTTTACTGAAGAAGCAAAGTCATCCTTGGAAAGTAGATTAAGACATGGGTTGAATGGACAAAACACGTCTGCCCCTGATGTAATGGAAAGTTTAACTCAACAAAATCAAAAATGCATGTGTTTAATGCCAACCCTTGCAAACTGTAACCAATTCAACAAAATAATGCTGAAAAAAGAGATGCAACCCATAATCCATATCAGCTGCACATACAACTAGAGCTGCATGGCATGATACTCCCTATCTGTCAACAAACAACATCACACTAAATCACCTAGAAAAATGTATCTCAAACACAGCATGTATTGGAAAAACAATTAACTGTGTGCCTGTGCAGAGTGATACTAAAACATAACTTTGACATAGATCAAGGTTTTGTCAATGGAGCAACTGGAACTGTTGATGTCTACCAAACTATGCAAACCAAAACAATATCCAGTTTGTCATCATCAGTTTTGACAAACTTGAACAGACTAAAACAATCCTCCAGACCACAGCACGTTTCCTTCTTTTCAAACATATGTATGTATGCACAGATCAATTCTCTTTATCTCTTGCATATGCTGTTACCATTCACAAGACACAAGGTCTAACCTTTGACCGCACAACTGATGACATTGGCAGTCACGTAGAACTTTCAGCTCTTTGCACACCCACTGGTCCCACTGGTCTATTCTTAATTAACTATGATGCACACAAAGTCAAAACTGATGTTCCTTGCATCCTAGAGTACAATAGCCTGTGTGCACTGTGCACTCCACATCTGAATATGTACCCTGTTCCTCAAAAAAGAAAATCTTTAAAAAGATAACTAATACAAACTGATAAAATAGCAGATCTCCCGACAATCCCAGTAAAAAAGAAAAAACAAATGCTGGACCTTCAAACCAAACAGACACAAAATGATCTGGTCCTTTCAAATTTAGCAACACAATTCGAGTAAATTGCTTTACAAATGTAGCAAACCATATTCTATTCCAATTGCCATCAATTGTAAACAATATATACTTAAATGACTCATACCTGTTCTGTTTATTAATGCTAATCCTCTGCAGATATGCCATTAATAACCCCAACACTATCTACAGTGTCTCACGGATACAACAGGAATTGGACTGCTGTGCAGAAATGGATACATTCACCATAGACACACAGGAGGACCCACAGTAATTCCTAATGTACTTACTACAAGAACTAGAGACAAAACACAACCCTAGAAATTACATTTTACAAATTCCATACACATGGAATCATACTTGCAGACTCTGCAAGCATGTTTCACAAAGCATATCCCCAATGAATATTTTGTGTATATATCTGTGCCAAATTGTAATTCAATTTTTCTTGTGTGTAATTCGGGCAATCTATCCAACGTACAAATAGATACAAATGCCCAATGGGCAATATTAATGCTTTTAAGATACAATGCAGAAGGTAGTAAAAATGACTGTAAGATCACTTACTTCACACACGCCCATGTATCCCTTGACAAGAAAACATTCACAACAGTAGGCATAATATACCACACTGGTACCTCAACCACTTCAGGCCACTATAATGCATATGTGAAAAAATAAGTGGTTGGTCTGAATGCAAAAACACTTCCTTTACTCAAAAACATAGGCTACCAGCAAATCTAACAAATGCCTACTTAATATTCTTTAAACCCAAATTTAGTCATCAAATTACACTTCAAATTCGCAATTATAATAATATGCAGTTAAAATTTGCCAATGGGTATCTAACTATGTTAAACATAAACAAACACACACAATAAATATTCCTTAATTCCAATACACTTAAAACATGCCATCGCCTTTCTAATTACTTAACAGATCCATATTATCAATATACTACTTTTTCAACACTATACATTTAGAATACGCTCATGGGTATGTAACCACTTGAAACATAAGCAAAAACACAAAATAACTATTCCTTAATTACATTACCCTTAAAAAACACCATCACCTATTTAATTGCGTAATACACCCATGCTACTAATATTCTACTCTGTACACATACAGAGTGGGCCTCATTACAGGTCTCTCATTAACCCTGCTGGTGCTACCAGTGGGTTGGCACCAGACCCATAAAAGATTAGTGGCGCCTGGCTTCCCGGTGCCACCAGGAAATGGTAATTGTGTTAGTCCCCATTCCCATGGAGACCCATAGGACTCCATGGGAATGGGAACATGGGAGTAACGGCACCGTTAAGAACGGTGCCGTTAAGAACGGTGCATGTGATCCCAAGAGAACTCTGCCGGGAAGGTGATGCCCCCCCCCCACAGCAGGGTCAGACCTGCCAGTCCGCAAACTACAGTGGCGGAAGTCTTACCTTCACCATTTTTTCCGGACCGGCACAATTGTAATGAGGCCCAATGTGTCTCCCTTTTATAAATGTAACAATCTGAGAAGAAATTAATAAAAGGTTGAAGACAATGTAAATTTCTTTAACAGTAAACGTAGGAAATTGTTTTTTTTACTCCACCCTGGATTTTTTTCCCATGACCCAACAATTAAAAGTTAATACAACAACAGTGTATCAAGCTGAAACATTGTACAAAACATAGAACATACAATGTGCTATTTATGTGGGTCAACAATGTACATGTATGTGTAAAACCTTACGTATTTTTATCTTGCATACTATTTTTTCTTTTCTTTTCTAACAACCACAGATATACGCTTCTTACCATGTCCAACTAAGCACACTATTTTAGCCACTGAAAGCAGCCACATTGTTGCTCCCATTCTACCCAAAAAAAAACATATTGCAGTAGCCATCCCAATGTCCAGATTATTAGTTTTACAATGTTCATGTCCACATGGTTTCATGGCCAGTGTTCTCCAGCACATTCAACACAAAGTAAACATATTGTTGTGACCATGGCCACTGCCATTGTGTTCAAAATAAACATATTTCTGTGGACACTGACCATGGTCACAACAATATGTTTCAGCCATGTCACAAATAATCTAGCCACTTTTTATTATCGTGACAATGACCACATCCATATTGTTCAAAGTAAACATATTGTTGTAGCCATGGCCAGTGTCCAAATTGTTGGGGGCATGGCCGAATCTGGACACTGGCCATGGCCACAACAATATGCTTCAACCATGGCAAAAACAATCTGGCCACTTCCATAGCCACAACAATATGTATTGTAGTTACAACTACAGATAAATATTAATCACACTCAGTAGTTTCATAACATAACTATAAAATAAAAGCTATGCCTTGTTGTTACATATCAAATATTGCCATCATGTCCAAAAGATGTCCACAGACCCATGTCTATGTCCATATTGGGCACGGACACGAAAATTGACTGCAAATCTGCGACAAGCCCACAACCATTTTAACCCACATCAACATTTCCATGTATCTATTTCCTCTCTTTGCCAACCTCCCCAGATACTCTTCTATCCTCAAAATAACCACAAATCTATTTTCCCAAAAGGTTTTGATATTGCACTGTTTGAGGAAGTAGGAAGCTGTTCACGGATCCAACATGACACCCAACACAAAAGTTTTACGCACTTCATGTTTTCAATAAACCAATCAGTGGATGCGTACAATGTCTGTGAATGTCGCACTGCTCACTGATTGGCCCAGAGGTGTCAGGTGTCCGCTAACACTGAACAAGGAAGGGAGTTTGCAGACTATACCAAGATAGCACTAATATCTTTTTACCGACATTTTCACCATTTTAAACAAAATTTGAAAAAGCACACTTTAAGGACTGGGCAACCGCTCATCACTAACATTTTGTGCAAATTCATCAAGCGGTTTGAGCTGTAGGTGCAAGCAAAACATTTTTCCATTCATGTCTATCAGGATTTTAAATGTTTGGGACACCCTATAACTTTCCTCCCTTGACAAATCACATGAAACTTCACAAAATAAGTCAGAGTTGGTTGTATATATTTTTTTGCAAAGTTGTGTGATGATTTGTAAAATGGCACCAAAGATATAAACCACCCAAAAACTGCTCTTCCTATTGTTTGCGGAACTTAACCATGACTACAAGGTCGTTACCACAGACTTTCAAAATGTCAATATTCCGCAGTAAAATGTGATCTGCTTCCACCCTCACTCCCTCCCACCCTCAAGTTTTGTATTGAAAAGACCAAAACAATATATATACATTTTAAGGTGGATTGTATATCTGGTCTTTACTCTTTAATGGTGACAATCGTTGAAAAGAAATTGAGGACAGCATGAGCAGATGCCAAATCCAAAGCAAAGCCATTAATCAACATTTGGGTCTATTAATCTTTGTAAGAAGTCACTAGTTTGCAATCTGAAATGCAAAGCAATTTAAGATAGCTGTCGGGAGTGCATTCATTATTTACTTGGCCATCTGAGTTTCCCTGGTTTTAAATCCCCCATGAATTGTTTGATGATTCATTTTCCCAGTTTCCAAAGACTTCATTTTTCATTGAGATGGTAACTAATTAACAGAATATTAAATTGTACGTCAGTGTACGGTTTCTTTTTCGTTTGTTCCATTCCAAAAGAGTCTGTTGTTATGAATGAGGAAGCTTTGATTTAATTAGAAATGTGAAAGTGAAGCTGGTCATTATACTCTGTTCTGTAGTAGCAACTTTTAAGTGGCTTATTCTACATATGTTCTGAAGGAAAATGTGTATAATATTTTTTATATAAACATTTTTCCACAGCTAAATGTATATCTCACTAAAAACACTGAGCTGTCTAGGTTCCCTCATCTTTCAGAATCTGTTCACATATATCAAGATAGGTAACAAAATAGAAAACGTAATGACTGCCTTGAACAGTTAGCATAAGTCAACCCTGTTATGCCAAGACTGTGAGTCCATAGCAACACAACTATCATCTGTGTTGGTGACCCCAGCATGCCTCTGAAGGGTGGGATGAGGAGCCTATCACTGACCCAACTGCCTAAGCTGTCATGTGCATGAAGCACACTCATACAAATGTGGACACTCTCCTCAGGAAATGTGTGGGGGATTGATTTGCACTGGCACCTATATTATTGCGGATGGGGGGGCATTCTGTGGTTTCAAATTACACTTGTGGTGCATAGTGTGGTGCATAGAGTGATAGGTTCTGTCAGATTTAGGGCCAATCCTCCACTTGAGCCACACATAAACATTTAATGTATTATATCATGAACATGGGTGGAAATTTAGGGCAGCGTTACTATAGCTTTGTGCCAAGCCAATTTGTCAGGCACATGTGCACAACAGAACATTTATCATGAAGTTATTGACACAGAGAATTAATGCATACTTTGCCACACATGCCCAATTCGGAGGCCTATGGAAGGATTAATAGAAGCTAAATGCTAAAATATTGCCCCTGACTAGGCCGCCAAAGGCTGGCCTTGCTATGCTGATCTGGGACGTGTTGGTTGGTCAGCCACTGTCTACATATGAGTGCCTGGAGGCCATGCAAATGGCAGTGGTGCACAGAGTAAATCAACATAACATAAGGCAAGATAACATTCAGGAAATCTGAAACTCGTATAGATCTATCTTCAGAAGCAGTGGAATTCTGAGATGCATTTGATGAAGTTGGTGAATGTGTATAATGGTGGCGGGGTACTGCAGACTGAAGTCTCAAATATTGTAGAGTACTTCATTTTGTTGTTGAAGCAGCGTGGGGTCACAGAAGCAGGTGACACTAATCCAGGGTTGTCCAACTCCAGGCCTCGAGGGCCAGATACATGTCAGGAGCATACCCCTCAATAATATTCATGAGATAAACTTGCATTCAATGATTCTAATTGTATGCACATTTTTCCTCATGAATATTAATGAGGGATATCCTGAAAACCCATCAGGATTCCGGCCCTCGAGGACTGGAGTTGGACAAGACTGCAAGTCCATGTGTTGAGAGGGGTCTTTAGCGCCAAACTGAGGAATGGGGCCTGACATCCAGAGTGGGATGAGAAGGAGAATGTGCCACTTGGCAGTCTACGGCCAAACCTAACAACTGGATCAGGAAACATTGTAGTTAATGTCCCTGCTGTAAGACAGCAAATTAAGAATGGCTAATGGTAGAAGAGTGATAGAAACAAAACACATACATTCTTGAATCCTCGCATTCATGCACATTTCATGTCTTCAATAGTCAGGGGTTTTCGACCTAGCAATGAATATCATTTTTATATTTTTGATCCAAATCTTATGCCCATTTGCCATGTTTACCTAATGTTATGTTTTGTTGCTGGACATCTGTATAGCACATTTTACCATTGGCGTGCTGTAGGTATCACAAATATAACAACTGAGAACTGTGTACTAGAAACTTTGCACTGGTGCAAGTGTAAATGGCACCAGGGAAAAATGGCCCCAGTGCAAAAAACATAGGACCTGGTGTACAGAAATGTTTAAACATGGGAAACTGCCACTGAAAACCTTTTTGTAAATCAGGACCAAATTCTTTCAATGCAGTTTTGCACAAGAGTCATTTTTGCACTAGTCCAAGTCTTTTCCCTATTACAAACATGCACGAATTGATAAAATGTCCTTATGTATTATAGTTAGTTCCATTTCATGTAAAGTAAAGCGATGCAACTAAAAACTCATCCTGCAACCATGAGCCTAGCAGTAATGTTATTCTTGTGCTCATGTGTGCAATTGTTGGTACTCGACTTAACGCGCAATGCATGTTCTCGACTGAAAACTATCCTTTTATAGGGCATCTTGCTTCAAAATACCCTTAGCATTGATACTCATACCCGCGTGCCACAGTAGTTCAGTAATTTTTCATCCCATTTCCATACCCATAATGGCAATTAATATCTAATTAAAGTAGCCTGTCGTCTTAACAACATGATGTTACATGCATCAGTCAAGCAATGAAGTGAGAACCTTGAAAAGTGTTCAGCAAATGCGTGCTTGACACAGGCCTGGCACTGCTTGGCACAGTTATGGCACATTGTCGCAAGCCTTTCAATGTTATCACACAATAGTGTTCTTGATTTGTTTCATAAAGACAACAGAAATGTTTCAAAGCATCCTGGTTTTGAAGCAGTGCTGATTAGGGGGCCGATTCATGGCATTATTTGCATGTAAATTCAGGGATTTGCATGCCATTCTGCACGCAAATCCCTGTATGTCGGTTCATGGAATCGACTGCACGGGGCTTCTCCTGTACTTGCACAGCCTTGACATGTCTCTGTGAGCCGTCGAGCACTTTTGCGTGATACACCATGCAGAGCGGGGGCGTGGCTTGATCAGAGATCTGGGAAAGGGGCAGAACACAGCAAATGTGTAAGAACATGTGAAACAATGGGTGTTCCGAGGAACGGCCCACCAGCAATACTTTGCACGCTCTCAATTGGCCAAACAACACGTATTCATGGAACCACCCACACAGTCTCTTGGCACAGCAATGGCCACATAATTCCCTCGATCTCTACAAAGGCAGGCGTAAGTACACTTGCATGTAGGAATCACCACGGAGAGGCGGGTTTGCATGTCGGATATAGGGGTGCCTGTACACAACCGGGGTTCCAATCTAACTTAGGGGTGCACGTCCGCAGTGTACTAGAGTGCAGGAATGGTTTACAGGGGTTTCCATGCAGATTTTTGGATTTTTTACTGAGTTCCGATTTTTCATACATATGTTGTCTGGGTGCCGGAAAGAGTTACGGGGGACCCTACGCAGGGTCACCAAGATGCAGACCAGCTTACTGGGGACCACATGCACTGTTTGAAGGGTGCGCGCATTTGTACCCGGGGGAGCACACAAATGTAGCTGTTCTGGCTGTTCATGCTTTGTGTGGGGGCGTGTTGGGGTGTTCTGAGCGCGACCTGCGAATGTGGTTACTTTACACTTTGGATTCCATGAATATGTGGGGTGAGCATTTTTTATTCTGCGTGCAGGTTCATGCATTGTCCTTCTCGGCACACAGCCCTTGCAGGATTTCTGCACCCATTTCCATGAACCGGGCCCTAAGACTCACCTATAGGGAACATTCAGGACCTCTTAAAGGCTGCCATAATGGCTGTAGAATTCTGTCGCCTTACCAACTCTATACAAGCCCCATTGGCCTGTCGAGTGATCCAACATTCCCTCTAAAATCTGGCTTTCCTCAAGGATTTACAGGTTCAGACGAAAATGCTGTCTTCAGAGACTGTGCCTGTCAATGCACAAGCATCATAGACCCTTATTAAGTAGGAAAAACTGCCAGCATTAAGGAATGTCCTCTGATGGTAAATACCTCTGGGATTATTACACTGGCTGAAAAAATACTGCTGCACAAAGACATATTTTCCTGCTTTAACAGCAATTAGATGCATTGAGTTGGTATTCAAAATGCACTACCATGGGTCGACATACTTGTAGGCATGACATTTAAAACTGCTTCAGTGCTGAGGTACACACAGAGAGTGTCTGTTTTGAACCTCACTGCATAAGCTATACTGGAGGCCTTGTTGGCCTTTGAAGGTGCCTGTGGTCGCCCCAAAGGTGATTGCAGTTCATGATTCCTTTCACTTCATCTTACATTACACTTGGCGATCTGCTGCCCGCTGTTTCCTCCCCTGGTTACTTGTAGATCCCGTCCTGCTAAATTGCCTGTGCCTTTCTCCTTATGACTTGCAAAGCACTCTGCTGCTTCCCGAAGCGAAGTTTGTGCTCAATAAATACCCTAATAATATTAATACTAATAGCATAATGAAAACATTGGGATAAAGGATGCCTTGCTAGATCAAACATGCTCTGCCAAGAAGTAGATACTTATCGCTCAGGGACTCATGCCAAGTGGAAACCATGCATCTTTGCTTAGGATTGATTGCAGCAAATACTCTGTGAGCACAAAGGGGGAGCTTGGGCCCATAGTGGATGTAGTATCCATTACAGCTTTACTGAAGGTCTGGCAATGTGTGAGGGTGCTTCATTTTGGAGCTGTTTTTAACTCTATTGCATCCTCTTCAATCCATGAGCTGAAATGCAGTGAACACATCCATGATTAGCACATTAGAAAAATAGTAGGCAATAATAATATGGCGGTCCCATGGATGGCATGAAGAATACTATTGTATTGTGTTTGGTTCACTAATAGAAATCTTCCCCAGATAATTGTGACAAGAAATCTTTAATGTCTTTTAAATTGCAAATGGGGGAAAAATACATAGGGCCTGTTATACAAGGACCTGCTATGGATCAAAGGAGCACATCAGAGATGCCTGTGAGCATCTCTGGCTTTCTCATGCGGACGTATACCTGATTCACAGTGAGTTTTCTTATGGGATTGCACCATTATAAAAACACTTCTTTGAATCAGGCCCTACACCTGGAGCTAATCTTGGAAGGCCTCCTGGAGCATCTCTGAGATTCTATCGTGCATATGTGATTCACAACGATTTGCTCAAAGGCATTTCCGAGATGTTCCAGGCATCACCAGATTTCCACCCAGTTTCGGTATTTGTGAATCAGGCACAGGGTAGCAAGAGTAAACTAGAGATGGCCATGGGCATATCTGATTTGCTACTGTGCAAATATGTTTTAATCAGACCCACGGGGCAAGGTTCTCAAAAGATTATGTAAATGAAAGGAGTGCAGAGAATGTGCTTGTTGCATTTGTGCTATTTTCAGAAATACTCAGGTCACCTTATTCACAAAGGTGCCCTGAGCATCCCAGGAGGGGCTGGGCAGCCCCCTTACATATATATACATATAAGTGTATGGAGCATGTTCCCATCACTAATGTATGAGGGGCTCCCAGCAACAACGTGGTTGCTATGAGGGTATTTCACAATACGAGGCTGAAATAATACAAAAAGCATTCAATGAATATCAATGACTATTTATTATTTTTGTGATTTAATGGAAAAATTGAATGAACAGTTAAAAGAACCACAAAGGTGTGATAATACAGACTTCAGAGTATTCTTGGTCAATTAGCACATCAGGGCAGCCCAAACGTGTAACACCAGGTAAAACTCGAATTTTTAATGGGGGTTACAGATACACTATGAAGCCTCCAATGAATGGGACAATTCGTTTTCTGCACCAGGTAAAATGGGTTTTCACTTTATTAGGACAACTGCTATGGGGTAACACACAAAGGTTCTTCTGGCAGCTTAGACTAGAAAGAAAAAGGTCTTCAGAAAAGACAAGCTAGCACACCATAGAAAACTCGATTTTAGTACATGCAACACATGAAAAATAAAAAAGGAATGCAAATGCAAGTCTGTTATTAGGGGAAGAGGGATAGACTAGTAAAAACGGTTTCAAAAAGGTTAAGCAAAATTTCCAGAAAAGCAAAAATGCAAATGACACCTGTTTTTCTAAGGTTGTGAGTTGCAGACAATCTCTAGGCAATGGAAATAGAAGGCAATTACAAATGTGTTATCACCATTCAGTAGGGGAAGAGGAATAAAGTAGGACAAACGGTTTTTAAAAGGTTAAGCAACATTTTTAGGGAAACAAACATGCAAATCACACTCATTTTTGCTGAGGCGGTAAATGACAGACACACTTTCAGCAATAGGGAACTCACATGGGACAAAACGGTTTTCAGTGGAAATGACAGAGGCACATAACAGGTAGACTCTGGATCAAAATAAAAAAATAAGTTTGGAGTGAAAATGACAGATGCAAATACAAATGTGCTTGGTAACACACAATTTAAATACACAGACACATTTGTTTTTAGCTAATTGTAAATGTAATTATTTGGGAAAGCGCTTTATACTTATAATGACTCACAAGACACTGTGAAGAGAGAGTTAGTTTTGAATTCTCAATCGCGTGAAATAATGTGGAAATTAATTGATTTATTGAACAAAATATATTAGGGATTTCCACAACCAACGGGAGATTCTTCAATGGGAAATGACAAAAATGCACGGGCAAACACAGATTCTTCAACAGGAAAATGAATTAAATATACAGTCACACAAAGGACTGTCAAGTGGAAAAGTACTACAATCAACGGCAAATGAGAGATGATTTTGTTCAATGGAAAACTGACTTACATGCACAAGCAAACACAGGATTGCAATGGGAACAATTACTACAATGCACAGACAAATGAAATATTTTTTAAGGGGAAAATGACTGAATTACAGAAACACAGAGATTGGGTTTTTTGCATGGGTGAATCTCTATGGCAATGCTGAAAATACAGGCCTTATTGAATCTATTGCTGGGGAGGCATATACTTACAAGAAAAGGGCTTTATGGACATCAAGGGGCACATCAAGGCCTTTTTCTGTTCACCAAAAGGGTCCCACTCCAGCTCCTTGCTTTACTCCAAAATTAGGCCCAATTCTGCAAGGATGGTTTCAGATTTGGGCAGCTGTACGCCTCAGATTTGATAAGAAGAAAAGACCCCATTTGAGGTGGAGTGTCCTATTTATAAGGCAAATGACATCAAAGATGTGTCATCTTTCTCGCACAATGGATAGGACAATGTTTAAGGGTTACCTCCCCTCTGCATGCTGATAGGTCCACAGAAAATGGGAGTGTTCTGGGAACCAAGGGAGGATACCCCATCCATCATCTAACTGAGACTTTGGGGTTGGATCTGTATTTTGCACATGAAAATCTCACATTATGGCAAATGCCCTTTCTCATCATGTTATATTACGTATGGCTATTTCCGGACACAGCTGTCCCGTGGATGCCGGAGACTACAGCGGTCTGACGCTCTGCAGACCACCGAGGGACTTATCTCCTGCTCTGTTTTTGCCCGCACTAAGTACACGGCAACAGAGTATGTCTCAGCTCATAGTGGACAAAGCACTTTCCATATTTCACCTATCAGGAACTCCAGCTTCCAAAATACGTGATACACAGGTTCACCCTATCCAAGGTGACCCTTTGAGCATTCTGCTCCAGACCTGTTGGCTACCAAAGGAATTTTGCCAGCAGATAAGCAACATCCAACTTTCAAGATATTACTAATGAATACAGGACGCCACCCCTTTGCAGCACTGCCAAGCGGTGTCCTCCCTACCGAGATCCCCATCCCGGAGGCCCAAACGAAGGCGTTCCAACAACAAGCCGAAACGCCACAGGACTAAGTACTTTTTGTGCCTTTTGTACCTTTTCCAACTAGATAGGGGGCTTCTCCCCCTGGTATAGACCGATGGTTTTGGTCCTCTGTTTCTAGAAGTTAACAGCTAACCTGGTTTGATCAACACAGGTCTCGGAATATAGCCTAGGTAGAGTGGGCCTTGCTACATCTGAGATAAGACGCACCAGCTTGTCTTTTCTTTGTAATTCTTACCCCATTTAAATCCATAATGATAAGTTGCACTCAGGGATCAACTAACCTGGTCCTGCCTAGATCAAACATAGTTCAGTTCGCTAAAATAAATGTACAGGCTTATAGAGGTAAATTAGGTCATTAAACTACCTGAGTCTACATTCAGGGTCCTAACATCTGGTGCCCATACCTCTTGAATTATGATGTACAAATGCTAAGTAATCTGTGCCATACAGTGCTAACTTGTTACTACTGTCTTCTCCTCTACATGCTTCACTTTGTTGCTGTATAATGAAAACTGTATCACACAAATGATACTAACCCACCAAAAATATGTGTTTTGTAGGTAACCATTACACAGGTTATGCTTTTGCTTTTTCGTTCTTTGTGATTTTGCTTCAATGTTTGATTAGAGATTTCTTCTTCTTTCTTTCGGACAAACATTTTGATTGTGTATGAGTCAACAATACAGACAGAAAATAAATTGAACTAAATAAATGTATACAAATAGGGGATTTCTGCCTTATTTCGCCATATTAGGGGAAACAATTGTGTATTCATGAAGATACTAGGTTTACTATTTGAAGGCTTAATTTGAAAATAGCTTGAATAGAATTATTTAAACACCTTAAACGTTAGTGTTTAGAAATGTACCCGTGGTTGGAGCACTCCTTTTGTTCTCCATACTACATATGGCAGCATTTTTTGGATACTATGTTTTTCAGTGAATTGCATAAACCTTATTTGATGACTGTGCGACCTATTGGTGCGAAGCTCCAGTATTTTCTCATTTACACCAGAACTACATCACTGAAAAATCTGGCATTTGGTGGGTGGAATATTTATCACCTGTTACACATTTTCTTAAATGTGTATAATTGTCTCATTTATGCAGCGTTCAGAATCAATTTTGTTCTCATAAATTTTGGTATGTTGCTGTCATCAAAATTGTTTTTAGTGCTCACCAGTTACAGCTCACTGTCCACTTTTTCAGAAATCCTAACACAAATATTTTGGGATGAATATTATGGGAATTACACAATGAAATGTATGTCTCCCAATTTACACAATTAGAAATCAGCTCCCTCCTTAAACCTAGCCCCCACCTTTGCCATGTGTGGCTGTGATGTCAAGAGGGGTCCTGTGTTGAGATTAGATCACATTCCAAGAGCGTCAAAGGCTGGTTGCCAGCTAAGGCATGTTCTATGGTGACCTTAAGTGGTTTTGGTTATAATACCTGGAGGGCAGGAGAATTCTTCATCTCGTCCCCTTAACAACGGATCTTGGAAAAGCTGGTTTCACACTTGGTACCTGAGGGTTTGTAGCGCTATATAAATGCCAAATTATTATTATTATTATTATTATTATTATTATTATTATTATTATTATTAGTATTATTATTATTATTATTATTATTATTATTATTAAATGACAACTTGGTCTTTTCCCCCCACTACTAAACAGCATTTTTTTAATGCAACCTTAGTAAATGCACACACTCTGAACATGTAAACCCTTGCACAGTGGTTACCTGCAAATGCACACAGAAGGGCAACATAATGTATATTTATAGACATTAGCTGTACATGTGAATGCTTAAAGTGTTAATTTTGAAGACCCAATTTGAAATGTCCTTTGGTAATTCCAGTCGTGGAGCCATTCAATTTGTTGCAGTTTCACATGTACTTGAAGATACTTGTATCTTAAAGGATTCTTGTGATGGGCTCTTTATGGACAGAACACACAGTTTCTTTATTATATTTTTACACACATATTCTTAAGGAGCCTATCTTTAATTGAAAGGGGAAAAACTGATTTTTTGTACATTACTTCTGACACAGTGAAAGCTCCTTTCTGTTGCGCAGGGTTGCACACAATCCTGGCACTCTTATTTACATGATGGATACTGCCACTTCTGCCACTATGGTCTTAGCTTTTCCAGACCTTTTACAAACGTTTTCTTGGGTCTTTCCCTCATGTGTTTAGGCCTGTTAAAAATGCCACATCTTATCATATCATATCATATGAGGCAAGGAAAATGTTCAGGGATCTCCAAGCTTTGACGCCTAAATTCGATCCTTTCTGTTTTGACATTACATGGCTGATTTCCATGTTAACCCAAAGCTGGCATTTTACTGAGGGGCATGTCCCCCCACTCCCCCCGGCCTTCAGTTATGGTGTTGTAGGGCTTTTTCACCCCACGCAGTACTTCCCCCTGCAAAGTGTGGATGCAAAAGTGAGTTTACTGCCTGAAATCAATGTGTTACCCTCTTGTACAAAGGGTGTTGAAAAGCAGGTTTACATAATAAGGGAAATGCTATGGTAGTGGTCAAAGGTAAACAAGACAATGAAGGTCCGCACCCACTAGGATGCACATGTCGCTGTAGGATTGCTGATTCTTATAAGAGAACCACAATATGTCAGCGCTTCCAGGGAGTAAATCAGTTTTGTTTGTGTCCACATGTAAGGGTGCACTGCCTTGGACCTGCAACAGGAGTTCTGGCTAACATGCCTTTGTTTTGTTTTCCATTGGAAAATTCCTATATGCACAATGTATACAAATAATCTATAGAAATATATGTGAATAAGCCAAGTGCAATATACTTATAGGTGTATGTTTCATATATCGCAATGCATACCTGTTGTGATTTCATCACTGAACTCTTGTAGTTTGTTTGTATTATATTAGTGTGTAATTGGAATGTCTCGTAAGACAGGAAGGCTGTGAGAGTCTCGACATGCCCAAATTACAGAATTCAAGGACAAACACTGCAAGGTTAACATACAATGCAAAATCGCAGGTGTGTTACAATTCCCACATCCCTATTGGCTAACACCTAAATGACTACCTAAACACAATATAGGCACTGGCATTTCATTGGTTAGTGTGATCCTAGTGATAAAGTGATTGCATACCCCTGCAGATGCCCTACTTGCATATTTAGTAGAAAAGGTGACACTAACCTCTTCTAGCAACAAACTTGAAACAGTGAGTTCCTCTCCCATGCGGTCAGTCATCTGTCTTGGCACCCGTGACATGCTCAGGCGTTGTTGCCCCTCAAACAGTAACATACTTTTGTAATCATCTTAGTGTAACATATCACTGTCACCGGAACACAGTGTTCTGGCCAAGGCCTCCTATCTCTTGAGAAGCAGGTGGCTTGATGAGGAGCGTAGCTAAGGCACCTGTTCTTGAGGATATAATTTTCATATCTGTGTGTTCCGACGCCACCTTACCATGTACCCAGCAGTCCTAGAACTTGAAAGTGGGCAGAGGGCAGTAGAACTACAGCCTGGGCTAACGTTTTGGCATCAATTCTACCTGAGGCCATTGCTCACACTGGAAGAAATGCCCTTCAGTGATTCTCGTGCATGTCTGTTTTTACATAAATTACAGAAACTATTACTTTTTGTGAGGCTCAGTGTTCTGGAAACAGCTTGGCGAATGAAACAGGCAGGGTCTAATATTTAAGACTATAGCTAGTGCATGTCCTGCCCCTCTCCCATGGCTCTGGCATCATTGCTTTTCCCTCAAAGAAAGCAGGACAGCGATTTGATTTTAGTAAATTACGGAACAGTTAGAAATAGGCCTAGTGTAATGAATGGCTAAGCCTATAACCTTAATGTCAGTAACTACTTCTAAAACAGCAGACAGGCAGCCATGTTGTCTTAATTTAAAACATTATGCATAATGGGGCCAGATGGTATTCTTTATGACGTTTAAAGAGCGCCTCGTGTGGTTAACATTCACAAAGCCTGTACTGCCTGTTGCGTATGGTGTGTTCATAATGCGTACCTATCTCTACAGTTCATGTTTCCATGCTAGCCTCTTACAATAAGATTCAGGTGGTCTTGTTTAGAAACATTTCTTTCTTTATGTACTCTGAAAAGTATACATATTTCCAATGCTGCTAATTTGGTATCAATAAATAATGATAAAATCAAACCAACATTATACTTAAACTGATATCTTACAAATTATTAAAATAACAGAAAACAATATTGTGTTTCTGGACCATTATCTTGTCAGCACGTGTTTCATGCAAGGCACATCCTCAGGAAAATTGACTTGTTCAATCTACAATGAGTAGTAGTAGCACAACAGTTTTACATACACAATTTGTGTAGCCATTAGGTATGTAAACCATTTTAACAATTGTTCCTTCTAATTTCATGCTACAAATGTATTGCATTGTTCGGAAATGTGTAGAGCGCAAACAAAGACCAAAAGGCATCAAGGCGAGTGAGGAAGTTGCAGCCCAGGGGATTAGAACAAATACGTTTTTAGAAGTTTTCGAAAGCCAAGGTAGTCAGGATTATTGCGTAGCTCAGAAGGCAAGTCATTGCAGAGCTTGGGGGCAAGTACTTTAAAAGATATTCCTCCTGCTCTGGAACGCTGGAATCTAGGAATGTTCAGCAGCGACTGGGAAGCTGAACGAAGGAGCCTGCTAGGTTTGTGGGGTATAAATCCAGATTGAAGAAACACAGTGCCTGCATTATGAGTGGTTCAGTGAACAAGAGACTTTTGAACTTAACTCGGCTCCTGGCAGGGAGCCAATGCAGGTAGCGAAGAAGATCAGAGTAGTCAGAGAGTCTAGGGGCTCCCAGGGCAAAACGAGCTGCTGTGTTTTGTAGGATCTGCAGTCATTGGAGTAGGGCCTCAGGTTAACCTAAGTAGATACCATTACAGTAATCTAGGGAGCCCATAATAGATGCAGTCGCAATCTTAGTCCTGCATTCAGTAGGAAGGAACAGAAAGACTTTTTTCAGTATTTTGAAGTCTGTGAAGCCAGATTGGTTGACAGCTGAAATTTGGGCTTCTCTGGAACCTGAGGACATAACTTTAATCCCTAAGCTTCTGACTACTGAGAAGGGTTTAGGGCAATGTCCAAAAGAGGTAGGCCAGTATTCACAGGGCCATGGCTGTCCTGTGATGTTCAGTCCAACCAGCAGTACCGTTATTGGCCATCCAGTCCCCAACTGGAGAAATACAAACGTTCAGTTTCTTTGGGGGGTTGGTGGGCAGATGAGGGGACATTGAGCTAGAAGAGGATCTGAGTATCATCAGCATAGGAGAAAAAGTGTACCACATGACTGGTAATCAAATTGGCCAAGGCCCACATATATAGATTAAATAAAAGGGGGAAAGGGCACATCCCTGTGGGATCCCGCATTTCAGGGCAGTAAGGGGAGATGAGAAATGAGGGAGGGAAACTGTTTGATGATGATTGGATAGAAAGGATGAGAACCACTGTAGGGGGGGCACATGAAATTCCAGACTCTAGGAGGCATTGAAGCAGCTTCTGGTTGTCAATAGTATTAAAGACAGCAGAGAGGACAAGGAGAATAATCTCTGTGGTCTTGAAGAAGAGCATTGTTGTCCATGAGTGCGACCATCACGGATTCAGTTCCCATTCTGGGGCGACAACCAGCCTGAAAACGATGTAGAAGATGGTTGGTTTCCAAAAAAAACAGAAAGCCGGGGGTAGCAATAGATTCTAGTAGTTTCATGAGAAGGGGAAGCAGAGATATAGGACAATAGTTCGCAGCGAAAGCCAGATCAAGGTGTGCCTTTTTCAATAAAGGAGTCATAACAGTGGGTTTGATGAGCTCCGGAATGTCTCCAGTCAAGAAAGAGTGTTGAAGAGCAGCCGTGAGTAAAGAGATACATTTATGAGAGCCTGTTTGAAGAGTACGAAGAGGAATGGGGTCAGTAGGGGAGGCAGATTAAAGTTTTAGCAAAGCAGCTTTGACCATAGTGTCCGTCACAGTATTAAATTCAAAAGAGTTAGAAGAAATCTCTTCAGTAGGAAGGTGAGCAACAGAGGTGTCTACAAAAACAGACCTTTCGGTCTTTATCAGGTTGCAGATTATACAGATTTTTTCCCTAAAAAAGGATGTGATCTGATCACAGTGAGTTTGTGTTTGCAAAATGACAGGGGGCAGTATGCAGGAGTAGTCAGTTCCTTAGCCACACGAAACAGCTCTTTAGTAGAGTAGGGGGCAGTTAGAATGCGCTTGGCAAAGTGGCAAGCTTTTGCCTTTTTTAAGGCAGTCTGATAGATAGTGCGTGCCTGAACATAGTCAGGTTTTGAAGATGGCTCTGAAAGTCTATGCCATCTCTGTTCAGCTTGTCGACATTTTTGTTTCAACATCCTAAGTTCAGTAGAGAGCCAGGGAGCAGAGGGTCTAGCCCATATGGCAAAGAGCCTAGAGGGAGCCAGAGTGTTGGCTGTTTCTTGCAAAGCATTGATCAGGGCAAGACATTGGTTTTTATTACCTGTTATGCCCTTTTGCGTAAGAGTTTCAATCGAGTTAGAAATAGACTGGAGAGAGACATTAGACCAGTGACGTTGGGTTTTAAGTTTGAGATTGGACCTGAGTTTAGGCAATGAAAGGAGAATGGAGAAGGGGAGCAAGTGATGGTAAGACCAGAGCAGCGGCCGAGGAGAAAAGGTGTAGAGATCATTCAAATCTAAGAAGATTAGATCAAGTTGGTTCCCCCCTATGTGGGTGGGACTGTAATTTCTCAAAGTGAAGGTGCAACCAGCCAAGGAGGAGATCAGGTTGTACATCAAGAGGATTATTAGGATGAAGATTGAAATCACCAAGGATGATTATTTTAGAGTTGCTCAGAGATAGATCAGTGACTAGTTGAGCAAAGTCAGCCAAAATTCAGTTAGTCGCATAACCGGGGGAAGGGGGGCAGTAGGTAATAAGTAAATATGTTGAGTTTTCAGGCGAAACCTGGATCCTGACAAAAAGTAATTCACAGGGCAGTTTATAGGTGAGGGCAATAATTGAGCAGCTGAGGAACTTCTGAAACACAATGGCAACTCCACTTCCCATTTTAGGGGCAGGTCGATCCAGCTGCAGGATGGAATAATGCGGCAGGAGCATCTGCATTATGTCTGGTCCCGATGTGGTATTGAACCAAGTTTCAGTTATACACAGAACTTCAGGAATAAGGTCGTTCAAAATAGAAAAGATTTTGTCGTGGTGAGCTAGCGCAGACCTTAGATTAAAGAGGAGGCATTTCAGATAAGAAGTGTGTGGCTTATTATTCCAGAGTATGTTGTCAGAGAGTTTAGTAGTAAAGTCACAAGGCCAATATAGATTGCGAGGGTCCAGTGCAGTTTGCTCGTTGTGTGTATAGGTTAAGCGCTGAAAAGCACTGCAGTCACCTGTCGCAGTTGGGCAGATGTGGTATGGACTGGTGTTCTCGTAGAAATACAGTGAATCATCCATATTATTAGTCTGACCATATCAGCATCTCATAGATTTACCACATAACCAGGAAAACTAAAGTAATTTGCTCCAAAAACAAAGACGGGCACTGCATCGCACAAAAGAAAAGACCAAGGGCGGCAACTGCGGTTAGGAAAAGCCGTTAGTCATGTTACTATAAAGGAAAAGAGTCGATGTTTCACTGTATACCACAGCTTAGACATGGTATCAAACATTAAAAAAAGTACCAACATGTATTCCTTATTTAAAACTACATTATTCACATTGCTTATTGCGTCCTCGTAGTTCATGAAGAACACAAAAGACTATTGCTCCAAAGTGACCGTGGAAGGCAAAAATAAAGTGCAATTGGTACAATAAAGTGCTTAGTCTTATTACACATAACCTTAACAACAATATCTGTTGATAACATACTATTCATGATGTTTATATAGTACTCAGCTGTTATCAAAATGATTACTCAATGAACTGTCATAATGGCAATGATTTTAAACTGCCTGCTTCTATAAGTCTTGTAATATTTGAGCAGTTCAATAAACACACAGAAGGCAAACTCACCTCATAGAACTAGTTGATAATTCTCTTAGTGGTTTGAAATCGTCCTTCAAACAGATCGTTTATACAATTACAGTGATTCTCTGTTGCTGCATTAGGTCCCCACATCCCTCAGATGTCAGTAATCAAAGCAGTGCTCGTGTTCTGTTTCCTATGTCGAAGAAATCGGCAATTCGCGAATTCTGCATTTGGATATCTCTCTAAGCGAACAGTGAATGAATGAAAGTCCAAATTTGCAATGAATATCAATAGGACCTCTGTAGCAACCACCCTTGACACTCTCCAAATTGTATGGCCTACAAATCCCATAATCCCTCAGTATTGACTATGCTGGTTTGAGCTGATGGCAGTTGTAGGCCAAAATATCTGGAGAGTGGCAGGTTGGCGTCCCCTACACTAAATGGCCTTGCAACAGTGGTGGAAGCATGTTTAAATGCCAGGGTGTGTTAAGGGCTCCTCTTTATGGCAACAATCAATGTCATGTCACTAATTCATAGGTGAGGGAAACAAGATCTGAAAGGAGCCCCAGGTGGAAACCCCATCAGTCCCTCCCCAAGCTCTACCACTGTCCTTCAACCATCGTCCCACCATTTAGCAACTACTATGCCTTAAGAATCTGGACATTGGCCTGCCGCATGATTCATGCTTTAATGGAAGCCACTGCTCTCCAAAGGGGGCAGAACTTTGCTAGAACCATCTTCCGCGCTGTACAATTAAAAGCAGCGGCCCCGCTACCTAGACATTTTTGGAGATGCCGAAAATGTTTCACTCACAGTAGGGGCTTTCTAGGCAGATGAACAGTGGAGATGATTCCAAAACACTGAATATAATTATTCGGCCTTAGGAATGTAATTTTTTAGGGATCAGGTTTGTAATGCTCATTCTCAAATTGTGCCCTAAAATGCGATCCTGGCCGATCTGCTGAGTAGTGCTATTTTTTAATCTCATGTTATGGATTAATTTCCTAATGTCTTATTAACTAAAGATCATGTCAGCTGACAAAACATACACAAGTTCCATTGGAATTGCAAGCACATTTTTACTGCCAGGTCGAGTTTTTGTTCAGCTAATTTTTCCATGCTGGGAAGTGTAGGACTGATGCCACGATCAGTTTTGTGTTTCCATGGTTTCATATTTATTAGAAAAGCTCAATGCAGCATGTATTTTAAAAAAATTAAAAAAAACATTGTATTCACGTCTGGCATATTCTTCAGAATGTCACACTATGTAATGTGAAAGGTGATTGCAGATACATGGTGGACCTAAGGGGACACTGCTGCAATGTGCATAACGTATGGCGCCACTTTCATCTCAAGGTGCTACTAAAATGGCCGCCTGTTAAGGATATTGATTTAGCCATTTTACGGTCGCAGCCACGTTTTGCAGAGCATCCACAAAAGTTCACATACTATATGCCCTTGGGATGATCAAACCCATGCCTGTCAAGGGTCTTGCCAGGCGAATATAAATATAGAGCCTGCAGATGTCCCATTGGCAAACCTCTTCTGAGCTTAGAAACCATTGAGAATTCGAAAAAGTCAGGTAAAGTGGGAAATTGAGAAAAACAGTTGGAGTGGGCCCTTACAGAGCCTCTGAACTGAACAGAGTTCCGTGCTAGAATAACAGACTGTTCCTTACCCTCTCACCCACTGTTCAAAGCAGGAGACCAGAGAGTATCAATACGAAATGCCTGGGATTGTACGAAATACGGCATCCTACCAAAAACATTTTTTTATTTTATGTGTGTTTTCAATTTCTACGAAGCAGAATGTAAGTTTGCTTAAACTGCCTATTAACGGACACCTATTTGAATCGGCTCATCCTTTGCCATTTCTGTGACGACGAACATTACAGGGGTAAGTGATAATACAGTATCGATCCCGTTTTTGAGAAAGGGAAAAGGTCAGCGGAAGAAACGCTGACGTTAATGGTTGAAACACCGCAGGCGGACCTGACACCAGAGGCTGCTTTTGTGAAACTAGGCTGTAAATTAGCTTGTTTGGCACTGCTATTTTTGGCGCTTCCAGTGCCTGCCTTCAAGTGGAGCCTGACATATTACATTTCCCAAGCTAAGCAGCCTCCATGTTGCTTAGTCAACCGTTGTTCATGACGGAGCGTGCATGCTCTTGACAACTTAATACTGCCTCACATGGACGTGTGCTTTGTGTTATGCTTTGGTAAATTCTGAAATATAACACAGCTGATCATCTAACACACCACCATTCTTAATTTATGATGATTCCTAGGAAAACGTTCACTGTAGTGTGTGGCTTCATGCTGACATCTCTCAGAGATGCTGAATGAACACAGACAGGTTTCAGTGTGTATAAGGCAAATTAACGTGTTATAGTTGGCATGTGTTGAGAATAGTTAACCCTGTGGCTTAAACAGAACAGTTTTCACACGAATGAAATATAATTCTTCTTATAATACTCATTCGTGGTATCACATCCGTGGAACAGAAAAAGGGTGAGAGCACTAGGAACATGTGGCTACCGCGCCAACCTTATCCTATACGTCTCTGATGTTGAAGCTGCCGGCTGCAAGAATCCGTTGGGGCAGTGCTCCTGTGCCCCAGTCGACGGGTGAATAGGTGTGTGTTGGATTCTTGCGATATTGGCGCTCTGTTACGTGTCCCTAGCGTACAAATCCATAACGAGTGGACTACATATCTAGTCCTCTCGTTATGGATTTGTACGCTAGGGGTCACGTAACAGAGCGCCAATATCGCAAGTTCTATGTTCTGTTGTATCCCAGTATCGAATGATACTGGGATACAACAGAACATAGATAATCTCAAAAAATCTATCATCAATGTACAGAGTGGCAATATCGCACGAATCCCATACACACCACATCTGTGGGACACCTCCAACCCAAAGTGGGTCCACATTTTCCTCGCTGACTTGTATCAGGTAAAAGTTTTCCCTCTCTCCACATCCTTCGGTCTCATTAATAGTCTGTCCTTCTATGTCCATAGTCGTGTAGGCTACTACTGAATGCCTTATTACGCAATTCTCTCTTCCCAGCTAGGTCTGTGCTTCAGAAAAACATAAACATGCATTTGACCTTCACCTCATCATCCGCAAGACATGTTACGTGCAGAAATCTACGCAACGCTGCTGGAGATGCACTGCCTACAGAATGCTGATTTACAGGCTGGGCGACATCATAATGATAGGACTCAAACTTACTCTTCCTGTGATATGTTTGAACAGTCCAGCTTGTTATGCTATTGACTTGTGCTTCTAGACCCAAGTGTAGCCTTCAACACTAAAGATTGCAGAAAATGTTGTTCACCTCTTGCATTGACCACAGTTCTAGGGGGCTTCATTTCTCTAATTTAAGTCCAGCCATGTTGGCTGATCCAAGTGACTTAAACTGGGCCTGCTCCTTCCAACTGCCATGAGGTACTGAGCAATGTCCTAGAAGTATCCCCCTATCATGTAATTCCTTTCCAAATCTACTGTCACCGCCTCCGAATGAGGGCAATATTTGGAGCCAGTTCTGGATGGAACTCATAATCTCTAATTTCTATACAATTCTCATTCTTCCATCCAAGAATGCCCCACCTAGGGTTCATACACATTATATACTACCCCGTTACTGGTGTGGATTAAGTACATTTTTAGTGAGGCGGTTTTCCTCTATGCCTCTTCGACCATGGCAACCGTCAAGGCAGATGTTTGCCCATTTTGTATGGGGAACAGCACCATGAAAAAGAGGGGCACCCTCCGCTGCCAATGCACCAACTGGTGTAGTTGTTTGCCTATCAGAAAATGTCACTGCGTAATACCAGCAAGTTCTGATAGCAAAGCATATGGTGGATTTGAGTGGTTTTTATGAAAACCCACTCTGTGAGAAGCAGGTTGAAAAGACCCTTAATTAATCGACCTTGCCTTTAAAACCATACTATCAGTATTCTGATGCTTTTCCTCAATATACAGGCTATCCTGGAATATACATTATTGAAGTTCAGAAATTAATGCAACCTAACGTTATAAAATCTCAGATTCAAGCAAAGCTAACATAAAACCAAGATATTTTCTCTTGGGAGATCAAAACATTCCAGTCTATGTTGTCAGAGACAATTCAGCAGCTGACGACCACAAGACATCATCTGCAATATTAATCATTCTGAAAAATCGCAATTACAATATCTGTGTCACCGTCACACCCTTGCGTATGATACAATCAAAAGTAGACTTTGAATTCTCGAAGGAGAGTCCTTAAATCATTTGCTAGCACCCAATCATAATCCCTCTGAGTTCTACAGGGCACCAACCCCCCTCGACCAGTCCACCCCTTCCTCGCACTTAGCATGTGGACCCTGTCCCCTCTCCCTCTGCACCCCATGCAATCCCTTGCACTTGCCTTCCTGGACTCCCTTTAGCACTTGCCTAGTCCCTGTGGCAATTTCCTCCCCTCCTCCACTCCCCCTTTAACTTGTACTCTCTCCTCTTTACCCTGCACTTCCCTTCCCACTCTAGCACTTCACATTTGTGCAGACCTGCCCCTCCCCCTGCACTTCTTGTTACTACATGTGCATGATCAGAATGTCACAAGGTCTAGTAGGAACGTTATTGTTATCTTTCTCCCTTGCCCCGCTCTTTTTTGTCTTGTGGCTCCTTGAAACACCATTTGTTGTGTAGGCGCCTTACAAATATCCAATAAAATAAAAAATAAAAATAAAATATGGAGGAGTCATATTTTGTGTAGGAGTTTTTCTGCAGATTAGTCATGCTAGTAATGGCAGAGTTGAGTAAATGTGGATGTCAGGTTTGCTCTACTTGAGCGCAATGGAAGAGGTCAGACCTGGGAGCGTTTAGGAAGAACTTGCAAACAGATATATAGAAATACAAGTGCATTGCTTACTAAGGAGAGGAGGTAGATTCCAATGGGATTGAAAGGTCAGATAGACTTAACCCATCCTGTGAGAGGACAGGGGAGACCTAAAGGCAATTAATCCAGCAGAAGAGTTCAGTTGCATAAGTTGTTTTTTTGGAGCTTGAATGGAAAATTATATCAATTGTTCTGAATAGGCTTGCAGCACAAAGTAACCAGCCAGATATGAAAGGTACTGGATCGTCACTAGGCAAGTAGCAAAAGGAGGTCCTTCTTGATGGTGTGGTATGTTAAACGGAGGCATTAAAGCAAGGCATATTTAATGCTCCACCCCTTTTTTGTTCTTTTCCAAGGCATAGGAGGGGAGAAAGCATATATTGTGTCTCTGCTTTTCTTTCCTTCTCCATCTTAGAAAAGCACCGGGTTTTACAACCGGCATGAGATTTTCATGCAGGTGCAAAACCAAAGGATTCCTATGGAATAAGCCTCATGATTACATCTGTTAAATAGCAGGTGGATATCATATACATTCATTTTAATGCACCACCTGCAAATAGTAATATGCAAGCAACGTTTTATTTTTCACAAAAAGACTCCTCACTGTTGCACTCTGCTTTGTGAGTGATCAAAATTGCATGAAGGGGACCCAACAGCACCTAAGTGCACATGGTGGTGGTCCCAGGCATGCAATTTGCAGTTTTTACAAAATGGCCCTCTGACGAATCAGCTTCCAGGGCTCCAGTGGCCCTGGGATGAATATTGGTTTCTAAATCATCTATCAGCCCCACACCTCTAGTACACAAGAAGGGATCCGAATAGATTGGAAACAAAAGTACATTTTAAACCTCCTTGTCCAGGTTTGGTAACGTGGATGGAACAGCAGGCTTATATCCGTGGTCGTGGATCGTTGGTTAGTTGCAACACAGCAAAAATACAATTAATACCCAATGATAAAAGGGACTGTCCAGTCAAGGTTGTATAAAAATATATATTGTATTATAATTACAACAGACAGTTCTAGCACACTACAAAATATAACCCACTCTGTAAAGGAACACAGAGGACAGACAGTTTCACAAAGGAAAGGGATGCACTGTGGATACTGACAGGAGGGTAGTCAGTAAAGCAATCAGTCTTAACTGTTCAAGGCTATTTGGTTTCAGCACCAAGGGAGCAAGGGGTCATAAATATCACTAGCGACCTTTGATGAAGGACCAGGGGGACAGAATCACAATGTACCTGGTGCTTGAGATGATCTTGATGCTCTAAAGCTCCTGCGACAGAGTGTAAGATGGGGGACAGCTGCGGGTATCAGGTGGCAGTCAGTTTGGCAAGCAAGGTTGTGCGGACAGCTGCAGACTGGCCTATATGGCAGGGCACAAGTCAGGAATCGTCTCTGTGCTAGTTGGTGGATCTGGTAGGCTGTTTGAGGTGTCTCAAATGGATTTAGTGACCGCAGCATGACAAAAGTCAGTCATGCAGCTGGTCACAGTTCAAGGGCTCAACTGTCTCAAAATGATGGACACTGGTTGATGCTTGTTGTGACACTCCTCCAAGCTTCTTTGGAGGGCGTGTGTTGTCCTTTAAGGTGGACGGCCCAAAGCTGAGGAGAGTGTTAGCAAGCAACGGCCTTGTCCTTTGTTTAGAGACTGTCTGGAACTTCCCACCTAGGAAGCTTGCTGGTAAAACCTAGCAGGGCACACTGTGTGCTGGCTGGGTACCGGTTCTGGACCTGCTAGATGGGACCTCTGAGTCCGGTATCTCCCTCTGTTCCCTGGGAGATGTTTAGGGGAGGGGTCTTGCTTACTTCTGGAAAAAAAATCCTGGCCTTCCTTCACTGGCGGAAGCTGTAAGGCAGACTGTTCCCTTAGCCAGAGTCCAAGTGAGTCCTACTTACTCCTTTCAAAGTCGTCGGATGATCTGCCAAAAGAGGGGCTGAACCCTCTTTTAAAGCCAAATGGGCCCCAGTGATTAGTGCAGGCTAAGCCTACCTTAATGAACCAATCCTGTGCTTTGCAACAGGAAAGGTAAGGGGTGACAACATGTCCTACTAAGTCCCACCCATCTTCCTGTCTGTTGTGGATCAAAGTGTCTCTCTGCTTAATTGAGCTCCCTGTTGCTCCTGATCAAAGTGTAGGTCTCCCTTGAAGTCGGTGGTGAGAACAGACTTTCTGTATCCATCAAATCACATACTTCTACCCTCTGAAAGGGGTTGCCTGCAGGTGTAAACAGTTGTCCCAGACATGACATTCACTGCCCTTCATACAGAGGAGTGGGAGCTAGATTCAAGCTGACACATTGCATGTCAAAGAGGTGTTGGTGTTTCCAGTGCCTTGTGTTAGTTCTGTGACCAGGCCTCTTCGCAGGCCTTCTTTCATGTAACTCTCAAAAGTATGCGCTGCCACCACACAGAGCTTTAACAATAGAACAGGGCAGATCCATGGAGCCTTTGATATTTTAATTAGGCTGGCCATGGCCGAAGGAAGATGTTGCCTTCCCCTTCCTGAGATGCTTTGATGTACCTGTGGCGGTCACATTCCAGCTAAATGTGACAGGGAGGACTGGACCTGTGGCCTGTGTCCCCCCAGAGTATGCATGACTATGTGTTTGTTGTGCGGTGAGCAGTGGAAAATGTGTGCGGATTAGCCCCACACATTTTCTGAGGTTAATCTCCCATCATCCATTTTCATTACAAAACTTCAAAAAAAAGCCCCGGCGAGCGCACACTCCCTGTGCGGATGGTCGAATTCCTCACAGGCCTCTTATAAGTCATCACCATACGAGGGCAGATTGCTTTGAATATTATATGGTGTGTAGAACATACTTTGCTTGAATGTGCTTGTTGAGATTGTGTTACAACACAGAGCGGGAGCAGCTAAAAAGAGTCAACAAGCACGTAAAATTGAAGGAACTTGTATACCTCCATTGACTACAGTGAGAACCGATACCATCCCAAAAGGGACGCCTGTTCCTCTAAAGTCCTCTTTAAATGTTTATGGTGGCTAACGTGGAGAGCTGATGTGGCAACTATCTCTGGAGGATAATGTACACCTTGTGGCTAATATCTCATTCAATTTTCTGTGTCTTGGTGGCAAGTCCTGCAGCAGTGACTTGCTCTTTCCAACATGTGCTGGCCCAAACCAGGATTACTGAATTCTCGTGTTGGTCCCCAGACAGTCAACAGGCTGAACAGCCCTCTGGCCACCAGAGGTCCGAGCCCCTTTCAGCTTTAATTCCAAGAATCCTGGAAGAAGCAAGCCATCATCACCACCTCCTCAGCAGCGTAATTTTCCTCTCTGGGTTCTGAGCAGCTACTGTGAAATCCAGCCTCACTGTTTTCCAAAAGCACTGACTATATCAACAATACTGAGGCGCTTCTTTTTTTTGTGGTGAAATATTGATCTTGATTTCCCTATATGCGACGGATCATAAGTTAAAAAACATCTTAAAAAACACTCCAGGGATTAAATTCTAAAATTCAAATGAAAACAAAAAGTTCAGGTTGCCTGCAAAGTGAAATGCATGTAACTAAAACAGCCCTTAGTGAGAATATGCAATTGCAACAAAACAAACCAGAAATTCAACCATATTAGACAGTATTGAATGTTGCATCTTTGATTCTGTTGACACAGTTATTAAGATATTATTTTTATGGAGCCTTTTTGAATTAGAGATGCATCTTTTAATTAATGAACGCCATTCCCACAGAAAGCTTTCAAGATCTTCACTGCACACACTGCCACGTAATGGCTTGCCTGCAACACGCTACTCCATGAACCTCCTATATCCTGACTGGCCGGTCTCAGCACGAGGGAAGATTACAATATGCGTCTATGACTATGCATTACGCACAGGCACCATTAGGGATCTGGCACATGAAAACCGAAACATGTTTCAAGCATTTGAAATTTTTCCTACTGAAGCAAGGTCACACATGGGTAACCTTGCATGATTACCTACTCTTGTGCTTTTTATTTTTTTTTAGAAAAGAATAGAAGTATTTAAAAAAATTGTACAACTATCAAAATAACAACATTGGTTAAAAAAGGCCATCGTCCTAAAGCCATGCGTCGACTGGAACAGTGAATGCCATTTTTTTATAGTCTCACTGCTGCCTGGAAGAAGGGAGCTAGCTACAAAGGACAAGGATGCGGGGGCGTTCCCAAGGCAGGGCATAAACAAAGGGCTAGGCGAGAGACCCTTTTTAAGTGCTGTTTACCGCTGATCTGCTTCTCTTGGTGCACCAAGCTGTTGAAAATTCACTTGCCCAGGTTCATACTTAATACAGGTGCTGCAAATCCTTTTTTGTGGCAATTGATCCACTTATACTGGGCATACAGGGTCAAGCAAAACTGCACTGATTGAATTAATCAGGCCAGGACACCATTATACACCAGAAGTATCTTCTAAGTGCTGCCAGGACAGGTCCACAAGATCGTTCAGCAGGCCAGGAAATTTGACTTGATATTCGATTCAGCACCCTTTTAGCGACTAACTTGCAGAAATCTGCAAAAAAACACACCGTTTGGAGCAATCTGCGACAGAGCACACTGTAATTGAAACCTCAGATGAATGCAGTAGGCAAGAAAGAAAAGTCCCAACTGTGTCTATTTAAAAAACCGCACCCCTTCCGAGAAGGAGCCAAAAGGTCGACAGTGGGTATAATTCTACCTTACTAAAGTAACATTTGTGATCTCTGTAGCACTCAAGAAAATCATTAAAGAACTTGAACACATACAAAATGAGTGGCCATTGGCTCAGCAAGAAAATATGCATCACATAAAGAGCACTGGGAGATATTGGTTGCAATACTTATGACACAATTTAAGATTAGCTGAAAGAAACTTTGCAATCATACGGTCAAAATGATCTGGGTTGACAATTGCATGGTCCATTACTTGTGTATTGACCTCAGAGAGGACACGAGAACACAACAGAAGTAACTAATATACTGGACGGTTACAAACCTACAGCTGTCCTCCTGAGTCTGCAATCACTTTCATCATGTTCACACGTGGACCATGAGCTCAGTCAACCATGCCTCGAGGAATTTACGATGGAACCATCCTGGCCAGCCACAGAACTGATTTCCTTCATTGACTCCCGATTCGAAGTTCAAACTTCCCTAAGGAAAATATATTTCTGGATTCTCTGAAAGCTTCCAGTGGGTTACCTATGATTGGTACTCTTCACTTTTCCCTTCCTTCTACCCCTTTCTCTCTCCTCCAGTCTATCATTTCTCCACTGCATCCTTTTCTTTTTGCCATGTTGGCACTTGCCTTTGGTCTCCCCGCCCCCCATGGCCCTATTCCTATTTACTTCCCCCTCCTGCCTCCCAGCTCATCCCCAACCAATGATTGGGTCTTGAGCCCATCAGGAAACCCCACAAGTGGCTAGTCAGCTTGCAAGGAGACTTCCAGGCATTTCTGCCGCCTTCCCAAGTCAGTGAGTGTTTTCCCTGCCTACAACCAGCTTTTGCCGGATTGTGTCTTTATTTTGATTTTTGATTTCATTACCACTGTTTCAGTGCTTGCCTACGCTCTCACTTCCTCCTCTCGCTGTCTTCCTGTTTTCCTTCAGCCTCCCGCCTCCCAGCCCACCCCGACAACTGATTGGGCCTTATGACCCACTTAAGATAACCTATCAGGATATCTACCCTGCCTGGGCAGCCCTCAGCAAAGGACAACGAGGCAAAGGGCAGCTCCACTGCCAAGCAGCTCCACTCTGTGTTTGCCCGTGTCTTCGTCTGGCAATCCTGCCGCAGTCAACCAGCAGAGACGGGCAAGGTGAGTGCGGCGTAGGTGGGGAGTACAGCCATTACTGCACTCCAGTAAAACCCCTCCCTCTTATTACCTAACATCATAAAGCCACATGCATTGAACCCATGTGTATAAGTTTGCCTTTCTTGCATTTAGCCCACCAGTGTTAATCAGCCTTATTTCACATTTAGCCCATTTTGTTTAAGGTAAACACACTTTCATTCAGCAATTTGTGTAAATCAGCCATATCTCTCATTTAGCCCATCTTGATTAAGGTAAACACACTGTACATTCAGCCCTTTGTGTAAGTTATTCATATTTTGCATCAAGCCTATTTCTCTAAGTAAATCTTATCTCGCATTTAGCCCATTTTGTTTAAGGTAAACACACCTTGCATTCAGCCATGTGTGGCATTTAGCCCATTGTGTTCAAGGTAAATGCACTTTACATTAAGCCTATTTGTGTAAGTCAGCATTTTCTCCTATTTAGCCCATCTTGTTTAAGGTAAATATTCTTTGCATTTAGCCATTTGTGTAAGTAATCCGTAACTTGCTTTAAGCATATTTGTGTATGTTAGCCTTATATCACATTAAGCCCATTTTGTTTAAGGTAAACACACTTTGCATTCAGCCATTTGTGTAAGTTAGCCATATTATGCGTCAAGCCTATTTGTGAAAGTAAGCCTTTTCTTAATTTAGCCTATTCGTAACAGTTAGCCTTAACCTGATTTTAGCCCACCTGCGTCAATTAGCCTACTTGTTTAAGGTAGACACTTGTGGCGCTTAGCCTATTCGTTAAAGACTTAACTAGCGTCTAGCACATCAGTGTTATTCAGCCATATCTTGCATTTAGCCTATCTTATTAAGGTAGACACTTGTTGTATTTAGCCTATTCGTGAAAGTTAGCCTCATCTTGGAATTAGTCCACCTGCGTTAGTCAGTCATATCTTGCAGTTAGACCGTTTGTGGAAGTTAGCCTTATTGTGCCTTGAGCACATAAGTGTTAGTCTGCCATATACTGCTCTTCGTGAAAGTTAACCTTAACTTGCATTTAGCCCAACTGAGTCAACCAGCCATGTCTTGCACTCAGCCTATTTGAGTAAGGTAGCCTATCATGCCTTTAGCACTCTTTCTCAGCCAGCCATATCTTACACTTAGCCTAATTGTGCAAGGCAGACATGTTCGGCATCATGCCTAATTCTGCATTTGACCCTATAGCTAGTCACCTCTCCTGCACCTAACCTTGTCTTCAACCATGCCAAACAATTCCAAGGCCAGAGGAGCCCTCTGGTGCTTCAGGACCCAGACGCCCAAACATCACCCCTTTCCCCTTACCAACCGCAAGTCCCCTCTCCCACCTCAACACCTCAGACAAGCCCCTTGTCTCCCCACACTGAGAGACCTCCTTCACTCTCCCCCTCCTACCCTCCCCAGCATTCCTTCTGTCAGCACCATCCCAACCCTGTCCAACCCCCCACTTCCTGGTCATCCCCCACGCTAACCCACATACCTTTGGCAGCCCCCCAATGGCCCAGGGGCAGAGACCTTCCACCCACAGTGACCACCAGCCACACTCCTCCTTTCCTCTGTCCCTGCAATCCATTTCCTTTGCTCTCGGCTACACGTCTCTGCCCTGCCTCCTTGCCCAACTATATCCACCCTCTCATCCTCTCCCTTCTTTTGCCATCCCCCTCTTCTTACACCACCCATGCCCCTCTGCCCCAGCCCCAGCATCTCCCTACATTTCCCCACCACACCCCATCGGGACATTGCTGCCTCCTCATCTCTTGCATCCTCATCAACGCCAAATCAGTCGGCAGAAACAAACAAATGATTTTTGACCTTATCTCCGACAAAAATACAGACATCCTTTTCATTACAGAAACCTGGTTCTCTGATGACTTCCTCCCTCTGTAAATGAGACCTTCCCCTCAGGCTACTCCCTGATCACCCACAACAGAGCCAGCCGAGCGGGGGGCATAGCCATCCTCCGCAAACCTCAACTCACATCCTTTCAGGTTGAGAAACAACCCTGCAATGATGACTGTAAATCCATGTTAGTAAACTTCCAATACTCTCCTTCTTTCTCCTTAAGCTTCCTCCTCATTTATAGACCCACAGGCTATGACAGAACCTTCACAGACTCCCTTAGTGACTCTATATCAGCCATATGATATGATATGATATGGCCTTTATAACGTGCCTATACACAAGTGTTTCTAGGCGTCTAGGCGCGACAAGACAAGGAGGGGGAAACAGCGGGAGGACAAAACAACAATAATACTAGTCCTTGTGTCATTCAGCTAGCACAATCACAGGGGAGGGGAAGGGGGGAATTGCAGAAGGGGGTGATGGAGAAGTGCAGATAATCACAAGTGAAGCCAGCGGGTGACTCAATGCAGGTAATCATGAAGTGCGGCCAATGGGTGGCTCATAAGTTCAGAAAGGGGGGACTGTAGGGTTACAGATACAGACATAAGTGTTGACGGAAGGCAAGAGGCAGTATGAGGTTCAACTGGCCAGGCAGGGGCCTGGGCCCAAGTTCGCAGGGTGGCCAGGTGACCAATGCATGGGACAGATGGGTAATCAGCAGGGGCGATGAAGAGAGAAAGTGGAAGCAACGAGGAAGGTCTTGAGTTGCTTCTGGAACTGGAGATGGCTCTGCTCAAGTTTGATAGAGGTAGGGAGACTGTTCCAGAGGGATTCCCAAGCTGAAGATAGAGATCTGCCCCCAACTTTCTGCTTGGAAAAGCGACTGACCCTCCGAGAGTTGGAGGTGGATGAGCGGAGAGCTCGAGATGGGAGATACTTAAGGAGATAGAGTTGGAGGTAGTGCGGTCCCAGGCCCCAGAACGCCTTGTGGATAATGCAGAGGGTCACCACTGGGAGCCAATTAAGAGATTTCAAAGCTGGAGAGATACGATGCCTGGACTTGAGGAAGTCCTGTTCTGGATAAGTTGTGGAGGACGGAAAGTAGAGGCAGGGAGATTTAGAAAGAGACTGTTGCAGTAGTCCAGCCTTGATAGGACCAGAGCTCTGGAGACAGTGAGCTTCTAGGGGAAGGTGAGGAAAGGAAGAATACCTCTGAAGAGGTGCAGCTGACAGTTTGACTTCTTGGAGATGTCAGAGATGTGAGGAGAGAAGGAGAGAGTGGAGTCGAAGATTAACCTAATGTTCTTAGCCTCACAGGTAGGAGCAGGAAGAGGACCCATAATGGGTGGCCAGAGAGAGAGAGAGGAACGGAGGGAGCTGGTGTTCCGATGAGGAGGATCTCTGCCTTACTGGCATTAAGGCAGAGATTATTGGTGGCTCCGAATTGCAGACAGACAGTCAGGAATGACAGAAGGAGTAGAGGTGGCCGAGAGGCACCTGAAAAAGAGCTGGGTGTCATCTGCATAACACTGAAAGTTGGAGCAGAGTTCAGCGATGCAGTGGGCAAGAGGTGCCTGGTATTGGTAGAACAGCCATGGTGAGGGTAACACCACAAGTAGGGAGAGAGATAGAAGAGTGGAAGTATCCCAGTTGGATCTGAGAAGGTTGGTCAGTGCGAAAGGAGGTCAGCCAGTCAGGGCATGTTGACCGTATTGAAAGCAGAAGAAAGATTGAGGACGATGAGGACAGAAGGAAGGTTAGAATCAAGGTTAGAGAGCCGGTGTTCACAGATGTTCAGGAGAGCAGTTTCCTTGCTTCTGACCCCTCTGAAGCCAGTCTGATGGTCATGGAGACAACCAACAGATTCATTATGGAGGTTAAGCTGGGAGATGGACAGCTTTTGCAAGAGTTTTCTCAGGAAAAGCGTGATAGAGATTGGGCGATAATTAGCCGGAGAGGAAAGATCGGCTGTGGGCTTCTTTAAGCGGAGGTGAACAAGGGAGTGATTCGGGGGGGAGGAGAAGGTTCCACAGGCAAAAGAGTGATTGCAGAAATCGGCCAAGGCTGGAGCAAGGGTGTTGAAGTGGTCCTTGACAGTTTTTGAAGAACAGGGAAGAACCTGTTTTGACAAGACGTTCATAGATCAGACTTGTCCAGAAAAGTTGTCAGGGGTGAACAAGGGAAAGGAAGAGAAGGGAGGAGGAGTGCCAGCCACAAGAAGGCCAGGAGTGGAGGAGGAGGAAGAAGAGGAAGAGAGGGTGGACAGGATGTCCTGACTTTTAATGATGACATGAGAAGCCAACGCTGTACAGAGGGGCTGGGAGGGAACAGGAGAGTTAGAGACTGCAGCAGCATTGGACAGCTCCTTGCAGATTTTGAAGAGTTTGGCTGAGTTGTTAGAAGCTGCAGAGATGCAGGCTTGGATGTGAGTTCTCTTCTTGGCAAGGACAGAGAGTCGGTAATGTCTTTGGGGCAGGTGGCAGGACAGTTTGTCAGAGGGTGCACCCGTTGCCCTTCACTTCCTCTCCACTACCCTGCACTTGCATTAAAGGGTGACGAGGTCGTAGTCATACCAGGAGTTGCACTTGGATTTGGGCTTCAAGTACATCCTCATGACAGGGGCAAGTACATCATGAGTGTCAGAGATAGAAAGGTGAAGGTTGGAAAGGGCTGTGTCAGGGTGTGAGTCAGCCACAGGTGCAGAAGAAGGAGAAAAAGTAGCAGTTAAAGCCTCCACTGACACATGCTTCATGGGTTGAATGACCAATAAGGTAGGTGGCAGTGCTGGAGTCAGCTTTGTCTGAGGGGTAGAAAGAGAGATGGGAGGAAAGGAGAAAGTGGTCACTCCAGGAGAGAGGAGTGGTGAGAGGGTTGGGAGGGGGAGGTCGAAGGAGATCAGAACAGTGTGCCCTGTAGAGTCGGGCCAGAGAGAAAATAGAGAGTAAGAGGGAGTCACAGAGGTTGTGAAACAGTCCTGCAGAAGAACAGGAAGCATCCAGGTGGATGTTAAGGTCTCTGAGGAGGAGACGTTGAAAGGTAGAAGGAGGAGGAGAGATCCGCCCACTCAGAGAGGTAGGAGGCTATCTGGCCAGGCGGACGATAGATAGTGGCCACAGTGAGAGAAAGGCCAGGGGAGAGAGAGCACCTACAGAGCAGGCATTTGAAGGAGGAGTAGTCCTGCATAGTAATGATAGAAGCAGAGATCCACTCCAGAAAGATCAAGGCTAGAGAACAGTGATGAACGGACAATTTTGTAATTTAAGCTTTGCTTCTATGGCAATGGATGTGATGTGATCATTAATTTAACTTAAACAAAGGCAGGCGGGACAATCCGTCTTTGAAAGTGGTATGGTCAAAGCTGGCCAGCAGCTCAAAGCCCTTTGTTGCACTTATTCTTCTGATCGTGGGCACTTAAGCAAAGCAGAATACTGATGGCCGGAAGGATTTGAATGAATCATAACTTCTGGCATTTTTCGGGACAACCCTCTAGACAATTATTTGTTAACCTACCATATTAATACAAAATCGAAAGATCATAGGCAATAGCAGGCTTGGCCTCCACCCCATTAAGGACAGTTCATGTCTGAATTGTTGGGACACATCCCTTCTGCATGTGTCCACAAGCAACCCTATACATGTTTCATCCTCACTGAGCATCATCAGTGAGGTGTAGCTTGGGTCAGTTTTGCTGATCAGTATCCCCACTAGTCTTTAAGAGTGCAGACAGAAAACTTTAATGAATCTGCATATTCCTTGTCATGCAGCACCACCAGTTTCCACATCCCCAGTCCCAAGTGCAGCCTGTTTTGTCAGGGAAGGCAACTCAGCCGCAGCCTCAACCCCCTCACACAATATAGCGGGGGGCTTAAATGCCACATAGAGAACAAAATGTATGATCTCATGTTCTCTCACTTTACTCAACTTTGACCCATCCTACTCTGAAGCTGACTTTGGCCCATTTACCAGGCCCAAGGATCTGGAGCATCATGCATTCACTGTGATTGTTTTGAGCTTCTCACTCCTTTTTCTCACTTTGGTTCCCATTCCCATTATATTCACTATTGTGATGAATCTGATGATGTTTTCACTGCTTCCGAAGGGGGAGTCCCTTCCCATGAGGCCCGGGTGGTGAGGCTGCTACCCAACAGTCTCCCTGGGGGTGGTACTAAGCAGTTGTATCTCATGGGAGGGAAAACCCACTTTGGGACCATTGATGATCATCTAGGGAGAACACAGTATTCCCACCCAACACATGACCCTGGTCCTCCTTTCAAATGTTACCCCACCAATTCTTCCTCCCATCATTCATCTTCATACTTACAATCAGATCCCATCTACTTTGTTAAGGCAACCCCCATAGAGAATATTGAAACAAGGAGGAATACTAGTGAGTTACCAACTCAATATACCAACTCAATATTCACTTAGTACTGAGAAGAGGAAGAGGACTAGTGAGTTACCATTCCCATACTCAGTACTGGAATGAGAGAAAAGACTAGTGAGTTCCCATCTCAAGACTCACCTTGGACTGAGACGAGGCGGGAATGTGGAGCAATACCGAGTCTGCATTGGAACCACTCTCAGCAGTCTAGTGGTTCATGCTCCAGGATTTATCAGAGCAAGATGAAAACCAACAGAGGACTTGATGGATGGTCAAGCCCTCTGAGGTGTTGTGGTTTGGTCACAATCAATTCAGAACCCAAAGTGCTTATACAGATTCAACTTTAGTGAGGCCTCCAACCCGTCTTGCACCAACTCCATCAAGTACCCTATGTACCACTAATAAACTAGGAACCAGGCCATTGTATAGTAAGAACATACATTTAAGGTTTGACAAACAAGACTAGCAATCAACAACAACCACCAATGATGTGGCACTACACAATATCACAACTCCAAATGACTTTCCAAATGACTTTCCTTTATTAAAACAACACAGGTAGAATTTTGAAATATGCAATCACAACTTACATCAGACTTAATTCCAAATTAACCAACAGAAAACAATTACAATACAATGGAAAAATCGTTTCGGCTTTATTTTTAGAAAGTCAATGTTTGGAAAAGGAACTCAAATGCAGAAATCGTTTTTAGGCTTTTATTTGAAAGGCAAGGTTGGGAAAAAGAAACTCAATAGGGAAATCGTTTTTTAAACACACCTACAAATGAGATGTAAGGCTTTGTAATTCTGACTTTGGAATCACTGGGAATAAATGGGAATATTTGATTTGCACAATTTGTTCTCTAAGGTAATGCAGGGTTTGGAGATTCTGGGTTTGAATGCATGGGAATCAATGGGAAATTGCGTTTTACCCCCTCTCCATTTGCTTGAAAGGGAGCGTTTTAGGGTTACTTTTTTTTGGGATTCAGGACCCCACTTCTGGACAGAAATCATGGGTTTCAGAAAGGTACAGTCGCCCACGTACTTTATTGTCTATACCGGCTCTAAAACACTAAGCATGAACTTTGTTAGTTTCAAATTCTAACAACACTCATCCTGAGATTTTCTATATACAGGAATGAACTGATTTAACTTCAATTCAAAGCGCTAAGGGTCTACATAGCTTCTCCCATCCCCACATTTAATGGCCGGATTAAGGTGGGCTGTTACCAACAGCATTAAATTTAAATGGATATGGTGATTATCTATAGTGGAATTAATTTTAATTACATTTAATCAAATGCGACAAGGGTCTTTCCAGTACCACCCCCCTACCTGCTATGCGAGATGGAGTTTAAGGGTGGCAGTTCCCCCCACCCACACTTTTGATGGCTTTGGAATGTATCTCCTTACATGGGAGGCCTTGGTTATGTGGCATCCAGGGAAACAGCAGGGTTCTTCTGAGGACAGCACCAATCTGCTCAATGGCTTCAGTCAAGGGTTTTCTTGTGCATCCATACTTTCACTGCTCCTCTGATGGGGGTCTTAGCTAGCTTCTAGATTTTCCTTTGACTGTCTCCAACGCAAGGATTGAGGGCTCTCTGCTAGTTGTTTTCCTCGCAAGAGTCCGGCAGTAGACTACCTCCAGAAATAAAATGAAAAAGCCTTGCTCTGATGCAAAATGTACCTCTTATAGGGCTGATAAAACTCATACATTATCATAATTCCCACAGTAAGGATTGGCTAGCACTCTCCCTTCACCTCCCACCAAGACGGCCACTGGCTGCTGATAGGACCAGAAGTGGGGATGTATGGTTTATGGAAGCTGAAGGAGGAGGAAAAATACATCCTCCCAAAATGACAGGTGGGTTTTACCTTTTTGAGTTCTGAAAATATAACAACATCGCACCTATGCTGATTTTTAGATAACTACATAGATCTAAATATTTTCTTATTCTTGATTTTATGGTGAGTCAGAAAATACTCATTTTATTTCGGCACGCCCTTCCTGGGCAAAAGCACTGTTTTTGCAGTTTGCTGCTGCGACGAAATAGCTAAAAATGAGACACTTTCCGATCCAAACATTAATTTCATGATCTACCACTTCACCAATTTTCCAGTTTCTCAGACTTATGAAAATTACAGAATCATAATTTTGATCATACCATGTTATGTACATCACACACATTTGTACATGGTCCCCATTGGCTTTTTATCCCCTTTTACCCCCCCTGGGACACACAATGTTCGTTTTATTTAGGAAAATGTGTTCAATGTTAAACATATGTGAATGCATTATATGAGAGGTAGTTTCATTTCTGGCCACCCCAAGCAGTTTCTTTTCCCCTCTAAGTTTCCATTTCTACCTACGCATGTGACCAGGCCATCTGCTCGGCCCAATGTTTATTCTACCCTCCTCTCCTGAGCCTCAAAGGGCTTTGCTCATATCTAATGCACAATTAATGGGGAACCTAAACTTAAAGGTCATTTATTTTGGCCGTTTTCTCTGTATCACCATAGATCCAATCTCCCTCTCAGCTTTTTCAACATTTGGACTGATAACCAGACCTGTTTCCTTGGTGGGCCCTGCCCCTAAGGTCTTGGAGCCAAAGTTTCAGCTCAGAGAGAAGAACAAGTTGCAGTTCACAATTCTGAAAGAATAGCATTTTTAAGTGACAATGTGGGAACTAATGACCTTTTGAATTACATATGGGCCTGCTGGCAAGAAATAAACTCTTTCTTTACTTGAATCCTCTCGGGAGGATAGCTCAGTAGCAATGTGCTCGCCTTGGAAGCAAGACGAGACAGAGCCACACAGGTTCAATCCCGGGTCAGTGCTTAGAAACCACTGGGTATTAAGCATGTTATAAATAACCTATAATATCATATCATACATAATGTTTGAACAGAAATTAGTTCACTCTGGAAATTAGTCACAGAGACAGAAAACCAGTGTTCATTTATGCAAAAAACAAAATAGGCCTTTCTTTTTACAGGCTGCCATTTTATTTGATGGAAATTAACTCTATTTATTCCTGATAGACACATTATGTCACTTGACTTTCTTTCTTAAATGTCAGGCATCATTCCTCATTTTTAGCTTCCAAATGTCCAGTGTTTTAAATGTATCTTTTCTTTCCATGTGCACTGCTCCAGTTTTGAATCCGCCGAAGTGGGTATTTTCCCTTTCGCCACGAAGTCAGCATCTGCAATGCCACATGCCTTTTTGGAATCCATTGGACAATGTTAGTAATATTTCAGTTCTCAGTCGCACTTTCTTCAGCTGAGTGGCTGTACATTCTAACAAAATGGAGCGAGACCAATTCTTGCTCATTCACTAGGCCTTACATCAAAATCACTGTTTTGTACTGGTTTTTAGATTTCAATAGATCTCCACACTTAACCAGCTTCACTCTCACAATGGGGCCTAGCATGGCCTCTCTATCTCTGTTGCTCTTGGGCTGTCTTTTTACCCCACCCAGGAGGTACCACAAGTGCGACGGCGAGCCCAACAGGCAGACAGGCGATGACTGGGATGCTGTGGAAAGGAGGAGAGAATCCAGGGCTGGTCAAGTACGGAAGGACCACGTGCCCCAGGAGCAGAAATAGACTCCAGGCATCCCAGAGACCAGGTAACCACAAAGGCAAACGAGCAGACTGGCTCCGAAGAGAAGAGTCCTTCAGAGCCACCGCCGGGGGAGAGAAGCTCCAGAAAGGTACAGGAGTACTGCGAATAAGCCCAGCTGCCTCGAGGAAGCCAGCACTCGTGTGAAGCCACAAGTGCTCAGAGACTGCGGGAGACTATTGCAAACTCTGGAAAGGTGAGGCCAGGACCCCCACCCAAATAGTACACAGAGTTGTACTAAGTCTTGGCAGGAGATAGGCCCAAGTCTACCGAGAGTGAGAATACAGCCGGAAAGCCAAGTCTGGGGCTCACATCCAATTTTTACATGGAACTGGCTTAAGGCTTGGCAGAAGAGTGAACCAGGTCTACAGCTTGGAGAGAGCATTCAGGCAACACATGGCCAGTGCATCACATGGTGAGAGGGAACCAGGTGTGCACCGAAGGGTCAGAGACCCATACAGCTTGGAGAGATCATCCAAGCAAAGCTTTTCAGCACAGCAGCTGGCAAGAGTAAGCCAAAGCTAGCAACCAGGGTCTGGGACTCCAAAGAGAGAATTTGTAAGTCTACAGAAGGCGGGGGAAAGAGATACCTTTCCCTGACAGCCAATGAGTGGCTGGAACTTAGATGAGCAGAATTTATACCTTTTTTGGTTTAGTTAGCTTAGTGTGTAAGGGAAAGAGTTAGGATTATGACAGTGGACAGCAGGACTTTTACTTTGGAAATTCTGACACCAGTTATTTCTGGTTGAGTCTGGGAAATCCCTCTTAGAGTTGGGGTGAGTTAGGGTTTTCTCTTACTGTTACAACTGTTAATAAATGTTTACAATCAGTACCATGACCGCTCCATCTCAGAATCTTACTTCTGCAACCTTGCACAATGCATATGCATTGTTATCGCTGCAGCTATAAATCATCTATCAAATATGCAGCATAATATTAATATAATAGACACAGTATCACGCTTTTTTGCAAATGGCACACCTTTTTCTGATTTCAACAGACACACTTATTCAGTGAGAAGCAATCGAGGGTTATACATTTTGAAATGCTTGACCTGATCTTATAAATAATCTACACACATGCATAAAATGTAGGGTTTTGTTTTTGGGTTCCTCATTAAGGATGTCATTCCACACATTAAAACACATTATTCAGTAAAGGTCAAGGAAGGGAAAATGGAAGCATGTATCCAGGAAAGCAGCTATGAATTTAAATTGCACTGATCTCATCCTATAGTAAGCCCAGATCAGCTCACTCTGCAAGTCATTACATCCATCTGTTAACTCTCCCATTGCCACATATCAAGGCAGGGGTACAAAAATCACACCTGCAAGCACCAAATCCACTCTATGTTTTTACAACAATTTCACAAAATACATTTGAATACCGTGAATCCAAATGAGAGTTATTTGCATTACGAATGGTTATCCCGAAAAGCAGGTAAAGGTGATACGACTGCTTCACAACAGCCATTGGTTGGTCGCAGGGTTAAGGAGGGCAGTAGGGACGGCTGAGTTTCATACATTTTATCTCCTAGCTGATATCAGCAGAAATCTGTTTTTTTTTTGGCTTGTTTAGTAGTTGGGCCAGGGTTGAGGAGATGAAGGTTATGTTTGGTGACTTTATCAATGTAATACTTTCTTTTGAGATAAATTGTTTCTGTAAGTTTCCAAATGTTTCTTTTATTCTTTTTTTTTATTTCGGTAAATTCATTAAAAATAGAATACATCATAAGTACTATTACTCAACATCTGCTTCCATGCAAACACAGCCAGTAAATTCCATTCAAATGTGCACAATCTCACCATGGCCATCATTTTGCATGCACCGATTTACCAAAAGATCCATTATAATGTACTCAGCGCGCTCTACATCATTTCTGTCAAAGTGCAATTAGTTTAGGTAACCTGTGCCAAAAGTCTACAAAAGTCCACAACACTCCTACAAACACTGCAGAGGGAAAGACCTCAATTGAGAAGATTACATCATAAACCATTATAGAACTTTTAAATGTGCGTGGTTCTGTCTGTCTAGCACTGTGAAGCAGACGAGAGCTGTCCAAAAAGGTAATACAGACATAGGGAACAATGATGTGGACTTAATTAGACGGACTGACTATTAAGGGTGCTCTTGAAAGAATGAAGAGAACGGGTCTAAGGATGATTCAGGGGGTAAAGGCCAGACCCAGATGTGATTTGTTTGTTGGTGGATCTGAAGCTATCCTCCTGCTGAAGCTATAGTCTTATAGCTTCCCACATCCTATCCTTTTTTCAATGCTAATCCTAGAAGTATCAGGCAGAAAATAATTTTCGCCACCTCTTCAATAGAGGTACACATTCTGGGATTTCCATCCGGGTAATTGACCTTGTAATACCTCTAGCAGGATTCGATAGCTATTTCCAGTACAATCCTGAATTGGATGGGTGGTGAAAATGGAAGTATTTGGCAAAAACTGCCGTTGCTACCATTATCTCCCAACTTGCACTTTTAGTTGTGGGGAAAAGCCAAAAACTGATTAAATGGAATAAGACTCAGGAACAGAAGCACCAAATGCACTTTTTCAGGTAAAAGACAAGTTCTGAAACAAGACAAAATTGCTCTGGTTCACACGACTCTTTTCAATGGAATGCACCCATTAAAAAACGCTTTGTGAATCAGGCCCACCGTCTATTAATTGTGAAGAAATCATGGCAAATAATGAAGTAGCTACTGTTGTTTAGAGTGTAGAGAATTATTTGCAACATTTATCAGGGCTATTGCATTTTTAACTGGCATTGCATTATTTTTCTTAAAGCTATTTCAGGGAGTAAAGGAGCTGTTGTTGTTAGAAGTCTGGTGGGAAGTGCTCATAGGGCATTGCGTCATCATATGCAAGGGGATGCTTCTCGAGCTACCAGATAGAATGTATGTTTAGGTGAGAAGAGGCATGGGGTGCATGTACTTTCTATGATTAGGAAAAGCTTAGAGGGTCGTGTGTTATTGATGGGTCTCGGAAAAGGGGCATAATAGAACTGCACAGTGGCAGATAGTCAGGCCTTACTTAGGCCACCTATCAGCCAATTGTAATCCTACTACTTCATTGGCGGGGGATTCCCTTGTGCACTTTAAACCTCCTTGTGGCAGACTACTTCAGCACTCCTGTTTAATGTAGGTTGGGTAGATGGGAATATGCAGAAAGTGACACACCTATACATTTGGAAAGCAGTCTAGACACCCTGCAGTCTTTGCTTGCATAGCAATTTGGCATGTGAGGCTGCTTAACTGTTACGCCTACTCTATGGTAGAAGTTATGTTGAAAGGAACAATATACTGTGTGTTTTCCCTTGTGGCATCTTTTTGTACTCTCGAAACGGGCATTGGCTAATAAGGGATTCAACAATGACGTTGTCAGTGTGCATCCTAATTTTTGGGCGGTGTGCCGGTGTGGCCTCAAAGACACTGAAAGTGGTTTTACAAGTATATCTGTGTATGGGGGTAGCTGCCCAAGCATGCTTATAAGAAGGCATCAAGTAAGGAAGGGCAAGGGCCCTCTGTTTCTGCTTTGCTATAGTCTGATTTAGTAGGAGTCAGATGTGTGTTTGGTGAAGCAAGGGGATGATCATGGTTAATACTCCTTCAACCCACGTGGAGAAGATTCAAGGGGAAGGGACAGGCTGACTTCTTAAGATAAAGTATATCATAGTTGGACTGTAATATACATTATGTTAAAGGGACACAGCGTGTCGCAGTCCATGAAGCAAATTATGAAGATGCCGATGGTGGGTGTAAGGTATACATCGGTATTGAAGATGGTGGGTAAGGCGGGATTGGCTTGCTCCGGATTATTGATGAGTATGGAGTTGACCAGTGCAACTCTGTGATCATGTTGGGTAGGTTGAGTGACCAAGGCTTCTGGCAGTGGAGTGGACAGCGACGGCGCAGAATGTTTTTGAGATGTTTTCTGCCAGGTTAATGCGGTTAGAGTGTATCACTTGGCATGCTGAAAACATGACGCGCAATCTGGTGCAATACTGGTGAGTATTGATCACCTGCGGCACAACATCCCCTGCTGATGCAACCTTATAGTTTACCAGTGATTGCCGGAAACTAGGAAACCTAGACATTTGAACCCTAGTTACACACATTTCAAGCTTGAGCGTGAGGCCCACACATGCATTCACCCCATGCACCATGTGTGGCAGCTTAAAACAGTCCTTTATGCTCCCAGGAACCGCACCAGAGGCCATGGATCTCGCGCTCGGCTCCTGAAGTGGAGAGAGTCTATCTATCCTGTCGAGTTGTGTCTCAGTAATGAGGCTCAGATAGTGATAGTTTACATATGATCAATCCACAGGAGATAAACATATTAGCTGAGATAGAACTGCAGCATCAAAGTCAGAATCCTAATAAAATGGAACAAGAACAAAAAGTCCTGGAAGGCGGCGCTCTGAATAATGAGGCTGCGAGGGGGCTCGTTCTTCCGCGCCTCGCCTTCCATGGAGGTGCCCATTAAGTGTGCAGCACACAATGTGACAGGGTGAAATCAAATTGCGGGTATTCACACAAGAGGAATGGTGATCAGGTATAGTGTTTTCTAATTTTACATACACTCGAACGTAAAATATAATGAACTGAAGGAAATCAAAACCCACACGAGCAGACGACATGTGTGCTTATGCAGGCTGAAACACCTGCACGTATAATGCAGGCAGACACCTGCTCTATAACGTGACTTTGACCTAGCCTCCCTACCAACTATGCCCATAGTCTAGGTACATGCTGTCCTTAAGCCTTCTAGGCCGGCTGCCAGCCGCTACCTCCACTATGTCCTGAACCTGAAGATCTTGTACATTCTCTGCACATTGTATATTCCTGTATAGTTCTGTATGTTATTGTATCATGTATTGCATTTTCCTCTGTATCTGTATATCACTGTAACTCTGTACCTGAGTAAAGCGCCCACATACCTCTGGGTTTGGTGTGCTATATAAGAAAATAAAACAAACAAACATGCAACCCCCTGGAGGTGTGATTTGTGTGCTTAGCACCATTTACCCAGTATCATACCAGTTGCTCCATCTTCTGCAACTCTTAGTTTGACTACAGTGAAAATATGCAAGCCTATTGATCGAAATGTTTCATTTTATAAATGGCTATTAGCAATTCATCTGACACACCCTGCCTTTTACTCATTTAAATATATCTGCTTGATTATATTTCTTTGATAAAACTTAAACCCTTCAGTTGATCAGTCGGATACTAAACCACTGGAGCAAAACCTAGGACTTGTGTGCCTCTCTGACCCAACCCTTGTAACTCATGCCTTGGAGAGGTGGGAGGGGGAGCAATGAGTGGTCAATACTGGATAGTTAATAACTTGGTGGGTACTACAGTCCGGGACTCTCTTTAGGATACTGTAGGGCATACTGTGCCACAAGCAGAGATCTGTGTCCCATAAGCTCTATGTGGGATCCGGGCAGTAATTGCTGCATCTGAATCTTTGATGCTTTCGAGCCCTTGCCCTAGCTATTAAGCCCGCTCTTAAGAGCGTTGCCAATGTCAGGTTCCGAAATGGCAGTACGATGGTAGCTGTCCCTTTAGGTAGTATTGCAAACACGAATGTAAAGGAGCAGCAGACACATCTAAACCATCTGACTTCTCCACAAGGACAGCGTTGGGTGATCTGAGTACTCGGTACTGCTGGGCACTGCCAGCACGCCCTGGGTTTGTGGGAACTACAGACCAGGGAGAAAGATCGACCTCTCCAGGAGCACAGAGATTGACAGGCTTGTTAGCCTGGCAAAAGACTCTAGGTCTACACTGTTGAAAGCTGATGACACTGCTTCTGGACCACACCTCCCACTAGGTCTGCAGCTTTCAGTGTAGAGGACATCATTTAAATAATGAAACTCATCCTTTGGCATGCCAAAAATGACCCGTCAGCACGGCTTGCGCGCACAAGTTGATCTGGTGCATTCAACACAACATGGCCCTCTGCCACATCATAAAACGATATATAACTCAGAGACATGCATCAGCACTAGATGCTACACCTTCAAGGCATACAGGGAAGAGCATAGGGCGATAGTTATTATTTCTGCTGACTGGATCTCCTTCTCAAAGACTCCCGCCTGGGACACTGAATGGAGAGAGTACATTGTTCAGAGGGAGCCGTCTTGATGAAATATAGCAGGAGAAGCCTAATTTATTTTCGTAATGATTTCAATCGTTTTTTTATGCATTCCTTGGTAGAAAGCGGCCCAGTGCGAGTAGTTCATTACTCATCACTGGAGGGGGACTCCCTTCTACAGACTTGCAAAGGGGAGGAATCCAGTGCTACGTTTGGAAGACAAATGATTCCATGCAAACGTTGCCCTCCTGAGAGATGGAATTCACCTGCAATTATATCTGCAATGCTTTGCTATTTTTCGTGCCGTGCTGGCTTATCATACTAAATGCACAACAGCGGAAGCCATCTTGACTGTGATACTTTCACTGTACACGGCCATTTGTCAAGTGTAAAGATATCTCTAGACAAATGTGGGCGGGATGGTTCAATTACAGCTGGTGGCATGTGAGCATATGAAAAGCAACATGAAATATGAAGACTTTAGCAGTGGCGGTATTACATAACAAATGCATTAGCATCTTGAAGAAGGCACCAGCCAATGTGGTGTCTCAGAATGTCAGCGAGCATGCACAGTGTGTGCGCAAGTTCCCTCCTGTCAGCCGGCACCCGCTCCACTTCCCACTCCGGCTAGGCCTTGCCCCTCCCCACTTCCTTTTGTCTCTGCACCCTCCTACTACCTCAACTGCCCCCATTGCAGCTCTCTCACTCTTGCTACACAGAGTGTTACCTGGTTTCCCTCAGCCAGCAGGGACTCCCGCTCCCACTTCAGTCCCTTGCCAGCCTTGCTGCCCCGCAGACATGCCTCCTTTGACCAGACAGTGCCTCAGCTCGGCTGAGCTCCTGCTTTCATTTCCATGTCAGATTTCAGGTTTTTTTGCCTAATCACTGTCACACTATTAGCACCGCAATATTGACGTGTGATAGTACTGTTAATTGCCGGCTTGACATTAATGACCAAGCCCACCTGCCACGGTGGCAATTAACACTCTATGAGAGCACAGCAATGTTTCTGAATGCTGTCTCTTCCTTCTATGACATCAATCCACTTGAATAGAGAAATCCTATTGCACTGCTGTGACTTCTGCAGAACATGAGAAAACCACATTTTCTCTGCCTTCTCGTATCTCTGGGGTCAGGCAGAGTGGGGAATGGTGACACTAGAGGGAGGTTGGCCAGACGGCAGAACACCAGTTATCGTTTTTTGTTGCTCAAGCACTCTCATAACTTAGATTGTACGCGTGCTGTGTGGCTTGTGATAAGTAAAAGCTCTGTTTCATTGAGATTGACTTTCGGGTACTGGCTTGATGTTGAAGGTTTGGAGAAAGTGCTGCATGCCACACCACACACTCAGATAAAGATGTATTTCACTGTTGTACTGGTGATAAAATAGTCTGTTGTTGGCCATCAGGTTCAAAGTAGAGGTAGACGATCAATGGTGATCGAAATAAACCTTGGGCTATTCTACAAGTGATGGGTAGTCATGGTTACCTGAGTGAATTGATGCTGCTTGCCCAAGAATGATGTGAATCATTTCTCGGTCTTGCCCTCTATGCTCATGTGTGTGGTGGATATGCTGATGAGTCCCTAGTAGCCAATCGTATTGCAGACTGTGATTGAATCGAGTGTTGCTAGCAGACAGGTGTTTCTCTTGACTAAGAGGTTGAGGTATGATGTGAACCAACGCATGTCCTTGGATGAGAATATCTAGAGATACATTGACATACCTGGCCTACTGGTGGAAAGATAGAGTTAGGTGGACCCACACTATTAGCATACTTGTGACAGGCAGTGGTGACGATTTGGACGGCCATTGTTTAATGAGTTGATGTTGCTGTCACAAAAAGGAGGGGAACAATTTGTGGGCGCATCTGCTACGGATATTGATGAGTGCATGCTTGCCATTTCTAGGTGTACCATCTGACAGTGGTCTTGGTTGTTCATGAGGTAGGGGGCATCCTACACTAGCGTTGGTAGTATCTGTTTTTTTTGCTGCAGCTGCAGACGTTCAAACCAGATCAACACACTTGCAGGAATTTCGATGACATCCAGGTGTGCACTTGCAGTTGGTGGAAGACTTTGAGGGACTCACAGGAGAGGGTCTTCGGGAAGGTGGATTCAAGAAAGGTGCCCTCGGGGTGGAGGCTTAAAGCAAAGACAGCGATTTAGAAAGGTGGTTAGCTTGATGGGTTGGAAAGAGGTTAATTTGGAAATGTTATGGTGTGTTACAGTGTGTTGAGAGGTTGGATGTGTCAGCTGTGTCCGTTCTTGATACAACGTGTATTTGCATTTTGTGAAAATTGTGCTGATAGCTGCAGATATTTCTCTGAAGCTTGGAAAAGAGTTCTTCTTAACCCCTTAACTGCCAGGCTACTATGCAAGTCTATGCAAAAAGGACGAGCATACTCGTCCTTGGCACTTTGAATGATCCTTTGTCTGACTGCTTGGAATAGTGTTCCGTGTACATGGGTTTGCCTCAGCTCTGGTCGCTAAGTTAAAGTGCATATTTTCAAGAAATGCATACAATGAACGTCAGTGGAAGCTATTATTGTTTTTTGGGTCATTCAGATAACCTGAATATTACATTCCTTGAGTCAGTTCACTCTGTGCTAAGATAACATTGGGCCTCATTACACGGATGGCGGTAAGGGTTTACCGGTATTTTACCGGTACCGGTAAATCTTTACCGCCTCACTACGAGGTCCCTTTGCGGGTTGGGGAATTTAACGCCTGCTTTTGCAGGCGGTAAAAACCAACCCGCAAAGGGACCAGGGAGCTAATTACGGTACTGCAATTTGCGGTACCGTAATTACCGCCTTCCCCATTCCCATAGAGCCCTATGGGGCAAAAATGGGAATGGGGAAGGGCAATGGTGGAAGGGGGAATTACCACCCCGCCAACCTTGGAATAGGGTGGTAATGCCTCTTTCCACCAAGGCGGTGCCGGTATTTTAGCGGCATGAACCATGGCGCTAATAAGGCCATGGTTCACCGCCATCCGTGTAATGAGGCCCATTGTATCTTCTGGGGCCCTTCATCCCCCAAAAAGCAGGACTAAAAATCGGTAAAAACAGATTCTTATGCTTCAAGAATTACGCATACGGCTGTGTATGAGATGCACGTCGTGTTAGCAATATAACCACAATCGACGTAAATGTCAAGCTTCTTGAACAGCATGCTTGCTTTCACCAATGGGCAGCGGCACACATCTCGGAGCATGGAGGTGGTATGGAGGAGTATCCAACCTCCAGGTTGTCGCCTTTTACATGCAAAACACTGTTTTGTTGTAATAGACAAGCCACTCGATACATTAGATGCCCAACCAGGTTCCTTTGGCACGTCAACCATTCACAATTGAGCGCATCAGTGAGAAAAGGTTTGAGCAACACACACATGAATAGATTATTTTGTATGTAATACTCAACTCAAAATGCCACAAGATGTGTTGCTTCATTCCACATCCTCAGGCCCCATACAGTAGGGCATTAGCAGTCATCTACATGTATTAATTATACAGACAATGGGCCTCATTACGGCTTTGGCGGTAGCCATGCCGCTATTGGCGGCATGACTGCCTCCAAAACCAGGTCCGTGTCCGGGTTCCCTGAATGGGGAATTACCGGGCCATTCCGAGTTCAGAGGGCCCAGTAATTCCTCCCTCAGGGAACCCGGGCCCGGACCTTCTCCATTCCCATTCGAGCCCCCAGAGGTTTCAATGGGAATGGATGCAGGGAGCTAACAACGGGCCAATTACGATCGTCCCATTGTTAGCTCCCTGGTCCCCTCGCGGGACCCAGGCGTCCTTACCGGGTCCCGCGAGGGGACCTTGTAATCAGGTGGAATGGGTTTAACGGGTCTGCTTCCATTAGCGGCACCCGTTAACCCATACCGCCTGACTCGTAATGAGGCCCAATGTATTATAGGAAGAACGTCTGTATTTGTACCTGTATCCGCCGCTGAGTAAGACTGAGAAGTGAGCTGTTTGTTTGGTTTATGTTCACATTACCTTTCAGTTCAATCCCATTAAATATAGAGTAGGGCTAGTCACTTCTTCTGCTCCTTCTGCAGAGGGTTTCCATGGTAATTTGAAAAAAAAAAATACATTACGCATCCCAGACTTAAAAGATTTCAAATCTCCAGAGGAAAATCACCAAGCCAAAATGTTTCATTTTTAAAGCACCCCACAGACCTATTTGGGAGAAAGTTAAACACAAAATGGGAGATTCACATGTTAACCAACACACTGTTTTTTTCCGGGCAAAAAAGGAGCGACATTCTTGTGAATTTGAGACAGTAATGTTAATATAAGCCACGTGTATTTCTTTTTTACAACACGCTTGAACATCACTATGCACTTTTGCAAGCACACAACCACATTTGGCATTTTTCTACCATGTATCCTTGAAAAAGGAAGATGCACGTGTTGGGATTGATGGTTATATGTGATGTGGTGCGTTAGTGCCGGAGTGGGCGGAGTCTACAATGTGTCCTTATGGGAATTCAGCAGGACAAACATACACCCGCTTAGCACTTTTAAAAGACCGCCCTTTTGGGGGATCCCTGTATTCTTGAATCCATACCTTGGCTTTGGGGTGGACTGCATGCCTGATTATTCCTCACTTGCCTTGATAACCACACCTCCATTCTGAGTGGTCGAGCTTTCACTCGGCTTGGATCATGGTGACACTAGAGTGCATAACACGGTTTTCCCGGTGTAAAAGATGTGTGTATGGGACAATGACAAGGAACACTTTCTATAAGGCATTTTGCATTCAAAATTCATTAGCATCACAAGCCAGTCATCTCCTTTAAAGTCTTATAACTGAGTCAATGTCATGCTGTCATTTATCCTGGAATCCTTGATCTGTCATGGGAATTAGGCCGTAGGACCTTGGGGCATTCTTCGATGTTCAATAGTCACATGCCCACTGCCTCGGTCTCTATTGCTTGATGTGCTAATCTATCAGCTTGCGAGGAGCGTGGAGCATAGTAACTTTGCACAGCAAAAACACACTGTACCAGGCCTAATTCACAGAGTACAGAAAAGTGGCTTTGCACTGCAAAAGTACTCTTTGCACCGTGCTAAATGGGCCTAATTTATTTTAAAAAGGACTAAGAAGCACAGACTTAGTGCTTTGTGTGTGAATTTAGGCCCATTTAGCACAATGAAAAGAGTACTTTTGCTCTGCAAAAATACACTTTGCACCACTGTGTGTATTAGGCCCGCTTCTACGTGTTTGTTGGCAGTGTAAAGTCACATTACACCGCGCTAAACATTCCATGAGTTAGGACCTTAGTGTTCAACACTGGTAGCCAAAGAAAGGTGACAGATCTTTATTGGCGTTATGATAAAATATAGACTATCGTCGTGGGTCCCAATTTTGGTGGAACATACATAGTGGGAGATTTGCTGGGGTGCATTTTTGCACTTCTTCTGCATTCTAAGAGATTTATAAGAGAAGATGCCAATGCTGCTATTGTAGCCAATGGAGCATAGAGACAGGAAGGAGCAATTACACTCTCTGGGCCTCATTACGACCCTGGCGTTAACCATTGGCGCTATTAGTGCCATGGTTAACACCAGTAATTTACCGGATCCGCCATGGTGACAAGGAGAATTACCGCCCCATTCCGAAGTTGACGGGGTGGTAATTCCCCATTTACCAATGGCCCTTCCCCATTCACATTTTTGCCCCATAGGTCTCAATGTGAATGGGGAAGGCGGTAATTACGGTACCGCAAAATGCGGTACCCTAATCACCTTCAAGGTCCCTTTGCGGGTCCTTACCTTAACGGCTGGTACAGACCAGCCGTTAAGGTCGGGACCCGCAAAGCGACCTCGTAATCAGGCGTTAAGGGATTACCGGTACCGGTATCCTTACCGGTATCGGTAATCCCTTAACGCCAGGGTCGTAATGAGGGCCTCTGACTCTTTCCATGGACAGTTCACTTTTTTGCTTCATCCAGCAAAGGTAATATGGTATGCACCGGGATGTATATCTACCCTGCATCTTTGAGCAGTGAACACTTAGATTAGTGATGCAGCCTGCTAGGTTTTCAATTGCAAGGAACATGTATTGCTATAATAAAAAAAGAAAGACATGTTATGCCACCAGAGATTATGCTTATATTACAAAATACAGTTGCTGCATAAAAACGATGCAGAAACAAAATGCATACAGTCATCATGAAATGGTTGTGAGCTGTTGCTCAGAAACATCTGATTGGAAATTGCTCCACGGATTTGGCCCGGACACGTTTGTAAATCTTCCATAATTGTTCACAAGCTCAGCAGTGACTATAAAGGTTTTAACGATGGAAACCGTTTATGCTTCATCACAACTGGGCCATTAAACTGGAATTAAAAGAAGTCCATGTTGCGGTCTGAACAATATCAGGTAAGATGTTGGTTGTCATGCGACGATTGGTTCAGGCTAAGGAGGGTATGGAAAAATCATAGTCTTGACCCCTGAAGTGAAGTCATGTAATTTGGCTAGAGAAGATGATTTTGTTAACAGGAAATGATATATTGAATTACAGATTTATAATCCCCAAATCACATTTTCGAATGAAATTGTGGGTTCCATTTGGAGAGTAAGTGTATCCTAGATGTCATTTTGCTTTGATAGATTTGGAGAAATAGTAGGATATGTTATATTAGTGATTGCAGGAAGATCTAGATTTTTGGGCTCTTTGAATAAAATTGAGAGAAGATGTGTTTAATGGGTGGTCATGACAACAAGGTTGGTGGTAACACTGACTATCTATATATATAAAGCAGAAAATCTGCTAGTTTGTTCCTCATGCAATTCCACACTGTTACACCAATCTGCACCAAGTGTTGCATTGTTACTAGTCAGGTCCCTCTGGACATTTCTGGCTACATGGCATTTGGAAACCCCACCCCTTTCCCTGGATTTCAGCCCCTTCACACATGAGACGGTTGCCTGGTATCGGTGAAACATCAATGTGGTTGTAGAAGGACCCGACAGAGCAAATTTTAATCATCTCGAAATGGGGAACACAATTCGAAAGGCACATTTCAAGGCTCTAGGATGCACTGTTTCTCATATATTTTCACCACAACACACCGACCCCGCCAGAGGGAGGCGACCGGTGGGGAGAGCGCACAGAAGGTCCCAGTATTCTGCAGCATGCCAACTCTCGCCTGCCCTCCAAATCTGCTCTGAGGTCTGTGAGACAACCACACATGCCCATTCTCAGTGCAGGTCACTTAAGAGTGCAAAGCACATCAAGCAATAAGCGACTCGGAACAGTGACCTACAACATCATTGATTTTCAACAATAGTGTGTTATCATGTCTGTTTACAGAACCCTTGCAGAGTATGAGTACTTTTTGCTAGTCAGCAATACAAATTAAAATTGAAAACTATATTGGGGATTTGGTTAACCAAGTGGTTTTCTGGAGTTCATCATAAAAATTCTAAGATCAACTTCATGTCTACATGTCTATGATCTATTTTGTGTAACCTTTGGAGACGTGAATGCTTAAATATAATTCACATTATTTCTTGGCTGTATTTCTAATCTAAAGGTCTTATTTATGTGGCTGCTTTAACCACCGCTGCTGTCTTCCATGAAGACATTTGTAAATATCATTTTGTTGATTTTGCAACGTTGTAAAATAACAGAAATGACAGTTAAAAAAAAAGATCACATCTCAAATAAACCAAGCAAACCTTTAAATGAAGAGTTGATTTTTGCATATCTCTGGCCCCAAGAAACATGTGCTCTAAATGCAGAATGTGTTGCCTATTTTCCATTGCAGTTGCATACCATAAGACCTCGTGGTCTTCTTCGGATTATCTACTGTTCCTCTGGTTGAACTTCCTAAGTGTGCCACTGTCATGTTGACATTGGTGCTGCATCGTGATGGGTGCTCCAGGCCAGGCTGGTATTGTTTCGGCTCCATTTCGTCTCTTCCTTTCTTTGCCTCCTTTTCCATCTTCCTCCCCTTTTATTGACAGTGGTGATTGTATCTCAACCGAGGGAGAGTACAACAACGGGAGATACATCTAACATCTTAACAGTAATGTCTACTAGTTTGTTTTGAAAATACAGATTGTATAGCCACAATATTTTATGTAATGATCTCTTTTTGTTTAAATAATGAATGACTAGCTTTTCATGTTTCCTTTGTGTGCAGTTCTCTCTCTACCTCTTGTGCTAAATTATGATCAACTCGCTTATAAGTGTGCTGCAGTTTTTCCATATTCTGTATACTTGTTTTGTCGTGGATGGTGGCTGCAAGTGAAGGCGCAAGCAGTCAACTGGCAAATATATATTCACAGCCCCTGGCAGAACCACATTTCATAACATAGAAACTGATTAGTTCCTGCCTTACCCCTGATTGAATATGTGTTTCTATTGCACCATGCTGCTGGTGTCTCACTTACTTTGTGATAGAGAAATTACTTTTCGTCATATATTGCCCGAAACCACATGGGCCTTGTCGTGGCGATGTACATATTGGGTTTTACCATCACTCAAATTGGTGGCAATCAATGTGTCATTCTCTGAAGGCTGAGATGCTGAGTCCCACTTGCAGACCGCAGTTTCTACTCTCGTATTCATTTATCTTAGTTTTGGAGCACGTATATTGCAGTACATTAAATCACTTCAATACCTAGTAAAGGGTGCAAGGGATTTGGCCAATAAGTCATGACTACATCCACTGCCTAGAGGGGAGATGAGAGGAGCGACCGCAGACATAAGAGAGGGAAATCCAGAACTAGAGTGATATGCTACACAGTGGCCCTAAAATAGGGAAAGGGGGGGGCAAGTGAAAGAGGTAGGTGGGGTGGAGATGGGAGTAGCAAGCTATTTGCCGATAGTCCCTTAAATAGGTTGCCAATGTTAACCATCTAATTAGTCCCTAGTTTAAATCGCCATCTAAAATCTTTCCGAAGACTAGGGTGTTAATCCATATTAATTAGGACTGCAAGATCCATTCCAAGATTCCAACAGGGCAAGGTAAACCACCAGGATACATGTGGATTTATTAAAGAGAGATATTATTTCAGCATAACTAGATTGCCTTTTACATGTGTCAGACAATACAGAGGCTCAAATGATAATGTGGATGGACCATCTTGCTTGACTGAGCCTTACAATCTTGACATTCTTTGGCAACTATATTCGCGTAGCAGTTACATGACCGACAACTAATTATTGTCCATATCCTCTGCTGTGCCTTTAGAAAAAAAGACCTTTCCAACCAACGTGTAATTGCTTTGCTTGACGTTAACAAAAGAAACAAGGAGGGAATACTAATTAATGTGTAATCATGTTATCTTAGGGGTTCATAAAGCACACACATAACTCAGAAGCAGCAACATTCTGAGCAATGCAGTGGGACAAGGTAAAAGAGAGAGGGGATTAAAGGCTTGAGTGTCCTTATATTATAATTATGATATATATAAATCATAATTTAAATAAGGAAATAATGAGGTACGGGCACACAAAGAATGAGTAGAACATAGTTATCCGTAACTAGAGACTGGTTAAAGGTCTTTTGAAGGGTGCAGTAACCAGGGGATGATCTGTTGTGATAGAGACAACTCAGATTGTTGCTTGTTTTCTTGTTTTTGTCCTTCTTGCAGTTTATAAAGATGACTTTCAAATTGATGATGCTGTTCCCTGTATATTGGGGGATTTTCTGCCAAGTAAGATGGGGTTTTGGTTGTTATGCCCTGGCAAGCGATCCTAATAACAGACTGTGTGTGAGGAATTGCCATCTGGGAGGGGTGCAAATCCCTGTTTTTAAAAAAATGTGTATTAACAAACTAGCTGGTATACCTGGTGTTGCCTATGATTTCATTTCCTCATAGTTACTATTTGTTAGAAATCCCTTAAGGTAGCTTTCACTTTTTGGAAGGCTCCATTAGAAAGGTGAAAAGAAACATTCACTACATTTTTTGGCCATTTAATATTTAAAACATGTTTTCTTATAAAGACTATACAGCACAATTTGTTTTTCTTCTTAAAAACGAATTCTGAAATGTATAACTGTACGTGAGAGCACATGGAGGTTCCTGAGCAGCATGATGGGTGACATGATGCTGACGGTGCCAACAACTATGGACCTAAAGTTCAATATTACCAAAGTGCATGTCCATTGTAAGGCTTGTTTATAAAGAAACATTTGTGTTTTGCCAGCTCGAGCAAAGATATACAGCTCACTCTAGAACACGTGACACATAACTACCCATGGGAGAAACATAGAGATTCCAAGTTGGTACTAGTGCACTTGATTGACTGGCTATGTGCCTTGTTGATCGTGATATCGAATGCCAGCCTGACCAGGAACTGAAAGTGCTTGAAACTGAATGGCGTGTCAGTCGGAATTAGTAGAATGCTGTTGGAATTAGTGGAATGCGGGGGATGAATACATCTTCTCCTTTTCCCTTCCTGGTCAACACTGTTGCTTTAATTACGTTGCACAGCAATTTTTTGACTCACAGCCTTATGCCATTACACAGCCTAGGTGGGTCAAGATTGCGAAGCAGCATGATGGGGGAACCAACTTTCAGTCGGATATGATGTCGTGGCATTGCCGGGGGTCAAGTGAGTTGAGGAATTTTGTTGCATAGTTTACGGCTTTGTCGGCATTCACCACTGTATCGATTGAGTTATATTGTGTAACTGTGCCCAGAAGCATATCCTGAAACTGATTGTTAATTTCATCGACAGAATAATTTTTAGCAGCAAGGATGACTCATTCACACTGCAACTCGTGAAATACTACTTTAGCACAATACGATTCATAAGAAAGTAACAGAAATGCATGTAGCACCTCTTTATATAGCAATGATTTGGAAACTTCTGGAATGCTACCTGCCTTCACCTTAGCCTCTCAGGTCCATTAGCCTCCCATATGCCTTCGCCTTACGCCTCTCATACACCTTTGCCTCCCATACACCAATGCTTTGCCAAACCACAAATCCACAAACAACATTTTTTTGACTTTTACATATATAGATAGTATGATGAGAGTATTTCTATCCCCATAAGGGGTAATGTGGCCGTTGACTCCATGTCAGAAGCATAATGCACTCTTGCCTTGCTGCATCAGTAGCCTGATCAGCAGCACCCACTCTACTCATGAAACAGAGAAGGTTCGAAGGTCACAAGATTCCCACTAGACAGCCGCAGAGACAGCTAAGTGCCTGCGGTGTAGAGGCCACATATAAGATATGACCCCCTGTATGCAAAATTATGATGATCATGAGCCACCTATGCTGGTGGCAGGGTAAACGCTAAATATAAACAATGCCTATGTTTAGGCATAGTGCATGGTGCTACTTATGATGACACCCGCACATTCCAATTGATGTTGCACATGTGTCAGCTCCTGTGTGTCAGCTCCACTATAGAAGGTGATGTGTATTCTAGCCAGCCTATTATAGCCTACCAAATGGCAGGATGAGAACCTGGAGGGCAGGTAACACTCTCCACCTTAAACAGCTACACAGCAGGAAGTTGTCCAGGGCCTAGGCATCAAGGGAGAACACCATATAAAAACGAGTAGGTTCACACCAGGGTGCTGCATCTCTAAATGCCTTTGTTCTCATAAGAAGGGAATGGGTTGGATTACATTAGGCAGGGTGGCTCCAGTCAATGGAAGAAGGTATACACCATCTTGATTTTAATTGACCATCTTTCTCTTTCCGGTCCCCTCCACTTCCTCTGGAGCACAGCAAAGCATAAGAAGGGCAATGTCCACTCAGTTCAAGAGCAGGGATTGGACCAATAAGGCAGACTAGCTTTAGTCCAATCACCTGAGGACTTGTGCCCTAAAAAGAAGTGGTCTTCCACCCCTTCAGCAGATTTGCTCAGTTAATCTTGAAACCTTTAAGGCTGCAGATGAATTCTGAAAATCTCACTCTTTTTTGGAGAATTGCACTCTCCAATCCGTCAGCTTGAGGTGAAGAAGGAATCATCTGAGACAGAAGCAAGATCTGTGCTCTTCTGCTCCCATGGCACAACAGGAGTAACCTCTGCTGTGGTTCAGGACCTACCACTGTGCGTCGGAATCTCCTGAGCTGAGAAAGCAGACCCTGAATGGAACCATCCTATCCTCGAGTCCCCATAAAAGGGCCTCACAGCAACCAGAGGACCAGACCAGCCGAAGCTCCCTGTTCACTGCACCAAATTGATCTCTCTGTATCATCACCCCTGGAACAAGAGGGAAGTCGCTGGCACTGGTTGCTGTGCTCCTTCACCCATCAAACATTGCTTGCACCTTCAAACAGCTTGACACTGCATCGTGTTCAACACCTGGTAGGCCCTCAATGACTGTTCAAATCTGGGGGCCTCAACCGAATCACTGGAGAGTCATTTTCCGATTTTAACTGAGGGTTACAATCATGACTTGGCCTAGCGAGCCCCTGTACTGTCACCTCATCAATGGCACATCGACACAACTAGGATCACCACTTTGACGACTGTCGCCCATTGACTCAAACTGCTGGAGCATCACTGATCGACCCCTTCATCTGACTAAAGCCTGACTCAGCCTGGCCAAGTGAGATGAGTTATTGGTACTGCCCCAGCCTGCATCCTTGAAAACCTGCCTTTCTATCACACAGAACACCCGCATTCGCCCCTAATCCATGCCCGCTTACAGCTGGGGCCTCCACGATCCCATGTGCCCGAACTGAGCCTGATCAGCTCACAATTATGTTCAACCCCGGGCTTGACTGTGTCAGCCCACCAATAATTGAATCTAGGTACTGTTGACTCTGAACTGCCCCCTCAGTCCACTTGGTGCCCGGAGACATATTTGGTCATGTTTGTTCCTGTTTTCTACAAAGACATCCTTTTTTTGGTTAGTGCTTTACCTACCACTCTTGTAACCACACTCAGAGTGCTGCTTTCCCCAGTCTGACGCATCTTCTCTGCTCTTCCTTTGCGTTTGGCATTTGTACAGTATTCCCTATTCATTCTACATGCAGATGGTGTTTTTGATTAAAGTGTTTATATTTTTATATAACCTTGATTGGAAATTCCCTTTATTTTGGACTTTGATACTGTGTTGTTTGGGTCACTACTAGTTCACCTTCACACCTCTCTGGAGAGCATAGCCTTCCCTCTGCCCATGTTATCACAAAAGAGGAAAGAGGTATATGTCTTAACTGTCCCTGTTTTACCTGTATAATTGCTTTGTGTTTTTTGTACAAGTGTGAGATCTGAGTGGATCATTTTACGCCTACTCATCCTTGTACTGTTGCGAAGCAGAATCCAGTTCATCACACCCTGCACTGAACCTGAACGGCTCGATTGCTGGTGGCAAAAAGCATTTGTTAAGCACGTTTGCTGCAAAATTCACCACATTGGCATACAATGCTACGGGTTTCCTGGCTCTGCTGAACATATTGTTACACAGTGGACCTTCTCTTTACAGGGTCTGGTAAGGATGGCCTCATCTTATTAGTGGGATAGTGATCCTACAAAAATGGTAACCGCGTTGCAGTCAGCCACAGTTAAAATCTTTTGGTTTTTGGAAGAGGATGTCCTTGCAGAGATCAAGGTGTATGGAGACCTATTTTTGTTTACTGCTTCATGATCCATAGTCGTTTTCACATACAGCAAACGATAAGTCGCCAACTGGCAAATTACGGGACAGGTTTTACTTCGAAATTGATTGATCTCTTCTGTATTCACTGTCGACCAATAACCACAAGCCACACACGCCCCAAACTCCTAAATGCAGTACAAGAAATGATCAAACCTCTCACTGCGCCTGTGTGAGAAAGCAGGAACTCCGCTTCATCTTCTAGTGCATACATCACGTAAACAGATCATGGGAGTCAGGAAGAAAGCCTTTCTGAAGGTGAAGTAGGAAGGGGTATTGGAATAAAATAGACTAGCATAGAAAGTACATGCGTTTGGCAATGATTTGAAAGGTGTAGAAGCAGGGAAGTCGAGTGTACACAAGAAAAAAACAACAGTGACCACAGACATTAAAAGGAATGTATGTTTTATCTCGATCGTCTGGTTTAAGAATGAAACCGTGAGTACAGCATACAGCAAATTAACTGCAGCATGGCGCATCCAAGTCCATACATACACATACATCCAAACCCAAATAACTGCACTGCATTCCTTATATTATAATTCAATAATAAAACATGCAGCCAGTATAGCTTTAAAAACATATATGTCAAATGGAAAAGCAGTGGATACTCAACTTTGGAAGATTTGAGTAAGAACACAAATAAACGTTACCAGTATGATTGCCTGACATTTTAATAATAGCAGGCCACATGTTTAAAAGAAGCACCGGCCTAATAATAAACCCCTCAAGCAGGCAGTATCAGACTGTACGAGGCAGTATGAGACTTGTCAGCACAGTCCCTTGCTGTCTGATGACTCACAGATAATGATGTTTCCCTGTCAAGTGAAGAAATAAATGAGTCTGTGATTTCACCATGTTAGTGTCTCTGCACAATCTATAGTGCATGGAGTTAAGAGCATCCCATTGCAGCAATCCGACGTTTAGTTTGTTGGTAATTGGCTGAACCTAATTTCGGGTATGTGCATCAGACATGATAACGTGAAATCGTGAACAGGTACCTCGAAGATCATAACATACTCCGAAAGGGTTCTTTTATGTGGTAAAATTCATAGGAAAGTTCCTTTCTCATGTTCCACTAGTCAGTGCTCTGCAATATTGTGCCATATTTTACAAATAAAGCTTGAAAATGAACCCACCTCTAAAATTGTAATCAGGTTTAGCCCACACTGAATATGTGAATATGTGAATATGTAGTCGCTCACAGTCCTGCCAATATCCACCTTTCTGAGAAGTGTGCATCACAGTTGTGCCCTTGTCAAATCAAATTCTAGCAAAAAAATGTCGTGTGTCCAAGATTTCCCATATGTAACAAGGGATGAGACCCCACTCAGTCAGCAACAGGTAGGTAAACAGTGTTCGTGGTCACCCCCGTGTTTGCTTCGGGAGCTGAGCCCCAGGTGTTCCAGACAGCTCATATTAGACGTGACACATAATTTAGCCCCAAACAAAAATGTTGGGACCACCCTAGCTCGTGATTTGAGTGTTTAATCGGCATAATAGCAGTTAGTGAGCCAACTCAGAAAGAGTATGATTGATCTGCCATCATTAATATTTTGCATTTGCAGTTGTTTCCTTTTCAATTGACAGTTGATAGTTGTCCCTGAATATATAATTTGATGCATCAGTTCTAAAATAGCCCCACCGAACTGGCAATGAGGCTTTACTGGAATGTTGGTTCCAAAAAACATGAACTTGGATGTTTCTATGTGGATTGTTAAGCTATTAAAATACTGGTGGGTGGCGTCTAGCAAATTCTGTAGCCCTATTTGTGTAGTGTTAAGCATAATTGTCATCATCATCCTACACCAAACGGTGAATATGGTTGGCACCCAGCTAAGGCAGAGAAGTGCAAGCAACCACCAGTGCACTGGGTGGATACGCTATGAAGTGATTAAAAAGCATTGGAGCTAAAATGCATCCTTCCATGAGGCTCCAAGATGTTGCTATCTCTCCCGTGGCTGTGCCACCCAAGGTTAATAGAACCCTTACTGTGGGGTTGGTATATATGATATGATGGTTATTTATAACACGCTTAATACCCAGAGGTTTCTAAGCGCGGACCCGGGGATCGAACCGGTGTTGCTCCGTGTCGTCTTATTTCCAAGGCAAGCACGTAGCTGCTAAGCTATCCTCCCATGTCAATACAAAAAAGTACATTTAAAAAGGAGGTTAATTCAGTCTTCAAAAGGTTACCTTATTCCAGACACTGAGATGTAAACAAAAGAAAATGGACAGTTAAAAGGAAAATGTAATGTTTTGTCGAATGTAAGTCGTAGGAGTTATAAAATGTTCCCACATACCCAATGGGAGCATCTCAAATGTAACTGAGCCAAGTATCTCAAACATTGCGACATTTTCATTGAATAAAAAATATATACTTATTCATGAAAAAAGATGTCTATACATGTTTACACTGCTAAAAATGTTTCTCTTTTAACAATTGTGCAAATGCATTGTATGAGCAAGCTATTTATAATTACAGGTCAACACATGCTTCACAACATTTTAAGTACAAATCAATAATAAACAAAAAAACATTAAACTGACAAGATTGTTCCAAGAAAACAACTGTTGTCTTTTTTAACGTAAGGGTGGTTGCCATTGGGGGACTCCCCACACACACTGTCGTTTTTCTCTGGTGGTCTTCTCCGTTTATGAAAGCACTGGCATATGTTCACATATGTTTCATTTGAATTCCCAATCTGCTCCACTTCCATTGGGATAAGTTAGTATTTGTGAGATCAGAAGGCCATCATGTTCTTTTCCCTATTGTCTGACCTTCGATAAAAATACATATAGACGATCATAATTAGGGATACCTGGCTCAAAACAATATTCAATCATCTATATGTATGCCAAATATAATTAGCGTGGATACTTTTTAATACATTTTTGTTTAAAACTATAAACAAACACCAAAAACACACGTTTTAAATCTCATCAGAAAAACTCAGTATCTATTAGTTCTTAAACATGTAGGACCTGATTTACAGAAGTGTTTTACAGTGGCGCAATCGTATCGAAAAATGTTTCGTAAACCGGACCTGTAGAGTCTAAAACAAAGCATAATGCAATGAGTGTTCCCACTTCAATTGACTTTATTTCCACAACATTGCATTCTTATATCCATGCTTACCTTCTCACATCTGACCATATCCTATATTAAGAGTAACCACACTAGCGATTTAATTTGATTCACTTCTTCCTGCAAAAGGTTTTATCTGCAACCAAACTTTTATTTTTCCTGTAAAGTAGGAAAAGCCCCAACATCGCAATAACTTAATGCATGTTTTTTTTTAACATTATCTACCAGACTTCAAAGTATTCTGAATGTCACTTCTTAATCACAAAGCAGGTGTTATGCCTCCCTTGTTCCGAGTGTGCAATGTCTCTACCAACTTCTGTTCTTTTAAAAGTCCCCAGCCAGGCCGACCATCACCTTTCTCATCGGTCACGTCTAAGCCTATTCTTTTTATTGGATGTTATTTGGGTGTCCCTTATGTGGTTTCCTCTTTGGTCCACAAAGGTCCATCAAATGGCATTTAAGTGTGAGGTTTCCTTTCTGATCCACTCAGCAAATACATCACCAATTGGGTCTTTTCAAATAATCACTTTCCTAAATATGTCCAAGAGTTAAGTTAAAGGATTTATTCTAAAGGATATAATCACAGTAATCCATCAATCCACGAATGCTTCCCAAACCTGTGATTTAGCTGGTGTGTGTCGGAATGACAGCTGTTGAACCACTACACTAGCCATCTTTGAGTTTATTTTGACATTTAATGACATGTAATCCCACTTCTATAGAATTAAAGGAATTCAAAATATCTCTTTATTCAACAGTGTTTTTCTCGAGGTCTGCCCCTCCCCGTGTCAGAGTGACCTTAAAGAGTGTGATCCAATGTAAGTCACTTTCCGGTTACCCTGTTTTCGGGAAATGTCGTCCCACTTTAGTATGTAAATTGGCGACTTGCATTCTAGGTCAACGTTCATTTGTCCCACAACAACGTTCTGTGTGGGTTTACCCACGTAGATCAAGTTACAGGGACATCTCAAATCGTACTCTATATAGGATAATTGGCATTTGTAAAAAAAATATATAACTGACATTGTGTGTCTTCATATTCAGAACATATTTCATTAACTGCAAACTTGAATACTGCACAGAAACCACACTTTTAGTGGTTCTGTACTGGTCGGAGACTACGTAGTTGACTTTCCATGCTCCTCGATGACTGCATATCTGTACCTGGTGATTGTCACAATTTCTTTCGTCTTTTAATAACAAGCAGAGGCAGAGTATGTCAAAAAACCTCATGGCCAAGGACCAGTATTTTCAATATTCGTTTTACCCTGGTTAGCAATTGCGCTAAACGTCAAACTACACACTCATTTGGCCAAATGTAAAACATGGGCAAATGGCGAGGAGGGGAAAGGCAAAAGAATGAGCATGACAGTCACAAAAAAGAAAATCTAGAGATAACGAGATTGACCAAAAACCTAAAAAGTGACTGAGACAAAATTGGAACATTAGTGTATTCACATATGATAAACAGAAAAGTATCGACAATAAAAGAATGGCAGGTACATATTGTAAAAAGTCCAACTGCATTATGAAATTGCCCCATTTTAGACCATGAAGTGGATGCTATCCTTTGTTTTGCCAAACCTGGTCCTCAACTTGCTCCAATTATGTTCAGTTGTTAATGACAATATTATCATTACATTTGCAAGCTATTTTGTAATATTGATATGGACATGGATAAGGATGTAATGTGTGCCAAGCCTGATACTGTAGTGAATGTAATGTGTTGTCATGTTGTGTTATGTTATACCTGGGGTTTGAAATACACTAAGGTAAACCTGCCAGAGCTTTGGCCTAACTACAAACATACTAAAGGGGCTAGACGAGACTCATAACCCTTGCACTAGAGGGGTGACACATTGTATAAGAAGCAACTTACCTGGAAACCGAGAAGCTGTGAGCGTCTAATCTCGAACTATATCTAAAGACAAGATCTCTTGATGGGACTGATCTCTGCTCTAAGGCATGGCTGCCTGAGGTTGTGGAGCTCCATTAAACAGTGGTTACTCTTTGTGACAAGTGACCTAGAGAAAACTGCAATGCTAATCCCGTGGACATGTATCTTGCTTCAGCCTCTGCTAGTAGAGCTTTTTCTATATTTCAAGTTTGTTTCACCAAGGGCTATAATTAAACTCACCCAGGGCTGTGGAAGCCCCTTCCTACTGCACTAGTCCGTGGCCATGTTTTCACTCTCTGAACAGTCTTTAAAGTTTTAAAATAACTTTGCCAGCAGGCATGAATCCAAAGTAATGCCATCTCTTTTAGGCAGGTCCAGAATTGTAGTTTCATTAAAAGGATTATTCTATTGTCCCACAAATATTAAAAAACGTAAAACAAAGCCCCTTCTTATTTTCATTTTGGTTTAGATGTGTATATTGTAATTTTCTTGCCTCCTATTTTACCCCCAACCAATTAGTGACAATTAACTAATACACGTTTACTATTTGATAACATAGTTTGCCTGTCCCCTATGCTCTTTATCTTTGTAACTTATTTCTGTTGTGCCTCTGAATACCCTGAGCAACTCAGCACTTTTGCTGAGGTTATGCATTCAGATTTGCCAAACTACCTAAAGGAGAGACAAATGTTCCTCAAGCTGACTTGGTTCCTGTTGTGGCATGTAGGATGCTGAGGTCAGTGCTTTGTGTGACTCATCTCTATAATCACTTGCACACCTACAGTGTCACATTCACACATATAGGTATGATTTCCTTGTTTGCATATATATGAGACCTCTGGCATTCCATCCGATACTTTGTGTATTAAAAGCTATTGACAAGTGTTTGATGAAAACAAATAGATTAATCTATTGCCAATAAAACCATAAAACCTATTAGTGTTCAAACTAATTCAATAAACCTGCATATATGCATATATGTTGCTAAGAAAAAAAACACTACAATGATACTCTGCACTAGAAAGCTGTTCCCATGGCTGAAAAGGCTATATTTGAGTTTTATGATGTGTAGCTCCACCCTAGTCCTCCTTCGAGCTGTAGCTAAAAATGGGGTCTGGAACCTCGCGACCCTCAAGCAAATCTGTTGCTTTCAAGACCATGAGCATGGGAAATCATCCCTGTTAACATTGAATCTAATGGCCCATGTCCGGTCATTATGGCATATGTGCTGGCACATCTCCAGCATCTTCAAAGTGATGTGATCACAGCATCATCAGGCCTGAGCCAAATAGAACACATCACACCCATACTCAGAGCTATTCACTGGCTCCCAGTGTCATCTAGAGTTATTTTCAAGACTCTCTATCATTAAGGACCGAGTTTCATTCAGTCTAAATTTCAACTGACCAGAAATCTTCACTCTGTTTTACCCCTTTTGATTACAGTCCCTAAATTCAAGAAAACTAGAGATATTGCCATTTGAATCACTGTTCATGCTCCATCACTTTGGAATGTCTAACCCTTTTTGTTAAAAGAAATTAAAAATGTCTCCATCTGTATGTGAACATTGAACACACCTTTCTATTCAACCAGTACTTTGGTTACATTGTATTCCAGCACAGTCATCACACACTCACTGGCATCACCACAATGATGCCATTCACGATGATTACTTTACAAAACTGAAAGCATATCATAACATTCTGCACAATTTACTATATTTGTTTTCTTTTTCAGTATTGTGTGAAACTATCTTGAGGGCATCAGATTGCAGATCAAGAATTTGCAATGAGAAAGAATAAATAACAATGTTATACATTCATTCAAGAAGAAAACAAGAAAGTGTTCAAACTCTTGCAAAAAGAGAGCAGGATGTGACCAAGGCAAAGATATGCTAGTAATTAGATACAAAGGTGAGGCAAAACAACAGAAAAAGCTTGCTTTGCTATTTTAGATTTGTATACCTTGGGTATACTTACACAGAGCAGATCTTGCACTTTGTAGATCTTGGGCTTTCATACATTGTCAATGGTTCGGTAATAGGGTTGACATAAGACCACAGCTTTGTAGGCAATACAAGCTACTTTAAAAATGGTTGTGTCTCCAATAGAATTAAGCCAAAATTGCAAAAGCATGATCTAACTTCCCTTTACTGAGAGTCAGGCAGGACGCAGGGTGAAGAACTGAATCAAACAGGGCACATATGGAAGCACCAATCAAAACATAATTTTTGCTGTCTGCGTTAAAGAGCACCACAGCTTGCATTGCTGTGCAGAAGAGCTTGCAAAATAAAAGAAAGTTGATTGTTAGTGGCCTGAGCTTAATTTTCCATAATGTGCTTCATTTATAGCTTATGGTATAGCCCAAACCTAAGTAGGCCATTGTCAAAGGTACAATAGAATCTGTGCAGTTATTTGGAGCAAAAAGAACACTTTCCTATAGAATTTGAGATTGGCTACGGCCATCCAATTCTCAATATTAATTAAAGAGGTTTTTCAATTTTGAATATCATTAGTCAACAACACTCTTAGAGGCACTTGTGTATCATCAGCATTTTGAGGAATACACAAAATGAATTTAGAGCGATCAATATATAAATTGAAAAGAGTAGGGGAGAAGATTTAGCCCTGAGAACCATATAGGTTGTAGGGATAAGAGAGAATCTGGTAGATTTATTTTGAACACATTGAGACCGAGACGTCAGCTAGGAGCAGAACCAATGTAGCAACATTCCCTGAATTCCAATCCACTTGTCAAGAATTGATAATACGATTTAATGATTACCAGCATTGAACGATGCTGATAAATCAAATAAAACCAACAAACATGCATAGCGCCATGGCTGCCTCCAAACTCGTAATGACCCCCACAGTCTGTAAGAACTCCCCCTTAGCTGCAAATACACATACAATATACATATTTGTGAGACAAAACACGATCCTTCCATAACTGTCCAGCTTGCGTCACACCCCTCTCGTAACAGGACTGAAAGCAAGAAGTTTGTGAATTGTATCACTCAACTGGTGGTTTCCCAAACAAAGAAAACTCAGGTAGGAGGGCCAAGTAGTAACATTCTGCAAGACTGCTGATTTCCTCCATAGCCCCCGCAAAGTTTCCAATACAGGATGCATCCTGACTCTCTTTGGAGACAATTAATAGGAGCCCATAACCATTCCCTCACAGTTACCGGAGACATCAAATTGTTTTCGAGCTGTACCTACTCTTTCTTATTACTGCCTCTGAGATGATCTAACAGGACTCTCAATTGAATCGCCCAATAAAATTCCCACAGGTCTGTGAAACCTGCCCACCTCTATCTTTAGGTTGTATCAGGGTGCTGTAGGCTACCTGTGGCTTCACCTCTTTCCACAAAACCGCAGAAGAGTCTGTTTTTCCTCCTTAAAAAAAGATTGTGGAAAATCAATAGGTAAGGCTTGAAACAAGAATAAAGATTGCCAACGCTGACAGCTCAGGAAGTCTTCATTCTATTAAAGACAAGGAGGCGAGCATTATGCTTTATCTTTCTTTAATACTGCCACAACAGCTTTTCAACTTATACTTTTAAACATCTACATTTGTGCTTTTTTTTTTCTGACACAAAAATAAAAAATAGCAAATATGAAGTTTAAAAGTTTCAAACCAGAGTCTTAAATCTCAAAAAACTCTCAAACTCCAACTCCCATGCACCTCCAGGAGTGCTGTAGTCCTGACCCTATCCCATGCTCCAATGCAGTGATAGGTCATCCTATAAGAACCCTACTGACCCAGGTCCTTTCCTCTTTCTTTCTTGCCTTGGAAATCCTTTGAAACAAATCCAACTCTGTTATGAACTGTCAACAACAAACTTCCAATTTATAACTGAAACAGTGTTCTTGGAACCAAACAGGGCTCAGATGACATAGAGTACTTCGCCGGTACAGTGATTGAGATCATGCTGCTTTCTGATCATCTCCTAGAAAAAACACAAACATTTCTTTTTAAGGGCGGGTGATAAGACAAAGTTGAACATGTGATATCAACATTATAACATCAACTTTCGAGTCTTACCGGGTGGGATATAATGCTCGCCTCCTTGTCTTTAATAGAATGAAGACTTCCTGAGCTGTCAGCGTTGGCAATCTTTATTCTATGACAAGACAGGAGGCTCGCATCATGCTTCTTCAAAGCTAGCCACCACCCTATTTGCCAAATCTGACACTGGCTTGAAATAAAAAGTCTTAAAGGTAGACTCGGAGGACCAGTCGGCCGCTTTCATTATATCTTGGAGTGGCAGTCCCGCTGCAAATGCTCTAGATGCCATCGCCCCTCTAGCTGAATGCGCCCCAAACTGTAACAAGTCTATGCCTGCCCATTGCATTATTTCACGCACCCATCTGCAATTGTCGCTGTTGCTACTGCATGAAAAGGTTTTCTACGTGCTATTAACAGCTGTATTACGCCTCGCGGTCTCACCAGTACTGTGGCTGTTTCATAATCTTTAATACATTGAGCTACACACAGTTTCTTATTTTCTGTAAAATAGGGGTATGAAATCACTCGAGTGTCTTTTTTTGTTCTTGTAGCTATGTAAAATGCTACTCCTTCTGGATGGAATATCTTCCTGTTTATCTCTAGCGCTTTCACATCGGAAACTCTTCGGCATGCTGTGAGACACAACAACATTGCCAGCTTGCCAGAGAGTTGCTATCGAGATAGATCTTTATTGTCTGGCCATGCCAGAAACAGCTGAAAAAACTTCCCTGACATCCCATAATGTCGTATACTTTCTGGGGGCTTTCTTAATTTCATCCCTATCAAAAGACGCAAAACTAACGGATGTTCTCCTATAGCTTTACCATCTACCATGTCATGACCTGCAGAGATCGCGGACCGCAGTACACCTATCATCCTGAAGGCACTACCTTCTTGGAATTTTATTGCTAGGAAGTTCAATAATTGAACTACAGGGGCAGAAACGGGATCCAAACCATGCTCTGTGCACCAGTAAGCCCAACTCTTCCATGCCGTATTATAGCTCCTGACTGGGGAAGGCGCCCATGAATCTCTGATGCAGTCTGCAGCGAGTCGCGAAATGCCTGGCAATTCCCACTTTCTCCTGAAACCTTGCAAGCTATCAATCGCAGGGTGCCTGTCGATACTAGGGGATGAATTCTCCCGATTGGGTCTAGTAGAAGGTTCAGCTGCTGTGGAACTATCCTAGGAAAATCCATAGAAAGTTCCATCGCTACTGGAAACCAAGGCTGCGATCTCCAGAGGGGGAGGACTATTAATAGGTCTGCTCGCTCCCTCCGCACTTTTGCTAGTGCTCTCGAGATCATGAGAAACGGAGGGAAGGCATAATTCATTGTTCCTTTCCACGGTTGGAGGAAGGCATCTGTGCCTGCTGCTACCGGGTCTAATCTCCAACTGAAATAAGTCTGCGTCTGCTCGTTCAGTCTGGACGCAAATTCATCTATATGAACGGGACCCCATAGGTTCTGTAATCTGTTGAACACACTTGGGTGTAGTTTCCTATCGCTTGAATCTACAAGATATCGTAAATTCCAGTCCGCTCTCTCATTGAGTGTCCCTGGTAGATACTCTGCTTTGACTGCTACTTGATTCTGAAGGCAGTAGTGCCAAAAGTCTTTCGCTAGTTCTGCTAGCATCCTTGATCTCGTTCCTCCCAGCTTGTTGATATAACGTACTGCTGAAATGTTGTCCTTTTTGAGCAGAACACAACATCGAACTTTGTCCTTTGTAAATGCTCGCACTGCAAAGGCTCCTGCTAAGAGTTTGAGACAATTTATGTGCATTTCTAGTTCCTGTTCTGACCATTTCACCCCTGTCTCTAAGTTCTCGCATCTGGCGCCCCATCCGGACCTGCTTGGTCTGATTCTGTGACGATGTCCGGTGAGTCTCCGAAAATCGCACGGCCATTCCAGGCCTCCATGTTGGCGAGCCACCAGTGGAGTTCCGAGATCGCTTCTGGGTCTAGGGTCACTAGCTGGTGGTATCCTACCCCCTCTTGTAGGTGTCTTATCTTGAGCCTCTGTAGAGCTCGATAATGTATCGGACCCGGAAAAATCGCTTGGATTGAAGCCGCTAGCAGGCCCACTACCCTTGCGAGAGCTCGAAGAGATATTACTTTCTTTGCTATAACTGTTCCAAGCTCTTTCTTTATCGCCTTCACTATTTTATGTGGTAGCTCTAGGGTCGCTTTGTTTGTGTCTATACTGAAACCCAGGAATTCTATGTTCTGCACCGGCACTAACTGGGATTTGTCTAAATTTACTAGGAATCCTAGAGAGGTCAAGAGCGTGAATAAGTATTGGACGTTCTTGGAAAGCGTGACTTTGTCTGTACCCATGACGAGAATGTCATCTAGGTAAATGATTATGCGAATGCCTCGCTCCCTTATGGCTGCTGCTACGGGTTTCATCAGCTTGGTGAATGCCCAAGGCGCAGATGCTAGTCCGAACGGAAGACACGTGAAGTGCCATGTCTCCCCTTCCCACCGGAACCTTAGATATTTCCGAAACTCTTGAGCTATCGGAATCGTTAGATAAGCGTCTTTGAGGTCTAATCGCGCTAACCAGTCCCCCGTCCAGAAGAGATCTCGAAGTAGATGGATGCCCTCCATCTTGAAATGGTTGTAAACAACCCTTTCGTTCAGCACCTTTAGATTTATGACAGGGCGTACTTTGTCCCCCCTGTGAACAAGAAACAAATTGCTGAGGAAGCCTGGCCCTCCTTGCGTATCTTTTTCTATAGCATTTTTGTCTGCTAATTGGAGAATTTCACTGTTCAACAATCTCGCCTCTTCTCGAGCCAACTGAATAAAATGGGGTTGTGAACTCTGAACTGGGTTCCCCACAAATTCTAGCTGTAGTCCTGCTACTGCCTGTAGTACCCATGCATCGCACGATAATGCTTGCCATGCGCTTAGAAACTGGAGGGTTCTCACTCCTACTCGTACTCTCACTGCACTCACCTCCTGAGGCATTTGGTTGCCAGTATGCACCTCTCCCGCTTCGTCCTCTGGGAAATCTGGACCTGGAAGGGGAGAATGTGCCTTATTGTTTTCCTTCCCAATATTGGGCGCGCGGCCCTTGTGGTCTGCGTTGATAGTTAAACCGACCGGACGTACGACCCCTGCAACGTCCGGTCCCGGAAAAAACTTGAGTGGGGAAAATCTTTTTGATTGAGCTTTGTGCTCGTTCAAGAGCTGAATAAGTTCCCACGAACTGTGCCATCTCATTAGTGAATGCTTCGCCGAATAGTAGGCCTCTTGCTCCTTCACCTGCCTCATACGACACTAAGTTGCTCAGCTTACAGTCGATCTTAAGAAGAACACCTCTTCTTCTCTCGGCTGACAGTGCGCAATTCACATTTCCCAAGATGCATACAGCTCTCTGAGCCCAACTGGCTAATACGGAAGCATCAACAGGTGTACCTGTGTCCTTCGCTTTCTCCGTGAGATCCATTATTTTTGCCAATGGGCCGGCTATGTCGAGGAGCTTATCTTGGCACCCTCGCCAGGCTCGGTCTACGCCCTTCCAAATGTCTTTCGCCGTCTTTGTAACGAAGGTGACCATTTTGGGGTCAAGTTCAGGAGTGTCGGCCAGTTTGCCTGGCAACTCCGGTCTAGGGCATTCTGAGCGCATACACAATCTTATTTCTCTATCCAATGGCTTGTGTATACGTTGAGCCATGTAGGCTGCTACCCTGGGTGATGGGACCCACTCTGATGACTTAGGGTGTCTGATAGCCTCCAGGTCAAACATGTCTGTTGAACTCTCAGGTTCTTGAGGATCTATCGCCTCTTCGTAAAGGTGATCCTCCTCTACCTCATCACCCTCATCATCCGGCATGTAGCCTTCATCATTGTCCCCTGGATTACTCACCCCTGGGGTAGAGGGTCTGTCCTGGCTTCTTTTCTTCTCAAGGAAGGCTCTTTTAAGCCTGACGACAGGGTCGCTATTCTCTTGGGGAGTGGAGTCCTCCCTATCCAGATTGCTCAGGGGGGGTCGTAGAGTGTTTACTCTTGCAAGCCGCTTTCTTCCCCCTGGGTTCAACCCCATCTTCGGGGTGTCTGGCTGACAGCTCTTTATCTTGGCATTCTGCCTTTCTCTTTTTCGCAAGCAGACCTTGCTGTTCGTTAAAAACAGCTTCCAGTATATCCAGCCTTTGGGTAATAGGCTGCACTCCTTGAGACACCGCTCTAGTCAAGGAATCTCCTAGTATTTGCTTGAAGCAAGGACTTTCTTCCCACTCCTCCTCTGACCATTCTGGTGAGGTAGAAGGAGTGGCACCGGGACTTTTGAAATGAGCCATAGTGTTAGCAAGGATAACTGCTGTGCTGTCAGCAAGGGATTAATATCAGTCGCCTTTGACAATTCTGCCTTTCTCCTCAACTTGCACGCTCTTTAGATATAAGAGGCAGTCTAGTATGAATCCCTTTTTGCTCCGGTGGAAAATTTGATTAAACCTTTTTTTTATTTTTTTTTATTTTTTTTTAAGACAGTGTCACTCCGCTTTTCTCCTCACTCAGCATACGCAACACAATGAAAACTTTTGCGCTGCCGGCGGAAGACCTCCCAGGGGATGACAGGAATTCAGCTCCTCCTGCTCCACTGGGTCCTGCCGCACGTCGTGTTCGACGGCGCGGAACCAAGGAGCGGGCCCGGGAGCCTGAGGTGAGCGCGTTCGCTCGCGGCGCCGGCCCCGCCTCCTCTTCACAGAAATATCTCACGGCACCCGAGGTGAACGCGTGAGAGAAAACAAAACGAACACACTGAAGCACACTTTCGATAAAGTTCACCGTAAGAATTGTATTTACCTTCTGATAAATCGTTTACAATCGCGCAGCTTACGCGTTTCACATGCAAAGTTCTGTACTACGCTGATATAGCTATTATCTTAAACAAGAGAGTGAATTATGATGTACTTATCTCATGGCAGCAAAAAGAAAGAGGAAAGGACCTGGGACAGTAGGGTTCTTATAGGATGACCTATCACCGCATTGGAGCATGGGATAGGGTCAGGACTACAGCACTCCTGGAGGTGCATGAGAGGTGGAGTTTGAGAGTTTTTCGAGATTTAAGACTCTGGTTTGAAACTTTTAAACTTCATATTTGCTATTTTTTATTTTTGTGTCAGAAAAAAAAAGCACAAATGTAGATGTTTAAAAGTATAAGTTGAAAAGCTGTTGTGGCAGCATTAAAGAAAGATAAAGCATAATGTGAGCCTCCTGTCTTGTCATAGAATTATAGATGTGGGAGGACATTCATTTTCACTGCCATAGGATGACCCACTCATGAGGAGACAAGCTTCGACAATCTAACTAAATCAGATGTAATAACAGCCCATAAAGTGGGACAATTAAGTGAGTGTATAGAATGCTTATCCCTATTGGCCTATCCTTCCCTTGTGACCATTCTAATGACTACCTCATGATAATTACTTCAGGATTGGATTGGATAGAAGACATGTTAAAAACGTTTCATACACAACTTGACTTCTGTTTGGTGTAGCCCATCTGGTGCTGGGGTGGGCTGCTTCGGTCACTGGCTACCAATGGAATTGTGACATGTGAACATTGTGGCAACATAAAAAAGAAACTTTGCATCCTTTCTCAGGAGAGCTAGATGGTTGGCACCAACTTACCGTTCTCACCCATGTGACAGATCAACCGGCAGTTCATGTTGCAACCTCTGGTGGGTAACATGAATCCCATCTATTTCCTTTCTCATGATGTGACTTCATGGGGCGTGTTGCTTGAACTCTTGCTCTCAGACCATGTGCACGATTAAACTGTGTGTTGATGAATAGGTGGGTGTGCGTGGTCTGGTCTGGACATATGCATGCATGGGTACTTTAATAATTGCCAGGGCATCTATGTGTTATGTTCCTTTATCACTCAATGTATTTATTAGTTTCAACAATCTTAATTAACTACCTTTGCATGTTCTTTGGTGAGAAATGTTTATGTCACCTAATGGTTTTGCTTGATTGCTATGAGAATATTTTCCTACAGTGGCAGTGTGTGTCTGCTGTTCCAGGGCTTTGTCTTGTGCACAACTCTGCACATTGCCTTGTTCCCACCAAACTGTGGCCTTGTAGTTGTTTGTTTCTAAGAACATGGACAGAATCTTTATTAGTTATATGTTTCATGTGTTAGATGTGTGGGACCTTGCTGCACCATTCTGTTCGTAATCAATCACTGCACGGCATTTTACAGCTTTCCCTCACAGGTTCTGCTCATAGTTGCAACATCTGATTACGTCATGCTCCCTTGTTCTGTGCTCCAGAAAGAATTTCTCCTCATTACCCTGACCAATCGCAGTGCGACTTTACACTATTTTGAAGGCTGCTAACCATGTCAGGGCATTCAGGTATGCTGAAATCAAATGCATTTTAACTGTGTGGAATAATCCATGAGATTCGGAGGCCTACTAAAATCTAAATGGTTTATGAACTACCTTTATTTTGAGGCCTACTCTATGTGTTCACACTTAAAGGATATTGGTTATGTTTATCTTGTATTTGCCTCTGTTACTGCTTGCTATATCTAATTAATGCTCATGCTATTGCCTAAAGTGCTCACTATCTCTTGGACTACTCTCTTGCATGTGTGTGTGTGTGTGAGAGTGCGGCATTATTTCTAAATGTGTATTTACTGGCTAGAGGTGTTGCCATCTTTCTACACATCCAACCTCTGAGTGTATTTATTTGTCTTGCTCTTCACTGTTCATCTCTCGGTAAAGAGTTATGGTGGGAATGACAGTGTAATCAGCTTGCGGTCTGAGCCTTTGGCCTTTAGTGTAGTTTCAGACTTGTGTTTTATGGGTTTTCTTAGGTTATACTTTCTCTAACGGGTGGAACGTTGGACATTCATCCCAACAAGGTGTTCCTTGGAATGGCTGCCCAGTCTGCTGGGGACACACCTGGAACCTGAAGTTCCGGATTAATTATTCCCTAATCTTTGCACCCCAGGAGATCTTGGATGTTACATGTTCTACACATTTCTGTTACCGTTCACTTCTTTCTGCATACACAGAACATGTCATTGATATTTGCAGTCAACTCACTCTGTGTAATCTAAGGGAAACCCATATATACCCAAACAGGCATCTACAACAAGCAAAGAATTTAGCAGATCTTGAATTTACCAAAGTGCAATAGCAACAGTGCATATCTCCCATTCCCACCACTCTACACTGGTTAAAAATAAAATATGTCCATGAGCCACAATGAGACCCATTAGATTGCCCTAGTCAAAATGTCTGCACTCCACACTAAACCCTGCTCAGAGCTCATGCCTCCTCGAAAATGAAATGGCTTTCAGCTCTCAAGAGAAAGACATTGCCACTTTTTGCCCTTTGCCTTCACTTTCGTATGACCATATGGCATTCAACATTCAGGCAACAAAACATAACTTCTCCTTAAGTACTTCTCAAGACCTTTCTTTTCTCCTCTTCCTTCCCCCTCCCCCTCCAGTGCTAAACTCACCACCTGCTGCTGCAATTGGGGCTTGGTCCCTTCAGAGTCATACAGGGACCAGACCACCCCCTACCAGTCATTACCAGATTCCTATCCCAGCACTTGCCCTCAGGCATCCTTTCCCAGACTATCCCAACCCAATCCTCCTGTCTACTGCACTTATCCTCCCCTCCCGTCTCTTTCCCCTTGCACTTGTCACCCTGGCCTGAATAGCACTTACCTGCCCCCACCCGTGGGTCTCCACCACTATTGCACCTCTCCCTCTTGCCCGTATCCACTTGCACTCATCACCTTGTCATGCATTTGCACGGTAGCATTGTTACAAAGCCAATAGAACAGTTTCTTTGTTCTTCTTGTTGTTTTCCTTTGATTTCCCATCCCCCCCCCCTTCTTGTCTTGTGGCACCTGGAAACGCTTGTGTGTAGGCGCCATACAAGCATACAAATGTCCAATGTTGAAATAAATTGAATAAATGAATCAAATGCAAGCTTCTCTCTTTGCCACATGAACCTGCCACCTGTAATACTTAGGACCACTGCGACTTTAGGCTCTTCCCAAGAAGGAATCTATGGAAAATCTTATCCTCTGTAACTATATACCATGAACAATGCAGGTACAACAAAACAACTGGACTAATACATTGGTGCGACAAGAACCACTGGCAATGTCAATGCATGTGTTCATACTCCAAACAATGTGTAGATAGAAAATAGGCTTAATTATCATATATGAAATGCATTTATAAGATTCTATGAAACTGTGGTTTTGATGGCTCACTTTCTTTGTACAGTTTCTCAATGTGCATACATATTTTTCCCATCAGTGATTTGATGTAAATAAATCAACATTATATATATATTTATTGGGGCCTGAAGCATGAGAGATGTTCAGACTTATGCATTTTATCCGGGCTATAATATGTTTGCCTCAGAAGCAACATCCTCAGCCAATGCTTTTACCTGGTAGTGGCAGAGGATGACAACATTTCAGCAGCCACTTTAAGAGAGACAAGCTGCTTGATACATTTCAGACGGGGTGGGGTGTGTGTGTGTGTGTGTGTGTATGTGTGTAGGAGTTTTTAAATGTGCAACAACTAGTTTGGGGGAATCTTCTTCCCATCCCAAATCAGTAGTGTACAATTTACATGTATCTAATACATTTCTTTTTATGAACCTGGGACCCCCAATTTTACAATATTGATTCGCTACAGCCTCCACCCCCTTTGGGACAAGAAGAACAGAGGGTTGCACAGAAGATGTATTTTATTAATACAATGGAAAGAAGTACATCAATTTAAATATAAACACATTATACATCTATGAAATTACAATGTCAATGGTGACTCCCGTGAAGAATGATCAATACACTAGTCACCACAATCTTGAATGCTACTTTTACATAAATAGACACTTTTGTAACGCGCACATCACCATATGTACCTTTACACCTTTGATTACTCTGAGGCACATCCACCATTTATTCAAGAATGCATGGGTCTCAGGATAAAGCTGCCATTTAAAACAGATTAACCCAGAACTTCCCTGCCTAAGTCTCTCTACCTCTTTCGAATAAACATAAACACCTCCCCTCTACACAGTAGACATGTGTGCATCTCAGAAATCATTCCAAAAATTCAATTTAGACAGGCTACTTAACACTCTTACATGCAAATTGTTTGCAAAAAGAAAAATACATGTTTAGAATGTATGATTGCACGTACAGTGGTGTTTCATTTGCATTAATGTGTGAATGTGTACACTTGTCATTTTCAAAGGAAAACTTAAAGGTGGAGAAATGGGTAGAAGTTAATGGCCCTGTCCCCTTTGTCTTGAATGGGTCATCGCCAGTAACAAAACAAATTACCTTATTTTTCTAGGTATGTACACAGTGAGATATGACTACTTCTTCTATACTTCATGATTACACAGAGAAGGTGGCAGGGGATCTCCCAGTAAGCACACCATACTACCTATTCTATGAGTTCTACAATTCATAAAGCACATGCACTTCTGCAATATTTCTAATTTCTCTGGATGTATAGTCAATTTATGTACTCCGTCCCTTCAATACTTTTCACTAATACACAAGGATGGAATTTAATCTATTCCACTTTAGAGCATTGCTCCCCTCAAAATCATGTCCCCTTAAAATTATACTTACATAGGAGTTTATGTTGGCTGTGTCACAGACAGATATAGCTATCCTTTTAAGAACTGGTTCAATTCTCCTCCCATAGGAACTGGGGGCATCAGTCAGCATATGGTGTCATCTTCCCACCACAGCCAGGTGTCACTCTTTCTGTACTTGGACTGTCTGCAGTCTCTTCCTGGGGTATACATTCCAGGTAGGTCTCACTTTCCTTATTCCCATCAATCAGTCGCTCAGGCTAAGGAAAATAATTAATTTTCATCTGTGCACAACATGGGATGTGTTTGTTATGGATTGTTTGTCTTTTGCTCTCTGATACTTTTACACAAAAGTACCATTCCTGGCACAGAATAACAGGATCGCTGGCATGGACACTAGTATACATGAATAACAGGTGTGCATCGATTCTGTATGAGAATAGCCACATTACCCTAATGTACATAATTAACAGAATATACAAATATATCATGTTACATTCAGCTGATAGAGCTTTCCACCCTGAACATTAAACAGAAAAAATAGCTGTCTATGACATTCGTCCAAAAGAGATAAGCAGAAATATGATATGTAAGAGGATTCAATTCAACACTACAGCTAAGTCAACGCCTAGTCTAGAATACTGAATGAAAACCCTTATTGATATATCCTTATGTCCAGTTCATGCGTTCTGGATGACTACCCCTATATAACACCCCTCTCTTGGAATCCCCCTGATCCCACTGAGCCAAGAAGTAGTTCTGTTTTGCAAGTTTAAAAGGTTTATTTGATAATTTAAACAATAGATATATATATCACACTTTATAATAATTAATAATTGAATATCACACTTAATCTGATATGATAAAGATTAACAACGGAGAATCTGGCACTAGCACACTTCTTTATAATCAATGATGGGTGGTTATAGGATGGATAAGATAGCAACAATACTTTGATGGTTTCAAATGGATGCAATGTGTAATGAAATGCAGTACAGAAAATAACTTGATAGGATTTCAGCAAAAGACAATGTAATCACTTTCTTGGACAATTCACCCCCCGCAATGCAAGGAAATGGAAGGAAAGCACACAGTTCTCAGAAATGCAATCAAATGTAATCCCGTTCACCCAGCAAGCTTAGACTACAGAAGTTTGAAACACAGGCCAAAAATGCTTTTATATGTGCTGGCAATGAAGTGAAAAATATGCTAAAATGCTTTTAATTCCCTCTAGAGGTTCAGGGTGAGTGGTATCAAGTTAATATTAGTCCAGGCTCACTCTAGCAATGATTCAGGGATGGTTCTTAAGAGGCAAACGAATTTTTAGCAAGGAAAGCAAGGAAGCTGCTGTTTTCACACGTGGAGAAACACGTGGAGAAATTGCAAATCGCGGTAAAATTCGCGAGTGCGTTTTTTCGCGATTGCGGCAAAACTATAGGGAATAGGAATGCATTTCTAGGTTCTTTGATTCCCAGATTCCCAGCTTTCAGGGGAAAGTTACTGCAAATCTCTAAGACAAACGGTCACGACGATATGAGCGATATGGTAAAGGTCGTTTTTCAGATTTTAAATTTTAAAGTTCAAAGTGACAAGTGACAGCTAGCAACTAGAAATGACAGGTGACAGCTTTACAAAATGACAGGTGACAGTTAGGAGGCAGTTCTACTTAGATTAAAATAGCTTGGATTAGATTATTTTAACTAAGAGATTGGTTCTGCACAGTTCTGCTAGGTACTCACAATATATTTAGAAATAGAATGGGCCTCGCCACGGATCTGGTCAGGTTTTCTTCACTCGCCACGGACGGTCTCTGCGCACAGCGTCGGGGTCAGCTCTACTCTGCTGGTCTGGTCTGGGTCTCTGGTTCTGATCAGGTCTGTGGGTCCGGATACAGCGGTCTCCGGTTCAGCTGGTCTCTCTCTGGATACAACACTGCTCTCTGGCAAATGGCAAGAGTTCTTGCAAAGAATTCAAACAGCTCGCCTGGCTGTGATAATGGCAATGATTTGAGGCCTGCTAAAGAGGGATTTAGCTTGTAGTTGACCTCTCTGCTACAAATTCTGAAGTAAAGTCTTGGTCTCTGAAGGTGGATAGATTGAAGTCTCTATGTTGGCTCTCTGGAGGTTGATGGAGGTAAAGTATGGATTTTCCCGGCAGAGCGTCTCGCAGCAGATGGAATAGAATGTCTATATCTGTCCTGACTGTCTGCTTTTATGTGTTTTGAAAGTGGGTGTGTGTGCAGCATCACTAGCCAGCCCCTCTCCCAACTGCCCATTGGTCAAGCTTTCCTTTCTCTCTTGATTGGGGAAAAGAAGTGGAGTGTCAGAGCGATGTCATTTAATGGCTTTCAGAAAGGACACTCCCCTGTCAAATTGCACACAATATGTATTTGACCTAAAGACATATTTGCACAGGTACACATTTGTTTAAAATTACATGCACCCACCACATATCACAGGAGGTATACCCTGTCCAAATCTGCTCTTCCCGGGGGCTTGCATTCAGAAATGGCAATATTTTGTGCTTTTTAGTGGTTTTGCAACATCAGATTTTTCTCCAGATTTGTACACATGTACACGGCCTGTCCATACATACTCCAGTAAATTAACATGTCTCTAGTTTAAACACAGAGTCTGTAGTATACATAAATAGCAGGGTTTTGCCCTAGAACATCACACAAATTGGAGTTTGGGCTTGAATTGAAGGTACATTTTTTAAATTAAGGCTCTCAAAGTTATACATTTCTGTCATTTGATTACAAAGAGTTATCAGTGTTTCTGTAAAATATATATTTTGCTTTCAATTCAGTTCTCAGAGTGTTGGAGTCCGCCTCCAAGACTTGGGTGGGTCAGTCACATGTGTCTTCTGGCAGGCAGGCCTTTGTTGACAGGAAACAGTCAAAATCAACATATCCTATTCAATTGCAAGAGCCTATTGTGTGGTCTCCAGGAGGCTCCCAGCCAGTCTGCCTTCTATCAATCAAGAGGTCATGTGAGATTCTAACTCCTGGTGTGAATCTCTGGAGGTGAGAGGGTTTCCCAGGCTTCAGGCCTCTGGGAACAGCAGGTGGCTATTTTTTAATTAAAATGCAGCCTTTGAAGTCAGCTGAGTCAAATCCCTTTGTCAGCAACTGCACTCAGTTCTCCTGTCAGAGTTTAGACCGCTAGCGCCGCCTTGAGGATTTTGTTGGTACTGCATGCAATTTTGGGATCTTTCTTGGATTAATGCATTCTAAACAGGAATGGTTCTTACATGGTAGTAAATAATCCTTGCTTAACATTGTTTTGATGGGGCTCCTTACAGTAAAATGGTTATGTGGAACCCCACAAAAGGGTTGAATGTTTAAAGTGGTCCAATGAGCCACGATTTCAACAACTTTTTGACATCAGTAACAGTGGATTTTGTTAACAAAGATCTTTCTTTACACTGGTGGGTGGCAAGTTAGGTAACCATTTTGGTGTGCGCACAAACTGCGTGGTTCTCCTGGATTCTGGCACACTTGTGGGCTTTTTGGCCATCTTGGATTTTCTAAGCCCACAGCACCAAATGTTGCAGCATGATAGCTCAAACGTGGGTCAGGACACCCAACAGATATTAAATGGCATCTGCAGTTGCTCTGCCTGGTAACAGAACATCTTGTATCAGTTCCTTTGAGCTCAGACCAGGTGCATTTATGACTCCTGATAAGGCTGGTCATCATGGTACATGGTTTATGTAATGTGGCTACCCAGCTATGTGTTGAGACAGTTTCCTGCCCATTGACTGTTTGCAGGCACTTCCAATCACTTTAGTCAGACTGCAAGTCTCCAAAGGTGTGAAGTGGTTCCTTTTGAAAAGGCCTGGCTGATCATAAAATTAGATTATGTGGAAGGCAGACCACTGCAGAGAGCCTATTTCTTGTGTATTTAAGGATGTTTATCATAAGCTCAGGGACAGATGGAAGTTTTAAATGGGGAGCATTTCGTTTGCTTGCAAGGCCTGGTTCCTGAGAGCCAACAGCAGGCAAAGTCATAAGGTTTTAATGTCAGCTTCAAAGTCAGTATTCACACTTTCCTCAATCCGTAATCCCCCTCATATTGCTGTGTTTCTGTGGCTGAGGGGAAGGAATGTCATTTGGCTGTCCAGGCCCAATCCCGCTTTGATTCGCAAATGCTGCTTTTACAGTCATTTTCTTTTCCCCATTTCTTTATAATTTCCACAAAAACCAGGAAACATCATACATTTCTTTCTAATCAAACTCCTATCAATTTTGCTAGTATCTTTATTTATTTATTTATTTATTTATTTATTTTAAATGTTTAAAGTCCACTACAGCCCAAGGGCATAGAGGCGCTGTTGCAAGAAAATGTCTTAGTAACAGGTATGAAGGCCTTGCTAAAGGTTACAGATGGCAAAGGCTTTACAAAAAACAAAAACACAAATGAGGTGCACCAAATGCATGGTTAGTTATGAGTTACAAATAGAAACTTGGCAAACAGCAGTAGAAGGCAGTACGGCCATTTGGGCCCATTTATACAAACAACATGATTTTGATAGTCATTGTGATGTTGAGATGGGTTTTAGGCTTATGATTGGCTTGCTACTAAATTGGGGATCTAATTGCCATGCCTCAGTAGGCTGAATGAAATAGTTACATTTTCACTGTCTCTGTATTTTGAAAACGGTGGCCCCATTTTGCGAATGTAGTGAGGGTAAATTGCTAGACTTTCAACCATGTACATGAAACTTTCTATTGTTGAATAATTGGAACTACCACTGTCGTGGAGGATAATCCTCTCCACCAAGCGAATTCAGGAGCTATAATTACTGCCGGTAGCACATGCATTCCATAAGCTTTATTTATCACTATCAGTGCTCCCAGGTTGCCTTCCGTAATTTGTAATTTCATTTCCACAAATAGATTGGACCTTCACTTCAGCATTCTCACTGGGATGGTCATATGTTGCTGCTGTGTGTCTCCCCTAATGTGGCGTCAGATATGTTTGGCTGTGTGTGAGGAATCAGAAGGTGAAATTGAAAGATAGGCTTTAGGATTTATAATGCTGATTTCTAATCATGTAAGGCAATAAACAGAAGAATGCGGGCTCACATTTGATTTTTACCCTACCGAGAAATGCTGTGCATTTCTTACCAAAATAGGCAGTTTTGGCCTTGTCAGTTTCTTTTAGACAAATAATCTTGTTGGAGATGGCCTGGTAACATTGAACATTTTGGAGCAGTTACATGCCTCTGCATGTAACTGCTCCAAAATGTTGAAAGCCTGAGATTGTGCCATGTTTGACACCAGCAGTTGTGCCAATACTGCAGCAGATATTTGAAAGAAGGTATCCACTGAGAAAACCCTATTGAATGTATTCCCGAAGAGACGACAATATAAGGAAGGAACTCCCTGAAGGAATATGAAAAGGAGCACAGAAAGAAACTAGTGACGTCAAAGAAACATGGGTGACGCCCCGAGAATACTGGCTGAAGAGAATGCATGGATCATACAGACACTGATGCCAAGTTAAGAATTGAGTAAACTTTCATAACCAAAAAGAAGATTGCACGTGTGCAAGTACTGCAGAAAATCAACTGTTCAATAATTGTACAGATGCTGAAACGCAAGTAAATTAAGTAATCTTAGAAACTGGCTATATGTAGTCGATAGACTGCAGGTGAAGCCACCATTGTATAGGAGCTGGACATTGGCGTCATGAATTTAGCAAGCCAGGACCCATGGAGAGAAGAGGCGAGAATTGTGTTGCAGCAAGAATAAGCTGAGATTGTGGAAGTGCCTGGTGAGGCTGTCTGGCCTGGTATCAAAAGTGAAGCAGCAAAGGTCAGTGATCTATTCTTGAAAGCAGTGAACGTGTGAAGGATGAATCATTCCTTGTTAAGGTGCAAAGATAGAACACCTAGAGTGCAGGTTGTATTAATTTAAGACATTTAAATGCTACAAAATGGACCACATCGTGGTCTCCTGTCATGTGAGCCAAGGATGGAAATAGAGTTGAGCTTGGAGTCCTAGAACAACAATAGTGAGTGCCTGCACTACCATATATTCCCAGTGACAAGGATACTTTGCAAGGCCAAGTTCAAAGACAATCTTCATGGCAGAAGGCATGGGTGATGAGAGATGTCGGGCTAATTGGGTGGGCAGGTAAAGTCAAGTTCGCCTCCTGGCACCTGGGTCTGAGCTTGCCTGCTGCTAAGTGAACCGAATGTTCCAGACATGGCATGAGCATGTTAACCAATTGTAGAGGGCTGTATAACGAAGGGCCTTACAATTTGAAGACCAATGATAAACTATGTACTTAATAGTGTTGAAGATGACATGTTTTAGAAGTAGGCATGAGTTGTCCACATGACAGTGGGCAGCCAATCACAATCCTAGTCCCTATAGAAATTATATTTAGATGTCTCCCTTAACCAGTCCCAACCCTTGGTAGATTTTCTATTCTTTGCCACGTAGTATGACGTCACCTCTGACGTATTTTTTGCAAAAAAGGATATTTTTATGAGAAAATCGTTGAGAGTCTGAGCGAACGTCCGTTGATGTCCGCTGTAACTCCCTGTTTTAGATACTTCTTAATAAAACAGTATCTTTGCCATCTTTTTGAGTTGGTTCGATATTTGGTGTCAGAGTTATTCTGCAACCTCATCCATTGCATGCAGGTTACTAAAGGGCCATAAGCTCCATTTCCTCGCACATCTCATTTTCAGATGCTGTGTACAGGCCGCAGCTCAGATTTTGAAAGGTTTTGCTTGGCATCCTTGTCCTTTGCATATATTACCCTAGTGTGTGTGTGTGTGTTTTAGTGATGGCTGACTAGGAAGAAGCATATAGTTTACATAGCAAAGCTGGCATGTATTGTAGTGACACATGTAAGGCAACATAAAATGTCCTACCATGGAGATGTTTGCTAATATTGTGGATAGAGGCACAATGAACATTATGTACTGTGGCAATGTTGGCATATATTGTGCACAACCAGCATGTAAAGTGTGTTCTGATAGTGGTATGGCGGTATACATGCCTGAAAATAGCATACGTACGTGTTTACAGTGGTAATGCAGGAATGTGTGTGGACACAGCCTGTATGAATGTGTTCTCACATTAGCATGATGACATATATTGGGCATGGCCAGCATGAACTACATTTACAGGGGTGTGCAAGTAGGTATCAGCAAAAAGGATGTAACCTTGCAGTTTGGGCTGCACTTCCCCGTTTGTGGTGGAAACACGTCTGATTTGATATGGCCTTTTCCTTTCTGTAATGACATGGCAGACTGACAGTGTTGTTGAGATTTGCTTAGAGCAATGCTAGTGGTTCAGATTGATTAAACACAGTCCATATTTCACTCAGTTTGGCAAATACAGGTCTGAGCTAGCATGACTGCCATATAGTGGGCCCAGCCAGTGTTGTATCCTTATCTATGTAGGACGCAGGACTCATATGCACATACAGCAATGAGGTGACAGTAATCTCATGCTGACAAACATATATCAGTATAGGCTTAGGCAGCTCTGCTCCTCTTCATCCCATTCCAGCATGAACTGCATTTGGCACCCCTTTGCTCCCCTCTTAACGTTAGTGCCACCCTCTCTGGTCACGTGTTCCTGATTGAAAATGTATTAACTGTATATTGGAACAACGCATCTAGCACGTCATTTGTTCTTACATTGGCATACTGGTGCAAATGAGGAAAAGAGGCGACTTCCCGGGCAGGATGGAATCAGTACCAGGCATGGGGCAACCAGAGGAAAGACAAGAAAGCAGCCCCAAAGTGGTGAAGATGAAGAACTCAATGTTGGGGGAAACTTCTGGACAGAGACAATACATCAGGAGGGGTGCAGAGAGAAAGTGCCAGGTGGGAGAATGAACATGAGAGGTGGTGGGATGGCGATGCCATGGCAGGAAAGTGAACAAGTGAGCCTTGCCATCATGCAAGGCCCAGGTGTTAGCCAAACAGGGTTTTGTCACACCCTAGCTGCATGTACGACTAAGACTTTACTGAGAGTTTTTTGTGGAAGGAGGAAAACAAAGCAAACTTTTCAGCAAATCACCTACTCGCCCTTAAAAATATTGCTAATTGAATCAGTACAGTTTCACCACATATCTAAAAAAACGTGTAATAATTCCCTCAATAATGTTTTAAGTCAAAGGCAGCTTGGACCAGCAAATGTGTTTTTCTTAAAACAAATTGGGTCACTTAAATGAAACGTTCGAGAATCCTTTCTGTTATTAATGTTCGCCTGGGCACGTCTCCATTGTTCAACACTGCTTATGGCCACTCATTACGTGGCCCTCGATAGCACTTCCCCCTTCACATGTTTACCAGAGAAGTCTACTGGTGCTCAAAATCAAGAACAAGTCCACAGTATGAAGTGGCATGGAGCAAGAATGCGTGAATACTAATCACCTTGATCAAAAGGATTTGTTTTCAGATTTGAACAGACCCCCACTTGGTATTCAGAGCTCATTAAGTAATGAACACGTCCGTATTAATCAGCTAGCATAGACTGCGGGTCACTCTAATAGCTGAGAAAGTAAATACGCTTTTAAAATCAGGAACGCTGCTAATGTGCCAAGGTTGCACATCCGAGCGGCCTCCACTGTGATCAGCACAACTGGCAGGCTTGTTACAGAGGCAACCCACGGTGAGGGTGAGTAATGGCTGAAATACCTTCCTCGCCTAATGGGGCTGCTTTGCAATGTGAAGGTTGATTGCTAGTACGCAATGGGGAACCCGTATTGTCCTTTAAACTCCCTTACTGGTAAATCAATATCAATTGCTGAATGTTCATAACTGAAACAAACGAACGTAATATATTTTTATTTGCCGTGCATCGTAGATGAATTGCCCTCGGTGTTAAATAAGAATCGAAACACTATGTTAAGAAGCTGTTTGATGTAATAAAATAAAACTGTGTGATTAAAATCAGTGGCAATCCAAATAATGGGATCATGGGCATGTCCTTTTGCAGGGCTTTCAATTAGCCTTAAACTGCCCTGGCCTCCAAGCACTGTGGGCTGTCCAGAACGGCATTGCCTGGTGCTGCCCCTTGAAGTAAGGGGACGGGCTTGGGATGCCATATATCCCAGTATGTTATATGTCAAAAAAAGGTAGCAGGCGCTCCTCACCAGAAAGAACATGGCATGATAACATGTTCTGAGATGAGAGTTTGCAGCACACGCTTTTTGCTCACTGTACCTTTCACAGATGGGAAGTATCCATTTGCCTATCAGTCTTTGTCCCGCCCACATGGGCAGTCCAGCACCAAAATGCTATGGCAATTCTTTACTGAACAAGAGTACCAACAGCAACCCCATACACGTGTTCCAGCCTTGTTGGGCCTCATCATTGAGGTGAAGCTGTGCCTCTCTGAGCACAATGCGCAGGGAGTCCATGTTTGGTTGCCCCCAGGTAACTCAGGGTGGAACTGACACATGTGCCGACGTTCATGCCGGCCAAAATGGCTGATGTCACTGCAGAGATAGATATGGTGTGGGTTTGCCAGTCCTGTACTCGTACCTACTTTGACTCACATGCCTGTGTTGCATGCTTGATGTAGCCCCCCGCCCCATAAGATGTGGTTTGGCAGTCCTATACTTGCACTTACTTTGACCCATATGCCTGTCTGCGTGCCTAATGTAGCCCCCCCGCACCATGAGGTGTGGCGTTGCCAGTCCTATACTAGCACCTACTTTGTCTGTAACCATATACATATTCATGCACTTCACTAATGTACCATGTACTTTCTAGAGCTAGCGCCTAGATGCCTATGGGCTTTGTGTGCTGAAATAAATGCAAAAATAATTAAATAAATGGTGGTTGACTTGTAAAAATATGCGCATTATGTGAATGAAATAAGGGAGACGGCATGAAACTGTGTCAGAGGTAGAGTCGGTGCCTGAGACACAAGCTGGTTACTATGTTATCTCAAGATGTTTTCCATCTGAGACCATGGCATGCCAAGTTTCTCTCACCGGGTGGTCTGACTGTGGGATGTCTTGAATGGTCACAAATGAATCCTTTATGATACTGGGCACAGGATATTGGTGGAATTGCATTTCCTGAGGTCATAATGTTATTAACGTGACTGTCTTACCTTCCCCCTTTGCCCCTCATATCAACTGTTTACTTCCCAGGAGTGGCGGTCCAACAAATAAATAGGTCCCTTTGCCCTGCAGTGGCAACGTTAGGGGGCAGATCTAGTAGTCTACCCTGTGGGCCCTTCCTCTGTGTCCTGGCACTCCTCACCACTGCCTACCGGGCCGAGCCAGTTTACTTTGTCTTTGAATCAGAATTGTAATAATCATTAAATAAACAGCATTGGAGCACTGCCGCTGCAGTTACAAACAGTCCTGCCCAGTCTGAGCATGTCAGTGGTTGCATTGCCAGTCCACCACCACCACTGGAGTGGACCCCAGGCAAGACAAAAGTACCTTCCTGCGTGCAAATGCAATTGAGTTTTTCTAAAGTGTCACTGCTTTCACTGCTTCCATGTGTGCTTACGGATATGTGTTGAATGGGTTGCAATGTGTGTGTGTGTGTGTGTGTACAAGAGTTTACATGAGTGTTGGCATCTCTGAATATATGCCTCTTGACACAAAATAGTTAACCCTGCTCAGATTTTGCAAAATGGTGAGGGAATTAACATCTACCAAAGGAAAGTAGTGCCTGATTGCTTTCACCGAAGTCAAAGTAATTTTTTTTTTTTTGTTTATTAACCCAATTTGGGTTTTTTACAAAGTAATTTTAAAACTGATTAACAGGGAAAATCATTTTTTTTGTTTCACTAAGCTTCCTTTTCAGATTCTTGTTATATTGCTGGGTTTTATTAGCCTTGCCAAATGAACTCTTTCTGATAGTGCTCATAAATTGTGTTCGGTTATTTTAGCAACAAGCAATAACCCCTGTGTAACAGAGAGGCAGGCAATGTGTTCCATGGATGCAGACAGTCACCACATCAGCTGTTCAGAGGCAAGCATATTTGTTACATTTCTAAAACCTCCATCAGATCATCACTTCAATTGCACACAGCAGCGCATTGCATTGCTTCTCTGGAGGTCATAAACCCACTTCTGATCTGGTGGAGTGTGAACATAGATCATGCTGTTTCCCCCCAGATAGCCAATGTATCTGGAGCCAGCAAGTTATTAGTTTAAGTGATCTCCTCTATTACTTCATGTCTGTTCTTGCTGTTATTAAAAAGTAGGACGACACAAACACACCCACACGCACACACACTCACCCTGCACACATACACTCACTCTTATAGACATACATAGCACAATGCAGTCAAATTCAAGGTGAAAATCCCGAGAATGTGACAGACCGATTTGCTATGCCTGTTTACTTAGTACTCAACATAATCTTGTAGTTTATTTTCTCATTCTCAATGTATCCACATTATGGTCCCTGCTTATGGTGTAGGCCTTTTTACCAGGCTCACTCGCAGGTCTTCTCACAAATATCAACATTGTTTTCTTCCTGAAAATCCCTTGTAAATGGGAAGTGATGTGCGCACTACTGGGATGATCATTTCTTTATGCAATGGGGCTTGCGGCTGTTTTTCAGTTTAGTTTGTATATTTTTTTGGTATCTTATAAGGTGTCAACTGCTACCACAGTCACTTTATATGGCCTCTGAAGGAAAGGAAATGGGTACAGACATGAAATATTTCACATGCTTTAGAAAACATTCAAATACATTAAGTAAAAGCGAGGGCGAGTGGGTGAAGTGTAACAATGGTGGAGGACCCGGGAGAAGGAAGGTCAGGTGCAGCACTCTCGCCTTGGAAACAGGATGATGCTGTGGATAAAGGGTTCGATAGATACTCCCCCCTATGTCTGGGCTACTCAGCCCTTCGTTTTCCTTCCTTGCAGTCAATAGATTGATTACCACAAGTGGGTAATAGCAGTGACATCAACTACAGCCTCAAGAAGCTGGAGGAATCCAGCATGAAGAGTTATACAAATCAAATTAAAAGTGCAAACAATTGTTTTAGATGTCTCTTGTGTGGGGGAAAATGGGGAAGCAGATGGAAGATAATACAGGGAATACTGGGAACACTTGATACACATAGAAGCAGAGGGAACAGAGGGGTGGGGATAGACCAGGACCAGCAGGAATAAGGCCCTCAAGAGTCAATGTGAGACTATTCAAGGATATAAGGTTAAACAAAGAGTAAAAGTTGGATGGCAGAGAGTTGTTCCAATGGAGTGACAATGTGATATTTCTTGTCATTGTTTACACAACCACGATACTCACCTCTTGCTCTTTTAAGGTACCCTGTCATTCCCTACTACTAAAGGGTCCAGGACATACCAACGGTTCCTCTTGTGCAAGTGCCCAGGGTGCAGCAAGCTATGCAAATGCACACAGATAGCGTGCGGAGCAATTCTCAAAAACAAAACTGCCTGTGCAAATTCCTTTGTGCATGTAGACGTGGCAAACTGTTTTGTGCGGAGAGCACAAGGGGAGTGACAAGCCCGTCCCAGTTTCCACTCCTTATTCACAAAGGGATGCCCTCAAAGCCCTCCACCCACATGCCACAGTGTGTCAAGGTGTCAGGCCTTGGTCTGATACTTAGATATTGAAAGAGAGGAGGTTAGGAGGTACTACCATTCACTGTACGGCCATTCTCCACAGAGATTCAGCGCTAGCCATTTGATTAATATTCCTTGACGATTTTACCAGCTATTCCCTTTTTAGAGGGTTTCTGGCCCTTTTGGATCACACTTAATCACTCTTTGCAGGGTGGAACATATGTTAGGAAACGAATCTCTATGCCTAGCCCTCTGTGTTTTAAGGCGCTTCATAAATATGCATAAGTGCAAGTGCTATCCTCTACATGTCTCTCCTAAATAATAAAAGACCACATCAGCATACATACTTAAAGATCAGATCGAAATAATCTTTTTACATTCAGTGTTTTGTCGGGGGGAAATTCTGCCGGGGTCGGCCGGGCCGTCTGCAGACCTCTGGGCAGGGAGGCCCCAACTCCTCCCGTATATCCCAGATGAGATAGAGTATGAGACACACACAAGAAGCAAGGTGACTCTGCTGTTTATTAAACAAAATTGGCAGGGATGGGTCAAGGAGCGTACGCGTCCGTCCTGACACACACACAATCGTGGGCTCGCAGGCCCTTTTTACTTTAGTATGACGCGCTACTTGCGTCACCTCGAAAAGTTAGCAAAAAACCTATCTCCACTCTGGATTGGTTGCTCGAGTGGTAGGGTTAGTATAACATACGTATAGAGAACAATATTAGTGGACAAGGGAGAGTCAGGTGATATATCTGGGTTGTCCCTACAATTAGATACATGAGAATTGTTACATGAAGACTACTGATGATTGGTCAATGTTAATGGCGTCAGTGATAAGAGCCCCATGTTCTGATTGGTGCGCTCGCGAGCCTCCCAGTCTGGGACCATCGCTGTTCCCAGCTCGCGGTGCACCTGTCATTTGCAACAATGTTTCACTATGAGTACGTGCAGACAATGTGAGGACTCATTCATGAGCTGGAAGGCCGACTACTCCCACTGTCGCATATGTCCATTGAGCCTTTTAAGTGTATCTGCCTGTGTCTTGTACTGAGGGATCCAGACGCCTTCTTTCTCCTGGACTTGGCATCCTGTCAGGTTCGGCTTGGTCACGTGAGGTGGGACCGTGTTTGAGGCAGACTTTACACCATTAATATTGTTTTTCTAATGTGCGCCTGGTTTAATTTTGCAGGTGTGACTTTAACGTTGGTGCGCGGCGTGCAAGGTTGCAACATCGTGCCCTTGATGGTCTGCTTTCGGAATGTGGGTTTGCAACATTACGACCTTGGCTGTCTGCTCTCGCCAGGCTCATTCTGCAGGATCAGCAACCTGACTCTTGTTCTATTAACGTCCATGGGAGCTCTTGCTTGCGGCCTACTTAGGCCTGGTGTATAGGTAGAACCATTTGGTGCACAGGCGCTTTAGGTTATAGTAACATATTGTTTTATGACCAGTATCATGTCTTCGTTATATCTCTCATTATGGCACATGGGTTTAAGAGAAGCGTAAGCAAGCTCTTTAGATGAGTTCATGATGCGTCTTGCGTTTCTGCATTTTGAGAGCCTATGTGGAAAAAAATAAAGATGCACGTCCGTGAGTATGTCTGTCGCCTACGTCATAGCACTGAGTATATTCTTCGTGTAGATTGGTGCGGGAGTGTCCAGTGTGTATATTTGCACAGGTGTGCTGATCGTTGGCTAGGTCGTCATGGCATCTCTAACGACGTGTTGGTTTTAGTCTAGTTGATCCGTGCCGCAGGTGTCAGCATGAGCAGGCCGTGCTGTTGGGCAGGCAGATGGACACATCCGTATGTTCCTGTACCAGGGTATTTGGTCGTCTGGTAGATGGGCAAACTCTTCTCGTGGCGGGTGCCTGGGCCGTGATCCTTTAGGCCAGGCGCGAGAGGGTAAGGACGGGAGCCTGTTTTTCCATTCTCCCACTTCAGTCCCCCCTCTGGTCGACTTGTCGACCACAAACATATCTTTTTCGTTATCACCTCTTACTCTCCATATTTTAGTTATTCCTCCTAGATGTCCATAGTGGTTAACATGATCTTCAAATGACCAATACATATATTCACAGGTTCCTCCAGGAGTACAGTATACCCATTTCCCTATGTAACTCCTGGGGTTTCTTGGGTTCTCGATCTTCACTGAGGGTGGGTCCAGATGGTTGGTGATGATCTGGTTTCGCAGCTTCTCCCTCTCTTGTATTATTATGCCTGCGTGTTGGCCGTCATCTGCTGGCATCAAGGGGTGCATACCGACCATTTCAAGCAACTCGTCAGTGGTGCGTGCCTTCCGGGCCTTCCAAAATCTTATTATTATCAGTGTAGCTCCAGCCAAAATAGTACAACCAACTATAATTTTTAGTCCATCTGATAGCCAAGATGGCATCCATGACCATAATAGTGAAAACCAGCTCTCATCCTTTTTGACACCTTTGCTTTCATCCATCATTTTGGAGTGCATCTGGGCCAATTTTGAAACTGCTTCTGTCAGTGTGCCGTTGTCAGCATCGTTGGCAGGAATGAACGTGCAGCATGATTGTCCTATCTTTGCGCATACTCCTCCTTCCATGGCTGTGAGGAGGTCCAATACATATCTGTTCTGGAGTGCTACCATCCTTACAGCTCGCAACTCCTCTTTTATTGCGTTGAATCCATTTACTGTAGAATTGATGGTCATCATTAATTCCCATCTAGTTATCTGGAGCCATTTTGCGTTTGCGTAAGCCTGCAGTCCTGGATGGATTATTGAAGAGAAGAACATTGCTGCTCTGCTGAATAGTCTGTGTTCTGGCGGAATTGAAGTGAGGGCCGTTTCCGACCTTCCCCATAGGTAATTTCCAGTCAGAGGTTCTCCTTGTCTTTTCCTTCTATTTAGGACGGTATTGTTACCGTTGGTCCTGGTCCCTTGCTCCTCCTGAGGTGGTGCGGATCTCTTCTTTCTCTTGTCCCCTTCATCCATTTTGGGAAAGCTCGCCACATTCACATGCTTCTTGGGTACCACTAGTGACGGCACATTGACGTGCACCATCGTGCATACACCATTCCACAGAGGGGGCAGTGTGTGGTATGCCTTTTTCTCCGCAAGCCCAGTAATGGTCCATTATTACTGCTGTTCCTGCTCCCCCCTCAGGCAACTCCATCACTCTGGCACAATTGGTGTTGTATCCTACGTCCACTTTTCCTTTATGTTGGTAGCATACCTTAGGCGCAGTCAGCGGCAGTATTGTTATTGGGTCTTCATCCGTCTCTACCCATGTGAGCATTGGTACGTACTTGATCCAAGTCGTCCAACATCTGTGGTTGTGTGCCTCGATAGTTGAGATAGTTTCCTTTGTCACCATGTTGCTTCCAATCACTCCTATCTCCCAATTGTTATCCAAGTACACCTTCCCCGTTATCGTCTCCAGTGGCCTCTCCCAGCATCCTAGTTTACCAGGAACTTCAGTTGCATACCCATCACATGGCAAATACTGCAATGTTACTTTCTTTGTTTCCCCTTTTGCAGGACCACTTGTTATGTATCTGAATGCTTCAGCATGTAAACTGCTCTTGTGGTAACTCAAATAGGTCTTGAGGAAGTTGTTTTCGTATGGGTATGAATCTCGTGTTTTCCAAACCATGTGCACCACTGTCCCTTGAAACCTTCCTTTCGTTTGGAACAGTGCCAAGTATATAATGCATCGTGCTGTCTTTTCATCTATTTCTGTGGCAACAAATGTTCGGGAAGCGCTCATGGCGTATGGTATTAATGAGCAAACGTAGCAGCTGTCTTCTGTTGTCTGCTTACCAATGCGGGTCATGTGTTGGTACCATATGTTGTTTGAGACGTGTGCTGAATCTTATATAGTTATCAATACCTTTATTATCTGAGTATGTGCTGCGTTGAACTCTATTTTGCTTGTGTATAATTTTACTAGTATCACCTGACGTAACACCTGTTGCAGCTGGGGATGGGGGTGTATTAGGTTTGGGTACAGCAGTAATATTGATAGCACAGCTGTACTGCCATACAGAGGCAGCCAAGAACCCGGTGATCATCAAAATCCTTATTATTTTTATTACATATGCTAATTTCACCGGCATTTTTGCTCTTACCTTGCTGCGGTCCGGCAGCATATTCTTGCGACGTTAAAGTTGCCCGCCTGAAAATTCTCAATATGCTGATTATTAAATGTTAGTTGTTGTTGTTTAAGCTCTCCCTATCAGGTAGTCATTCAGTGCCCAGGCGAAGAGCTGTTCCCACGCCAATCTAAGCGACCTATCTCTTAGGGCAGGCAGGTATGGGTGGAGGTGGGGCATTGAGTGTTCTATGGCCAAGAGGAATGCTGTGTAGTACACACGTACCCTTCTCTTTTTCAGGTACGTTGGCCTTTTTATTTCATATACAAATTGGTGCAACAATTCTTCTGGGTAGTAATCGTCTGGGGGTACCATCTACTCCTGGGCAATGAATTTGTTAGTTATCTATTTCTTAGCAGTACAATAATACGCAGTTCCTGCATGTGCGAGAGAAAAGAAAAGAAAGCATTCACGTGTTTACATGTGTACTTGAGCAATACAATGTCCTTTAGTACAGTTATTACTCGTAGTGGGGGTAGGGGTCAATGGGCAGGGGGTTTGGGCTCAATTGACGGAAGTAGTTTTACTCTTTGAGCGTGTGACCATGGGGTGGGCAGTATGGGGATCACCCTTTTCTTCTTCAGTTATTGTCTCTGGGGAATCTGGGGAGTGACAGGGTATGGGAACACTTGGGTCGTTGGCTGTGATAGAACTCTCTTCCTCCGTTGGCGATGTTGTTGTTGTTCTTCCAACAGACCTGTCGTGGCACTGGGGCGCGTCTGGGGTTTGTAGATCTTTACATCGTGTAGGTGATTCCAGGCGCGCTTATCCTGTAGCTTTACTGCTCTCGTTGATACCTCCTCTACTAGATGGGGGCCAGTAAATCGTGGACTGTTCCACTTCCTATTGAAATTTGCGAAGTAGTACGTGGTCACCTTTAGCAACTTTACACAGTCTTTCTTTTTTCAATTCTTTATCCGAGTCTTCTTGTTGATTGCTGTTAGACCCGCCCCGTGTGCGCTCGAGCTGTTGAGACACAAACACCACACTAGTAATCAAAGAAGACACATATTGGTACATTTCATCACCAAAAACATTTGCTGTGCTTTCGTTGTCGGTAAATGCTCTTGATGTTGGCGTTAGGGGAAGGCGCATTTGACGTCCAGTAACCACCTCGTGTGGGGTGAGGTGGTGGTCGGACCCTGGTCTATTCCTTAGCTCGAATAGGGCTAATGGAAGACAATATAACCAACTTTTGTTTGTTGCTTGCTGTATCTTTGCGATTGCCTCCTTTAACAGGCCATTCAGGCGTTCACATACACCGTTGGCCTGTGGGTGGTATGCACATGCAAATTTATGCTTTATGTTCAGCAAGGATGTAATGTGCTGGAACATTTCGTTTGCGAAATGTAGGCCATTGTCTGACCTTAACACCTCGCACACTCCCCATCTTGGGAAGACCTCCCTCACTAGGAATTTAGCTGCTCTAAATGCATCTGGGTGTGAACAGGGCCCTGCTTCAATCCACCAGGTGATGGACATACTGCTACGATCATATACCTATTTCCTTGACATATATTGATCATATCAACATAATCAATATGGAGATGCCGGAAAGGTCCCTCTGGCCGGGGTATAGTACCTCTTACCACCTTTAGAGTATGGCCGGCCGTAAACTGTTGACATGTGAGACAATTACTGATGAAGTTTGACACATGAGAATTTAGCTTGGGGCAGAACCAGTCTTCCCTAATTCGTGCTGCAATTACTTCCTTGCCTGTGTGGGCTGGATGATGTAGTTGGCTCAGGGCAGTGTCCAAAAGTGCCAATGGTATTACAACTTTTCCAGTGCCACCCTGGCGCCATAGTGCGTCAGTTGGTGACATTGTGCATCCTCTTTTTACCCATATTTCTTTTTCGGCCATTGGTGCAGCCGCTTGTAGCTCCATAATCTGCGTGGCTGGGAGATGGGTGTACCCTTCTCTTATCAACATCTCCTTAGCTATTCCCCTCCCTCTCCCTCTCTGTGACTCTGGGGGGTTCCATATCTCACCAAAGTATGCAGCATACTTCGCATGTGCGTCTGCTGCTGCATTTTCTTCGAGACGTGATCTTCACCATTGGTGTGTGCAGTGCATTTTACTAAAGCTAATTCTTGGGGGTCATTTATTACTTCAATTAGTTCAGCCAATAAGAGAGCATGTTGCACTGGAGTGCCATCAGCTCTCCTAAACCCTCTTCTTCTCCATTTCGACAGCCCTGAGTGGACAGTGGATGTAACATATGCGCTGTCGGAGTATATGGTCACTCGTTTTTGAAAGCTTTCCTTCAACGCCAAGATCAGTGCAACTAGCTCCGCTGCTTGAGCGGAGAAATGCTGTGGTAATCGTACACATTTTATTGCCACACACACCGGTACCTCCATCATTTTTACCACTGCTGCCCCAGTTCTCCTTATACCATCCCCTTGATCGATAGTTGATGACCCATCAATAAATAAAAGCTCACCACCCTCCAGTGCGTTTTCTTCAACCTTTCTAGTACATGAGTACATTTCAGTTATTTCCGTACAGTCATGGGCATAATCTCCCTCCTCAATTACTTCTGCTATGAACCTTGCAGGGTTGACCGTGCTACATCTAACAATTGATAGTTCAGCTCTTGATAAAATGATCTCATAACCTGATGCTCTCTGCGTGGTTAGGGTGGACTTAGGTTTATTCAATATCGCAAATAGTGCATGCTCCACAAACAAGGTAGTTGGTCACCCCATGGTGATTGCTGATGCCTTTTCCACTGCAAAAGCAGCTGCGGCGAGACCTTGTTCGCAAGGGAAGTGACCTAACATCACAGGATCTAAGTGGCCGCTGTAAAATGCTACTGGTTTGTTGCCCATGCTTGTTTTTTGGGCCAACACTGCTTTCATTACTGCTGAGTCGCAGTGTGAGAATATAAAAAATCGTCTCTCATAGTCTGGAGATGCCAGCACTGGAGCAGTTGATATCGCATCTTTCAATTCACCAAAAGCCTCTTTCATTTCCATTGTCCACCCCAGCTTTTTCTCCCCTTTATTAGCTTCCCTCAGCGCCTCAAGCAGGGGTCCTATGTACGAGCTGTAATCAAACACCCATGCTCTACAATAGTTGCACAGCCCCAGGAACTGCTGCAGTTCCCTCACAGTTTGTGGCATTGGAGTGTTTGAAATGGCCTGTGCTCTTTGTGGTGCAATCTTTCTTCCATGTTGGGATATAAGTTGACCAATGTAAAGTACCTGTTCTTGACAGTACTGTATCTTTTCCATGTCTACCTTGTAACCTTTTTCAGCCAATATTGTCAACATCTTTAAGGAGTCCTCTCTGCATGTTCTTTCGTTCATGCTGCAAATTATTATGTCATCCACATACTGCAACACTGTGCTTTCCACTTCAATGTTACCCAAATCCATCTGTATCACTCTATTGAAAATTGAGGGTGATTCGCAATACCCTTGTGGCAATCTAGTGTGTTTCCACTTTGTGTTTCTGTAAGTGAAGCTTGTCAGATCTTGTGAGTCTGGGTGTAATGGTATTGAGAAAAAAGCATTTTTAAGGTCGATCACTGTAAATCGTGATGCCTCTGCTGGAATGCCACACAATATCGTGGCCGGGTTTGCTGCTACGGGATATTCCGCTTCTACTATGTTATTCAAGGGCCTGAGGTCCTGTATGAAGCGCCAAGACCCCCCTTTAGCCTTGCTCACTGGGTACACAGCCGTGTGGCAAGGTGATTCCGAGGGGACCAATATGCCATTATTTACAAGGGCCGTTATGGTTTCATATATACCCTCATCTGCCTCTTTTGATAGTGGGTACTGTTTTACTCTGGGGAGTATTGCACCTTTTTTCAATGTTATCCTTACTCCTCCTATACTTTTTATGCACCCCACGTCATAGGGGCCAGTAGTCCACAATGATTTGGGTACCTTTGACATATCCTCCTTAAAGAAGGGGACTGGGGTGCACGCGGGTGCCTCAAGTGCCATTGCAATTTTCTGTGCTACTTGTTTGTACGCCACTCTTAGCCATATTTCCACACTCATCATAAACACCATTTCACCTTCTTCCTTTTCATCTGAGAACAGCTCCTCATCTGACACCTGGGTGAGCCTACATCCTTCTGCTAAAGCTATCACGGCCCTCCATGCTCTTCCTTCTTTGTCTTGGGCATGTACAGCAATGTAGTCAGCTGTTGCAATAATGCTCTCAATGTCCATTAAGATCACCTTTCCTTCTGGTTCATTAACAGGTGTTTCTGGTCTGAACAGATAGGTTGCTGGCCTCCTCCATATTTTCCCTTCTATCCCTGGCATCCATGCAATTGCCATATCTGTTCCATACTGGAATAGTTCGCCATCTACTGGCTCCGCCCTAATCGCTGTCTGTCCGCAGTATGCTTGCATAATTTGTCGTGCTGTGAGCATGTTAATCCCTGGAGTAGAGCAAATTATGCCGTCCTCAGTAAAGGAGATCGTCATATTCAACCTGTTCATTATGTCTCTCCCCAGTATATTTACTGGTGAGGCACTATAATATAAAAGTGGAACTGACAGATCATAATCTCCAATAGATAAGGGAATGTTATCAGTAAAGGGAACCAACCCTCTAGCCCCAGAGAATCCTTGGGTGTTCATGGCTTCGCCTGACATCTTAAACTTACCTTCCCTTATGCAAGACCGGGTTTCCCCGGTGTCAACAAGGAATGATAATTTTTTGTCACCTATGGTTACCTCTATGAGTGGCTCCTCCGCACTATTAGGTGTTACTGACAGGATGGGACACACCAAGGCCATCTGTGGGCTGTCCTATTGAGGGTACAATGATTGGCCATTTCCTGTGTAAGGGTTGTGTCCCAAGACCGTCACCCTACCCAGTTGTGTTTGTTGTGCTTGGGGTTGCTGTGTCATCGCTACCTGTTGTTGTGGCAGCGAATACGTCTGTGGCTGTTGTTGTGTTAATTGTGGTTGTTGTTCATTTCCCTGTTGCAACGTCTGCTGTTGCTGTATGCCCTGCTGTTCCTGTGAGGGCCTTTGCTGTCCCTGTTCACTCCATGATGGTATACCTGGTCTAACTCTACACGTGCGTGACATGTGTCCTAATAGTCCACAACTCCAACACACCGGCGGTTCCCTACTTTGCCATGGAAAGCTCCCTGTGTTGTCCTGGTATACTGGTTGCCCTGTGGGGTAGGGGTTTCTAAATCCTCCCACCTGTTGTTGGGTGTTATATCTGTATCCTCTCCCTCTCATAAATCCTCTTCTCCCCCTGTTATAATTATAATACCCAGCTCCTGCCATCGTATGTCCACCTCCCATGTTGGTCAAGTATGGTTGTATTGGCGGCGCCTGTTGTGTTACAGTCTGTGAAGGTGGTATTTGGGCAGAATCTTGTGCAGCCACTACTTGTGTGGGGCTTTGGGTCATTGTTGTGGGCGTAGTTATTAGTGCCCCTTCCATTGTATACTTAGTAAGTTTTTTCTGTACTAGTTTAGCCTCTTCTGTTTTCCTGTCCTCTTCCTTTTGTTTCATTTTACCTTGCCATGTTCTGCAATGATGCACTATAGTAAGTTGTATTTATGGCCATGGTTTTGCTTCCATTCCCACTACTTTCTTTAGTTGTTTCTGAACTCCTTCTGGGAGCCCTTGTACTAGTATATGATAGAATATTGCTGGTGTTTTATCCCATTGCTCCCTCGTTTCCATGCGCCACTTCTCTTGGATCTCCTGGATATAATCAACAGGATCTTCATTCTCACGCATCTTACGAGAGGTAATTGCTCCTATGTCTGATGTGTCTGGGTACTGTACCCTCAGTGCCTGCCATAGTGCATGTCTGCAGTTTGCGAATGGTGCCCCATCGTGCGATGTGTTAGTTATTGTTACCCCATGGAATCCCGCTCTCTTCCAAATGTCATCCGCTCTATCCCCTAATATTGATATTAACAGGCCCTTTACATCTCCTACTGCTAGTTTCTGTCCTGCGGTGTGTTTTTCCATTTCATATATCCACTTACCCGCACCTCCACTCAATGATGGGAGCCTGCATTTTATATTTTCTTTATCGGTATGCTTCCAAGGGACATACTGTGGTCTAACCCCTCCTCTCTCTAAAAGTGGCATCAAGTTATGTCTCATTTCACCCATTGTGTTCCATAATACCGAGTCCTCACACCCTTCCTCCTCTTCCCTTTCTTTTACATCTTCAATTTCGTCCGTATTTCCCCTGCTCGTAACTTTTTCTTCTACATTTTTTCCTGTGTTTAATGTGGGCATGTTTATTCGACTTTCTTGCCTGCGACTAGGGAGATTTCTAAGCCGATATGCATAGGGTGTCAATTCTTCTGTGAAGGGCGCGAGTTTTATTTTGCGTAACGAGCGTGAGGTGGTTGAGCATGTAGGGTGCAATGGGGGAGGGTGTGATGGGGATGGGGATGGTGCGGCTTCATGTGTTTGTCTTTCCACTATTCCTCGCTCTCCCTCCTCACTTCTTTCCAGTTCATCCATTCTCCTACTGATCCATGGTGAGTCTGTGTTGGTTCGGGTGATGTATAGTTTATCTAGACTTTCCCTTCCACTGTTACTTCCTTCTTTCTCCACTCCTTCTTCTTCCCCACTGCAAAAGTCAGTCATAAACGGCAACCCCCACTCGGTCTTTTTCCCCTTGATCGTTACTGTTTCTAAATCTATTAGGTCCAGTTCTCTTGTTTCTCCTTTATCAACCACTCCCCTTTGTGCTGATGTTGTGGCTACTTCTGTGTTTCTATATACATTCCCCCATTCTCCACTCTCCCTACTCCTATCTTCTCTTTCTCCTTCATCTCTCTCCTCCATCTCCCTACTATTTTCCTCCCTTTTCCTTTTTAACTCCTCCATCACTTCACTTCTCATCTTTTCTAATATTCTTTCATCCTCCTTCTTCCTTTCCCATTTCATCCTTTCTCTTTCTACTATACTCTCTATCACCCTCCCTTCTTCGTATGTCTTAGTTGTTTCTGATAGTACTCTCCTCTTCCACATTGCCATTTCTTTTTCTTTTTCTTCTTCTTCCCTTTTCTTTTCTCGCAGTACTACTCTTGATACCCTTTCTGCTGCTGCTTTTACCCTTTTGGCTTCTCTCTTTTGCTCCTCCGTTCGTTCCCGTATTTTTTCCAATTCGTTCTTACCTTCTTTCCTTTTCCTCGCTCTCTCTTTCTCCTCCCTTTCAAGCTGCTTAATCAATTCATTCTGCTCATCCCTTAATTTTGCTAGTCGTTCCTCCAAAATCTCTTCCTGTTGTCGTAACAGCTCTTCTTCCCTCATTTCACTATCCCTGGCATTATCCTCATCTGTTTTCTTTACTACCTCCTTCTCTTCTCCTGTTAATGAACCCCGTAATTTTAATAATATCTGTGCAGCCACCCACTCATCGTTTCCTATTTCCACAGTCTGGTTTTCTCCAGTTCCCCCTCCCCTGCTGGCATCTTCCTATGAGCCACATATGGTGGAGGGCTGTATGCCGGGTTCGAGTATCCCTCAGCCGCCCTTAACTGTCCTCTTTCTATTTCTCCTAGTTCTCTTAAAGGGTACAACCCCCCTCCCTCTGTTTTTACCCCCTTTGCTATGGGTATCTCGTTGCTCTGTTCCTTTTTTATCTCATCTGTTTTATTATTCTCTTCTCCTCCCTCTCTTCGGTTCCCCGTGTTCTTTGGGTCCTCACTCCCCTTTTTCCCATCCTCTCCTCCCTCCTTAATCTCTTTTTCTTCCGGTATTTCCCCCATAGTGAACATTCCATTTGGTCCTGGTCGGGACCCCTGGAACATCCTCCATAAGTTAAACACCTCCACATGGTTTGCCAACTTCTTCCCTTTATATGTATTGTGCAAATAGTTTAATAATGAATGTTGGACATATCGATCGAGAGCTACCATTAGGCGGCCACAGTGTTAGCATCTTGTTATCCATCCCCTGGGTCCATTCTATGATATATTTAATCAGTTTCTCCCTATGGGGTGGCAGTGTTGTGCAGATGTGTTGTAGTGGGGTAGTGAGTGTGTTCCCCCACCCTCCCGATCCTGCCCCGTATGACATAGTAGCGCTCCACTTGTTACCCTTCCCCTATCTTATAGCAGTTTATCTCACTAGCAGTTTACAATATAAAGCCTTATATCGCTTACCTGGCCCCGTAAGTTTGGGGACTTACGATAGTCCGCTAAGAAAAATTATAGAAAATATGGTATGTTACATTTGTATATTTCCTTCTGTCACCCTTACGGCCCCCTGCGGCCGAGGCGCACGTAGCCCCCTGCGGCTGCGTACCCCTTATGACGTTCTTATACAGTCGTCCTATTTCCACGTGCTCCTCCCCCTTCTACACTGGCCGTGGCCGGCGTTCTCCGTGCGCAGCCACGTTCCCCCTTTTCGCCTTTCCCCGATCAACTCATTGCCGTTTATCTCCGTTTCCGCTTCCTTACCACAATTCTCTTCCCCACCAATCTCAGGATGGAAGATGCCTTGTGCTCGGGATATCCTATGAAAGCCCTACTGGTGACGTCACCGATCTCTTCGAGCTACTGATAAGTTCTTCATATATTCTTTAAGTTCAAAATGCACTTTCAATCTACCCCCGTTAACCCTACAGCTGTCTTCCAGTCACTCCTGGAACAAGGTAATCAAATCAATAATATAATCGGACTGCGCACACTGCGTCGCCTCGCGTGTGATACGCCCCTCGACAGGAGGGCTTAACCAGCCAATTATCTTCCGTATTAGGCAACTACCTAGCTACCGCCTACAGGGAAACGTCATCTACCTATCGAGTTTCTTGCTCGAACAATAGGGATCCTCATCTACTCATTGATCAATAAATGCCAAATCGTAGGAAACCACGCACACCCACACACTTACAAGTAGTCACGACCTAGGCCAATCAGTCTCTACGAGCGGCCGCATGTGATGTTTTCGTGCTCCGCCTCCCCCTTCGCGTAACGTAGCCGACTGCCCTCGCACTTGTTCGGCTACCATTCATTCCATTTCCAACACTAAATTCTCAACCCTTCGCCGCACACCTGTGTAACATCTCCCGCCTCCCTTATTTAACTCTTCCCCCCTCCCTCACAATTTCACATTGCTTGTTGTGCGTGGCATGCTCACCAAGTTCTCTTGATACGGGGCTGCTCGACAGCGTGCACCCCTCCAAGCGGCTCGTCACCTCCCCTCGTCTGGACCACGTCTGGACACTCGCCAACCGCGGGCGGGATACTTCTCAACCGGCTCCCGAGGGCCAATATCCGGATTGCGCTGTCCGGTCTTCTCGCAGCTCCACGATGGTCCTGTAGTCCTCAGAAGGGGGCGACGGCAGAGGGGGCCGCGCCGCCGGGCCTCCTCGCAACCGGAGTGCCTGGAAAAAGTAAAAAATAAAAAAGGCGGTTCTTAAACAGATCTCAGCAGTGCCTCCAACTTGTCGGGGGGGGAATTCTGCCGGGGTCGGCCGGGCCGTCCGCAGACCTCCGGGCAGGGAGGCCCCAACTCCTCCCGTATATCCCAGATGAGATAGAGTATGAGACACACACAAGAAGCAAGGTGACTCTGCTGTTTATTAAACAAAAACGGCAGGGATGGGTCAAGGAGTGTACGCGTCCGTCCTGACACACACACAATCGTGGGCTCGCAGGCCCTTTTTACTTTAGTATGACGCGCTACTTGCGTCACCTCGAAAGGTTAGCAAAAAAATCTATCTCCACTCTGGATTGGTTGCTCGAGTGGTAGGGTTAGTATAGCATATGTATAGAGAACAATATTAGTGGACAAGGGAGAGTCAGGTGATATATCTGGGTTGTCCCTACAATTAGATACATGAGAATTGTTACATGAAGACTACTGATGATTGGTCAATGTTAATGGCGTCAGTGATAAGAGCCCCGTGTTTGAGGCAGACTTTACACCATTAATATTGTTTTTCTAATGTGCGCCTGGTTTAATTTTGCAGGTGTGACTTTAACGTTGGTGCGCGGCGTGCGAGGTTGCAACATCGTGCCCTTGATGGTCTGCTTTCGGAATGTGGGTTTGCAACATTCCGACCTTCGCTGTCTGCTCTCGCCGGGCTCATTTTGCAGGATCAGCAACCTGACTCTTGTTCTTTTAACGTCCATGGGAGCTCTTGCTTGCGGCCTACTTAGGCCTGGTGTATAGGTAGAACCATTTGGTGCACAGGCGCTTTAGGTTATAGTAACATATTGTCTTATGACCAGTATCATGTCTTCGTTATATTTCTCACTATGGCACCTGGGTTTAAGAGAAGCGTAAGCAAGCTCTTTAGATGAGTTCATGATGCGTCTTGCGTTTCTGCATTTTGAGAGCCTATGTGGAAAATAATAAAGATGCACGTCCGTGAGTATGTCTGTCGCCTACGTCATAGCACTGAGTATATTCTTCGTGTAGATTGGTGCGGGAGTGTCCAGTGTGTATATTTGCACAGGTGTGCTGATCGTTGGCTAGGTCGTCATGGCATCTCTAACGACGTGTTGGTTTTAGTCTAGTTGATCCGTGCCGCAGGTGTCAGCATGGGCAGGCCGTGCTGTTGGGCAGGCAGATGGACACATCCGTATGTTCCTGTACTAGGGTATTTGGTCGTCTGGTAGATGGGCAAACTCTTCTCGTGGCGGGTGCCTGGGCCGTGATCCTTTAGGCCAGGCGCGAGAGGGTAAGGACGGGAGCCTATTTTTCCATTCTCCCACTTCAGTTTTCTATCCAAATGTGTTTCCTTCCCTTTGATTATTTCCCAGAACTCCATTTCGGATTTGGGAATACATTCCCAATTTCCCCACCTTGCTACCGTAAAGAATTGATTGCAAGTCTGTATGTCAAATTATGATCATCCCATTTGCTCAAGGTGTTTTGTATGAACTCTTCAGCGTGCCACGGTAACTAATCGCTGTTGCTGTTTACATGTCACTCTATAATGGTGACAAAGATCAGTAATTACCCATGACAACTTGAGTAGCTGCAGAGTTCACTGTGCTATGTAAATTGCACGCTAAACATCCGAGGCAAATCATTATTTAAAACACGTCACGTGTCTTCCTATTAGTGGAATGAGGGATCATCGATCATCGCTCCTTGAAACACTTGTGTATAGGCGCGTTACAAATGCCATATCATATCATATCTTGAAGACATTGAAGGGGAATTCAGCCTTGTTGCACGTGCAGTATCATAAGCAAATATGTACGTGATTAATTTAGCTCTATGTAAAACATGCATGTGCCACTACATACCTGATTTAAAAAACACAGAGGATATATTTTTATATATATCTGGAGAGGAGCCCTGAATGTCGCTGCCATAAAACACTTTTTAAATGGAACCCTGCACACAAACCAAATGACTTCCACGTATGTAACATGGTCTGGCACTGCTTGGTTCTAAAGCATTTTTTTTCTTTGTGTGAAACACTGATTTGTGACAGGCTGTTGTACTATAATGCTCAATCACATGCACAGAAGTGATTTCATTTGTCTGGTTACATTAAAAAAAGAAAGAAACACTGCCATATTGTATAGGCACCACTTAAGCAGTGCAAATTGCAAATTAACACCCTACCAAAATGAAGAATCACACAACCAAAGTATTATTACATAAAAACATTATTTTAATACACAAGGAAAAGCCCAGTCTTCATTATTGATGCAGGAACGTTGCCTCAATACTCATTATTATAAATGTGCTCAATCTATATAACATTAAAATCAATGATCACGATTCACAGTGTACAGAATTCTCAAACCTAAGTAACCGTTTTACAATTAAACCAAATGACCAAAACAACATTCTTAGATATGGCAATTTCGGTAAATTATGCCCTTCCTTCTGCTCTCAGTACCAATGTTTTCCATCCAACAATTCCCTATGTAACCTTGCTATGTAAAATCTTTTTACAGCAATTTGTCTTACAATTTCCAAGCATGTGACTGTCATGCCTATTCTTGAAAGACATCCCTGGATTGTTCCTCTCCGCCTAAATATCATCCTGCTTCGCTGCTTCCTTTTATCTCAAATATCCTAGGAAGAGCTTTATACACCAAATGTTCTTCTTATCTCTATCACCACTCGCGTCTTCTCCCTCACTAATCGGGATGTCATCTCGTTCACTCTACTGGGACTGCTTTACTCTATGACTTTCTTCTCTCTAATTGTTAAGTCAAAGAATTCCACTTTTCAGATGTTTCTGCACATCCCTGCTGCCTGAATGCTGTCGATCACTCTATTCTACCCACCACTCTCTCTTCTACGGGTGTACCTGGTACTGTTCATGAGTGCTTTCTCTCTGACCTCTCTCACCATTACTACTCAGTTTTGTGGGCTTATCAATCTTTACATGCATCGCCTTTGCAATATGGTGTCCCACAAGGATCTCTTCTTGACCCCCCTCTTTTCTCGCTTTATACAAGTCCTCACTCTAATTATTTGCTTCAGGCAGCCCTCGCTGCTTGTCTAACAGCTGTACAGTCCTGAATGTCTGAAACCTTTCTTCATTTAAACTCAGCTAAGTATCAAGTTCTTTTCTTCCGATACGGGCAGATTACTGCTTTTTCACGTCCTTTCAGTTCCTTTCATTCTTCTACACCCCCTCTCTCAAACCTGCTCACAATTTAGGTGTGATATTTGACTCTTCTCTTTTCCCATCCCTCATCTCCTGCATTGCTCTTTCTTGCCGCTTTCAATAATACAACTTTGTTATTTCCCACTCTTAATTTCTGTGCTGCTCTTCATCTCCGTCTTCCAACCTACCATCTTTTGCTTCTTTGCAGTAAATATGGTTATTCATTTCGACTAATCTGTCATCTTTCTCCTTGATGTTCCATTTCCACTGCTGTTTCCTCCCATCGCAGGTTGTCTTTTGAAGCTCTCCTAAAGTATAATGTTCTCTCCTTTGTTTTGAAGTGTGTTTACACCTCACTCCATCCTATCACTCTTCTTTCATCTCTTTTTCTAATCCTAATTGGAACCTTTAATCTCAATCACAATTTCTTACTTTGGATCCTCACTCATCTTGCACTTCGTCTAATTGTCACTCCTTTGCTCCTAAACATTGAAACGTGCTACCTCGCTTTGCTCATTTTGTTCCTCATTAAAAAGCTGTTTTCTCTCTTCCTATTCAACTTCAATAGGTCAGTTTCCTAAAAATTGCCATGAACCTGTACTGTTTTTGTTATTTACCTTTTATAATTAGAAAAGATACAGGTAACTTGATATCTGACCTCAAAACAGAGGACAATGTGTATAGGTGGTTTATGAGAGTTAACCTACTTTCAAATGACTAGGGCTCTCATAAGAGGGGGAGGCACATGTACCCAACATTCCCCTTTGTTTCCTGTGTAGATCATACCTAAGAACGCCAATCAAGGTTTGTGTTTTCCTCTGTGATGGCCAAGGAATTTAATTAGTCTATTTGATGGGTGTAGCAATGTTTTTAAATTCAGCAACTACAGGTGGTTTAATTCAACAGATGGTTCTTGAATCAGGGAATGAGTGTGCTGTTTCTTTCGGATCTGCAGGATGAGTGACATTGTTATACTTCACGTTCATGTGAAGGAGGACTTACAATGGATAGACTGACACTAAAACAGATCATTGGAGCCTGGACAACATAGGGTGATCAAGGCAAAAATGAATTGCAAACACAGTCCCTTTATCTTGTGGGGAACATGACATGGGCAGAGCTCTGGGAGTATGGGAGCATTTTCAAACATTCAAGCATTTTAGAACGCATAACATGCTCAGCATCTGGAACCCAACAATTCCATCAAGATCTAAACAACCCCAAAATTGATGCAAAAGAGGAGGGCAAAATTGCTGCAAAAAAAGGAGGGCTCTCCACTAGGCAAATGCACTCATTGGACCCTAGAGGGGTGCTTTGAAGCCACATATCTCCTGCTATGATGAATGCCTAGATAAGAGTGTGGGAGCCTCACTCTGTTGATAATTGTTCGAGTTTGCTCCGACTCATAATCAAAGTCCTACAGTCCCCCTTTCATTGAATTCATTGCATTTTCTTTCATCACAATTCTCTTTTGTTGCTGTCTTTCTTGTTTGTCATAGTCCTCCTTTATCGTAGTTCTTCTCTTTCATCAGAGCCCTCTCTTTCATCACTGTCCTTCTTCATCATAGTCTTCACCCTTTGCTACAGTCCTTCAACACAGTCTATCTCCTTCCCCACAGTCCTAATTTGTCACATTTGTTATCCTTCATCACAGTCCTCCTTCACCACATTTCTTCTTCTCTGTCACAGTCCTTCATCTTTATCACAGTCCTCCATCACAGTCCTTTTCCTTCACAGTCCATCTCCTTTTCCACAGTCTTTCCTCATCACAATCCTTCAATTTGCCTCTAGGTGATTTCATCAAGGAGATTTGGTCGAATCCAAATCCTTCTAATTTATGTTCTTCTTTTAACCCATTTGGCTGCAAAAATATGTGGGTCGGAGACCCCGCTTACCCTTCTTGCCCCCAACCTAATTAATACCCTTACCCACCCCCCACATATACTTGCGGCCACATTCCGGCCAAGAAATTAAATGCATTTGGCTTTGACCAAATCTCCTGCGATGAAACCTCCATATCCCTTCAATTTTATTGCACATTTTCATCACATGCCTTCTCCTTTGTCACAGTTCTTGTCCTTACTCAGTCCTTCTCTTTAACCACAGTGTGTCTTCATCACAGTGTTTATCTTTTTAAATGTATTTCTTATAAAGCGCAACATGCCCATAGGCCTCAGTGCGCTACATAAAGACACGCAAGGCACAAACATCAAGGACAAGATCATAAATAAAACACCAAATAGAATAACAATCAACTCATCAAATCCCAAAGTTATACAAAAGTCAAGGACGTCATTTAGGGGTCACCGGAGGTCGCAACTGCGACCTCTGAGGTCTCCATTGCGACCTCTGTGGTCTCCCTTGCGACCTCTAAAAAAAAAAAAAACATTTTTTTTTTTTTTTGTAATGCAAGCTCCTGGGCTGTGGCCAGCACCATGTGGCTCTTTCGGGAGTGCCACACTTCTAACAATTTCAGCACTGACCCTAAATAAGAAATAGGAATACCAAATTACCAAATAATGTGTCTTTTCTGGAATTCTATACAATCATTGGGGTGAGTCACTGATTTAGTCTGTTCTTAAACGCCTCAACTCAGCCTTTCAACCTTCTGAGGTCAATAAATGAGTACCAACACAGGTTAGGTGATATTGGGTGTATATTTTTTCTATATAAAGCGCTTAGGCGTAAGTGCTATATAATAACACATCATTATCATTTGGTCATGTGCGAATGCTTGCATTCACAGTAATTTGGTAATATGTGCCTATACACACTGATCTTAATGATACATATGGCGATACATTCTTGTATGAAATGTACATCACATTATAGTGATATTGTAACCATATTTTTCGTAGTGTACAATGTTATGTGATGCCACTTCTTGTTTTGTCAACGGGTGAAAGGTTGTGTTCCATCGCTTCCCGCGATATCACTTTGGGACGGGGTCAAATGACATCCCTTCCTGTGATGTCATCGGGGGTCAAGGGTTGTGTGATGTCACTTCCGCTACCTCTGGCATTTTGGTGAAATGACGTCCCTGACAAAAGTGTCAGTTCAAAATAATCCTCATGTCAGTGGGAGATGACATATTATCCAGGTTTTTGCATATACTCAGGAACAATGGGAGATTAGTTTGACTGCATCCTATGATAATACAGTCTGCTCGACTCTTTGTACACCCACTGTTCACTTGTACCCTACGCAAAAACTTCAAGTCCTGAGTTCTAATATAGTTATGCCCCATTCTTTGCTGCCACCATGCCAGGAATGTGTTCCTAAGCGTATCCCTAGGTTCAGAACCCTGTGATTTCTCCACATTGGTAATAATGATATTTTGTTTGTCCATGAGGTGTCCCTTCGTGTTTTTGTCGATATCCTGAGGCATTATGGATTTGTTTCGTTTGTGTGTTTATTTATTTATTTATAATGCGCACTAGACCCAAAGGAATTAGGGCGCAAAAAGCAAAAGAGGATTGTTCAGTTTAGGTTACATTGCTATGCGTTACAATACAAAACATTAATAACAGTACAGGCAAATATCATACAAGTAGGCAAGTAGTGGCTAGGGACAACAGACAGCAATTATATACAGTAATAGTGGTAAGAGGTCAGATGTAATGTTCTTTAATCCAAAGGATAAGGTTGGATCTAAAATGTGGGTAAGACATATCTTCCCTTAAAGAGGGTGGGAGTGAATTCCAATGTTGGGCAGCTTTGACTCGGAAGCTATTACCCCCTGTCTAAGAGCGTTTGAACCTAGGCACTCGAAGTAGGTTGGCAGTGGCTGTTCTAGAGGGGCAGATGGTGGATTGTCATAAGAATCTAGTGGTAAGGTACTGTGGGGCGGCCATCTGTAAGCATTTATGATTCAAGGAGGCTGATTTGAGGAAGATTTTGTCTTTAGTGGAAAGCCAATTGTTGGATCTTCTGAGGTCAGATATGTGGGCTTTCTTAGGGATGTTGAGAGCTGCTCTCAGAGCATTATTGTGTAGGATCTGAATCTTGTTGGTAATGTATTTGTTGCACCCTACATATAGGGCATTACAATAGTACAATGTGGATAATACCAGGGCTCTTGCTAGCGTGATACAATTGTTGGGTGTAAGGAAGGGTCTAGCTGCTCTGATTAGTTTACAGGGGTAAGCGGTCGCCGAAGCCATGGAGTTTACTTGTTTTTTTAAGTTGAGAGTAGAATCTAAGTAGAAACCAAGAGTTTTAACTTCCTTGGCTACTATAATGTTATTGTTATCTATGATGAAGTTAGAATAGAGATGGCCCAATTTATTGAGATTTGCCGAGGTGCCAACTATAAGGAGTTCTGTTTTGTCATCATCCAGGCATAGTTTTCCTGATGCAAACATCTTGCTGGTTTCAGGATAGATGAACTAGTACAGTCCCTCTCCTTTGTCAGGCATTCATCACAGTCCTTCTCCTTCATCAGTCCTTCATCCCAGTCCTTCTCCTTTGACACAGTTGTTCTATGCAACAGCATGTAATCTTCATCACAGTCTTCCTTCAGCCAAGTCCTCCATCATCACAGTTCTCTTTCATCACAGTCTTCCTTCAACCCAGTCCTCCTTCATCACAGTTCTCCTTCATCACAGTCATTCTCCTTCATCAAAGTGATATATGTCTTCACAGCCTTTCATTGTACTCCTTCTCATTTATCACAGACATTGTCCTTCTCCGTCACGCAGTCCTTCTCCAACACTGTCCTTCTCCTTCATCCTGATCTTTCTCCTTAACCAGTGTCTACACCTAGGCTTTAACAGCACTGTTTGCTTTAAAAATAAGCATTCTTTCTCACAGTTTTCTGAGCATATAGTGTCCTTGTCGAGAAAAGTTTTTTTACAGAGTTTAACCTTCCAATATAAACACAGACTTGATTTTGTCTTTGCATACCATAAAAGGAATACTTGAAGTTAAATTGCTTAAACGTCCGGCATACAAACCCCTATGTATATCTAATGTGTACATCCAATCACGTATATTTGTGAAGCCCCATCTTCCTATCGTTGCAATACATATATGTTAATGCATTTTGCATTCTGTGGTGAACAACACAATGCAAGGGTATCTCATGAGCCAGATCTCCCCTCTCATGGACCAGGAGCAGGGGCATTGATCTTTCCTGGGGAGTAGCACGGGGAACCATTAAACACAAAATATAACAACGAAAAATCTGATCTGAGTTCATGGGACCCCACATAAAATAAACCTCTATCTGAGTCAACTTCTCTGTTGCTTCCCCGTAGAAAGGATTGCAGGCACACATACAAAAACGAACACACTTTCTAATAATGACTTTGGGCCTGATTTACAAAAGCTTTTTGCAATGGGAAAATCCCATTAAAAAAGCGGTTGTAAATCAGGCCCTTCATGCTGGTTTCCCTGCACTGAAAGCACCACAGAAACACTAGTACAGACACGCACACTCATGCATAACAGGCACTCGGTGTCCTTAAAGTGAGTGCACAAATAAAGCTATAGGCTTCTGGCTGGCCATGCATTCATAGGCTCTTTTAGTTCAGACATTCTTGGAACCTTCAGAGAACAACTGTTTCCCGGGCATGTGTCTAAAAAAAAGTACTAACGTTTTTGCAGACGGGTAAAAAGCATGTAAAAAATGTGTTCACAATAAGCACATGCAATGTTGCTGCATGTTTCTTTTACTGGCATGTTAACATACATTCAGCCACATTATGAGTTTGGTGGTATATTGGTGGTAATACAACTGACATACCACCAAACGGTATTACCGTTACCATCACTTGGTCTAGCAGTATTACCACTGGACTGCAAGTAGTGGTAGGCTTTGTTTGTCCTCATTAATTGGAGTCCATAGGATTTTTAAGGGATTCCGGCGGCTTTACCACTGACGGTACTACCATCAGCAGTAATACCGCCGATTTTGTCGTTTTTGGGCAGTAAGGCAGAGGAATTACCTCCAGCATTGTGCTGGAGGTGTTTCCTCTGCCTTACCTCCCAACCTGCAGTTTGGCGGTGTGGTAAAGCGGTGGTAATGCAGTGAAAACTCAATTACCACTGCAGTAGCACAGTTTTTACCCATGGCCAAACTCGTAATGAAGCCCATTGCCTTCAGACAGCGAAATTTCAACAAGCAGCACAGCAAGATGTTGGGTGTCAGATTATCTTTTGAAAAAAGTTCAGGGGTTCACATCTAACTTCATGATGTTCAGAAGTGTTTACTACACAAGGTAATATTTTACACATTTGAAAAGTGATCACTCATTATCACCTAAGCCATTCACTGAGGTTCCATAGATGAGTAATACATGAGGGGTGAAGCATATACCATGCCATATTGGCCTCATGTGTAGGCGTTAAGGTAATTTGCATACATTGGTGTCTTCTTACATGGATGCCTGAACTAAAAACCAAAATGACAAACATAATGTGTGGAACAATGTTCACATCTGCAGCACAAAGGTGAATGCAATAAGACACCTGTTGCATTGCTATGGTGTTCCGAGAAAGAAATAAGATTAAAAGCCACAACACATACAAAAGAAAAACGTGCGTTATTTTCGATAATTTAATCCATTTTAAATGTAATGGTAACGTGAAGGACACCCAGAAAACATACACGCATGTGCAGAAATAGAACATACATGCAAACACTCAAGCAAACATGGCCAGCACATTAACTACTTTTCATTGATCACATTTACATGTGTAGAGTGATATACTATATTGTTCAGGCAGGCCAACATACAGATAACCAAAACACCTACAGAAACAGAAGGGGACACCACAACAAGTATTCACAGAACATAACTGCACACGCCATACAATATCTTCCATGTACGTAGAGATATACTGTATTATTCAGACAGGGCAACATACAGACAACCAAAACGCCTACAGAAACAGAAGGGGACACCACAACAAGTATTCACAGAACATAACTGCACACACCATACAATATCTTCCATGTACGTAGAGATATACGGTATTATTCAGACAGGGCAACATACAGACAACCAAAACGCCTACAGAAACAGAAGGGGACACCACAACAAGTATTCACAGAACATAACGGCACACGCCATACAATATCGTCCATGTACGTAGAGATATACTGTATTATTCAGACAGACAACACAGAACATAACCGCACATGCTATACAATAGTGTGCATCTCACAATTGCAACGTGCGTACAAAAGGTGAAAAGGCACAAACATGTATGGATACAGAATACGCATGTAGCCAAAGACATTTGCACACTCTATTGAGGTAAACATGTATCCCTTGACGGCATAGAAATCCAATATGAACGTATCACAATTTGGGCATCCTTATAGCACATGGAAAATACACAAAAACCTTTGGAAATGGAACACACATATCTAAATGGTTACTCCACCCCCTGTTGGGGAAACATCTATATCCCAAAGCAACCCAACAGCATCTGGGCATACATCAGCTGCCATGCACATCACACACTTACAGAAACTAAGTTGAACTTGGCTGATTTTGAATTATTTAGATGGCGTTATATTACTACCCATAACACGTTAAGCCAACAGTCATCGACAATGCCCATGTTTAGGTTGCTACAAAACATCAAGACAAAAGGTATGTTTGTGACTAGTATGAACAAAATTAATTTGCCTGAAATTCAAACATTAGCTCACACTGCACCTGTACTTCACCACGCTTGCTTTAAATCTTTGGTAACTATAGCTAAAGGGAGTCTTCTGAATGTGTACTGTGATCTTATTTAAGGTTTGATGTGTTGATGATGGACATGTGAAAGATGAAGGATATATAGAAACATAAACATTGAGTGTTCTTTAAAAACACAAAACCGGCTTTTGAATCTGCTTCTGTTTTTTTCCTAAACAATATTGTTAATGAATGTTGCACAGTGCCCACTTGCAGCTGAGAGAACAATGTCAAGGGGAAAAGATGAGCCTTATTACCATACCTTTCCATTTGGAATTCTGTACGTATCAATTGATAGTAATGGAAGTAATCAATCATGTTCAGGTGAATCAATTTGCAGATAGGAAATGCTGCACCCATGAAAGAACCCAGCCGTGAACATTGTCCCACTGTCGGAAAGCAGATTGTGCTGCTGTCCTTGACAGTTAATTATCCTCGTTCGACCATTATCAGCTTTTAGTGAAATGCATTTTAATGTAAGTCGGCTCATTGTGCAATATCAGAATAATTGATTGTTTGCTGGTAAATACCTGTTGGAAGGATGCATGCCCACAGTTATAGCTAGATCTATCAAGGCTGCACTATTCAGGCAGATAATGACAGCTTACCCCAGTCATTCGTAAAAGAAATAAGCTGTTCTGTGACAGAAATGGTCTGTTGCCATGCTATTATGATGGTGACGTTCATGGTATAGTGTTTGCCTAGGGAGATGTGGTCAATCGCATTTGTGAAATAATGCTTGACATGACAACAACAGAAACAATTGAACCAAACAAACAAGCACACCTTTGATGATGTTAAATCAAAGGTGCTACGTAGCTTACTAGCCTGACTGCATGTGTGATTCTACTCTTTTTTCAGCCACCTTGCTCCCTCAATTAATTCCTCTTCCACTCCCGACTCCAATGGAAGTCCATCCTGACACTTAAATCTCATGATCAGTTCAAATGCCTATTGAGTAGAGCTCCACTCTATCCTCTCCGATCACTCCTGACTGCCCACCAGAACCTCTGATTGCGCGATTCATTGCAAATATTCTGACTATATATCATCATCTGATCCTTCATCACCGCCTCTATTCTCTCTATGTATCCATCCCTCGCTGACCACCCTCTACTACTGTCTTACATCTCTACTCACCCCTCTATCAAAGGATATGTTTAAACCATGCTCACTAGCTACTACCTACCCGTAGTCAGGTCCTCCTTTCTTGCCCTCCGTCCACTCAATGTCCCTCCACAGAAAAGGCCTTTCTCAACTTTCAGTCTGTTTGTAACTCTTCCATTCAACATCATTATCAAATTCACATCTTAACCTGCTCGTGCTCCGAGTCTCAGCCATCAATTGCTCATAGGATTTGCCAAATAAGGGTGACAATGCAGTGCCACCAATGCCACTGATGCAAAACCACTACCCTCATACTCCTTACCACCTATTAAACATCACCTCTGTTCTGCTAACTGCCTGGAACGTCTAAATTAGCTATTAGATAAATCTCATTGTGTATTTCCATTTGAACTAATGTAAACTCTCCTCTCCTCACCAGGTCATGCTTCTCCACAACCAGCCAGGCTCCATCTTGTCAACTCCCTTCCAGTTACTTTTCATGCATTATTGTTACAATCAGAGATATCCTAACTGACTTCTGTTCATCCCCCCAGCGACTCTCAACCGGCGTCTGTGCCTATGTTATCCTCTCTTGGCTCATTTCCTATTACTACCCTATTTGGACTGTTACTCATCCTCTATGAAACTAACTCTCCATCTTCTTGCGTGGACCCTTTTGCACCTTAAATAATCAACAACCTATCAACACATATCTGTTCCTACATCTTCACTCTCTTCATCTTTGCATTTGCCTTAGAGATCTTTTCTGTCTGCTAGAAAATCATAATTTCCCCTCAAACACTCCCTTGTGCACCCCCTCCTGAAAAAGCATTCCGCTGATCCTTCCTCTCTGGCAAACTACCATCCGATCTCTATCACTCATTTCCTGGGCAAACTCCTGGAAAAGCTTGCCAACTCCCAGCTTACTCTTCACACTGAATCTTTGGTTGTCTATATGACCATCAGTCTGGCTTCAGAGCAGCTAGAGGCACAGAAACTGCTCTTCTAAACACCTGTGAAGATCTGCTCACTAATCTCAAATTCTAGCATTCCATATGTCCTCATCATCCTGGATCTTTGCTCTGCTTTCGACACGTCCAATCATATCATCCTGAACAATCGTCTTCATGAGAACCTGGGCATCACGTATCAGGTCGGTTGTATACGAATTGTTCGTTTTACAACTTTTCGTATGACAGTTGACCTTTTCACAATTGACAAAATTGGTCCTGCCTTGGTTGACATCCTTCCTCCTGGACCGACCCTTCGAGGTCCAACTTGGATCCTTTCTCTCCAGCACCTCTCTCTATCCTCTAGTGGTGTTCCCAGGGCTCTAACCTCTCACCCTGGCTCTTCAATGTCTACTTTGCCCCTTTGACACACCTTATCTCTACCTTCTCCTCTAACTTTAGGTGTTATGCAGATAACACTCGGCTCTTCTTCAGGCGACCCTCTGCCTCCTCTCCTTTCCCGCACATTTCTGACTGTCTATGCACGATTCAGGAGTGACACACCTCCAACGATCTCTTCCTTAATGCTAGTAAGACTGAGATCCTTCTCATTGGAAACCCTGCCCCTGCTTTCCCTCTTTCACTCTGCTGCCCTCCTTGTGCCCTCTTCCTTCACCTTCCTGTGAGGCTAAAAACGTTGGTGTCATCTTTGACTCCACTCTCTCCTTCTCTCCTCACATCAAGGACTTTGCCAAGAAGGCCCACTACCAGTTGTACCTCCTCAGAGGTGTTCTTCCTTACCTCACTTTCCCCTGAAGCTCACTGTCTCCAGAGCCCTGGTTCTCTCTAGGCTGGGCAACTGCACTAGTCTCTTTCTCAATCTGCTTTCCTCTACTCTTCACCCTCTGTAACTAATCCAGAACAGGACTGTGAGACTTGTCCTTGGCCTCAAGCCCAGGGACTGTACCTCTCCAGCCATGAAATCTCACCACTGCCACCCAGTGGCTGCAGAGATCAAATTCAAGATCCTCTGCATCGTTCACAAAGCTTTCTGGTCCGGGACTCACACTGCATCCAACTCTCTCTTCCTAAACACCTTTCTTCTCGAGCCCTTCGCTCAGCCCCCTCCACGGCCAGGCTCTTCTCCAGGCAGACAGTGGGGGGTGGATCTCTCTCGCCTCTGCAGGTGCCTCCCTCTGCAATGGTCTCCCTGCCCCTCTCAAACTTGAGCCAGACCAGCTGATGTTCTGGAAGCAGCTCAAGACCTTCCACTTTGCTTCTGCTTTCTCTCTCTCCCCTCCTGAACAACCTGTATGCTGCACTCACTGGCTGCCTGGCTACCCTCAGATTCTCACGGGACCAGCCGCTTCCTGAACCAGTATCCCCTGTACTGCTTCCATGCCTACTACGCATGTAGGGGCTGCATCTGGAACCCTACAGTGCCCTGCCTCCTTGCACTTACCCAGAGCCACTATGCCCTGGCTTCACTTACTCAGCGCATTGTTGCACTGATTGCACTTCGTCCTTCCATCCTCCTGGCACTTCCCCTCACGCTCCCCCCTGCACTTGCTTCTCACACTTGCACAATCTGAATGACACAAGGTCTAGTAATATCGTTTGCTTTGTCATCCATCTGTCTTCCCTCCCTTGTCTTGTCGTGCCTAGAAACACTTGTGTAGAGGCACATTATACATGACCTATCATATGATATCATCCTGCTAACCTTTAAAACCTCTCTGCTCACCACACTAACGCTTTCAATTACAGACCTGTCTCCATTCTTCTTGTTAATTCCCAAATTCCAGGCCATGAACTTTTCAAAAGAATCACTAACTACTTGAACATAAATCGACTCTGCAACCCTCTCCAATATGGATTCCACACCAGCACGACACTAAGTGGCATTGACCACATCTCCAACTTTCTGAAACTGGACACCACTCTAAACTATCCTCAAGTCTTGCTCGTCAGAATCATTTGACAATCTTTGACAGTGTTTTTACCCTTCTCCATTTCTCACCTTCTACAACCTTGAAAGCTGTGAATCTGCCCTAACCTGGATTGCTTCCTACTTGTCAAACTACTCTTTCTCCATACTATGGAATATGAGTTTTTCTGACCCCAGCCCCTCCCAGTGGGAGTTCCCAAAGTCTTTTCTAGGTTTGCTCCGTTTCACTCTTAACACCTTGTGTCTTGGCAATATGATTTCCTTTGGCTACTTCTAGCACCTTTCCACTGATGCATCTTATATTTTGCCTCCTTTACCCTTGATCTTTCTGCATGGATATCCAACTTGCTTTCAGCTATCAATAACCTGATGTCCATTCAATGTCTGAAATGCACATTTTGCAAGACTGATGTCCTTACCTAGTGGCTCCCTATGTAAATCACCTATCCTCCCACCTATCTTTTAATCCTGGTATTCTCTCAGCTTTCATCGAAGCTCGCAAATGTGTTCTCCTCTTTGAAAGTGAACCTAAGCTCCGACACTTCATCACATCTGCTGTATTAGTGGCTTAACCTAATGAACATAAGAAACATTTACCCTCACCTCAAATATTACTCCCTGGTTCCACTCATCTCCTTAGCTTATTAGGCTAATGCACTAAACTCCTCTGTCTCTACCCATATGTCTCATGTTTTTATTAATAATTGTATTACATATTTGTATAACAGAAACCTATTTCAGGACCAACTTCATTAAGTGAACATTAGTCATAATTACTATGTAATGTGTCTTCTCACGATGCCCCATGGTCGTTGTGCGCTTTATAAATATAAATAAATAAATAAATAATTATCAAAGTGAAATAGAGGGATGGGAGTGTGCACAATGAAGCTAGAATCTAGGTTACCACGGTGATGTTAAAGGAGCCAGGTCATCAGTTCTTTCCTAGACTTAAAATATTGCAGCAGTCCAGATTGCCACAGAGATGGTGTTTCACAGCACCAGGGCGTGGCATGAGAAGTATTGTATCCTAGGTTACTACTTGCGAGCAAATCTAGTTTCTAGTCTGGTGATCGTTCTATTGCCAGATGAACACCAGATGTTTTTTGTTTAGCTATCAGGTAGCCCAGCGGAAAGGCAGTGCTCGACTTGCAGGGGAGGCGTGAGGTTTGAACCAAATCCAAGCTGAAATTGGAAGCCAGTGTGATTTGCACAAGACATCTAATTCCTAGGTTCTGTGGTGACATTATTTAGTGTAATTTGTTGAGGGGGCAAAGGTGAGATGCTGGGAAATTTATGAGAAAGGGATTGACCCAGTTATTAGCAAGATCCATAAAGACAGTACATTGCTCGGAAGCTAACGATCAGGAGAGGGGACTTGATCTTGCAGAGTAGAGAGATCTGATATCAAACTCGTTTAGCTTTTTTGCAATGTGTTGTTGTTAAGGGTACATTGCTATCCACTTTGAAGCCTAATGATTTTACAGACTGGGTGATGTGAGGGTTAAACCTGGCCAAGTGTATTTCTTTCAGCCACCTATGAGAGAATTCCTTCTTTGAAGTATGGCCCAGGAGTACAGATTCAGACTTTCTGGTGTTAGATAGGTACTTTCTATCCATGTTTGAATGGTTGAAAGTCATTATCAATGGCAGGCAATATATTGTGAACTCTTGAATTGTAGGTATACTTGTGTACTTATGAGTGAGCCCAGTCCATACAGAGATTAGTGATGATTGGGAGAGACTGGAACCATTCGGGACTAAACAGGTAACAGAAGAGTGTGCAGACCTGTGGGAGTCCTACTGTACAGCCAGGTGTCTGTCATATAGTCAGGATGTGAACCATTTCAGCATGGTGCCAGAGAAGCCCATCCTGTGTGAAATGAGGTTGAGTAGTCTGTGATGATCAACTGTCTTGAATGGAGTCAAGATCTCCATGAGTACTAAAATTCAAGAGACCGCTTTATTGATAATCTGAAGGTCATCTTCTAAACCTGGAGATGGATGTTTCAGTGCCGAATTTGTGACAGAACCCAGATTGGTATCCCGCAGCAGGTCCATTGGCTCAATGTTAGTATGTTTTTGTTTAGTATCGACCTTCTCGATGACTTTGTCAACTAATGGAGGCTCATTCTCGGTTGGTCATTTGCTAGGTTTTTATGATATCTCGGGAGGTACCCGCACTGAACAAGGTTTCACTATCCTAAGAAGAGCATTATGGGGAGGGCCTAGTACATTTATTTTAAAGTTGATGGCCTGGAAGATGCTGTCGGTTTTAACGGTGTGAACATGCGCAAGAAGTCATTGGCAAGAGGAGAGAGAAGTTGTGCTAGGGTTGAATGACCCATGAAGGCATATAGGGAAGGGGATCAGAGTACTTAAAAAATGTCTAAACTTTAACTTATCACAATCATCTTCGCTCCCCTTCCTATCACCACCTCCTCACTGGAAGGCTCTCAATGAAACACAGTTTCTCATTCTAGCACTCAAAGTTATGAACAGACTTGCCCCTCACCTTTGTACCTCCATATCCTGCTTAATTCCATTGCACATGCACTGATCACAAGCAACAGTAAATCTAATGTTACCCTGGCCACCCTGTGATGCCTCCCATGATTGCTTCTTTACCATTCTTGCTCCCCTACAAAGGAAACCCTTAGCCCTCACCATCAAGATGGTAAGCAATATATACTCATTCCAAATTGCCATTAAACTCCATCTACTCTCCCTCAAAGAGTTGCAAGACCTAGCTCACCAAATCTCTCTACCACCCTAACCCTCCCATTTACTGTGCACCTTGTATTCTGAGATTCTGATGGACATTCCATGCCTAATTTGGTTAAGTTTCAGGTGGGGTAAACACTCTTGGGGAATAAAGCAGGTAGACTTCCAACTCAAATTCGCAGTATTGTGCAGAGATGGAGAAGGCGCTCAGCTGTTCATTGACCAGAGCAATGTAAGGTTTAATAGCTACTGAGTGTGAGTGTGCCCTCGCTGAAGGGAGAACACTGACAGCTGATCATTGACCAGAGCAATGTAAGGTTTAATAGCTACTGAGTGTGAGTGTGCCCTCGCTGAAGGGAGAACACTGACAGGTGATCATTGACCAGAGCAATGTAAGGACCCAGAGTCTTCTTCAGGACACATATACCATCTCTGCATTTAATAGCTACTGGTTGTGCCCTCTCTGGAGAGAGAATACTGACAGGTGATCATTGACCAGAGCAATGTAAGGGGCCAGAGTCTTCTCGGTGCCCATATGTCATCTCACCATTTACTAGTTACTGAGTGTGCCCTCTCTGGGGGGGTGGGTGAGCTCCCAGGTGATCACTGACTGGTGCAATGTATGGGCTGACAATCTTCTCAAGACCTATGACACATCAATCCATTTAATTGGTGCTGAGTGTGCCCTCTCAGGAGGGAGAATGCTGCCAGGCGATCATTAAATTGAGCAATGCAGGGGCCCAGAGTCTTCTCGGGACACCTATACGATTCCTCCATTTAAAAGCTAATGAGTGTGCCCTCATATTTCTGAATATTTCAATTTTTAATCGTGTGCCCAATTGAATGATATATCAGAAATTAAAGCATGATTTCCCACTGAAGGGTCCTCTGGATCGGTTTACACTGATGCCGCCATTATTATGTGTTAGATGTCTCCTGAAGGTCTGGATTGAAATCTTAATGTTACATTAATGTTACCTTTCTGGGTTTTCTTGAAACAGAAGATTTCCTCACATTGGGCCTCATCACGAGTTGGGCGATATCTGGGCTGTAATGCCACCCAACTTTATAAGCATTAGCGTCCACCAGTTCGGTGATATTACTGTCGGATCACATGTTGGTCACTAACTGTAAATCCCCATTTCCCATTGGGTGACTAATTTTAGGTGCAATTACTGCACGGTAATTGCACCAAAAACGTTCCCTGTGTTTTTACCCCCAGCTCTGAGCCGGGGTAAACACCAGACTTATTTGCTGTGTTGGACAAAATCAAATACCTATTTCAAAACCTATTTCAAAACAGGTATTTCATCTATGGTTAGCGTAATGTACAAGTTATGTTTAAATGCTTCTGAGATGCCCATGTCAGGATTATTTTCTATGAAGGGCACCCACCAGCATTTACACTTATGCGCAGTTGGGTCCCCAGCATGCAATTTTAAACATTCTCAAGGCAGCTGGTAAAAGGAAAGATTAAAGTGAGGTGAACTCACTTTTACTTTTTCGTTTTACTCTCCCTCTTGCAGAAAAATAAATACTCCATGCAAACGTTGTTTTTTTTTTTGCAGGGAATCATCAACATTTACACTTGTGTGCTGTTGGGTCCCCTGCACGAATTTTAAACAAACAAAAGGCGGCTGGTAAAAAGAACACGAAAAACAAGATGAACTCGCCTTTACTCTTTCATTTTACTCTCAGTCTTATGGAAAAATAAACAGAGCATGCACATTGCGTTTTTGCGCATTGCGTTTTGCCGGCATTTGTTAGTAAATGCCTATGGAATCCACCTGGTCTTGGGAAGGTGCAGAACCAAAGCAAATTCCATAAAAGTGTGTCGCGCCTAGAAACACTTGTGTACAGGCGCGTTATAAATGCCATATCATATCATAGGAATCCATTTGTTTCACAGTTGCATGACAATATCCTACATGCGTAAATCAGAAAGCACTGACATGACAGAGGAGGTCAGCATGGATGGAATTTAAGTTCCCCTCTCTGCACCTGCTCTGCTTTTTTCAGTGCTAGAGAGGTATATTAAGGTGTAAAAGCATAACACCTTACTTTTACGTCCTGTTTTACCACTATGCTCCATTTAAAATGAACCTGTGTGCACCGAGTCTGAATTCATGGTTCTACCAACAAGATGGTGGGATTTCTTTGTCTCCTTCTTTCAAAGCAGTTGACTTGCCATTGATCATGGTACTCGCACATCGAAAGTGTCATTTATTTCTATACTTTCAATATAAACCTGAAGACTAGCACAGACCACACTTAGAATTGTGGACAATTGGCCTGCGTCACATCTAGATAGGATTGATTGAAGGATAACATGCCTGCGCCTAGATGAAACTTGAATGTTAGCAGGTGCCACACTTAGATTTTGAACACCAGCCTGAGTGGCATCCAGATTAAGTTATGAATGTTAGCATGCCCACACCTAGACAGATTTCTAAACACTAGCCTGCGCCGCACCTAGAAAAGTCTGTGAATGTTGGCAGGCCCACATGTGAAGGCCAACAAGGGGCACACTTAGACAAAACTGTGAATGTTAGCATGTTAAAGGTCATGTAACCCACTAACCAATATAAGATCAAACTCTGCATACTTATCTCAGTCAAAAACTCACACAACCATCTCTCGCACAACAAGCCGCACGCACTTCACAACACTGCAACAACACATAAGCCGGAGCAACAGCACACGCGGACTGACACCGATCCAATACCCGCACCAAAGCTCAGCACCTTGTGTACAACGAGTTGAAGCTGCCAACAGAACACCACTCCTCTCACTATCCTACTCCCCCTTCACCCTACTAACCAATCCCCCCCTTATCACTTACAGATCCGCTAGAGCGCCTGGGGACCAATTCCGTTGGTGACGGTGCACGGTACAAATACCTTTAGCATTTAACATTTAACAATGTCTTGGTTCACAGCATCAAAATCTGTGATGCTGGAAAAGCCTAGGTTCTCTGGCAATAACCTTGAATGTCATTTGTGGCTAGAATGTAAAACTATAGGAGGACGCTGTTGATGCAGCCTCTAAGATACGACTTTAGAGAATAGGGTGCAAGTCAGCATAGAAAATGTGATATAAGGCCCGATTCATGGAACTTTTTTGCAGGCTTCAATGTGACTTTGCACTGCTGAAAAGTGACTTTGCTCGGCCGACGCAAACCCTGATTCATGGAACTGTGCAAAGTGTATTTTTGTAGTGCAAAGTCATTTTGTACTGCAAAAATGACTATGCACTGACTTTGCATGGGCTTTCAGCAGTGCAAAGTCACTTTGAACAGTGCAAAAAATTCCATGAATCGGGCCCTTAATGTCAATGTAAGGACATGAGCCACTGTGTTTTGACCATGAGGAAGAGCGTGTTCCATTGAAAGGTACGGTTTGTGGGTGTGGAAACAAAAGGAACAACACAAATTGCTTTCACGCACTCCCTCCCCTCTGCCAACATGACCATGTGATGTTCGTGTGAGCACGCCTGTCGTCATGGAGCACTGTCAATAGTGTAGCCTGCATTCATGTATATTAGTAGAAAAACACTCTGCTTAACTGAATTGCTTCTTGGTCTTTTTGGCGTACCCCGGAGCTTGTTCCTTATGGATGTTTCATAGAGAGAAGGCAAATTAGTTAAATATTTACTTCCTAATAAATACACGTCTTCCCCGCAAGGATAGCGAAATTTACCCGGAGGAAATACAGCAATACATACATTGAAGAGGTATTTGCTTTTTGGAACTCACACTAGCAGACCTGGGAGATCTTGAATCATAATTGTCGAAGACTTACAGATACACCCCAGTATATTTTGTTGCATAGTAACATTATTTATTTTGATCATTATTTGTTTAAAATGTTCTTTGCTGACTTTCACAAGCTGGAGAAGCACTTAGCATGCTGTCCTGACATAATTAAATAGATAAGTCCAACATAAACGTATAAAGAACAATGAGTCAAGGGGCCTTTGAAGTCCTTTACAGTGAAGTAAGAAAGTGAATTAGAACTCACTCCCCCCTCCCCCTCTGAGAAATGAGCAATTAACTCTCTACCAATGGAAAATGTCACAAGTACTTTCCAGCTCTTCCGGAAAACCCCTTTTTGTTTCATCAGGTGGCTGACTGATGCCAAAAAGCTTTAATGGAGGGCGAAATGTACGATGCCAACTACTTTCCTGCCAATGGCAAATCAGCTTTCCATTGATTCAGAGGTTGTGAAGACTGCTGAAGGCTGTCCAGGGATAATGCATAGAGGAAGCATATTGGCCTTGGAAGCAGGGCTTTAAGTGGGCCGGGGCCTGCCGGGGCCGCCCCGGCAGTCTCCGAAATTTCGTTTTGAGGCGGGGCCCTGCCGGGGCCCACTAATCTCCCCTGTCAGCCCCGGCCACTACAGGAAAAAGCATTTTTTTCTACAGCCTGAAGCTCTCGCTCGTATGCGAGAGCTTCGGGCTTCAGAAAAAAATGCCTTTCAGCCATAATGGTGGCGCCGCACCTGCGAGGCATCCCTTTAATCAAGGGATGCACGTGGGCCGGCGCCACCATTATGGAGAAAACGTGTGGCCGCTGGAAGCAGAGGCCTTGCTTTCTAAATACTGAAGCTCCCGTGGATTCTCGGGAGTTTCAGTCTTTAGGAAAAAGGCCTCTGCTTCCAGTGGCCTCACCCTTTCAGTCTTAATGGTGACGCTGCCCCTCCCCAGCTGGCGAGGGGCAGCGCCACCATTAAGGCTGAATAGGAGAGGCGCTGTCCCCTGCCAGGCAAGCCTATAGAATAGAAATGCAGAGATCAGCACCCTCTCCCCCAAAGGGGAGAGGGTGCTAATCTCTACAAAAGGCTGCCTGGCAGGGGTGCCATTAGCCCATTGAGCCGGGGCTCGTCAAGGGGGCGTGGCCTAACGGCCCATCAAGACCCCCGTTGTTAGGCCACGCCCCCTCGATGGGCCCCGGCTCGATTTGTAGTGCCACTTAAGGCACTGCTTGGAAGCAACAGCTTTACAAAATAGTCCAACCCTCTGGACATTTCAAAGCAGCTATTATAGAGTGACGAGTTTCTTTTCATTTAACAGAATGTATTATGAAGTGTTGGAGCATGTTAGCAAGACATGCCCTAATGTTTGGGTTACCAGACAGACAGGATACATTCTGAATAAGTACTGAAATGCATGCATGTTACAGAGATCTTTTAGCCAAAACTAAACTTGTTCTGTGGATACAATGATGGAGCGAATTCTGGTGTATTGACTGCTGGTCTAATGTTGCAAGAAAGCACACCAAGTGAACATCATAGATAATGGATGCCTTTTGTTTTCTCTTTCAGATGATACAGGTGTAGGACCCGTCCCTTCAATTCCATATGAGTTGCTTTCAGATGAACTCACAGACAGTAGACTTGACAAAGTGGAGACAGAACATACGGACCCAACGACTCAAAATCTTTCTCAGTCGAGAGAAGACTTTTTAGACTTTGAGACTGAGAACAAACCACCTGGCGATCATCGAGGTTTTTCACAGATCCCGACATCCGTTTATGTAATCGGGGTATCGGAAAGTCCCAAGAAGAAGCCACCATCCTTAAGGCAAGTGAACACAGCCAGGAAAAGGCTTCGTCCCAAAACGACACCATCAATACTTCCAAAGGCGTCCACTTTTCCAACGCTGCCAAGTTTCAGTCCACTGCCGTTCACCGAACAATCGGATGAACTGGGGGATATATTAAATGAATCTGGGGAAGCAAAGCAGGAACTGTCTGAGCTGCCATTTTGGACCAGTGGTCGCGGATACAGTCGTACAATGACTCAGTCCCCTTTTCAGATGTCTTCATATACGCCTCAAGCTTCAAGCTCACCCACTTTACGTGAGATGGCAGACACAATAAGGCAACTTTTATCCGATATAAACATCCCTACAAGGGCAGATGCCAACATGACTAAAACTGTGGAAAAGAACTTTAATTATTCTATGCACGAGGACAATCAGGAAACATCCACTTCTACCATAATAACCACGACAGTGATCACAACTGAACAGACTCCAGGTAAAGTGATATACCTAGTGCTGTAAAATGAACACTCATTATCTTATGCATGAATTCCTGAATTATGCCAAATCTATTCGATTTTCAAGAGAATAGCCATGAGTTGAACGTGCACATAATAAATCTAAAACGCCTCAATTTCCCATGAACAGGGATTCAATTTTGCATTCAGTGGACATGTTTAGTATGTAACAATTCTCCAGAGGTCAGATTCACACTTGACGCTAGTTCTTGAGAGCATATTGACTTCAGAATGTTTGGCCAATATTGGCATGCACTGATTTTCAATTGAAAACAAACGAACGTGTCCATTTCTTCCCAAGGTTACCCTCCTGCTGTTCCATACTCTGAAAAGCCTGGATCTAGCTTTATTGCACCATTAGCTCTAGTTTGGCAGTAGCCTTGCAGGTAAAAACCGGCAGTCTGCCGCCAAACTTGCATTTTTTTCTGGCACCCACAAATGCGCAAATTACCGGGTCATTATGGCCCAGCCGGACCCGGTAATTGCCCATTCGAGGGTGCCGGAATGCATTACTCCTCATTCCCATTTGAACCCCGTAGGGCTCAATGGGAATGGGGAGGTCGGATGCACCGGCACCATTGAGAATGGTGGCAATGCATCCGACATGCTCTGCCCGCAATGGCACCCGCGAGCAGAACTCGTAGTTTGCCGGTCCAGGAACTACGATACCAGCAATCTTACCGGTACCGTAATTCCCGGACCGGAAATCTTGTAATGACCCCATATGTTTGATTCCTAGTCACTGGAAATGTGTCACTGCACATTTGTTTCTAAACTGATATAAACCGTATAATGTATTGTGAACCTGGTCATATGTGCTCCAGATTCTATAGAACATAGTTGGTGCAAGAGATATTTGACCATATTTTGCATCGTTAAATTTTGGTTAGCTTTGCTGCTTTTAATAGCTAAAACCTGCACTGCTTTCAGTGGAAGTTGTGTGTCACATGGAATTTGCAAAGATGACAACTCGAAATATGTGGCAATGACTGTGGCACTAAGCCTTGCTGGGTGTCGTGACTTGCCAGGAGGAAGCAGAAGGCGCTCTAAATGTCATTTGGGCTCACCATCTGGGTGTATTTAACATTTAACGATTTTAACATAAAAGCGAGAGTTAGTGCCCTCAGGTTTATTCTCTGGCGCTACTCCAGATCTGGGTACTTTGCACGCATTCTATTGGTTTAAAGCATTGTCTTGGGAGGATAGGTCAGGGGTGACGTGCTCGCCTTGGAATCAAGATAACACGGAGCAACACAGGTTCAATCCCAGAGTCCTCCCTTAGAAAACTCTAGGTATTAAGCGTGTTATAAATAACCTATCATATAATTTCCCCTAAACCAATTAGCTCAAATCTCTGGGGTGTCTATACCCATTCCTTGGGAGCAGTAACCACCCCAGGTTTTAGGATACCAATGATTATGTAAATAACTCTCAATAATAGCCCCTGCATTCAAATGCATTTTGTGTGGCTATTATGCACACATAGGACTTTGAGGATTGGACTTGGAGGCACTGCAAAATAATATAAGAATTGCTTCTTTTGACATAAACACATATTTTATATTTAATTAAGCTAGATAGAGTGCAAAATAGTGATGAATAAAGCAAAGAAATTACAAATCTCACCTGCTGCTGAAGCACTAGTATCAGCTTGTGTTGACACTGATAACATCCCTAGTGTATGTTATATCATTTTAATTCCCCTATATGACTGAAATAATAAAATGTCTATACTACTATTATTCAACTAAACTAGTAGCAAAGATGTTTGTTGGGCAGCCGATGTCTGCTTCTGACAGATCAACTTTTTGATGCCATATGCAAAATCAGAGCACATGAAGGCACCTGAAAGAAATGGTATGTGGAAAAGGAAAGAGAGTCAGACACAGTGGGCCTCATTACGACCCAGGCGGTAAGGGGTTTACGGCAGCGTTAACAGCGCCGACCCTTACCACCTGAGTACGAGGTCCCTTAGCGCCATGGCGCTTTTAACACCTGCTTTTAGCAGGTGTTAAAATCCATGGCGCTAAGGGACCATGGAGTTAATTACGCCACCGTAATTTACGGTGGCGTAATTAACGCCTTCCCCACTCCCATTATGCCCTATGGGGCAAAAATGGGAATGGGGAAGGGTAAATGGGGATTGGGGACTTACCGCCCCGCCAAGGTCGGAATGGGGCGGTAAGTCCGCCAACCACCATGGCGTAAACGTAGTTTACGCCATGGTGGTAAAGTCACGACCCAGGCGGTAACTTACCGCCTGGGTCGTAATGAGGCCCAATGTGTACAAATAAACCTTTCACAACATGTTCCAAACTGTGTGCCTGATTTACGAAAGCGTTTAACAATGGCACAACACAATATTATATTGTATTTTATTGATATAACGCGGCAAGCCCTGAGGCATCTGGGCACATTTCTTTTAGTTACAAGGCGGAGGTATTTGCAGTTAAACGGAAAGTATGTTTACAGTTAAATCAAATTATTAATTACATTAGGCATCAAAAATATTTTTTACAGTGTATAGTTAGACTTAGCAGCAGATATAGAATATACTTTACAGTTGCATCAAATCATGTATTACAATAGGCATCTGTAAATAGTTGGTGATTGGTTGTTAACATTAATTCCGAATGAGCCAAGTTTTTACGCTGTTTCTACATTTGTGGAAGGAAGGCTCAGCTCCATTGATTGTAGGTAATAAATTCCATATTTGGGCTGCTAAAACCAGAAAGCTGCTACCTCCTGCTCTTTGAAGCTTAAACCTGGGAACAGTAAGGTAGCTTGGAGGTATCTGGTTGGTCGATCCGAGGAGTTACGTTTGAATTTGTCGCATAGGTACTTAGGTGCTAGGTTGTCTATACATTTAAAAGTGAGTTATAGAGTTTTAAGTCGTATTCTTTGATTGATAGATAACCAGTGTACGCTACGTCTCAGTTCTGAGATGGAAAGTGTTCTTGGGAAGTTAGTCGCTGTCCTGAGTGCATTATTCTGGAAGATGTGTAACTTTTCTAGGTTGTGTTGGTTGGTACCTAGGTATAAGGCATTGCAGTAGTCTAGTTTAGATAGCACTACTGCCCTAGCTGGACTAATGCAGTTGTCAGTTGTCAAAAATGGTCTACAGGCATTGATAAGCTTGCAGGTATAAGCTGTCGTGGAGGCGGTTGCAGTGATTTGTCTCGACAATGAGAGTGAGGAGTCGAAGTAAATACCTAGGGTTTTTACATCTTTGGAAACCTTGATGTTACTGCCGTCAATATTGAAAACATTAAATTGATTGTCCTGTCTATTGAGTCTGGCTTGGGTTCCAATCGGAAGCAACTCTGTCTTATTGTTGTTAAGACAGAGTCTGCGATTAGCCATTCACGCTTGGATAATTAGGTAGGTGTCATTTAAGCATTTGGAGTCTATGCTGTAATCTCCGGTGTTAGGGATCATGATTTGGGTATCTTACACGTAGTTAGTGTTGGAGACACTTAAATGATTTAAGTCATCGAAAAGAGGCTAAGTGAATATATTGTAAAGCGTCTGGGAGACGCACAAGCCCTGAGGGACCCCACATGTGACTGATACAGGAGTGCCCGATGATGTGGGAGCAAACACTCTTGTAGTTCTATTGTTGAGGAAGAACTGAATCCACGAGGTGGCATCGTCGGAGAAATGAGCGACAGCCGAAAGGTGGTTGCAAAGCATTTTGTGATCCATTAGATCAAAGGCTACTGATAGATCTAATGACAGCAGGAGGGCTAGTTCCCTTTATCTTTGATAGTCTTCATTTGTGTTACTAGATCTATCGGAGCTGTTTCCGTGCCATGTCTAGGACGGAAACCAGATTTGCAGAGCCCTAGTAAGTTTTTATTTTCTATGTGTTGCTGGATCTGTAGGTATGCAGACCTAACCAGAACTTTTAAGAGGAAAGGTACAGTGGTGCTAGGTCTGTAGTTTGTTGCAGTATTTGGGTCAAGGGTAGGTTTCTTTAAGAGAGGCAGTACCCATAGAAAAACACTTTACAAATCCGGGTATGTTTCTCATGTGCTATTCGAAAATGTTCTGTTAAGTTGATTTATACCGCGCACCGCTGCATTTTCATGGTCCTCAGGCGCTCACGTGGCTCTGCAAGGAAAAGTGGGTAGGGTTGGTTAGTGAGGGGCAGTGGGGTTGGCATTTATGTTGTTCTCATTGTTGAGGAGTGCAGAAACAGGTGCAAATGGCGTCCGTGCATGTGAGCTTTCTGGATGTGCTTTGCTTTGTGCGCTGGATGGCATACAGTGCTTGATTTGTTTGTTGTCTGAGGTGGTTGGGTTTGTAGCTAAGTTAGAGTGAAGTGCGGTTTATGTGTTTTGGTGAGTTCCTTCATTAGCCCTCTGGGTGTGTGTTGTAGGTGAGGAGTGTCAGTTGTGTGGGAGAGAAGAAGTGGTTAGTGGCTTTTTGCGTGATCTCTGATTATTGGCAGTTATGTTATAAAATACAGAAATCAATCAATTGGGGGCATGAAGATGCTGGAACTGCTGCCAAAAAGAATGTCACTTTCTGAACTCAAACCCGGTACATGCCACCTGAATGCGCGCTTAATCAAGATCTCGTCTAATGCCCTCTTGATTGTTTCATGGCCAGTGGCATGGCTACTGAGAGGAACAAGGGGCAGATTACCCTCCTAGATGACTCTGTTGAAGAGTACCGGTTGTTTTCCATGTGGAAAGGGTCCTGCCATGCTCTTGATCCTGTGGAGTGGGTAATGATGCTGCTTCCTGCTGCTGTCTCTGGGTGATATATTTCCCTACAACATGAGAAAGAAAAGAAATGGTTTTGATCTAACCTTTGTCCACTTCAGCCAGGCCTGTGCTCTCTCCAGGCCCCCCTAGGCTGCACGGGGGTCTGTCTGACCTGCCACTGGTGAGCTGGGTCATACCGGGAAGTACCTTGTGCTGCCTTTGTTTGTAATGCTTCAGTGCTCCTCTTGCGCTGAAGGGCCTTTTACCCAATCCTCAATGATACAAAATCAACATTCTGGGGTGATTTCAAATATTACAAATCACCTAATTAAACAAATATAGTTTGACATCCCAGTTACACCATTATGTTCACTTGTTCCGAGGGTTAAGCAGATATTTCGATTGCGCCTTGAAACTTGTGTATAGGCAAATGATATAGGTGGGTAAACAGTACTCCCAGTGCGCTGAACACCACTAGTAAGTCCTTCAGTATGCCAGCTGTATAACCCAATAACATTCAAAATCAATCAGCACAAAAAGATGTATACTAGTTACAAGCGCTATGCAAAATGATTATTTGATTTTTTTAATCTGCATTCTTGAAGTGCCTTAGAACAGTCAGTTAGACATCAATCCTGAAACAGCCTTTATATGCCTAACTGACTTCTCTAAGCATCTTCAAGAACACAGATTAAACAATCAAATAATCCTTTTGCATAGCACTTGTTTCTAGTACAAATCCGTGTATGCGCATTGTGTATTGGCGCATTATAAATACCCAATAAATAAATAAAATATCAAAAGGAGTAAATCGTGATTGTATTGTAAAAATGATACTGTATAAAATGCCGGTATTGCAGCTGAGTGGGTTAATGCTAATGCAGCAGGCCTCTGGTTAGAGTGCAGGCCCAGTGTCCCTCTTTTCTGTGGCATAATATCAGCATGTTCAGCCTTAAATAGGACTATTCTTCTAGCTCTGCATCATGAGATGTGCACAGCACATTAACTGTGAGGTATGTGAGTGCTGCTCGCAGTTTGCCCCTGCTAAGGTTTTTGCCAGGAATATTTAGTGTTACCATCTCCCCTTCTGCATTCCAAGTATGCACAGAGCTAAAGTTTGCATTCCTTTATTGAGTTAAACAGTTGTATTTGGTGGAGAGCAGGCTCGTGTGGTTATAAATTGCTTTAACTTGCCGTCTGTAAATAGAACAAAATAACCATTGCATCAGGCGGGCGCAGTGAATTGAGCCCTTAGTTTGTTTCCATTCTCTTATTTGTAGTCTATGATTGTCATTAAATCCTCGTCTTTAACTACCGGGATGCATAGCAAGAAACAGAACTAGATCGGAACCCCTCAAATGTCTGTTCTCTGCCGGATCATATACGCCAAGTGGTGTCGTTGACCTCTGTGACACGCTGCCCACATTTGAAAACTGTTCTCTATGGCTCATGGTCAATTAACTAAAGATGCCTCTTTGCTGGCTTACGGATATTGCATAGTTGCCAACTGGTCTCGTGTCATCGTCATCCATTTTATCCTGTCTGGCTTTTCATCCAGAATCACCTTGTACTCTGGGTCATGTGCTGTCTATTTTTCTATAATAAGAATGGACGCCAGAGTCTCATGATGCAAGGCTGCATTGTCCTAAGAATAGAACCAGGACTCGTGCCCGGTCATCCTCCGGCCAGTTCTCAACTCGCACCGCCGTGGTGACGTCTTCCTTTCAAGGCATCGACTGTGCGCTATGGACTTCGCAACGGCCGCGGTTGCATTTTATTTAATGTATGATGGTTTTCATTGACAAATTCAGCCTGCAACAGTACCGTTTCCTGACATCATTTACCTCGAGAGTGGATGAGATTATTCTGCTATTTTTCAGTGCACGTCTTGATTGTGTATTGGAGTATTTCTGCTGCAAGGATTTAATGGATGTATTTAACAGTTTGAATGCAGGACGCCCCCTAACCCCCTCCCTGTGGTTCCCCGAATGTTGAAAGCTGGATGGGCACAGGGTTAGCTGCCCGATCACTGATCACCCCGTCACCCGCCCAAGTTAGAATGTATGTATACACACGAAGGGCAAAATGAGCCCACTTTTTAGGGTGTGTATATAGAGATGCTGTAAGGGCTCTCAACGGGTTAAAGAAAAATTGTGAACACGATGTATGGCCCTTTTTGGTTTAAACCTTTCACTCACGCAATATATGCCAGGAAGCCTTATCAATGGTCTTCCCCGCAGGTATCTCTCTGCTGCAGCCCTTACCCAGGGAATCTCAGTCATAGCCTAACCCAGGGAGTTTCACCCACATCATCTCTTCTAGTCAGGGATGACACAACTTGCTCTATCTTCGCAGACAGGCTTTGAATCATCACAGCTTTGAATACCCTACAAGCTTGTTTAAGATGCCACGCTTTGAAGAGATAACTTTTACCTCTGCCCCAACGCTGGTAGAAGACTCAAAGCTAACATGTAACTTACCTTACTTCCTGCCAGTGGTAGAAGTGTACCAAACAAAGTGGTGGGACTGTGGTCTCGCAGGGGACAGGGTAGGCGGAAGCCTAGTGCAACATGTGACAAGGTGTTGCGACCAGGGCATTGCAATAGTCTAAGTGACTAGTAATTTAGGCTCCTATTACAACCTTAGACTTGCAAAGGGACATGAATGGACAAATCCTCTATATAGAGTGGTGAATATGGTCGTAAAAAGTAGACAAATGGTAAACAGAAAGAAAAGAAAAGTAGTGGAACACCGCCCCCGACGATTCCAGCTCACTTCGATGACTGCTTCTAGCCTTCCAGTGTCCCCAGCTGACATATGACAGGGCTGTATACATTCTCGCCCCGCTATGTTGCTGGGAATATTGAAATGTTATCCTGCCATGTGAACTGGAATTAATGGAAACAAACCCTCCTGTTTTAACTGGGATTATTGTAATCAGAGCTACATTGTTAATTGAGAATGATGGCCTTTGGCCCTGCTGTGTTACAAGGGAATGGAAAGTATCCCTGTGGTGTTAACTAGGAATAATGGAATCGTGTCCTGCTGGATTAACAGAGATGAATGGATTTTGACTTTCCTGTGTAAACTCGGTTTAATACGTACTGGCCCTGATGTTTCAACTAGGAATGCAAGATTCTTGGCTTGCGGTGTTACCTCGGTGTATTTGAATCTGGTCCTGTTTTGTTAACTTAGTGTAAATAATGGAATTTGGTATTCTTTATGCAATTGGCATAGTTAATAGAATCTGGCCATGCTGCATTAACAGAAAATTACTAAAGGTAGAGCTTCTCGGACAGAGCTCCAATCTGCTGTCTGAGTCTATGCCATAAGACCAAACTGTGCTTTCTGGGCCCAAACTCTTCCATGCTGTGTTAACTGTAAATGATAGAATCTGGTCCTGCTGTGCTATTTGGGAATAATTAAAAGGCTTTGCTGGTTACTTGGATTAATTCAGTCTGGCCCTCATATGTTAAGTGAGAGTAATAGAATCTGATCTTGCTTTGTTAACCGAGAATAATGTAAACTAGCTCTACTGTGTTGTAATTGTAATTGTTTATTTGTAGTGCAGTGCTTCAAAGCACTTCAAGGAGGTAAGGGAACAAGGAAATACAGTTGTCATTCTTAAACCTTGAATATTCCAAATGATCTAACAACAATAACTAGCATACTATGCATGAGGCATATCTACTAGTCAAGTGCTTGACAAAGGGTGAGGGGAGAAGCGGGGTAGGGGGAGAAGAACATATAGATCAATAAATTACAGTACTGGCCTGGCAACATTTCAGATTGCTTGGTGGTTGGTTATCCATGGCACCTATGCATGAGTATTTCATTCAGGACCAAGCTGGGGGGAGGGGTACAGAGGTAGGACTGGACAGACAGACTTGGGAATTATGTAATTTAGAAATTATGTAATTTGGCCCCGCGAGCTCCTTGTGATAAACTATTTCCTCACCTCCAGTGTTACCTGGAATTATGAAATCTGGCTTTGCTGTGCTAGCTAGGAATAATATAACCAATTGTTGTTGTGTTACATGGGACTAATGGAATTTTTCATGGCTGTCTTAACTGTGCAAATCGAACCTGACCGCTGGGTTAGTGGAATCGAGGCCTGCTGTGTATATTGTCCTGAATGGACACTGGGCATGCCGTGGTAACTGTGTTAAGAGGAAATAATTTAACCTATCCGTGCTACGTTAACATAATGGAATGTGCCAACAAAATGCCCCCTCTAAATCACTGTGCAAATATTATCAGAATTTGGGCTATGTAGCTTAAAATGCTGTATTTGTCACCATAGGTCACTATTTCTCCTCCACTTTCCTTGGTGGAGAGCCCTTAAGCCCCACCCCCCACCCCTTTACACAAGTTGTTGATTATCCAATGACCATTGGTACTGGCTCAGAAGGCTTTAAGATACACCACTGTTGGGTGTCCTGACCCACGTTTGAGCTATCATGCTGCAACATTTGGTGCTGTGGGCTTAGAAAATCCAAGATGGCCAAAAAGCCCACATGTGCACCAGAATCCAGGAGAACCACGCAGTTTGTGCGCATACCAAAATGGTTACCTAACTTGCCACCCACCAGTGTAAAGAAAGATCTTTGTTAACAAAATCCACTGTTACTGATGTCAAAAGTTGCTGAAATCGTGGCACATTGGACCACTTTAAAGATTCAACCCTTTTGTGGGGTTCCACATAACCATTTTACTGTAAGGAGCCCCATCAAAACAATGTTAAGCAAGGATTATTTACTACCATGTAAGAACCATTCCTGTTTGGAATGCATTAATCCAAGAAGGATCCCAAAAATGGATGCAGTACCAACAAAATCCTCAAGGCGGCGCTAGCGGTCTAAACTCTGACAGGAGAACTGAGTGCAGTTGCTGACAAAGGAAGTTGACTCAGCTGACTTCAAAGGCTGCATTTTAATCAAATATTAGCCACCTGCTGTTCCTAGAGGCCAGAAGCCTGGGAAACCCTCTCACCTCAAGAGATTCACACCACAGCCCAGGATATCACATGGTCATAATAACCAAATGCAAAGTGACTCCCTGGTCTGCTGACCTCAGCCTCCTGGAGACCACACAATAGGCTCTTGCACTTGAATAGAATATGTTGATTTTGACTGTTTCCTGTCAACAAAGGCCTGCCTGCCAGCAGAGGCATGGTCACTGACCCACCCAAGTCTTGGAGGCGGACTCCAACACCCTGAGAACTGAATTGAAAGCAAAATATACAGTTTATAAAAATACTGATAACTCTTTGTAATCAAATGACAGGAATGTATAACTTTGAGAGCCTTAATTTAAAAAATGTACTTTCGATTCAAGCCCAAACTCCAATTTGTGTGATGTTCTGGGGCAAAACCCCGCTATTTATTGACACCACAGACATTGTATCTAAGATAGAGATATGGGAATTTACTGGAGTAGGTATGGACAGCCTGTGTATATGTGTATAACTTTTAATGAAGAACCAAGGTTGCATAACCCACTAAAATCGAAAATAAGTTGCCATTTTTGAATGCGAACCCTCAGGAAGAGCAGAGTTTGAACAGAGTATACCTCATGTGATATGTGATGGGTGCATGTAATTTTAAACAACTGTGTATCTGTGCAATATGTATTTGAATCAAATATAGATTTGTGGGCAAACTGACCAGGGGAGGATCCTCTGATCCATAAAACCTACAGCATCACTCTGACTCACATTTCCTTCCCCCAATCATGGGAGAGGGGAGAATTGGGCCAATGACAAGTAGAAAGGGGCGGGCTTAGCTAGGTTCAGGCACACACCCACTTTCAAAACACATAAAAAGAGATTGCTGGGACAGGTAGAGACATTCAATTCCATTTGCTGCGGAGCATGCTGACCGACGACTTCACATCCAGAGATCCAGACTTCAAATCCATCAATCTCCAGAACCTGTAGCAGTACCCAGAAAGCAGTGTTACATCCAGAATCCAGAGAGGCTAGACCAGCAGAGCTGACCCAGATCACTGTGAAGTGCCGAGGCCAGAACCGGAGTCCAGTCCAAAACCTGACCAGATCCGTGGCGAGGCCTATTTCAAAAATATATTGTCAGTACCTAGCAAAACTGTGCAGAACCAATCTCTTAGTTAAAATAATCTAATCCAAACTATTTTAATCTAACCAGAACTGCCTCCTAGAAGTTGTCACCTGTCATTTTTAAAAGCTGTCCCCTGTCATTTTCTAGCTGCAAGCTGTAACCTGTCGCTGTGGACTTTTAAAATTTCAAATCCAAAAAACAACCTTCACAAAATCGTTCATAACTCCGAAACCGTTTGGGCTAGGAACTTGGTTTAACTTTCCTCTGAAAGCTTAGAATCTTACCTTTCCAACAACCGACTTCCTACTCCTTATACTCACGATTCATGCATTCGTGAATTTTGCCGCGATTTGCGATTTGGCCCGATTTCTTTACTTGTAAAAAGATAGCTGCTTTTGCCTGAACTGCTAAATTTCGTTTGCCTCTTAAGAACCATCCCTGAATCATTGCTAGAGTGAGCCTGAACTCATATTAACTAGATACCACTCACCCTGAACCTCCTGAAGGAAATTAAAACCATTTTCAGCATATTCCTCACTTCATTGCCAGCACATATAAAAGCATTTTGGGCCTGTGTTTCAAACTTCTGTAGTATAAGCTTGCTGGGGTGAACTGAATTACATTTGATTGCATTTCTAAGAACTGTGTGCTCTCCTCTTCATTTCCTTACATTGCATAAGGGGGGGGAGTGGATTGCCAGAGAAAAGTGATTACATTGTTTTGTTGAAATCATATTGAGTATTTTCTGTATTGCATTTTCATTCAACATTACATCTATCTGAAACTAGATAAAGCATTCTCTACCACCTTATTCTTCTGTTCCTATTCCCAAGCGTGCTACCTCATCCTTTATACTACTTCTGAGTGACCCAATCAGTTTGTTAGTAGAACATTACCCATTGTTGTTAACTGCTCATGTTCTGAAGTGTGATATTAATTATTAATTTATCATATAAGTGTGATATATATATTGTTTAATTTTTCTCAAATAAGCCTTTCAAACTTGCAAAACAGAACTACTTCTTGGCTCAGTGGGGTCAGGGGGATTCCAAGAGAGGGGTGTTATATAGGGGTAGTCATCCAGAACTCATGAACTGGACATAAAGATATATCAATAAGGGTTTCCATTCAGTATCCCAGACTAGGCTTTGACTTAGCTGTAGTGTTGAATTGAATCCTCTTACACCCCCTTACAGTACATTTTTCTGAATTCTCTTGGGGAGAATGCCCTGCTCACCTTTTTAAAGTTATCTTTATATTATATACAGTTTTGACCACTATTTCTGCCTTAAATTGCTCAGAGGTGGTACCATTCACCATTATGTTTCCCTAAAATATCCTTTAGTGAGAAACCCCTGGATCCCTGTTTGCAGAATTCTTAGTTTGTCTGGGTGGTGGGGGAGGAAAGATGGGTGCTCAAAAATCTTGTGTTGGGGACATTTGTACTATGTGGTTGCTTGGAAGAAGGGGGCAGACACATTGAGGACATTTATGTGTTCTCTTTATTAAAATAATAGAATAAGGCCAACCTCTCCCTATAACTGAAGGGAATACCCTACCTATTAAAAGAAACTAAAGGTGCTTGTCAGATGTCAGGAAGTCCAAAGTAATTCTGTCCTCTGTCCAAGCTAACGCACTCTGTCCCTATCACTAAATAAAACTAAAGTAAAATAGGCCAAGCAAATGTCTCTTTGTCCCTTGGTATTCTCTGTATCCAGGTTTCTTGTTCTACTACATATATTTCTTAGTATAGTCCATTATGATAGTCTTTCTTGTTAGGTCTTGTAGTTCGTCAAGACAACTTTCAGTTCTTGACCTTTCTAGGGTCTGCTCTCGGTAGTAGGTTTCCCTGCAATAGTTTCTCCTCTTCTTGGTGTAACATATACGTTATTCACATTCTTTCTGTTTATGCTTTTGCAAAAGTATATTTACTTCTATATCCTTTTAGGCTTTCTTTCTCAATTGTACTATCTCTGGGACTTAGGGCTCTTCTATCCTCTTCAATGTATTTGTATTTGTATTTATTAAATGTATAGACACTTTACTCCAAAGCGCTTTAATGGTGAACCTTATCTTTCTTTTCCCATTATATGTTTTAGGATTTTTTTCTCACAAGCTTTAACTTTGAACACATTGCGTTCTTGCCCCTCTCCCCAGGGTTTCAGTTCCCAGTCTCTCGTAGTGCCCAACCTGGGTTGTTTTAATCACTTGTTGTTCGCTTCCCTTCTTATCTAGGCTCTTCCACAATATTTGGATCTCGGTACAGGTATGAGTTTCTCTTTTCATATATTCCTGGTCTTTCTTAACCAGATTATTTATTTTGTGTTCCCTTCGATTTTCACAGTTCCAATCATTCAGCTTTTCGGTTATGGTTTCATCCTTAAGACTGTGCAGAGCTACATCACATAAATAATGATTCTCTGGCAGCCTCCCGCTGTTTCCTACTCCCTGGTACCCCTCGTAATGTGGATAAGAGTTGCATGGCTTGGCTCCCGCTCAGGTACTGCTTCTCGCTCTCTTTGCTGTTCTTCAGTCTCCCATTCTCGGCTCAGCTTCTGACATATACCGTCTGCATACAATGGTGCTCAGAAGATGTTCCGACTTCCTGTCGTGGTTGTCTTGGCACTGTTCTGCTGGCATCCTGCCCACCACACTACAGACATGGTTGCGCCACTACCAAGGATCTTTTCTTCTCTTCTGGTTTGTATCACTTTCCTTGTGGTTCTGTACACTGTTAACCCTGCATCTCACATTCTGCTGCTCTACTCCTTCAAAACTGTTGTGCTCTGGGATGTACCTTGATTCTGCCTCCATAAGGTGTGATGAGGTCAGGAGGCTTCCCCTGTGTATCAGACTCTCCCCTCCTCCTTTTGCTCTGACTGGTCACAGTTAAATACACATCTTGAGTTCTTCAGACAGATTTCCTCCCCTGCTTTGCATTCAGCCAATCATGAAGCCTCCATAGTATTCTCCAGGGAAGAAAGTCACATATATGCGGCTATGGTAGTTTCTTCAGGAAGTTTCTCACAGGAACGCAAGTCCTTGTCCCCAAAGGGGAAGTCTCTCCCATGGAGGTCCCACTTTCCTCGACCCCTAAGGTGGTTTTACAGAGCAGGCTCACCTACGTGCCTCGCAGGGGGAGTTTCCACCTAGGGGAGAAGGGACAGATACATGTGATTCATCACACATTTAAAAAAGAAAAAGGGTTCATTGTTCCAGTACTTGCATGCTTGCAACCCAGAAGACAAAGGTGTGTGGCCTTAATTTATTTATTTATTTTGCATTTAAAGGAGCATGCAAAATCCCTAGGGTATCACGGCGCTAGTTACAGGCTGGTAACGAATGGTGAGAAATTTTAATTTAACATGTATGTTTTTTGTTTTTTCCTTCACACATGGTAAGACTACGATGCACTCAGGACAGGACAAAGTGAGTTCCAGAGTGTGGCAGGTGCTGCAAAGGAGCATGTTAAGATAGTCCAGCTAAGAGCCGATGGTGGCATGAGTGATGTTGAGGCAGTTGTCAGTGGATTAGAAGGGTAATTGATGGGTTTCGTGGCATACATGGCTGAAGGATCAATGGCATTGACATGGTGTGACATGCTCAAAGTGGTGTCTGAGTTGAAGCCAAGTGTCTTGACAACAAGAGAGATGTGGTTGGTGTTGTTGTAGATGTTGAACGATTGGTAGTCCGGGCCCAGTTCTGTTTTGTCATCGCTGAGGGATAGGAGCTGGGTGGTCATCCAGATTTGAATAGTTTCATGGATGGAGTTGCCTTTCAGAGAGTGGATGAGGATTTGAGTGTCATCAGCTTAGTTTGTGTACAGGATGCCTAGTGAGTCGAGGTGGTCAAAGAGAGGTCTGGTGTATATATTGTATGGAGGGGGTGAAACACTGTAGCCCTGGGCCCCACATGAGGCGGCAGTGGGGGTGCAGAGTAGTTGGCGGAGAAGAGGCTGGAAATGCAGTCAGCAAGGAAGGATGCAACCCATTTGGTGGCAGCAGTTGAGAAGGAAGCAGAGATGGTGAGGTGGCGACAGAGTGTTGCGTGTTCAACAAGATCGAATGCAGCAGACAGGTCATGGTTGCCGGTGTCTCTGGCATCGTCAAGATGATTCTTGAGGTCAAGCAGTGCTGTTTCTGTGGCATCCCTAGGGCAGAAGCCAGATTGGGGAGTGGTAAGGATGTGATTTTGTTCAAGGTGTTGCAGGATTTGAATGTAGGTAGCTCGGTCAATTATTTTGAGCAGGAATGGGACTGTGGTCATGGGTTGGTAGTTGGTGGGGATCACTGGGTCAAGTAAGTGTTTCTTAAGGAAGGGTGAGATCCAGGATTCTTTTAGCCATGTGGGGACTGAGCAGGAGGTGAAGGAGGCATTGATAATAGTGCTAAATAAATTTGAGGTAGCGGGAGGGAGGTCATTGCAATCCTTGATGAGTAGTGCAGGGGAGATGTGTCCTCTGCAGCGGGTGGGTTTGAGGCATTTTAGGATGTTGGCTACGTCAGGTTCAGTGACTAGGTGGAATTCAAAGAGGGGTGTGTGCTCTTCGTAACTGGGTGTGGAGGGAGGGGGATGTGGAGCTCATGGTGAACAGTTTTGATTGGATCTTGTTTCTTAGTAGGACGATTTTGCCTAGAAGTGCGTCCTGAACTTCTCCACACCAGGTGTTGTTCTTGGTCACAGAGGAGAAGGGATGCACCTGGGATTCAAGTTCCTGTAGGATGGTAAAGAGTTGGAAGTAGCAGAAGCTATCCGGTTGTTGTAGGCAGATGCTTAAGTAGCTTGCATAGCTATATTGTAGTTTCAGGAGAAGATTGAGAATTAGGATTTGTCCGCTGCTGAGGGGTGTTTGCGCCTGGCATATTTGACAGAGTGCTTGTCAGAGTATTTTTTTTTTTAGCGAGGTGAGTGTATTGATGGTAGAAGTTAGGGTCGTGTTGAAGGGGTTGACTAGGGCCTCTACATTGGTGGGGTTGAGTGGTTAACCAGTATAGGCTGGAGGTGGTTGCTGTAGAGGTGGCAGGTGCAGCGAGAGATGATGAGAGTGGATCAGTTGTGATTGGCTATCGGTTTGCTATGAGAGGAATAGTGAATGTGATTAGGTGGTGGTCCGACCATGTGCAAGGGGTGTTGGCAAGAACATTAGTATCACAGTTGTGCTCCAGTAACCAATCAAACGTGCATCAAGAGAGTGCGTGTGGGGTTGACCATTTTCGGGGAGAAATCTAGGTTAGAGGTGGACCTGACAGGGGTTGTTGCATCCTCATCAAGTTGGTCAGAGTATCCAAGGTTGAAATCACTTTGAGAGGTGGCTTTGGAGGTTTAAGATTGGTAATGAGGAGTTGAGTGAGCTTGTCTACAAAGGCGATGGTGGTACTCGGGTGGGCAGTAGATGATGTGACTGGTGATGATGGATGTGGGGGACAGTGTTCATTTGAATGAGAATTGACAGTTCTGGATGGGGTGGAGGGTATTTGGCAGATAGATAATGTACCTTTGTATAAAATGGCAACTCCACTGCCTTTTTGCATAACTCTGTCGTTTCTGAGGATGGCATAGTTAGATGGTATGGCGATGGATAGGGCAGGGACAGAGGCATTGTGGATCCAGGTTTTGCTGATGGCTAGTAGGTGCGGGATTTTAACATTAATGAGGTCAAGGATATCTGACACCTGAGCAATGAGCAAGTGTACATTGATTAGGGTGCACTGTTGTTAGCCAAATGTGTGACGATATAGTATTGGTGAGTACTAGTGGTGTAGTAGAGATGGAGATGGGGGCGGTGTGCTGGGAGCTCTAGTCCATTATTTTAAGTGGTTGTTACAGGTGAATGGAGGGAGTGGGATGGAAAGGACAGGAGTGCATGCATGTGAAGTGCGAGCTGAGAGCACAGGAGGTGGCGTTCATGTCCAGTTAGAGGCTTTGTAGGAACAATTGGGCACTTAGAGTGGGTGAGAAGGGAATCTGCAGTGGGTTGTATGTGCACTGACAGGCAAGTGGAGGAAGAATGAGTGCTGATGGGTTGTGCCATGCGGGAGAGTAATGAGGGGGAATTGCTGAGCATGTGTCAGTCAACAAGGCCTGTGGTCATGGAAAGTGAGATAATTGTAAGAGGCTTGAGCGTCTGAAGATAGGGGGATAGGAAGTAATTAGGTAGGAGAAGAGGGATTTAAGGGGGCACCTAAGGTGAATCACACAGTGCGAGCATGGGATCACACATCATGCAAACACTTACCTTTGGTTTGGGAGTAGCAGGCACCGTCTGGTTAAAGGGGTGATCTATGGCCGCCCAGGCCTAGACAGGATAAAACAGGCAAAGACCTTAAGTGTAGGTCATTTTATGGAAGACCGACTGCGCCTCCAGCTTGTTGTAGGGCTCCGGTATGAACCGGACATCAGCCAATCCTGGTGGAGAGTGGGAAGCCAATCAGGCAGGCTGTCTTGGGAGGCAGGGAGGGAGATGGGGAAGGCAGTGGCCATCTTTACCTGGAGCAAGTGCTCCGTTTCTGTAGGGTCTGCAGCAGAGGTCTCTGGGCTGTGTTGGATGGCACAGCTCCTCTCTTCCTGGGAGCTGCTTTGCTGGGCTAGAGTTTGTGCTCAATCAGTAAGTTGTTCCATGGTGCTGGGCCTTGGATGGATATCAAGTCCGGCCATGTCCTCACTTTATTGGTGTATTAATTGTCGTGGTTTATTATGCTGTCACTCTCAACTCATGGAGTTCCTTTCGCCCCAAGCAAGGTGGCACACAATAAAGCACATTTAATCTCTGGTTAACTCTTGTGAGGTCTCTAACCCGTCTCGCTCCCAACCCCAACAAATACCCTGTGTCACCAATGGACTAGGAAACAGGCCGGTGTATAGTAAGAATATGTATTTATTTATTTATTTAAGGTTTGACAAACAGACTAACATCATCCACCAATGCTGTGGCAACACCCAATATCACAACAGTAAATCTATTCTCCAAACAATAGAGATGACATTTTGAAGCATGCAGTAACAACTTAAAACAGTTTTAATTTCGATTTAACCATTGGAAAACATATACAATACAATACAGGGTCCACAGGAATTACTTAATTTGAAGCAATACTTTTCCACCAGCAACGCGCACCCTCCAGGCCTTAATTAAATATGACCACTTAGATTACAAGGCAAGGTGCAGGGAGTGAGAGCAAACTCGAAAAATTGTGTTTGGCTGATTTAAAATGAATGGGGATGAATGGGAAATTTCGTTTTTGCACCCTCCTCACTGACTTGAAAGGTAGTGTTTTGTGGATTACTTCTTTTTGGGATTATGTATGCCCCCCTTTATATGTGGAAATCAAAGATTTCAGAAACAGTCAACCAAGTCTGTATGGCTATGCCGGCTCTAACACCTTGGGCATGATCTTTGTTAGTTTTGAATTCTCACAACACTCATCCCATGATTTTCTACCTGGGAATTAATTGATTTACTTTAATGAAATGTGCTAATGATCTATACATGCTCTCTCCCTCCCTACAATTTTATGGAAAGGATAAAGCCAGGCAGTTCACCCAAAACAATGTGATTTCAACAGAGGGGGAGGTTGTCTAAGGGGAAATAAGATTTAATAAAGTGTGCTAAGGACTTATCCATTTTCACCCTCAACCCTCTTGACTCCCAAAGGGATAAAGGCAAGTGGCTCCCCACACAATTGATGGCTTTGGGATATCTACTTACATGGGACCTCCATGCTCTTTTCTCAGGAAGCCCTCCAGATTTTTAGGACCCTCTAGTGGTAGGCAGCTCACACCAGGCCTCTCCCACAGCAACGTCCCTCCAGACAGGCCTTTCTCAGATAGGGCTCCCAGGTTTTCAGGCAAGGTTTCTCTGATGGACTTGGTAGCTCTCCTTGCCTTTCTGCTAGTGGTTCCTCGCTATAGCCCAGCAGGAGGGTGTCTCCAAGAATGAAGTACAAAAAAGCCCTGATCTGATGCAAACTAGCCCTATTATAGCGTGGATGACACTGCAACATGGTCATAATTCCCACAGTCAGGATTGGCTAGCTTTCCCTCTTTGCCTCCCACTAAGAGGCCCACTGGCAGCTGATAGGACCAGAAGTTGGTAGATATGTATGATGTAGGCTGAGGGAGCATAGATACATAATTTCGTATTTCTAAATCTTTTATTCTGAAATATCTCGTAATGTAATAGCTCCCTTGGTCTTTCAGATAACCCCATTATGATATTTATATCTGAGTTCTATATTTTACGGTAAATCAGACCATACTAATTTCGACACACCCTTCCTGAGAGAAGCTATCATTTTTAAAGATTTTCTGCTGCGCCAAAATAGCTAAAAATGGGACTATCTCCAATGTAAACCTTATTTTCATGATCTACCCCTGTGCCAACTTTCCAATTCCTCAGGTGTATGAAAATGGCAAAATCATAATATTCCACATAACTTAAATTAAGTACATCTCAAAAAGTTTGTTTTTTACATGGTGCCAATTGGCTTTTTCTTCTGTGACCCCCGGCCGGCCCATAGAGCTCAGGTTTGCTCCAAAGTACTTTAAGACGAGATAGCTGCACCTTGAGATGGATGGGGGTGCAGATTTATTACTCCAACACCAATCAATAAGGACAACTCAATGGTTTGGCAAAGGGAGTCGGTTTATTGACAAGTACAAAAAAGGAGATTCATGGCAATCAGCAGTGATGCAATAGTACATCTCGTTTCAACTCCAACGAACTTCATTCAAACAATGACGTTTATGCTCAAAACTTGTAATAATTGATGTGTTACACTTGAAAATAGTTAACATGTAATTCTATTAGCTAGGAAAAGGTAACTTTAATATAGGTACTATATCTGTATATGGTAATGGAGTGAGGGATTGGGTAAGCACTGTCAGGTGGGCATTTAAGCCCTTCCTTCAAAAATGACTACTGTAGACGTCACTAAAAGTATGACATCCCATTGGTTCTACTACTATAGGACCCTAGATTATTTGATCCATTGTGATTGGGTTGGCACCAACCCAATGCATACATTTCCACTTTACTTAGCAGCATGCAGAACGGTCAGCCAGGTGCAGGATGCCCCCTCAGCTACCCGACCTTTCTCCAATTAAGGTTACAATCAATCATCACTTCAACAACTATGTGTCAATTATGTTGCTGCTCTCAATTTGTGCATTTAATTCTTATTCGGCTTGCCACCTGCCTAAGCTTCCTTATCTTGACCTTTCAGAGACAGGATATTCTGTTCTTAAGTTTCAATTAGATGTAGCTACTGTTTGTTCCTTCTATTGGTATGACCTTGGCTCTCCTGGCACGAGTTGCATCTGCTGAGTTTCGATTCAGCCATCTCTTCTCATTTTGCTAGAATATGAATCTTGTCTTGTTTGGCCTCTATTAATCTGAGTTGATTCTGCTTTTCGTGTAAAGTGGAATCGCACTCATAAGAATGTTCTTCTTTGAGGTAGATTATGTATAATGGCACTTGCCGTGCTATTCTTCTACTTAGCATAGCAAGCCACACTGTTTTCTTAGCTTTCTTGCGGTTCCAAGCATATGTACAGGTGTTAGCTGGTTGAATATCTTCATCCTGCTTAAAGCTTAAGCTTCTTTGTGTTTTAACATTGTTCTCTTCCTTTGGGTTCACAATATCTTTTATTCGTGGTGTTTCATTCTGTGTGTCATTTTTTGGTTGTCATTTCTTCTATATGTGAGTCTGTCCAGGCTCTCATGACGTCACCATTCATCTTCCATTAAGGCCTTTTTGGGTTTCCTCCGGGACGGTACTTAGGCAATCTTCATTTCGTCTCATTTGTTGGTAGTGTTTTCTGAATGGATACCTTACAGTCCATGGTTGTCTGGGTACTTCAATAGGTGTTGCTCTTCTGATGGGTACTGGACAGAACCCTACTGCGGCTCTCTGCTGGCTTTTTTGATCTTCATATGTGACATAATTTGGTGTGAACGTTCCTGGTACTTCAAAATGGCCGATCGGAGTGCAGGCTTTATTTGGGACCTCCTCTACAGCTTGATAGAACATACAATGTTCCTTTTGTTTAGGAAAAAACTGTATTCAATGTTTAATAAATGGTAATGCATTACATGTGTCAGTAAGTTTCATTTCTCTCAAGACATCAGACCAGCCATCTGGTTTACCTTAACCTTTTCCCTCCTTTGGCTTCAAAGCCTTGCTCAGTGCTTAATGAACAGTTTATGGGAAGCTTGACCTTAGCGTCACTTCTGCAGAACATGTTATCAGCAACTAATTGACAACCAGACAATCTTCTTGGTAGGCCCAGCCCCAAAAGGCCTGGAGTTCAGATTTCAATGAATCTTTGTTCAGAACTAAGTGCACTTTTAATGAGCAACCTGACCTTAAAGGTTGTTAATGTTGGTTCTGTTATCAGCTTTTCACCACAAATTCAATCTATTTCTTTGTATGTTTAAGCATATATTTGAAACCAGTCCTACATCCATAGTATTCATCAAACCAAAGGGCATCAAGTTCAGAATCCAGAGACACTTATTCAGTTCACAGTTCAGCTTAGAGGGAAGAAACAAGGGGCTGTTTACCATTCTGAAATGCTAGCATATTACATTTAACCACTGTGTGCCTGCAACTTTCCATACTGCACCAAGGCCTGTTGTCCAGACATACAATCTTTTCTTTATAAAACATTAGAACGGAGGTCAGTGAAACAACCTCTGTATACAAAATAGGCCATAGTTACATATGGAAGCTGTATTCAAATCTAAACCAAATGAAATAGGCCTTTCTTTGTCCATGCTGTCATTTTATATGGTGAAATCAGGTCTCTTTCCTCCTGATGAATGTAATCTGTCCTTGACTTTATTTCTGGATTGCAAAGGTCTTGTTCCTACTTTTTAGCTTCCAAATTCATCACTATTTCTTTTCATCCCATGGTCATTGCTGCAGTTTTTAAATCTGCCCATGTGTAATGTATTTCAATGTCCGATTGTTTGTAAAAAGTGAGTGTCTTTCTCCATTTGCACACTTGTCCATTGCAGTAAAATTTAACTAGGCCCATTTCTTTCCAAGCCACTAGGCCTTAGTCAGAAAAAGAAGTGTTTTGGACTGGCCGGTATTTCCCAATGGATGACATGAGCCAGCTTCACTCTTAAATACTGACCTGGCCTCTTTATTTCTGACATTCAGGGGCTATATTTTACCCCACATGATGTCTTTGTCATTTCGCTGATTTCAGTTGTTTGCACTCTTTAAAATATGGAATGTGCTTGTTTAGGTAAGTGTAGTTCTCCACCCAGAAGCACTTATGGGTACCAAAAAGTGTCTTAAAAGGAGCTCCGGAAGTCAGCATAAGCTGGGGACATGTGGCCATGGTTGTTTAATGCGAAATTGATTCTAGAAGCTCTGCTCATGACCACTTGAAATAGGTCAATGAGAGTTTTGGGATGTTTAGTGCTCCCAAGTAGACAGTGTTGAATTAATATTGCTTGCTTATGGCGAGAGCTTGGACCAATTGCACCTTATACTGTACATTTAAGAAGATGCTGATATTTATAGTAGTTGTAGTTTAAAGTGAGCACTAACTGTGTGGATTAGACGGGAGAATGATATCAGTGAGTTGATTATGAAACCTCATTTCTGGGTGTTGATTGAAACAACACGAAAGATGATACTGAGTGCACAGAGTGTTTCGAGGTATTACAAAGGTATTATTTTCTACAACAAAATTGTGGCCAACGCTGCTTTCTCCTGACACAAACTGCAGTCTGTTTTTCTGGCAACTGTCTATTGGCAGAGGAGCTGCAAAGCCTGCACATTCGGCAGAGCCTTGGCAGAGTTCACAGAGTGTTTCGAGTGTTTAGGATGTCAGGGGGTGTACGCTCTGACCCTATCGCAGCCCGCATTTCTACACTTAATCCACTTCTTCAAAGAGAGAGTGGAAGTAACTTCAGTGTAGGGGCATACACTGGCAACACAAAGGAGGCGAAAACACTGGAAACAGGTGAGTGCTTGTTCATTCATTTCTTATACTTGTGCTATCCGCTGGAATCATGCTACCACGAGGTAAAGATCTGAGCAAAGCGTGTCCCAGCCTCCTGTTTTTCCAAACACATAGGTGGTTGGACAAATGTCATCAAAATTGTGGAGCAGCAATTTGTTACAGCCAAGGGTAGGGTGGTTTTTAAGCATCAACAGCTGGGTGGAATGTTGGTTGGCGAGACCCTGGAGCTCCCAAATGCGGTAGATCATCAAACAAACCAGCACTCAAATATGCCACCATTTGCTCAAAAGGACAGGTCAATAGCGAAGAACATTTCCACAACACAACCAGCTCAAGTGGAAAAGAACGGAGAGAGGGGAGAGCTGGTCACGCAGAGCCTCCAAAAAGGCCAACACGAAGTGGCTGGTGTAGCCAACATTCTCCAACAGGAGAGGCTGACATCCCCAATGAACGACTTGGGAAATGTCCATGCCACCTTTTCGAGCCCCTTATTTCCAATACACAGCAGCGCAATGGAACCTGAGCCCCATTTCAATTTAACTGAGTGCCTAGCAATGAGAGAACAATTGAAATGATGTAGCGCACTGAAAAATAAATCAGGGGCATGGCTACAACACAGTCCGGCATAACAGAGCATACTGGACCCTACATTTGAAAGGGTTTGTTTAGACATGGAAGGGATCATGGAGTTAACACGACAGGCATGTATTCCAGGGTGCATTGCCCAGAAAGATTCAGAAATGAGGATGCATACAACGGAGTCATACTCGCAGCACGGAACATGCACATACATTTAACACCTCCTGTAATCCATCGGAGATGCAAGAGCAAAAACTAAATGACAATAAATGTTTAACTCCAAAAAAACATAATCCCTACGAAGGGAATCAAACATCCTACAGAAAATGGATACGCTAGGATCAGCATCAATATGAGCACTGCATTTGGTCCTGGAGTCGCTACTCCGCCTATATGACAATATAAAGGACACGGTGCAAGGTAATGCTAACAAACTAAACTCCTTGGAAAAAGTCATGATCCAGTTACTACTTATTCATTCAAGTCGAATGCCCGCTAAACAGAACCCATAATCCCACCAGTGAGTGAAAGGTTGGAAAATAGTCTGGGCAACAGCGTAACCGGGGAGTACACAGAAACATCTATATTGTCTGACTCACCGTCTCCTTTGGTATACATACATAAACAGCAAGATACATCCTGTGTGTAAGCAATGGGCCAAGCAGAGGAAGAAAGTACATCTCATGAGTTGCTGAGAGGTGGGTCAAAATCTCCATAAGAAAACAGAAAAATAAAAACCAAAGTAAGAAAACAAAAAAACAACCATCCTCAGAGCAGTTCAAGAAAATTCCTGGAAGGCCTAACAGCTGACCCACAAGCAGCTGACATCTTGTCAAAAAAGGTGCCAAAGAAAAAAGTATGTGGGAAGGGCAAAGTAGCTAACGAGGTCTCCAGCAAGAAACAAGCAAAAATGTCCACCTTATAGGGAACCCAGGAGCCACTTGTTGTTACAGAGGTGCTTATTCTGGCACCACTGCAAGAGGCCATAACTGTGGAGGAACCAACTACAGCTACATCTCATACAGCAGAAAGCAGCACCTTGGAATCACAGACATCCCAATTATTGAGGCCAGCAAACATGGGAGCTGGAACGAACATTGCTCTTGATAGTATTAACCCCCCAGGTGTTGGCAGAGGGGAAATCATACTGGCGCCTATTACTGAACAACCAGAAGAGCAAACATGAAAGAAAAACAGGTCTTTGATGGTACAGAGATGGGCTGGCAAAAAGCCAAATGGGGATGTCCATATCAACCACAGGAAAATAATAGAAGGCCTTCAAGTGTTTCTTTCTCCAAGTCTGATACAAATAGCAGACCCGTTGACCAAGTGTGGCTATTTTGGGAGTGATGACTTTCCTATTCTCTCTGCACTACATCTTCCTTTGTCCTCCTATGAACTGTTACCCTCCTTGGCCTTTACTACGGTGGCAAGGAGAGGCTTCACAATAAGGTGGAATACCAAAGCATGTAGATCCTTTATGGCAATGTGGGAATGGGAAGTGAAACTCTGCTAAATTAAAACATCAAGCATAAAATCTGTATTAATACACTCCTTCCAAAGGGCCAAATAGTGGGACCGTCTATACACATAAACAACTACGATAGCAGAATTCAGAAGACAAAGGCCTCCAAGAAACATGCTATCAAAACTTGCTTTAAAAAGTCGCCCACACAGTCATCCTACTTAGAGGCAAAGAGGAAAATCATACTCCAATACAAAAGGTCCCTTAAATTGATCAGGAGGGAGACGCATATAAACAGAAATCAGGAACTGGTTGGGAGCCTGAATGGAAATGATGCGTCTAACTTCTGGTCAATGATAGGAGATCAAATTAACAAGAAACATCGTTTAGTGGGGGAGTGTCATATTGAGGCACAGGTTTGGAAGCAATACATGACAGAAAAAATATTCTCTCCCAGAAAAGGAAGAGAAATGTATACTTGAGGATTTAGGGACTCAGGTAAAAGAGACATGCTATTGGGACTATGATGACATCTGCTGGGCAATTAAAAAAGCAAAAGCCTCGAGAGCCCCAGGCCCTGATAACATTCCACCTATACTTATCGAACAAAATCTTGATTTTTGGGCCCATCCACTTGGGGAACTCTTCAAACCTATTTATTACACTTAACCGGTCCCAGTCACATTATACCAATTTACAAGAAAGGAGATAAAACTAAACCATCAAACTTCAGGTCAATTGCCTTGCTGGATTCCAGTAAAATATTTGCGACTCTGCTGTTGAAGGAACTACACAGCAGACATGGCTAAATTCTGGGAGAAGGGCATCCCAAAAACAGGCTGGGAAAGGTGGTATTGGATTGGATGGTGTTTGCGGAAGACATTGATCTCTTTGATCTTACCACAATTGGACTGCAAACAAAATTGGCACTATTCCACACAAATGCGGTTGAAAATAATCTAACAGTCAACGGATCTAAATCAAGAGTACTAATCTTCTCTACCAAACGCAGTCCAAAAACCCTTTCCTGGAGCGTAGATGATCACCCTCTTATGCGAGTAAACTCCCTCACTTATATGGGCTATCCAGTTAGCATATCAACATCTAAGCAAACGGGGATCAAACTATCAAACGAAAATGAAAAATATGGATCGCCCTAACGTAAATAAAAAGGATATGTGGCCAGCTTTGCCTATTTTCCATGAAACCTCTAATCCAGTTCTACTTATTGCAAGTAGAACCAACCATTATTTACGGATTAGACATCATTCTAATAGATCTGAGTGAAAAATGTAATAGCATACAAGGTATGTTGTGGAAAAATACGTTAGTCTTGGCAAAATATGTTTCTAACTCTGTATTGAGGCATGAGTTTGGGCTGGATTCACTGGCCACCAGAGCCAAATGGAGGAAGCTATCTGACTATGCTAAGCTTCTTAACCTGCCAGACCAATCATTATATGAAGGGTGGGGCGCGGAGCAAACAAGCACCTTAGGTAACACTGTCACCAGGTGTAAGAAGGAAATGATTATTCTCTTGGGTTTAATAGGGTATTCGAAAGAAGAACTGGCTATTAATCCAGCCAGCACAGACAATAAGTTAGTTGAGCAAGACTGAGCAAGAGGAATTAGCCACTCATAGTCTTTACAGGCAATATGCAAAGCTGAACTATAAAAGAGAATATACATCTAAATACTTAGTTATTTTTCCTTGCCCAAGAAAAAGAAACATGTATTTGCATTTTCGTATAAATTAGCTCCCAACCCTGGAGAGAGTCGGTGGCTGGAAAATGGGGCAAGGAAACAAGGACTGCAGGTTTTATGATGAAGAAAACCTAAGAGAAACCACAGAACATCTGGTGATGGGTTGCACAGCTCTAAAGGAGGACAGAGCTAAACATCTGGGCATAACAATGGGCAATGAAGCTCTCTGCTTTAGCTTGATGGGAGGCGACTTACAAAGTTTGATACTGACCCTATGTGGGCTTCTTAGTAATATCACAAATAAAGCTCCAGTTATTAAATTCACGGGATGTAACTGATGAAAGCTAACTTAAGCTAGACCTTCCATCTCCCCCAGTCTACACCCCCATTCTTTCTTCCCTTGTCTTAGCGATATAAAGATTAAAACTGTGTGGCCATCCTAATATCAGTACAATAAGCCCCAGTGAGTAAATCCAAGGGACGTAAGTGAAGGAAGGTGTTTGTGTTAGACCGTCTCTATATATTTGGGGTTCTTTATTCTTCTTCTTTTTTTCCTTTTCTTATCCCTCTTGTTTTTCCTTTTCTCCTCTTTAGATTGTTTTCATGTTATACTTTTTGATGAAATGTACTTTCTTTTCTATATTTCTTTTTTCATTTAAGAAGAAATCTAATATGAATTATGCAATGTTGTTTTAAGCATTTTATACTGTGAAAGGTTTCCATGTGCTTGTCTGTGGATACCAAAACACAATAAAGAAATAAAATAAAAAAGGTGATACTGAGTGATGGGAAGAATTAATTTCTTTCTTACTCATACTGGGGCAGAAGTCATTTGCTCTTAGCGAGGTACTGAAGGAATGCAGTTAGAAATCAGCTGGAGGATGTTTGCGTCATTATTAACTGTGAAGATCATTTCGGTCTCGTCAGCATAAAGGTGAAGTGAGTGGGTCATATGTTCAAGGATGGATGCCATGCAGTGCATATAGGCAATATAAAACCAGCGTGACAAAGCTAATTATTGGGCAATCCACAAGTAACCTGCACAGAAAAAGGAGGGACATGGTATACTGTCATGTGAGATAATTACCATATAACAAAGGATTTGAGCCACCTAAGATGTATGTCTTAAGACACAAAAGAGAATGTACTCTATTGATTAAGGGCCGTGCTGTGTGTTATATGCTGCTGGAATGCAAAGTTGCTGGTTGGTAGTTGTCGATATTGTTCATTAGGGACTCTTTCATGTCAAGCAGAGATGGCAGCATGTTCATTATGCACTGAAAGGTAATTTTTCTATCATGAACAAGGTTATTTGTTTTGCAGAAGCCTTTAAGATGTTTTGTAGAAAGTGTTTTGAGTTCAAGCATCTTTGTGAGGAAAGTTGCACATTTGCTTGAAGTTGTCTGGTACTGAGAAATCTGACATTAGTTTCTTAAAGAGTGGCATACGTCCATGAGGTTCAGGGACAAAACCAATTTGAAGGGGGTTGTTGCATTATTTTGAAATGAGGAGAGAGAATGTAAGGCTCAGATTTCTCCTACATGAAGATGTGCATGGGTGACATGGTGCCAAAGCAGCTTTCATGTTCGACACCAGTTTGATGGTTTCTTCTGCGATGGTGTGGAAAGAAGGGAATTTTGTATGTGTGGGAGGACAGCTCTCTCTCTGTGGGAGGGTAGGTATTATTAGATAAGGTAGAGGATTGTCTTGCATTTTTTTTATTTTTTTATTTGGTTTATACAAAAACCTTTTAAAAAATATTCTAATTCTATTCACAATAAAAACAAAAAGAAAGACTATCAAAATGCAGCCTTCCTTCTCTAGTCACTAGCATAGCTATTCAGCGCAAAAAAAATGCGGGAAAGCGGAATAAAGTAAATTTTAAAATGTGCATTTGCTAAAAAGCGCACAGAAGAAAAGAAAGAAAAAAGAGAAAAAAAAGAGAAACAGGAGCAAGATGGTCAATATAGGACACAATTGGGCCTCATTACGAGTTGGCCGGTAAAAACGGGTCCATTACCGCCATGCCGGTAAAAGCGGGTCCGTGCTCGTATGAACCCGCTAATAGCGGGTGATTACGAATGCGCGAGCACACGCGAGCCCCCATGCCGGTAATGGTAATACCGGCATGCTGCTAAAGGCCCTCCAACCCCCCTATACCGGCATCGCGGGACCCACCTATAGCGGTACCGCCTCATACCAACCCCTAAATACCGGCATGGTAATACCGGCATGGTAATACCGTGTTCGCAAAAAACTGACCCGGAAATTACGTCATCGCGCAGGAATGGGAAATGGGCCGGCGGCCATCTTTAAAAACACAATCCATTGCCATCCTCCCAAACCACCAGTTCTTTTGTGTTGTGCTGTGGCAGAATAGAAGCAGGATGTCCAAGTCTACCAGGAAGGCGACCCCCAGGAAGCGCAAACTGCGTTTCTCAGACGCTGAGCTAAGTATGCTCGCTGACACCCTGGCCCAGCATGCGGACACCATCAGGAGCACCGACATGAAGCATGCGGCCCAGACCAAAAAGAAGGAGGTGTGGCAGGAGGTCGCACAGAGGGTGTCGGCAGTGGGAACCACCCCAAGGAGTGTGCAGGACTGTCGGAAGCGGTGGGATGACCTCCGCCTCAGGGTGAGGAAGATCCTGTCGGAGAACAGGAGGGCCGCAATGGCGACAGGCGGAGGCCCACACTTCCCAGTGAAGTTGACGGCATCGGAGGAGACAGCCAGTACCTTTGTAGATCCTGAATCCATAGAGGGAATCGGAAACCAGGAGGTGGGCGCCGCATCATCCACAGAAGAAGGTGAGTGTGTCACGCACGGCGGTCGCTGGCAGCTGTGGAGGCGCTGGCAGTGGAGCGGCCATTGACCTAGCCGTCACGCCGCCCGCGCTTTCCTCGGCTGTGGTCTAGTCTTCCAGCCATCCGACCGACGACATACATTTAACGAGCGCCAACCCGGAAGCAAGCGCGTTGCAACCTTTTCGCGATAGGCTTCCGGGTTGGTACGCTCCAGTCCTTACCTTCGCGGCATTTGCCGCTCTCTCTCTCTCCTGTATACTGGCTGACTTTCTAATTGCTCTCAGCTCCCCGCTGCTCTACTTTGGCTCTCTTGATCTCTCTCCCTTTTTTCTCCTAGTCCTCCTCCCTCAGCCCATTTCTTTGGCTTCCCAGCTTGTAACATTGTTTCCCACCTGATACAGTCACATTACTCTACTTACTGTGGTTTTGTTAATCGGTTAAAGTTACTCAGTTCTCACCTTGTATCCTGCCGCCATCTTCATCAAGGAAGGGGTTTTTTGTGCCTCAAGGCTTTTTCCCCTGAATCGGTCTGCCCCGGTACGGGGGCCCCCTTGGCCCCGTGTCAGAGGGGCAGGGTGGCTTCCTCTCGAGGCAGACCTCATCCACACTCCAGGGAGGAGGCATTAAGAAAGAAGAGATTCGGACTCGCATCTGACGAGGAGACGACAGGTGAGCAGGAGGGTGTAAGGGGCACTCCGAAAAGAGGGGTGAAATTGATGGAATCCAGGAGTGAGCCTGACAGTTTGCAACGCCAAGAAGGGAAAATGGCCACCCCAGAACAAATACAAGAACTAGTGGCCGCAGTCCAGGCCATGAACGTAGAACTACAGAACGTGAAGGCCGATAATGCAGTCTTGAGACAGATGGTCTCTACTCGGGAACCTAGGGATTCCGACTTACCTCCTATGGCCCTATCCTCGGGCAAGTTCGATGGAACTCCGAAGCGCCTCAAGGAATTTCTGGAGGCCTGCTCCATTTATTTCGCCTTTAGACCTCAGTCGTTTCTCAATGATCACACCAAGGTGGGATTTATGATATCCAATTTAACAGGGAATGCCTTAGCCTGGGCAGCCCCTCTAGTGACCAACAATAATCCTATAACCAGAGACTACGGGGGTTTTTTGGCCTTACTGCATCAGACTTTTGAACAGCCTGAAATCATACATGTTGCGGCGGAAGAACTCTTGGATGTGCATCAAGGTTCCAGTGATTTGCTGACTTATATCTCCACTTTTAAACGTTTGGCTTCAGAGGCTGGATGGCCAGAACGGGCTCAGTACACGATATTCCGCCGGGGTTTGAAGGAGGAGATAAAGGACGAACTAGCAAGGATAGCCCGCCCCACCACCCTGTCTGATTTATTCTCCATTGTTACCCAGATTGACTATCGCCTCAGTGAACGCAAGGCGGAGAGGAAGAAGCAAAGAACCCCTGGCCCCTTTCTACCGAGTGCCCACTCATTGCCCTCCCTGCCTCATTCCAGTAACAAGGAAGAACCGATGCAAGTGGGGTCCGCTAGATCCTCCTTGACACCTGAAGAGAGAAGACGTCGGAGGGATGCTGGCCTCTGCATGTATTGTGGATCAGGCGCACACCTACTTCGGAACTGTCCAGAAGTACCGCCTAAACGGTCGGGAAACGAACAACCTCGGTACTAAAGGGGACGAGTAACCGAGGTCAGAGCGCTAGTCCCTATGTCACTATGACGGTAGCTCCACACCCAACCAAGTTGGACTCTCGCCTCATGGCCGTTCCTATCCAGTTGGAAACTCCGACAGAAGTACTTACCACCATGGCCTTGGTGGATTGTGGTGCCGCAGGGGTGTTTATGGATACCATGTGGGCACACCAACAAGGACTCCCTCTGCTTAGACGGGATGAATTCCAGAAGGTAGAAGGGGTAGATGGTTCCCCGCTTTCATCAGGGCCTATTACCCATTCCACGGTATCATTAAATGTCTGCATATTCCAACATTCGGAACAGTTACAATTCGACTTGATCCGAGCAGCACATTTCCCAGTAATCCTTGGGATTCCATGGCTGAGGAGGCATAATCCGCTCATCGATTGGGCGCAAAACACCATGGCCTTTACCTCCTCATACTGTAAACAGAATTGTTCAGTTCATTCCTCACAAGAATTGGTCCAAATCCTTACTCCCCAACAAGAAGGAGTGAATGAGATTTGTAAGGTTCCCCCGGAGTTGGCCGAATTCACAGAAGTCTTCAAAGACAATCTTGTCTTGGATCTACCCCCACATAGGCCGGAAGACTGTGCCATCGAGCTGGTACCAGATGCTCTGGTTCCGTTTAGCCGCATGTTTTCTTTGTCTCTACTGGAGAAGAGGACTCTTCGCAATTATTTGGATTCTCATTTGACCAACGGCCTCATTCGTCCTTCCAAATCTCCGGCTGGAGCCTCTCTATTCTTCATACCTAAGAGAGGTTCCTCTGAATTAAGGCCATGTAATGACTATCGGGGTCTGAACAAGGTCACGGTTCGTGACCGCTATCCGATGCCTTTGATAACAGACATATTGGAAGCCGTCCAGGGTTCTACCACCTTCTCTAAGTTAGACCTTCGGAGTGCCTACCACCTGCTCCGAATAAAGGATGGGGATGAATGGAAAACTGCTTTCCGGACTCCGTTTGGCCTTTTTGAGTATCGAGTGATGCCATTTGGCTTGGTTAACGCTCCTGCCATATTTCAACGCTTCATGGATCGCCTGTTTTCTGATCTGTTATACCTCAGTGTCATAGTATACCTGGATGACATCTTAGTTTTTTCGAAGTCCACCTCAGAACATGCCTTACATCTCCAGACGGTCCTACATCGTTTACAGTCGCAACATCTATTAGTCAAACCCGAGAAGTGTCTCTTCAATAGGTCTTCCGTTCCATATTTGGGATACATTCTTTCCCAGGAAGGTATCACCATGGACCCGAGGAAGGTATCTGCCATCCTGGACTGGCCCACGCCCACCTCTTTGAAAGACGTCCAACGGTTCCTAGGTCTGGCCAACTTCTACAGGAAGTTCATCAGCCAATTTTCGCAGATTGTGCTGCCCATAACCTCTCTACTTAAAAAGGATGCCAAACCTTTTCTCTGGTCGGAACTAGCTGATCAAGCCTTTATCGATCTCAAAAGGAGATTCTGTTCTGCTCCTATCCTATCTCAACCAGATCAAGACCAGCCTTTTATAGTCGAGGCCGACGCCTCTGCGAGTGCCTTAGGTGCTGTACTCCTTCAACTGAAGGATGGCAAAGAACATCCAATTGCATATCTTTCCAAGACTCTTTCCACAAGTCAACAGAACTACTCTGTTATCGAAAAGGAACTTTTGGCTCTCAAAGTGGCCTGTGAAGAATGGAGACACCTGCTACAAGGCGGAACGCATCCATTTACATTACGTACCGACCATAAGAATCTGAAGATTCTCCGTAATATGGAATGTGTCAATTCAAGGCAGGCTCGCTGGGCGCATTTCTTCAGCCAGTATGATTTTACCATTACCTACATTCCGGGCACCCAAAACAACGTGGCAGACGCCCTGTCTAGAAGTCGGTCTACAGACTATCACTCTTCCTCCGTTAGCCACCCTATGTTTCCCCGAAATAGGATCGTGGGGATAGTTTCCTCGTTCCTGCAAGAGACTAAGACAGTAACCAAACCTAATTTGGCAACCACAGTACCCGGTGACTTACGTTCACAGATCCATTGGTCTGAGGGTCTTCTACTGGTGGGACAGCGTCTGTACGTTCCCTCTAAGTCCTTACAGCATAAGGTTCTGGAATGGGGTCACAACCATGTAACCGCAGGGCACAGGGGAATCCGAGGTACCTTAGAACTAATTTCTCGGTCCTTTTTTTGGCCTTCTCTCTCCCGAGATGTAAGGCAACACTGTAAAACGTGTGTTGTGTGTGCCCAAAATAAGAACTCCACCCACAAACCCTATGGGTTGCTTCTGCAGCCGGACTTGCCTAGCCGACCATGGTCCCAAATCTCTACCGACTTTATAGTGGACCTGCCCAAATCCCAGGGGTCGACTTGTCTCATGGTTACAATTGACACGTTCACCAAGCTATCCCATTTTTCCGCATTGCGAGGAGTGCCGTCAGCCACCGAGATGGCCGATGTCTTTCTCAGGGACATTTTTAGGCTCCACGGACTTCCTGACAAGATCATTTCTGACCGGGGTAGTCAGTATACATCTCGATTCTGGAGTGCCCTGTGTCAACGGTTAGGAATAGAGAGGGCTTTGTCATCAGGCTTCCATCCTCAGACCAATGGTCAGACGGAGCGGCTTAATGCTTCTCTCGAGCAATACCTTAGGTGTTATGTCAATAAAAATCAGGACAATTGGGTGAGCATTCTGCCCACCGCCGAATTTGCGTATAATAACGCTGTGCACTCGGCAACGGGACTCAGCCCTTTTTTTTGTTCTTATGGCTTTCATCCTCGCAGTATTCTCCCAGTATTTTCCTCACCTACTAATATACCCACCATTGAATCCACTCTGGATCTAATAACTACAGCCAACACTACAGCTCAACAGAGTTTAACCTCGGCTAGACGCAAGTACAAAGACCTATCCGATCGAGCTCGTTTACCCTGTCTTGACTGGAAGGAGGGCGATCGGGCCTGGTTATCTACTAAATACTTACCTATGTGGGTACATCCGACCAAACTAACGCCCCGATATATAGGACCCTTCAAGATAATCAAGAGGATTAACCCAGTGGCCTTCAAATTACAACTTCCCAAGTCCATGTATCGGGTGCACCCAGTCTTTCACTCCTCCCTTCTCCGCCCAGTAGATCCAAGCACCCCAGTTAGGAAGACTACAGGGCTATTGGGAAATCCCAAGTCTATACCTGAAGAATATGAGGTATCTGCCATCTTAGATTCCAGATATCGCAAGGGTGGGTTGGAATACCTGGTGTCATGGAAGAACTATCCCAGTTCAGAGGACTCCTGGGAGCCCAAGTCACATGTACATGTGCCTAGGCTTGTCAAGCGTTTTCACCGGACACATCCAGGGAAACCCGGTGGGTTCGGGTCTGGAGGGGGGTATACTGTCACGCACGGCGGTCGCTGGCAGCTGTGGAGGCGCTGGCGGTGGAGCGGCCATTGACCTAGCCGTCACGCCGCCCGCGCTTTCCTCGGCAGCGGTCTAGTCTTCCAGCCATCTGACCGACGACATACATTTAACGAGCGCCAACCCGGAAGCAAGCGCGTTGCAACCTTTTCGCGTTAGGCTTCCGGGTTGGTACACTCCAGTCCTTACCTTTGCGGCATTTGCCGCTCTCTCTCTCCTGTATACTGGCCGACTTTCTAATTGCTCTCAGCTCCCCGCTGCTCTACTTTGGCTCTCTTGATCTCTCTCCCTTTTTTCTCCTAGTCCTCCTCCCTCAGCCCATTTCTTTGGCTTCCCAGCTTGTAACATTGTTTCCCACCTGATACAGTCACCTTACTCTACTTACTGTGGTTTTGTTAATCGGTTGAAGTTACTCAGTTCTCACCTTGTATCCTGCCGCCATCTTCATCAAGGAAGGGGTTTTTTGTGCCTTCAAGGCTTTTTCCCCTGAATCGGTCTGCCCCGGTACGGGGGCCCCCTTGGCCCCGTGTCAGAGGGGCAGGGTGGCTTCCTCTCGAGGCAGACCTCATCCACACTCCAGGGAGGGAGGCATTAAGAAAGAAGAGATTCGGACTCGCATCTGACGAGGAGACGACAGGTGAGCAGGAGGGTGTAAGGGGGACTCCGAGAAGAGGGGTGAAATTGACGGAATCCAGGAGTGAGCCTGACAGAGTGATCCATCACATCCGTGTAGGCTAAACCATGATGTGGCACAAGTGACGTGGAAGTGAGACTAGCCAAGGCAATACATGTCCCAGGCCCACATCAACATATCCAGTCAAGAATGTGTGCCACACCCTGCTACACACACATTCTGAGTGTCAATCCCAATCCCACCACAAGTGCAATATGACCCAACCGTGCCCATGGAACTCACCACATATCCACCATACCAATGCCATGCCACCAGCCATGCATTGATTGCCCACATGCCCCCTCAGAACACCAACTGCCACACCCCTAAAATAATTTCATGCATGAATGTATGAACATATCACGCAATGGATTATCGCTGTCATGTGACACCATCACTGATGACCTGCATCTCTTCTATCCCCCATGCACCGATGAGGAAGATGGCATGCAGGACAGGGGTGCAAGTTCATCCACTGCACGGCAAGGGACCAGGGCCACCGCCACCACCCAGCCCAAGAAACTGCCCAGAGCAACAGGCAGTGTGCCACACCGGGCAGTAACCCTGCAGGAAACACCTGCACCCACTGTCCAGCAGCAGCCACCCACAACAGTGGGAGGCGTTTCTAGTCTTGCTCCGCCAACCACCACGGATGTTGTGGATGCAGAGGTGGAGAATAAGGGTGACATCATGTCCGGCACACCCACCCCAAGCCCCATTACCAGCATCCCTACCCCTTCAGAGGCAGAGAGCATGTACGATCCCTGCCTCCACGACTCGGACCTTGATGAGTCAGACATATGCCTCTTTGAGGAGGAGTGTGCCCTGGACATGGGCAGCACACAAGTGCCATCCACCACCCTGCCTACCACCACCCTGCCTACCACCACCCTGCCTACCACCACCCCAGTCACCAGCACTCCTGCAGCCAACGACTCCTTCGAGGCTTGCCTGTCAAGGGTTGAGGCACAACAGGAGTCGATGCTTGAACTGATGCGGCATCAAATATCAGATGGAAATGACTCCATGAGGGCTATTGCCACTGCCATCTCAGCCAACACTGCCGCTGTTGGGGCATCCACAAGTGCCATGAGGGAGTGTCTGGGGGCACTTACGCAGGCCCTGCTTGCAGACCTGCCTCATATGCAGCGCCCACGCCTTGGGGCAGGCATGGGACTGACCATCGACACCTCCACTGCCCCGACCCCTTCTACCTCGGCCCAATCGAGCCCTGTGCGGATCACGCGGAGGAGTGCACAGCGCTTGACCATGGCACCCCCGGATCCCAAAAAACCAAAGAAATAGAGTGGGCAGAAAATGACATTTGAAAAATGTACGTTGGTCAAGGGACCAGTGTTTGTTGTACATATGGGGACATTTGAGGGGTTTGTAGGGTGGGTTAGGGAGTTTACTTGGGTATTTTTGAGGTTTGTAGGGTGGGTGAGGGAGTTCACTGGGGGTTGTGAGGGGATTATGTTCACATTATCACGTGTCTGAAAAATACCTGTTGTGTGCAAGAAAATCATTGGCTGGACATACTTCTTTTTGTGCATGTACATTTAATGTGTGATGGTGTACAGTGGGGCACTTCTGACAAAACAAGTGTGCATGTCCACATGCAGCCAGTGGGTCACAGGCACATTACTTTCATGGTCCTTGCGTTTCAAAAGTATTCGTCAATTAGTGCTTGGCGTACAGCATGGCCATCCCATGCATCACGTACTGACAGCGGGGCTCCTTCGCCTCCGTCTCCATCCCCTTCATCCTCACCCGGCCCATGCATGTCAATGTCAGGTGGCAGTGGTACATTCCTTTGGACGCACATGTTGTGCAGCATGACACAGGCCATGGTGATCTTTGCCACCTTCTCAGGTCTATATAGGAGTGCCCCACCAGACCTGCTTAGAGAGCGGAACCGCGCCTTCAACAGGCCAAAGGTCTGCTCATTCACAACAAGGGTATGAGTGTGCACACGATTGTACTCCTCTTCATGGCTGTTCTGCAGGTTCCGCACAGGGGTAAGTAGCCACAGCCTCAAGGGATATCCTCCATCACCTGCAGGCAGATACAAATAGGTGTGTGTCACTCTGAACCGCCAACTTCAGGGAGCACAGTCATGGCAGCAGCTATTTGGTGTGGGCATGCACATGTCCCAGTACGTGTACAAAATAGTCACCTATATGCAATGTATACTGTAAAGAGGTGCGGTACACTGTATGGGGTTCAACAGATGATGCAGGGAGTAATCATGCATGCTCTGGCAGATGTGCAGTGGTAGTGCAACAATGTTTAGCCTCCATTTCATGATGTGTATTCTTTACTATGCATGGTCACACTAGCCACATTGCCACAGTTGCCATCCTATTCAGTCATGCATTGCTTGCCATCACCATGGTGCCCTGGTTGTGCCACTTACTTGTAGTCATCCATATGCATTATTTGGGATATGTGGCCCAGTAATGTGTCATGTTCCGTTTGGCTAGTGCAGGTGAGGTTTGTTTAGATCTGCATGCATTCTCCAATCACTGGCTATTGCCACCCAGGTGCACTATTCCCCCCCTTTCCCACCCTGGTGAACTATCCCCCCTTTCCCACCTGGGTACACTAGCCCCCCCCCTTCTGCAGCCGCACACATCAGTACCGCACAGCATGGCCATGGGCTTGTTGTGCAACTCACAGAGCAGCCAGGCACGTGGTCCAGCATGCGTGAGAATGGTGGTTGTGAAATGGCATGCAGCTGGACAACTGTGTGTTGATAGGTGCCTGTGGCCAGGAAGTGTAGCACAGACACCACCTTATGTAGTGGGGGGTGGCAGTGCGTATTTCTATGTGGCTGGCAATGTCGTTCTGTATCATGTCCACTATGGTGGTGATGGTGTCACGGTCCAACCGGTACAGGGTGTGGATCTGCTCAGGGGTTAGGTTGAATGGGCTGGGTCTGGTGCGAGGGATCGCTGGCTGCACTGGTGATAATTGCTGGGCCTGTCTCACCCTCCTTCTCCTCCTGCGTCTCATCTGTGCTGCCTGTTGTTGCTGATGTAGTTGTTGTTGTTGCTGTTGTTGCTGTAGTTGTAGCAGTATAGGCATGTCCTCCAGCGCCATGATTGCAACTGCTAGTGGTAGCATTTTGGTGTAGGAAGGGGGGTGGTGTGTAGGTGTGCTCCTTTTGTTCTGGGCCACTCAACATTGCCTATACCTGTGGGGGGGGTTGTGGTGTGTGGGTGTTCTCAGTTTATACTGGCACAGCCTCCATTGACTCCACCTGTGGGGATTGTATGCACCTGTGGCAGCTGCTTTTTATCCTGCTTGCTGTTTGCGGGTGGTCCGCGATGCCTGTATGGCCGGCATCGTGCAGCCCGTGATTACCGACTTCGCGATGCCGGTATTTACATGTATGCGTGGGTTGGAATTACCCCCTATTACCGACAAGCTGGTATTTGCTCTCTGAATGTGCGCGTGTACGCGCCTATGCCGCTATTACCGGCACCGTTGTTTAGTGTGCCGCTAATACCGGGTTTGCGGGTCGGAATGCGACGGGACGGTAAACGATGCCGATATTACCATACCGGCATTGTTTCTTGCCTTACCGGCATACCTCGTAATGAGGCCCATTAACTAATGAACACATGGGGGTCTAGATCCCTCTCATGTATTACTTCTATAAGGAGGACATTTTCCTGGAAGAGAAATTTTCAGGGAGGGACCTTTGCCTTCTTCTTGCTCATCACGATGTCATACTTCTCGAGAACTTTTATCACTGCTGTTGTCAGAGAGCTCGGATTGTCTTGCATTTCTTTTCTCCCAAAACAAAAGATGACAATTTGTTGGATAACCCTGAGCAGGATAGAAGGGTTGCTTATATGTAATCTAGAGTTGCGAGTGTTTACAATATTGCCATTTATTTGTGACTTTTACACCGCAGTTAACATAATATTATGATTTCTGTCAAATTATGGCTTTTTGGTATCCACTGAGGTAAGAAACCTACATAGACCAAAAGAGGTGGACACGGCAGCCTTAAGCATAGCTCAGTGGTCAGTCATTATCCCTCACATGGAACAGGGCTCCATCCACTTACCCGATCCTCCACTGGAAAAGAAAATACTCATTTTGTGTTTGAAAAAACCCAGGGAAATTGACTTGCAAAACACCCAGTTGTTCACATTTCTGTTACTGAACTGCATGAATCAAAACCTAGTTACTGTGGTATGTAATTTTGGCTCCGCAATCATAATGTGAGTGATTGCAATTTGTTCTCAAGATCAAAGAAGTGCATCTGTGATTGTGGAGCAAATATTTCTATAACAAAAATACTATTTATAAAAGCCCAATGACATAGTCGTTTTAAGCAAGTAAGGCTCTCGGAATACAAATTGAGCAGTATCTAAAAGATCCTCATTTAGTTTGACAGCACAAGGTCCTTGGATGTTTTCCTTTTGTTGCCTGTGTCCAATCAGAAAATGTTTCATATTTGAATGTGCAGAGTTGCCAGCAGTACAGCAGACTCACAGCAAACAGTCAAATAAGTTCTATTGCAGCATGGAAATGTGAACACATTACACAGTACACTTAGCTCTACAAACGAAATGATTCCTACGACATAAATATATAAAGAAAATCCAACGTTACATCTTTAACACACATAAAATAAGTACTTGCAGCAGCAAATCATTAATTAAAATCTGTGCAGCAACCACTAGTATGAAAAAACGTTCTATGTGGTCTACCTTATGTGTGTCAGGCTGCTTCGATGAGCTAACAGTAAGCAAACAACATATCATTTCATAAAAAAAAAGAAATCCGCAGTGCCTCGAGCAAGATTAATTTAATTATCGGAGCAAATGGTACTGTATCTTCTATAGGGTCAATGCCTTTTCCAAATAATCAGAATAGCAGTCAAATATCACTATGCTCTAACATTAATAGGTTGGGGCAGTGGTTAGCAGGCTAGTAATGGCTTGCTAGTACAAGGTGATAGGCCAGAGAGAATCAAGAGTCTTCAGCCCCGATCTGGTAAGCTTGTCCCCTAGACATTAATGTTGTTAGCAGCTTGGGAAACATTACAGGGTGTTTATGGCTGGGTTTTCTTTACAGGAAATTGACAATGTGCATACCATGCATACTGATTTCCTGTACAGGACAACTACAAACCATGAAGACCAGTGGAAATAGTAAAGGGGAGTTTGTTTACTCTTTCCAATGCTGTGCAGCACACACCCATCAAAGAGGAGGATGATGACAGAAGAGCACAGAAGGGCAGTTAAGTAGTGAGGTAGGAGGGTGTGGGTTAACAGGATATCTGAGTGGGGAGAGCAATGGGAGAGTCAGGAGGCAAAGGCAGACCAGTGAAAAACAACACCGACCACAGGAGAGGCACTGGTCTCCGGGATGGTATGCAGACTTTGTTTGCCAAATCTAGCTTGCATTCCTAGCCACCTGTTTGAGTGCGGCCTCTCACACAGTTGCTAATGTGTAATGTGGTGCAACGTGGCCTTGTACAGCTCACCACCATCATTTTGGTAGCTGCATTGTGTATTGATCTACAATAAAAGAGTGGTTGTTCGGATGTTAGTGTGATAGATCCGGTGACAGATATGAATTCCGAGGTGTTGATGCATATTGGCCAGATGTACCCAAGTCCTGTTTCATAAGACGTTTTCGCTGGATGGGAGAGCCCAATATTAGTTAATTGAAAGGAAAAAGTGCAAGACTTGGTTAACCTCTGGCATGCAGGGATGTCATTTCACCACACGACCCTTGACCCCCGATGACATCACAGGAAGTGATGTCATTTGACGCTCATTCCAAAGTGATATTGTGGGAAGCGATGGAACACAACCTTTCACCCGTTAACAAAACAGGATGCAGTATCACATAGCATAGCATTGTACACTACGAAAAATAGGGTTACGAAATCACTATAATTTGATGTACATTTTATACAAGAATGGATCGCCATATGTATCGTTAAGATCAGTGTGTTTAGGCCCATATTACCAAATTACTGTGAATGCATGCAGACGTCCATGACCAAATGATAATGATGTGCTATTATATAGCACTTACGCTTAAGCGCTTTATATAGAAATAATATACACCCAATATCACCCAACCTGTGTTGGTACTCATTTATTGACCTCAGAAGGATGAAAGGCTGAGTTGAGGCATTTAAGAACAGACTAAATCAGTGACTCACCACCTGAAGTGTCCCTGAAATAAACCTTTAATGAGTCTAGCAATTATTGTATGGAATTCCAGAAAGACACATTATTTGGTATTCCTATTCTTTCTTATTTACAGTCAGTGATGAAAGTGTTAGACTTGTGGCACTCCTGTTCTTATTTTTCTTCTTAGTTTTAAGGGCCCTGAACAAGAAAGCCAATCACCCCAGAACTAAAGAGCCACAGCCCAGGAGCTTGCATCACAAAAAAAAATATATATATATATTTTTTTTCTAGTGGTTGCAAGGGAGACCTCAGAGGTCGCAGTTGCGACCTCTGGTGACCCCTAAATGACGTCCCTGCTGGCATGGTGTGGGAATGACAGCACTTAACTTGTGAGCTGTAAAATTGTTCAGTGAAGATTAATGTGGAATTTGTTGGTATATTTCATATGTGTGTGAGGTGACTGCATGAGTAGTGTAAGGTGGTAAGAGATGGAGAGGTGAGTCATTTAGTTTGGGGTAAGAGTGTACTGGGATTAGAGAGGACTCAAGTCATAGGCCAAGTTATGCTACATTTGAACTGTTGGAGGTGACTCCTGTTGTTGATCTGGTGTGTCAACTTTTTCATGTTGTTGTCAGTCAGGATACAGAGTTATTTCTCTTATGTGTTCTGTTTTGTGAGCGGGGAAAGGGAGAGTGACCCATTTATGGGCAATCTCCCATGTTCTTTGATTGTGTTGTTGTGCATGGTTGTGCTGAATGTTGGTGAGAGGAACAAGGCGGGTCCCATCTTTGTCTTGTCCTTGATTGCGCGTTTGTCCTTATATTCTTTATATTCTTATATTCTTTGTACTGGATAATTTTTTGAGGTTTCTGTATGTGATGTTTATTTATGATGTAAAATGTCTGAGGTGTTTGCATGTCCATACATTTGAATGTTTGAGATAAGTCGTTGTCTTTGAATCTGTGAAGGGTGTTGGTTTAGATTGGTCAGAGGTGCTGAGAGTTTGCCCCCTGTTTATATAGGCGTGGTATTTGCAGCCCCTTGAATAGATCTCCTGATGATTGTGTGGTTTTCCCCTATGCACAGACGCCTTGGGACTGTAATCTAGGGATTGGGTGAAATCAATTAGAAGGAGAATCCTATGTGGTGTTTCGAGATGAATTTGCTACTGGTTCTGAGGCTGCATTGCAGAGTGCAGTCACTCTTGTTCACTTACAGTGGATGAATGTCCTCCTGCTGCGTTTAGGGGCCTTGCTGCGCAAGATGTCCAATGACAGAGGAGATTAAAGATTCAATTCAATCGTCAGTGTGAATTTGGGTCGTGACTTGTGTTTTCTGGTTTGCACCTACCCCCAGGGATACAGGTAGATTACCTTTTCAAGGATTTTGGTGGTGAAGAGTGTGTTTAAGGTTGGTCAGTAGTTGCAAGAAGATGCCACATGTGACCTTTACTTATCAATGACAGGGCAGTGCATCACTGATTAGATCACTGGACAGACAGCGTAACAGTTTGATATTTCATTGAAACATAGGCTCCTCACCTGTTAGCAGCTATTGATTTATGTAATAATATACAGGCTAAGATAATAACAGCTATCAGTATTTAGTAAAAACTAATCTACAAGTGCATGAATTTAAGAAGTACAAGTTTTGCTCTTTATATGAACTGTAAGGATCTACATTATAAAACCAAATCCCAAAAACTTGAATTCCAAAATTATAAAGCCCACTCGTTCGTATTTGTAATTCGGGTTTTGGAGATTTTGTTTTTTCACCCCGCTAGCAATGTAATGTTTGCGGGGGACACCCTGCGACCGCTGCAGCCCATAATACCGAACTAGTGGAGTGGGGGACATCCCCGCAACCCATGCTCCCCTTATTATGGGTTTGATTTTTTATACAAGGTCGAAAGCACAGTAAACATGCATTCAACCTGTTTTTCCCAAAATGTTGAGGTAAACCCAACTGTAATGACTTTGTAGAGATTGTGTTCCAAATACCAACACTCCTTTGGCACCTTCAACAACATCATGCACATGCTTGCAATTCTAGAAGATATAACTCTTACCAGCCACAATAGTGGCAAACAGTATTTTCTTTTAACAGAACAACAAAAAAATGATATTTACCAGAAGGGAAAATAAAGGATCATGTAGTGGACCTATTAGTGGGTGTCAAATTGGCACGGTAAGAATGCAATAAGTTTACAATGGGACCTGGGTGAATCCCGTTATAGTAACTAGCTGTCTAGAACAATGGTTATATATCAGCGTTAGATATTGCCCAGGACCCATGTAAACCAGGTCTAAAAGTTGGGTATACCTTTCTCAAAGATTTCCTGAATTATAAGAGGTAGGTATTTACTCATAGTAATGTTTTAATTTACTCCATGCAAATAAACCATCAGCTTGAATTTTAGTCATAGGATTCTTTAATAATCAGCATAGGCCTCAGGAACCAGAACAATTCTTCCACAGTTAAGCAAGGAATACAAATTACAGCTTTCGGTAAAGGATATTCTGTATACTTAAGTGACTCATAAATGTACTACTATTTAGCCAAAGCACTACAGAAAAACAGGTACAATCCAGAGCATAACAATAATGCATAACATATCCAGTTCACTAAATAACAATTGCCATAGTGATCGTGGCAAATCCCCCTTTAGGTTCCTTAGGAATTTTAGTTCAGCCCTCTTTACCTTGGGAGCATCTATATAACTCCAGATTCCAAACTTTTATTTCACAATGGCTACTAATTTTGCCTTTTCTACCGATGGTGTTAGGATTACAGCCCCCATCCAAACTCTCTGGCCGACATAACAATGGCATTGTTGGTCTGTGGAAAGTTAGTCACTTGTTTAATAATATACTTTTTCTGGGAGAGAGTTTCAGAATTGAAGTGCTCATTATGCATCATAACATGGCATGTGAAAGTTTAAACATGTAAAGACCTTGTGACTAATTGGATTCTGCTCTGCAGGAGTAGAAGGATGAGCAGGGGTAAAATGGCCCTCAGCCCTCACACTTTTACAAACCAGAACACAATGCAATCATAAAGGTAAAACAGGGATAGTTAAGAAATATACCTCCTTTGCCTTTGTGATAACGTGGGCCCAGGGAAAGCTATGCTCTTAAGAGGGATGTGAGCGTGAACCAGCAGTGACCCAAACAACACATTATCACAGTCCATAGGGAATGTCCAATCAAGGTTCTATATAAATATATATACTTTAATCAAGCGCACCATCTGTAAATATAAAAAAAGAACAACTATACAGAACCCACTCTGTAGGAAGAACAGGGAAGATGCAACAGAATGGAGAAAGTTGCACCCTGCACGTCATTCTTGGGGTGGTAGCAAAATCACTAGCCACAAAAAGGATATAGGTGAAGAAAACAGGAGCACTCATGACTTACCCAGTCTCTAGGGTCCAAGTGGACTGAAGGGGCAGTTCAGAGTCAACAGTACCTGGATTCAGTTCTTGGTGGATTGACAGAGTCAGACCCAACATTTAACATAGATGTGAGAAGATCAAGCTCAGTTTGGTCATGTTGGATCGTATGAGCCCAAGCAGCAAGCGACCGGGATACAAAGGTGGTCTCTCTGTGCAGTTGAAGGGCGACTCTCAAGGATGCTGGGGGCAGTCCCGGGATCGCTTTGCAATTGGCCACTGTGAGTCAGGCTTTAGCTGCTATGAGGGAGGGGGAAATGAGTGATGTTCCAGAGTGTTAGAGTCGGCGGGCGATGGTCAATGAAGTGGTGAGGTTGAGGTGCAGGTCGATGAGGCAGCAATTCAAGATTTTGCTGGGTCGAGCAATTGTTCTAACCCCTGGTTAGAGTCAGAGTGTGACTCTCCATTGATTTGGTCTGGGTCCTGCCATCAAGTAGTCACTTAAAGGCTAGCTGAGATGACCTTTAGCTAGGACATGAGGAAGTGTTGGAGGAGAGCAACAACAAGTGCTGGCAACTTCCCTCATGTCCTAGGTACGGTGAACGCAGAGTACCTGATTCACTGTAGTAGAACAGGGAGCTTTGACTAATATACCTCTCTGATTGCTATCAGGCCCACTCAGGGGGACTCCAGGACAGGATGGGTCCATTCAGGTTCTGCTCTCCCAGCTAAGGAGATTCCGGTGCAGGGTGGTAGGTCCTGGTCCACAGCAGAGGCCACTCTGCTTCTGCCATCAGAGAGGGTATGTGATCTTCCTTCTGCCTTCGATGGGACCTTCTTCACCTAAGTCTGAGGGCTTTAGAAAGTGCAACTTCTCAAAGGAAGTCCAGTGAGTTCTTCAAAGCGAATCTGAGGCCTTGAAGGACCTGCGCGAATCTGAAAAAGGGGTGGGAGATCCCTTCTTCTAAAGGCAAAAATCCTCAGGTGAGTGTACTAAAGCTAGACTGCCTAAGTGTCCCAATTGCTGCTCTTGATTGGAGTGGACTTTGCACATCTCATGTCAGACCCAAAGTGCTTTGCTCCATAGGAAATGTGGGATGGGGAGGAAAGGGAGAGAGAGACTGTGAGAGCCAAAATGGGGATAGTTTCCTTCCATTGACCAGAGCTTTGCTCCCTATCATAATCCTGCCCCCTTCCCTGCTACTCCTTTTGAATGGATGTGCTGCCGCTATGATTCCTGGGCCCAGGACAGCTACCTGATGTGTGGCTGTCTTGGGCGAAGGGCGAAGATTGTTAGCTGCCCTCATAAAGAGATCAAGGAGGAGGCCCAGCTCTCCATTTGGCAGGAGGCCTCTGGCTGACAAGAATACACATCATCTTCCACACCAGAGCTTACTCACCAGTGCTGACACATGTGCGATTTCATTTGGGTTGTGGCGGTTATGATCATAAGTAATACCATGTGCTATGCCTTAACTCAGGCATAGCTTTATTTTAGAGATTAGCCTGCCACCATCATGACTTACTTATGATCTTTTTTATCATTAAAATCTTTATTTTGAAGGATATAAACAAACATAATACAATATAGATTAATAAAAATTGGTTATACACATGAATGAAAACAATAAAACATCCATACAGGGATCATAAATAATAAATTGTTCTTCTGCCGACATGTTTCATTTAATAATAGTGTGTCATCAATGAATGAATAAACAGCATGTGCACTGAACTCAGATATTTTATCGCATCATTGATTGTTTAACAATTGTTCCTTTTTAGTAACAGAATTCAGAACCTTGGCCTGAGATTGCATAACTTGCAAAAAAATAGAAAGTGTGTAAGATTGCCCAAAGATGTATTGTTACCGGGAGAAAGAGGACTCAGATAATGACTGTTATTTTCTGCATGATGGCTCAGCACTGTGGGAATCGGTAGGCGGTTAGCCCTTAAGCTAAATAACACACTTGTCTTGTGCAGGCTCAAAATCCAGTGTACATAACTAACTTTTGCCTCATGGCAACCGTGAGCAAAGTAATGGGAAACGGAGTGCGTCCTTGTCACTATATTATGGCACTGAGATCTTTTCTGTTCCATGTGTCTTAATGAAACCAAGGTTACATACTGGGCCCCATTACAAGTTTGGCGGTATCCGTGGCCGTTTTACAGGCACGGCTACCGCCAAACTCGTACCGGCACCGCCACCCGCGATTGGGCAATAACCGGCCCATTACGAGTTGAATGGGCCGGTAATTGCCCATTCGTATGTGGCTGTATTGCCGGGCTCCCGATAATGGGCAGAATGGGGGTGGGGAGCATGGTTGCACCGTCACGGTTGATAATGGTGCCGGTGCAATTACGAGTTATGCTTGTGGGTGCCGCACAGCCCGCCAGGTCAGACCTGTCAGGCTGTCAGGCACCCGCTAGCAGAACTCCTAATTCAGCTGCATGGTATGAACGGTGCTGGTGCCTTACCTCTCGGTTCATACCGTGTCCGCCAACATTATAATGAGTCCCACTGTTTTGTTGTATTTCGAAAAATAACTAAATAAATTGGGAAAAACTGAGGGAACCAAATTCTCCAGTTGATTTAGCCAAGGAGTTTTCACACATATGTCAGAAACCAGTCGTTCTTTGGTTATATCATGGGTCAAGTGTGGCTTTGTATTTGATTATAATCTAACCCAGAAAAGTAATGGTTAAGAGTAATTATGTTACTTATATAGTCCAAGCCAGCTTCTTGGTGTAGCAGGTAAGTGGGGACACTTTTTGCAACTCCAAAAGATGACATAAGAAGTTATTTTCTTCGATTTGGATTGATGGTGGAAGGCAGAACACCTACATCTCGGCCCCATATACACTAATTACAATATACCTTGCCTGCGAGAAGGGAAGTAAGAGTTAAAGGTTAATCCTCCCAAATCCCTACCAACATTGACAATTGTGCTGTTAGCCTGAGTGAATTTGGTGGCTGAACTGTACATTTTATCATACCAGTTCAGTACAATGTCAGCTGTATGCCAAAGTATGTACATTTTAAGACCCACTCTAGTTGCGATCAAGAAGCAAGGATAGAAGGTAGAGTGCCACGAGACTTGCCCACACACATAAGCTTGGATGTGTCAGCACTCAGGGACAGATCTCTTGAATCCATATATCTGACATGCCCAGCAATACGTTTCTGAAGAGCCTCCAGGGTGCAGACCAATAGAACAGCATCATCTGCATGAGAAAGGACACATATATTTGTGGCTGCTATACTATGAGTGTCCTTTGCTGATTTATTTAGCTCTTGCGAGAGTTTGCTGACATAGCAATTGAATCATAATGGTGCCAGCACACACCCTTGTCTGACTCCACAGGACACACACACTAAATGGTGAAGTAACTTCACCTGCACTATCCAATCTCACCACATTGGTGAGATTGTTGTGCAGTGAGAAGTAAGATAATCAGATTTAAAAATGGCCAAGGCATGTCAATGGTGTGAAATGAGTGGCACAGCTTTTGCGGATTCACACTATCAAAGACCGGGCTCAGGTCCATAAACCCCAGGGAGAATGGGCATCCATGACCATGGACATACTTGTCCAGTATCAGCCTGAGGTTAAGCACCTGCACGACTGTCCCAACACCTTCTCTAAACTCATATTGCTTTCGATAAGATGTTATTAGTCCAGTCTATCAAGCGATTATACAGGACCCTGTCTAGTCATTTAGATGTGGTGTCAATTAATGAGATAGGCCGATAGCATCTTGGGTCTAATCTATCGCCTTTTAAAAAAAATATATATTATTATCGATTTTCTCCAGCTTGAGGGGATTTGGGCATAATGCTATAAGCTTTATAGCATTAAAAATATTGTCAAATACAAGCACCCAAATCAAATGATTATTCGATACCCAGTGATAATAGAGAATATAATTACACAGAATGCTATAACAGAGAAACAAAAACAGAGATAAAACAACAAACATTTTTAAAAATAGCTATGGGGTGGAGTAAGAGGTTAAAACGGGTGGGAATGCGGTTGGGGTTGGTTTTAGCACATAGATAAATGGAGGGGTTGGGGGAACTGATAGAACCGATTATTCTTGAATACATCCAGTGCAACATGTTCCGGACCTGGATCTTTCCCCAGTGGAGTAGAAAATGGGGCACTCCTTAGTTCTACGAACTCAAACTGCACTGGAGAATAATTTGATCGAGTAATTTCCCAGAACAAGTTATTTGCTTGGACTAGGTTTTTAACTTGAGCTGGAGGGTTTTAGAGCTTAGTGAAATGTTTGATCTAGGCCCCAGGGGATGGTAAATCCTTGGTGTCAGTTGGGGACGATGTAATCCCTTTAGACACGATTTTCCAGAATTCACTTTTATTTTATTTCTTTACTGCTGCTTCCAGCAGTTGCCAGGACCTATATTTCCAGACATTTTTAGCATGTTCCAGTGTTCTTTTGTACAGCCGTCTCTGCTTGGCCATACTCTCTTCATCTCTGTTGTGCACCTTTATGATTTTTAGTACAGTTTTTTTTTTGCAATCCTGGTTGAAGCAGCTCAAAATCTTTCTTTCGCCTCTGCTTTCTCTCCCTCCCTCCCTCCCCTGCTGACCTACCAGTCTGCTGCACTGACTGGTTGCTTCGTTATCTGCAGAGTCTCACTGGGTACCTGGCTGTTCTTGACGGGTCTCCCCTGCACTGCCTCCAGACCTCTCATGTGCTAGGGGCTGTGTCTGTAACCTCTACCGTCCGCCGACTCATTGCACTTCCCAGAGCCACGCTGGCCTGGCTGCATTTATTCAGAGCAATGCTGCCCTGATTGGATTCCCCTCCCCTTTGCACTTCCCCGTTTCCCCTGCCTTGCACTTGCACAATCTGAATGACACAAGGCCTAGTAAAATCATTTGCCTTGTCTTCCCTCCATACCCTCCCTTGTCTTGTCGTGCCTACAAAAACATGTGTAGAGATGCGTTCTAAATGACTTGTCATATCATATCATACCAGGTAGGAGAGTTATGTTTATATCGGCGGGCCCTGGCGACAGAAGTTAAGTGCAACATTACTTTTTCCGTTATGCCAATAAAACTTGTAATTACACCAAATCTGCATCCGGGCTGGTAAGGCAAATGTCTATACAGTTTAAGAAATTGCAAATCAATTTGCTAGAGAGTCTTTCCTCTTCAATTTGTAATTTACTGTGACTAAATCTCTTTGGAAATCGATAACAGATTTGTTGTAAAGGTTCACAGATAGGATCATTGGGTAAGAACGGCTCTCAGGAAATTGGACAATGCGTATATCATCCATATAATGTCAGGCATGGACATGCACTAGGACATAGTCAATTGTTGATCGATATCTGGAGTTCCTAAAGGTAAACTGGACTGGTGTGTCAGATAATAGCCTCCCATTAACTGTGTGCAGTCTGTAAGGGTGTGAAAGGAGGAGACTGACACACAGGTGGGATGCCTTTGGGCAAAGAATTTTATTCAAGAGAAAATAAAGAGAAAACCTACCTATCCCTAACTCTAAGATGGGGTTCCCTCTTCAACAAAATGCTAAGGAACTGTCAGAATGTCCATAACTAAAAAGTCCACCGACCCATGTAAGAACCCTTCTTCTATCGAAAACTAAACTGGATTTATTCTTCTGGGTCCAGAATAATGACTCCCTTCTTCTGGATGGGTATAATTCACAATGTAGGGAGAATGTCCCCCTTCCACAAGCCTTTCTCAGGCTGGTATTTAGCAGCCAATGTATACCTTCCCCAAGGCCTTTCTCAGGCTCGTGATGATCCCTTTGAGTGATTCAGTTGGGCAGACCTAGTATACTCCCTTGCCAAGTACTGCCACAATGTAAATGCGTGTCTGAGGAACACCTCCTCAGTCACAGGCAAGTCCTTGACACTGTATTTGTCCAACTGGTTTTTGTCCAGTATCTCTCATAGGCTCCCCTGCCAGGTATACTGGTTCTTCACTTGAGGGTCCTTGAACCCGTTACAACAGCTTCTCCTTCTCGGGTCCCATACCCCTTTATCTTGGAATTTCTTTCTTGGGTCCCAGACTACTTCACATTGGCTTCTTGGGTCCCAGACCCCTTAACATTGGTTTTGGTTGCACCCTAAAAGTTCCTGGGCTGCCTAAGTACCTTTCCTCTCTCCTCTCAAGCACTCCCTTGTGTATCCTCTCCTCAAGAAACATACAGCTGATCCCTCCTGTCTGGTTAACTATCCCCGAATTTCCATTACTCCCTTTTTGGGGAAGCTCCTGGAAAAGCAGCCCATCTCTCAGCTTAATCTCCATTCCCACTCTGGTGGCTCCCTCCATGACCACCAATCTAGCTTCAGAGCTGCCAGAAGTACGGAAACTGCTCTCCTGAACATCCGTGAAAACCTGCTCTCCAACCTTGATTCTAACTTTCCCTCTGTCCTCATCCTATTTGATCTCTCCTCTGCTTTCGACACGGTGAACCATAACACCCTGTTCAATCGTCTTCGTGACAACCTGGGTATCACTGATCAGGATCTGGCCTGGCTGACCTTTTTTTCTCTCTGTTTGACCCTCCCAGGTACAACTTGGGTCCTTCCCATCTATCTCCCTCTCCACATGTGGTGTCCCCCAGGGGTCTATCCTCTCACCCTGGCTTTTCAACCAATACCTGGAAAGTCTTGCATACTGCATCTCAATGTTCTGCTCAACTTTCCAGTGGAATGCTGATGACACACAACTCATTTTCAGGCTTCCTTCATTCTCCTCCTCTCCTTCCCTATCTCTGATTGTCTAATCGCCATTCAAAATTGGTGTGCCGCAAATAATCTATGTCTAAATGCCAACAAGACTGAGATCCTCCTTTTGGTACAACATCTCTATCCTTTCCTCTCACTCTTTGGCCGGCCTCCCTTGGCCCTCCTCCCACCCCCACCTGAGCGGCTAAGAACATTGGGGTTAACTTTGACTCTACACTTTCCTTCTCCGCACACATCTCTGATGTCTCCAAAAAATCAAACTTTTTACTTCAACTCCTTAGAGGTATTCTGCCTTTCTCACCTTCCCTCAAAAGCTCACTGTGTCCCAAGCTTTGGCTCTTTCCAGACTGGATTACTGTAACAGCCTCTTTCTAAATTCACCTGCCTCCACTCTCCGCCCTAATCCAGAACAGAACTACAAGACTTGTCCTTGGCCTCAAGCCCTGGGATCGTATCGCTCCAGCCTTGAAATCCCTTCATTGGCTCCCTGTGGATGCAAGGATTACATTTAAAACCCACTGCATTATCCACAAGGCTTTCTGGGGCCTGGGTTCAAAATACATTCAACTATCCCTCCGTAAATACCTCCCCTCTCGAACCCTTCACTCCTCTACTTCTAACTCCCTCAGGGTTAGTCGTTTTGCAAAGAAATGAGCTGGGTGTAGATCTCTGTCTTCTGCTGGTGCCTCCCTTTGCAACAGCCTCCCGGCCAACTTGAAACTTGAGGAAAAACATCTTTGGTTCTGGAAACTTCTCAAGACCTTCCTCTTTGCCTCTGCCTTTGCCCCCCTTCTCCCCTGTTGATCTGTTTCTTGTCTGGGCATCGTGCACCTGGCCACCCTCTGTTTTTTTGGGCCATGTACCTGCTCACCCTGCCACCCTCCTGCACTGCATCCAGGCCACCATCTGCACTAGGGTTCTGTATCTGTACCCATACAGTCCCCCTCCCACTTTTCTTCTGCACTTATCAGATATACCTTTCTGTCTAACTTTCACCTGACACTTGCTGGCTGCACTACCATGGTTTATCGCCCTTATTTATTATTTATTCAATTTTAATATTTATTTATGTGTTCTCTCCTCTTCCTCGCACTTTCCACCACCCCTTTCCATGCACTTTTCCCCCATTTGCCTTTTCCATTCACTTGCGCTTTCTTATATGTCACTGGGCATAGTAAGATTGCTGTTTTTCTGTTTTTCTCCCTTGTTCCCCTCCCTTTTTGCCTGGTTGCGCTCTGAAACACTTGTGTACGAGCATGATATAAATAAAATATCATTTCATTTAATTTCTCTAACGATTCTTCAAATATGTTTCCTCAATACGTGGCTCCCCATCACTTCCTGGGAGCCGGGCTGCACGTACCTACTTGACCATCTCTTGTGATACTCTTCTGTGCTGAAAGCCTTTTCCTCTTCCGTCTTAAGTGTTTTCTGGTCTTCTCTGGAGCAGGTAGGGATGCCGTAACTTCTCTGGTGACGTCCCGTTCAGCAGCTGCATAATCAACTTCTCAGTCTGTGGTATGGTACCTTTGCGTGTGTTGCTTCTGGGGAGGGATGGACACCATCGTTAGTCGATATTCCATTTTCAAGTGCCATCTCATATGTGAACTAGACTGTTCAATGAGATTGTCTTGAGGGTTCTTCATGACTACAATGTTCTTCCTCGTCCCAGTATCTCAACATGACAGGTCGGTGGACTCAACCCTATTCTTCCTCATCCCAGTATCTAGAGATGATAGTTCAATGGAGTCAACCTTATTCTACCTTGTCGCAGTACTACTAGTACTATTGGTGTGGCATAAGTACATGGGGGAACTTATGCAGTAAGAGGAAGGTAAGGAAGGTGAGTTGAGAATGGTGGTTGAGGGTTGATTATACCACATTGGCCCATGATGTCCTCCCTGTATCCCAGAAGGGGAATCCCTCCCAATAAGATCCTGCTGCTGATTCCACCCTCCCACAGGGCGACTATCGGGTAGCAACCTCACCTCCCTGGCCTCATGGAAAGGGTCTCCCCCTCGAGGAGAAGGGACGACATCACAGAAAGTGAGGTTATACGACGTTTGGATCTGATGGAATCAGAGGATGCAATGTCACATGGTCTTTGACACTGATTTTGTTACAGGAAGGGATACTTAGATGTTAACAAGTGCATAAGCATATGATTGTTAAATAACAAATAGCTATTAAAGCATTCAAAATTCTTGTTTTATTTACCATATGCACAGGTGTAGCCTCGCTATATCATGGTTGGAGCCCTGATATTACAAATACACAACCTATAAAACAAATGTAGGTCTTGGACACTTTCGTCACGTGCCATTAGAACCTCATATGACAGGTAACTGCCATATTATGTCAGTTATAGCTTCACATGACAGGTATAGTCAGTATCTGCTCAATAAACCACACATTTGCAGGGGCTTCCATATTTTGCCATGTGCAACTTCCTCTTTGAAGATATTTCCATATTATTCCTGGTTTATCCTTACACTACATGTGTAGCATAATAGTTAATGTCCAACCTTGCATGTTCTGTTGTTTCAAGCATTAGTAGTTGGGGTTTTACATAGTAAATACCTATCTAAGAAGTAGGTGAGTGGTATGCATGTAACTGAGTGTAATATATGGGTTAAGTTGGGGGGAGGGTACAATATGGGATGCAATTTTCCGGCCAAGGGCATGGGATTTTACGCAGGAACACTAAAAAAATATATATGGGGTATTGCCTGAACATGAAGGTCTTGAGTTCCTTCCTGAACTGGAAGAGTGTTGGAACGGCCCAGGTTGCCCCTGGGATAGTGTTCAAGTAGGCAGTGCTGTAACACAAGAATGAAAGTTTTCTGTTTTTTTTTCCTTTTGTGCCAGTTTAGTTATGAGTGTAATGATAGCCTGACTCCGGGAGGAGCGTGACCTACTTGAGCTTGCAGCTAGGTAGGCAGGTGTGTGTGTGGCTGTTGCCTTATAGGTAATTAAGAATATCCTAAAGAGTGTTCTGGATAAGACAGGAAGCCAGTGTGGTTCCCTTAAGAGGGGTAAAATGTGGTAGAATGTGTCATTTCCTGTTATGAGTTATGCCGTTGCATGTTGGGTGCATACATAGGATGCCGGATGCATTGCAGACCACCAGTGCAGAGGGAATTTCCCCCATCAATGTGGGAGATTTCATGAGCTTGCACTGTTGTTCTGAGGTCCTCTGGTGGAAGCATGGTTTTATATTCTGGAAGACGGTTGGCTGGTACTAGGCCATTTGGGTCTTTTCATTGCTTTTTTGTTGGAAGGAGAGACTGGTCTCTATAGTGATATGAGGGATTTAGCAGTTGGGCAAGGTGCAGTGTGAAGCTGTCAAGGTGCGTGTTGTTTAGCCACTCTTCAATGGTGCCCTGCTTTGATAGGTGACAGAGTATGATACATTCTGTCTTGGTGTAATTGAGCTTGAGGCGTGTGCTTGTCAACCAAGCATAGATGGAGGTTAGGAAATACATGAGGCTTGAAATGTCCTGGATGCCACTAATCTTTAGGTTTAATTTGTTATGTATGTCCCCATATTGGTGGAGTGAGGTGATGGAGTCCTTGAGAAGTAATCCCAATGGCTCATATATAGATTTAAGATCATGTAACATGAAATAATCCTCAGTCCTCCCGTGGTTGGTTTTTGAAAGCAACCTGTTTGTCCAGCTCCAGGGTAGCCTGTCTATTGCGATTGGTGGATTTATCTGGGTAGCTCTATTGCATGTATAGGCAGGGACATCTTTTGGGGGTTGGCAGGGGTAGCGGCTGCTACCCCTAGGCCCCCTCTGACACTCTTATACCTGTTATTGTGACACCTGGGCCACTGAAAAAAGAGGCAGTGCCAAGAGCACATATCTGTGTTGCACCTGGAAAATGCAGTTGTAAATGCAGTTAAATGTGCCGCAGGTTGTTTCACCTGGAATCTAGATCTCGTTAGCTAGAGAAATAACAGCAATGCAGGAAAATCCATAAAGCCGCCATCACTAACAGGTTGGCAGTGCATTAGTGAAGCATGCCTGAATGGTTGGGTTCAGAGGTGGGGCTGCCTGTGCAGCTCATTTCCAGTACTGTAGCATCAGTCCTTGACAAGTGATTCCAATGGCTCTTGTATAGATTTAAGATCTCCAGCGAGCTCATGTAACATGAATTAATTATATGTCCTCCCCTGATTAGTCCTTGAAAGCAAACTGTCCAGCAGCAGGGTAGCCTGTCTTTTGCGCTTAGAGTTTTTATGAGGGTAGCCTGTCTATTATACAGACGATCTGATCAGACTGCTACATCGAGGACAAATCTCCATCTGAGCTTCAAGGTGCATATTCGCGCACCACTTTGGTGGACATCTGCCGCAGGCACGGCTATCCACCTGCATGCATCAGAATGCAGCCTCCACCTATGACAAAACCTCGGTCTAGCAGGAAACATAACAAGTCTATTGCACTCACGCTCTCTCCTGACCACCTCAGCACCCATCCACATGCCAGACCTTCATGGGTAGGTTACTGCAGCTCAGCCAGCCCACCTAACTCCATATCTTTGCCAAATGCACACATGCATTCTAATTCTTCTGACAATGTTCCCATACCTTAGACATCTGACCCACAAGGGCGTTCCAACCACATGTGAATTGAGGCCATACTAATGGAATAAAGGCACTATATAAATGACAGACTACTGCTACTACTTACATCAGCACTACTAAACCATGTATACTTGCATGGAACATATTTGCTTTAAATAAAAAATGAAAAACAGTTAAATGCATGTTTAGTACACAACATATTCACATGCACATATTTTAAATTCATACTGAACGTGTTCCCTAAGAAGCAGTACTTTATTTTCATAATCTATGGGGAATTATTGTGCATATTCATAGAACAGAGACGTTTTTCATCTTAGAAAATCTTTTCATTCTTTTGCTTTGGAGTATCAACTTCTAAGGGCAAACAAAGCTTGATTGTTATGATGTCTCTGGACAAAATTCTAAAATTGTCCCTGTAATTTTTCCTGGCAAACCTTTATAAGTAGTTTCTGACCGAACACTAATAACCTCACACACTGAGCGACATAATATTATTAGCAACATCCTTCTCAGATGTTTTTAGTTGTCATCCCATGATTTGTTAAAAAGGTCCTCTTGTCCTTAAACACCTATAATTACTCGCCATTGACTATATGTGAACCAGTTGAGAAATATGCCACGAAAGCCAATAATCTGATCATGGAGTTGGTTGGCAACTACCTTCTCAATGATGTTTCCGATCAAAAGGAGGCTAGTGATTGGTCAGTATTTTGCAAGAACATCTGGGTCCACCCAGGTTTTGGAGAAGAGGGCCAGTTAGTTCTGTTTTTAGGTTGCTTGGGACAATTCCTTGCGTGAATGAGGTATTTAATATTTCTAGGAAGTGGACAAGCCCTCTTGAACTGCTTGGCATTGCAGTCGACTCGGCAACCTCTTTGTGTGTGTTGATTTAAGTGACACAAGGGTGTCCAATCTTAGTTCTTCAAATGAATGCATACCCGCACATATCAATACATTTCTCCATTGAATTATTTCTTCTAATATATTCCCTTCTGGTCTATATGTTTCAACTCATAGAGCCGTTTCCCTTGAGAAGTTGTCCCTACAGCCAATTGTGCCATTATCCTACTTCCAGGTTTGGACCACCACTGGCGCTGTTCGTGGGTGGCAAAATGTGTTTGTAGGGCAACAGCTCAGGGGAAAACAGTTCCCTTGGGAACAGGTTAATGCCGTGAAACTGAGTTGATGCCATGTCTAGTGCTTGGAAGCTGGAGGACTCTGATATGAAGTGCTATACAAATCAATAATAATAATATTAGATTGTTATTATATGCAAGGCAATTCCGGTTGTTTTAATGGCTCATTATTGAGCATATTCCCAAACTTTCACTATAGAAAAATGCACAGAAGACTGACAATTTAAGACATAAATCTAGAGAGGATGTTCACTGAAACATCCCTTAAACGTTTCTATGCGTTTACATTTGATATATTTTAGAAGTTACAAGTATCGGTTTTGCTCATATGTTTGTCCTCATATGTCTAAACTTCAAGGTCAGTCTTTCACCCTATCAAAATGCTTCCTAAAAGATAACAAATATTGCAGTGCCGTTCATTTCGGGATGATTTATAGAAGTGTGTTTGTATAAGTAGGCAAACAAGGAATAGCCTTGTTGCTTTTATTGGATCAACGATTAACTAAAAGTACATTGCACTTGTACTTAAATGTCTGGTCTTGTTGCTGCAAGCAGAACTATACAGAAGTAGATAGTTAAATGAGCCTTACAAATTTGAATTAATTCAAAATGTCAAATTAATATAGACTGCAATGTGAGTCTACTTATTAGTTTTCGATTGTGTGCTGCATACTAAAAAATCCTGATTAAAACCATAAAGCTGAACCCCTGTAATGTCCTGTCATGAGTTTTCAGACCGGGTTAGGTAAAAAAAAATCATCCTTCACTGCAGTTGTTGAACACAAAGGTGTTGTTCAACAAGTGAAGAGGAGGAAGAGCTAAAAAGATTTTTTTGGGTTGAAGGTATAAGCAAAAAAAAATAAAGGTTGGAAAAGAAATGCAATGTAACTTTCGATAATGCAATGTTCAATACAAGATTGTTGTAAGAAATAAGCCAAACGGTAACAAATATTATAATACATACAGCTGTATATCACTATAAATACAAGTATAAAAAAATGAATGGGAGATATCTAAAATAATGTTAGATGTGTTCAAATAACTTCAATGGAGCTAAACACTGTAATTGGAGTCAATGGGATAACCACTGTGGTGTTCCTAAATCAGGGCCCATGTGAGGCTATGGGAGGTAGATCAATGTCTAAACATCGTGTCAATGCCATTCGTTTTTTGTGGTATTTTGATGGCGTGGTACACTACTAATAAAAAAATGTGTCAGGTATAATTCAAATAGCAATAAAAAAAAATAATTCTACAAGTATGAAACCCTCAATTAATTATATGTGGCATATGTTTGCAAAAACTCAAAGTTAATGTTACCAAAAGGATGATAAATATATAGTGTGTCATGTGATCGTATACCACTGTAATACACTCAAATCACTTAATAAAAAACGAATTATATAAATAATGTGGCACAACATTATAAGACTAAAGAACCTTGCACATGACAAGCAGAACCTGAACATATCACAATACGAAAAGGCGGCTAGCTGACACACATTACTTCTTGATTTTAAAGGCAGCAAATGTAAGGAATATCTGCAAAAGATAAACAGAAGATGACTATTGAGGAATGCAGAAGCCACTCTATTTGATTTGTTTAAAAGTAGGTGAGAAGTATTACTAAAATGGAATGTCCTTTCACACCCAACTATATTCCATCAGAGAAGCATCAAAGGAAATTCTGACATTCTAAAAGACGTGGTAATGTAAAATCACTAAAACGTTTAGACGCCAGAGAAATGTCTCATTCTGACTCTCCCACCTGTAGAGCCTTGTGCAGAAATGGTTGACTGATCCAGAGGTGCACTATGCGGCCATAAAGTAAGGTGCAGCAAAGCGGGTGAAGAAAAGGTTGCCTTCATACATACAAGCATTTGTAAAGCATAATATAGAAAAGCAAGAGCTGGGCACAGTTGAAGCATGAGGCAGGCAGCCCAGTTTTAGAGGGGCTGAGTGTGAGCCTTCTACCACTGACAGGCGGGGACAAGACAAACCTCAGGCAGCAAAATGCACCTCCAGCCCAAGTAGTGCTATTGAAGGGCAAAATATCAATGTGGAGGCTGCCCACAATTGATATTTTGAATCAGATCTTTCCCAAGGTTGAGGACACTCTGGTGATGGTCAAAGATGTTGTGCCAAGATAGATCAAAAATGCGTGTTTCTGGAGACAAAACAGGATGTGCTGTTGCTTTCCAAGCAGCAGGGCAACTAAGCCTGTTCCATGAAGATCCAATTTAATATCTTGTGACTCTTCAGGGGGAGAGGGGCTTTTCCCAGATGCTGACCGGCAAGGGACACTCAAGTTTATTAGAGTTTGAAATGCCGTATAGTAAGATGTCTTTTCTGTCTTGAAAAAGCTCACAATGGAGGCAGCGGTGCCAGAGGGCAAAAGGTGGGTATTCGTAGAATCAGGTTTGTGGGTATCCCATGTTGGGGTTTCAGTTGGTGAAAACCCGAAAACTGTTATCAAATCTGCACATCTGTTTGTATTAAATGGGTGTCACACAAATGTAGGTTTCAATCTTCTTCATATACTAAATAGGTCCCAGATCTTAAGGCTGCAGCTCTTAACTTCAAAATTGTGTCTACTCGCCGACCCCTATGATTGACCTGTGAGCACAAAACAATATCTCCATTTATCACTGTGGCTTAACCCAATTCCCAAGGGAGTTGGGTTCAAATGTCTTACTTCCTTCCAAAACCAATATGACTCAAATCTACCTTCCTGCAGCCTGAGACCTCTGACAAGCTCAGAATGCCTTTTATATCAGAAGAGGCAGAGCAATTCTGCCCCCCTCACAGGGCAGAAGCCAAAGGTATGTTATGAGATTCTCCTAGACAAATGGCCACTACTTGAGGGCGATGCACAGAAGCTGACAGTCGACATCAGTTGGGATTTTCCCAAGAGAGGAGGGCATCATAACCTAAAGTGTGCACCCGCCAGCGTGCATCACTATGTTAATGACAATGGCTGAAACAGGTGTCATTTCCATGAGCCTTAAAGCAACATTTGAAAAAAATATCTAAATCGGATTTAGTAACATACATTTTTATACATTCATCTTTGTAAGTTGTCAAAATGAAGCATGCTCCACCTTTAAATAAGATGTGTGGTCATTGAGTATTTTTAAAAGCCATTCGGTAGATTGTTAAAAAAAAAATCAAATGTTGAGGCTGTGGGCATGATTCACAAAACGCTTTGTGCACAAAGGCCAACTACAATTTACAAAACTCACCTTGCGCTGAAACAGTGCCCCTTGCAGCATGCCAAAGCTCACAACACCTTACCACGATTGCACCATGTTACCAAAAAGAAATTGCTAGCCCGGGCGTGGTGAAGGGTGGGAAATATGCATGAAGCCTCACTATATTGTGAAAAACGGGAGTTCCGTGGTAGTGGTATGGGAAGCACTGCACAGTACACACACTCCAACATACCCACCGAAGTGTAAACACACTCTAATTCACACATCGAAATGCCACTTTCATGCAAAGGTAAAAACCACTCCTTCAAACTTAATACCTATCTGGTGGCGGGGTCAAACTATAAATGCAGCATGTAAGCTCAGGCAAACCTCACCACAATGGCAGGTCATGCATTGCTCATACTAGCACACAGTAGCAGAAAGAGGAGGAAGAGGCCAATGGTGTTCCACAACAGGTCAACAACGTTTGGAATGACAGGTGAGGAGTTGTATGCCACATACAGATTTCCCCCACATGTAATAATTGACAATGCGAGAAAGTGGGAACATAGTTTAATGACAAATACCCAGCACTCCCTTGCCATACACCATATATGTGAAGGTCTGAGTACCCCTACATTCTTTCGCTGCTGGCTCATTCCAGCACATCACAACAATGATAGGGGTAATGTTTCAACCCACACAGTCCAGATGCCCAAATCAGGTGCTGCAGCGCATCATCACACACATGCCCCACACAACTACGTTTACATGCACCACCCTGTAGAGGCAAGGCAAATAGTCTCCCAGGACTACTATGCTGTAGCACACTTCCCAAGGGTGCGTGTACCTATTGACTGCACACAAATGGCAATACAACCCTCCCACTAAATGGAGCACGTCTACCGAAAAAGGAAACATTGACATTCTATCAAAGCACAAGCAATCTGCAATGGCATGCTCCACATCATGCGTTTCAATGTCAATTTCCTGGGATGCATGCATGACAGCTTCATCCTCAGAATCCATCAACAGGTATAATTTCACACACATTATTATTTTTTTTTAATGTTATTGTGTTTGGTTCTAAAAAGAACAAAAAAGAAACTGAATGTGTGATTAAACGGAATCTCTGGATGATGGATTGACACACATCCATCTTTAAAGTAAAATACATTTTTGATTACCTGCAATTGAACAACAACAAACAACTTCTGATCAACACTGATCTTACTGTGGAATAGGAGGCCAGTCACTGCTTGGATTGGTTAAGGTCATTTCTTAATATGGATTAATTTCGAGCACAGCAACAGTTTGTGTGAGAATTCAGCCTCACTAATACAGGGCTCTTTAATAGGTACAATTGCCCTTGGTATTCTATTGCTATTTCGAGCAAACTAAGGAAAGTGAAGATTTGGTCCTGTGTATTTAGGCCTCAGTATTCAAAGATAGCCCTGAGGAAGAACTGACGGTTCAGGTCGAAACACGTGTTGGCTACCTAGTAAAAAAGAACAATGCAGCAACAACGTATGAGTCATTAAGTACTTTGAATGTGACTGTACATGAAAGAATACTCAGCACAGAATAGGGAGTAGCACGTTGATCACACATTCATTTTCTTTTTTGGGTTTTGTGGTGATCTTGGGCCAGTGTCACTTGTTGGGACTGGTACAGACTAAACAACCGCTTACTATAGTAGGAACAGTTGGTTATAGAAATGGTCCTTAGCTCGATGGAGTAATAGCCCAAAGGGTGTTGGTTCTAAAAGAACTTTTTACATATAACAACAGCAACAAAGAAAAGCATAATGTACAACATTAATTAAATACATAACGGAATTCATATGTATGTAGTGTATACATTTTCGATCTAATTCTCAAAAAGCAGTACATAAAAGCCAGCCATAGGAAACTCGACTCATATGGTAACAAATCATTCTAATGACAATCAACTGACAACATTCCTATATGCAACAAACCTGGGCAGTCCACCATAATATGTTCCAAGGTAACAGTATCACGTTGTGCTTCACAGAAGAAACACATTCTGAGTTTCCTTGGGAATTAGTAGACATCAGATTTAAGCGAAAGCCTAAGAATTGAGATCTCAACCGTGCACTTGGAAATGTCTTAAGATAACAAGAAAGAATATTAAAAGCTTAAACTTCAACAATATGAGGAAACAGTTTATCATTTCTACGTTTCTCAATGGTGTTGAGCCAGTCAGTGTGCCATTATTTCCTTTCAATTGCTTCTGGATTCTCAAGTAGAGTATTACTGGATGGGTCAGGAGAACCTAGAATGTTAACATTGTTGTTTACCCACAGACGCAATTCCAAAACTTTGGAATTCAATATTTCCTTGTTTATTTGTTCAAACAAGGCACCCTTCTATGGTGATAAACGCTTCCTATAAACAGATACAACTTTCCAGTTTGCAATAGCTGACAAGGACAAAAGGCACAACCCGTATAGTAAAATAGGAGCTAGGAGACATTGGGCCTCATTACAACTCAGGCGTTAAGGGTTAACGCCACCGTTAACCCTTAACGCCTGATTCCCACCTTAACGCCTGCTTTTTGCAGGCGTTAAGTTCCATGGTGCTAAGGCACCTTGGTGCTAATTACGGCACCGTAATTTACGGTGCCGTAATTAGCGCCTTCCCCACTCCCATTATGCCCTATGGGGCAAAAATGGGAATGGGGAAGGGAAAATGGGAAATGGGGATTTACCGCCCCACTCACCTTGTAATGGGGCGGTAAATCCGCCATCCACCATGGTGTAAACGGAGTTTACACCATGGTGGTAAAGTTGGTGCACTTAGCACCAAGGTTGTAATGAGGCCCATTGAGGTAAATGTAGCACTCTGTGCCAAAACAAACCCACCAACAAATGCCAGGAAAATTGTCAAGGACAAATGAGGGTTTCAGCACCGTACGTTAAAATGGACACTACTTTACATTTATAAAAATGTAACCAACGGAATGACAGAAAATCCTCCAAATCTGTTTTAAAACAGACCAGACCTTGCAGGTATTGGCCTCTCTTAGCCTAGAACCCAGTTATGGATGTTGGGTTAGAGTATATTCACAATACAGGGTGTGTGGTTCATGGGAAGAATGTATGAACTAGCTGGTTGCTGATGGCTTCTTCCTGCCCCTTTTAGCCTGCTGAAGGTACTGGTGGAGCACACAGATTTGTCTGGAAAGACTCACGCACTTACACTGAGTAACATTGGCTACTTTGTGTTGCATTGTTTTGCAAGATGCAAAACAAGAGTCTTCTCTTGCATACCGCTTGTGGTGTGTAGGACAACAGACAGCAGAGTGATCCAAGTACCAGGACCATTATTTAAGCACACCAAAGGTGTGTACAGTCATGCATCTTCTGACATTATGTGTGTGGCATATGTGTGTGGCACTAACACTTTGCTACGAGTTTGGTTGAATATTGATGGGAGATTATCAGAGTCAGTTCCAACAGATCAAGGACTAAAGCAGGGTTGCATTCTAGCACTGATTTAATATAATTTATTTATTTTGGATATTGGCGATAAAACATCATTGATTAGGGTTTTTCCTCCTCGTTTAGGTTCTCGCCCATGCGAGAGACTCCTTCATGCTAGCGATCTAGTCTTGTTGGATCTGTCTGTTATTGGCTTACAAAAGCAGCTGAATGCGTTCCAAATGTATACTCAATCTAAAGACCGTTTGATCAAAATAGCCATGACTAAGGTAATGATGGTAAGTGCTCCCATGAATAGGTTTGTTGAAATATTTAGATCGTTTCTAAATTCAGGTACCTTGGAAGTGGTCCGTCCATCAACACCTTACATTGCAACCAACACTTGAAGGACTCAGCCACCAATGTGCCAGGCTACTCAGGAGGGGGTAACAGCAATAATGTGCCCAAACCACAAATCACAGTGGCATTCATTTTTAATCATGTCTGGGGGAATGCTGTAATCTGGACAGAAGTTGCAAATTCCCATCATGTTAACTCCGTATGTGGTCTGATAATACAGTCACTGTAACATAACATGTGCAACTGTGGCGGCAGGTGAGAGATCGGATTTATTCCTGTAGCATGGAACTTTGAACATCCAAAGCTGTGCAGAAGTGGAAGGCGAATCTGAGTAAAATGATATCAAGCAGAACAGATTGTATACAGACCTCATACAATTAATTGCAGAGGTCAAACCAAAGAGAGTGAGGCAAGCTACCCCAAAGTTAAACCAAACCAACAGCCATCCCACCTAGCAACTTGATGGTAAAAACAACAACAGGACTGGTTTCACCAAATGTCACAAAGTGCATCTGTAAGTGGGCCAAGGAGAAGTCTTGTGTGCAGTACCTGGCCCTCATCCTCTTTCCCAGCATGCTGGCCTGATAACCACTGAAAAGGGCTGTGCCAATGCCTGACTCGCTATTGCACCAGCAATCCGAGACAAAGAGATGCATGCACAATGCTGACAATTGCAACCATGGCATTGTGTATGTCCTCTGTCAATGTGTGCAGAGCTCCTGCTGAAGGCCCCTATGCCCCTGCAAAGGTCCCCTATGTCCTGTACCACCTCATGTTACATGTGAGTGATATTACCTGACACCAGAATCTGGTATAGTCGGCCACTTGCATCCAGCAACTCCTCCTCCCATTCAGCTTGCATGGCAGCAAACTGGACACATAACTATGGGGTCTATGGGGTCTTGACGAAAAAAGCCAGCAGTGTCTTAATGTTTCAACAGAGCTAGGATGTCATACCGTACCTGAAGTACTGGAGTCATGCAAAGCTGAGGACTCTGTTATAGGTGGCAATACCTTGATCCAGCCTCAAGGCCATATGCACCATCACATGGCCCAGCCACACCACCACCAGCCTCAGTAGCAATTGTTAGCAGTATGTGAGGCTGATGCCACAAGACCATGTGTAGCCCTGCGGCTGTAGAAGCACTTGAGCAAGGCACATTTGTGTCTTGCCTCACATGTGCCCCAGTGTTCTAGGTATCCACGACAGATGGAATGTATTGGGCATGATACCGCCAGTTTAGGGCCAAGACTGCCTGGGTGGTTAAGTGAAAACCAGCCTGGGCCTTCAACAGAAGCAGCTCATCTTCCTCCCAGTTGGTCAGCTCAGGACTGTGCAGGAGCTCCTCAAATACGTCACAAACATCCTTTGCAACATCCTCTGAGGAGGAAGAATGATCAGGCCTGCTCACAATTGCCTGCACCCATTGGGGATGCTCAGCAGGCACTGCTTGGCAGCACGTGCTGGTAGATGGGCATGCCTCCTACTCCATTTGTTGGGGATTCATCACCTGTAAATAATCACACAACTCATATCAACAACCACTCTATTAAGCCAGATAGGCACAATGCTTCTTTCATATACCTCAATAAGCCAACAGTTCATGCATCATAACAGGCTAATGGAGCCTTATGCCCATCCCGTATGACAGCCACACAGAGCAAATCACATGCCAGAAGAACAATCAAACGTTTTCCAAGCAATGCTTCTTCCATGTGAATTTACTTCATTCAGTCACATAAGGGTCTCTGGCTTGGGAATCACTGCTATGAACATAACACAATCACGACACAAAAGCCATGCAATCACAACAATACCTCGAAACAAACGTATGCTGTGCATACCATGCAAGTCCCATTTCCTGGAGCCATACATGCTAACTTCAGTGTACATGGTGGGCCTGGGCCATGGTTGAGCCATTACACATCTATTTCTCCCATCGCAAGGACACATCCTATGATCCTTCACCTGCATCATTCATGACCCCTCATTTCCACCTTGTCCCTCCTTTTTGTCCGAGTCCTAATTCCATCACCTTGCCATGCCTCGCAAGACACTGGGCTCCAAATTTCATGTTCATGTTTATCAACCACCGACAAATGCCAAAACCTGCTGATCAGCCAGAAGCAGAGGATACAAGACTCACAATCTGCAGCGTTTTCCATAATACTGTCCAACTTCCACATTTGATGACATTTGTTGAGAATAAAGTGTTTGCTGATGTGCCTGTGAAGCCGCGTGCCTCCCATCACCATGGGCCTGCTCAGGAAACTGTCTGCATGATGTCTGCATGCCCATGTTATATACTGTGCCTCCCCTGACCACTGTCCAATGGGTGCATGACCATCAGGGTGAATGAATGTGAACTTGAGCCTGGGTGATGAGCATGCACGTGTCCCTCTCCCCCCAGTGTCATGGGGATAACATGTATACTGGAAGGTAAGGATTTGGACCGTGAATGCGTGTAATTTATTTTATTCATGTACTGTGCATCATGTGGAATTTCCCAAATGATTCTGGCCAGGGTGGTGCACACCCACACAGAGAAGAGGACACAGGCCATGCTCCTGCTCACACACTAGGGGGCGTGAAGCAAGCAGTTAGAGGACTTGTTTATCAGCCTACTCTCCCACACGTGATTGCCCCTGGCAGCACTGGGCTCTCTCTGCATAATTGCTGAAATAGGCTCCGTGTATGTATTTTAGGACTAGCCGTGTACTTCCCCTGAGAGTCATGCCGTAAAAGCCCTATTTTGATCCAAGATTATGTAGGATTTACAACTTCATCAGCACCTTGTCCTTCATAACTTAAAGGAGTTCACTGGGGATCCTGCCCGTGCTCATATGCACCATTTACATGTTTGTTGTGAGGGAAAGCTGTACATACCCAGAATGGATGACACAAGGCAGCGTGTGTGCTGTTGTCACTCACAGTCTGTCTACGTCATGCTGGTTGGAATTCTATCACTGCAATCCCATGCTGATGGATGAGTTCATAATTGCAGAAGGCCTTTCAAACATCAATTGTACCCCACCCTAGTACAGTGGCGGTCATATCCACTCAAGTTATGTCTCCTTCACGGGTAGCATTGCAGTGTGTCCCAGAGAGAGGCATATGTAGAACTGTCACATGGAAATCCCCTGGCACCTGTATTTTCCACTTTAAGTTGCTTTTTCGAAGACTGTATATTTGGATGTTACATTTCTCCTGTATCAGTGACTGATTCCTGAATGAAGGGACAACTTTGTAACACTGACCTTGGGATTTATCTTAGTCATTTGTGCTACAACCCGTTAGATAGGATAGGTCATGGCTTCATGACATGAGGAAAGTTGAGAGAAAAAGAAGGACTTACTATTCAATAATCAGAGCCTTTCCAGCTGGAAGACCTAATGTAATTGTGCACGTCCCAGAACCAAATTTCCTTTAATGCAAACTCTTGAGAGCACCTTACATATGTAATGTGGCTCATATGGGTGGATGAAACTTAACCCAAACAAGCATGTGTAATGTATCAGGTAACAAACATGTGTGCCCTGGAAACTTAAACATTGCACACTTCACCCTTCCATGCCAGTGGAGAGTAGCCATCCTCTGGCATGCATGCATGCATAAAAAATGCCATTGCATTAATGTGCCACATATCCAGCAGGCCACTTTACATTTGCAGAAGGGGAAAGAACCGTCAACAACAAACTCACCATGCAGTCCTGTTGCTCACCAGACGTGGTCTCATAAGTGTCTATTTCTACCACACCTATGACCTGCTCACTGGAAAGGGGGGCACTGCAAACCTCTTCCATTGGGGTTAGCAGAACTATGTGTGGGGGGTGGTCCTTCACCTTCACCGAGAGCACATTCCTCCCCAACTTCTCATTGGTTCTCCTAGTCAGTTGCCCATGAGTGTATACACTTTTTTGGAAGAACGATGTTCTATTCCACAGAAATGGATCCAAACTGTCACCTGCTGCCAAAGGTTCTTGTGTTCTGTAACTGAGAGTGTACTCTGAGCCAAAGTATACCTCTCCACATGATGCTGCTTACCAAACTCTCTCAGAATGCCCAGCTCCTCATCCACGAACCTCTTCTTCCTAGAGGGACCCTTATTTTCTATTGCCTGTCCCCTCTTACTCATAGTGCGTTAATCTGGAATAGCATGGTCAAAAGTCATGCACACATGTATTGTGATTGAGGGACGTACATGTAATCCCTGTATGCTCCTCCTTTTCACAACCAGAGACTATGTGAACTGTGCATACGTGCCGCTAAGACCAATCGTATAGTGAATAAAGTGTGCCTTGTGAAACATACGTGATGGGGGCCGTTCCTCTACTTGCTTCCTTGAAGTGGGCTTGCCAGTGTCCCCTGTCTCTTGTCTGTCCTCCTGCCTTACCTCATCTGTTCACTGCGCCTATGCTCTCTGCAAGACAACCCTGTACCTAGTTTCATATTAATAGTGGCTGACCAGTAGCACTCTCCTGGAGTGGCTGTCTCTCCAGCACAGCCTGTCTTCTCCTACTACAGCACTCTGCATCAGTGTACCATCAACACCCCATCCCACCTAGTCTACCTCATCTGAACACCAACATCTCTATTTTTCCATCACATCTTCTTTGTCCACAGTAACCAATACCAACCTCACCTTTGCAGTGGCTGCCACATTATCAGACCCTAATAGGTGATTAGACTAAGGGCGGTCAACTTATCAACTCCTGAAGTTCCCATTTTGGGTGACGAGGTCCTGAGGAATTCTGAATCCCTTTTCTGCACAGAGAAACACCTTAGGGGGCAAACACGGTTTATTCGTCAGCATGCCATACTTGACCCTGGCTTGGCAGCCACAGAATTGACATTCTGAAGTTTGACCTTGGGTACCAAGCAAAGGGATGCCCAGAAAAATAAGCCACCAAACTTCCAGGATGGTCCAAGCACACACTTGAGCCTCTCGTGCACCCAGCATTGCATTCTGTACTATCTGACAATTCCCCAAATCTGCCTTGAAAACTCTGTCTTGAATCAGAACACTTTAGGTGATATACTCCATAATCCATAAAGATGGGTTATCCCCATATCCCATTGACATCAGCAGAAGTATTCAATGCAAAAAGGGATGTCATATGGGATAAATTATACAAAAAGCTATTTTGTAAATAAATTAGTAATATTATAGTTACCCGAGTAATAACAGTGGTTCTTTGACACAAACAAAAGTTTTTCAATATGCCATTTTGTAGAAAAAATATATATTTCAATGCCATAAATATCTAGATCCAGTATTTCATGTCTTATAACAATCAATTTTTTGTGACAATTTAAGAAAAACAGGCCAAAAACAAAAAATGATGAAGTGATAATAACAATAAAAAATAACCAAAAAAAGTATTAACATACGAATATAATCCATACGTTCTCACGTTGTATATCAGGCCACCAAAACGAATTCACATTTGACATGACTGGAAAGACTGATTTCGAATTGCACAGAGTTTTTCATTGAGTAACTAGTTAGCATGGAGGAGTCTCGGTCATTATTGGAAATAACCAGACAAATTGCTCCATCATCTTACAGGACTGACATGCACCCATGGTAGCACAAAACATTCTTCTCCAGCTTCAGCCCTCTATCCCTGTGTTTGTAGCATCTATTTACCACTTTCCCATCCTCTTTTCTTTCCTGCAGCAGACTACGGTCTGAATAACCCTGGTGGGGCACAGGCCTCTGCTTATGGAGAAGTCGGGTGTTCTGATACTACTGCGGTGGTGATTTGGCACAGTGTAAAAGCATATTTATATAACACACATATGTAAATGGTCTCAGCTGAGCTTGACTCTTCTTTGAGAGTAGCAAAAGAAAATTATAACATTGACAAGATCATGGGGCGACCTCCATTGTCCCAAAAGGAGTTCCACATAATGTTTTAGCATTATTGATCTGTACGTGTGGCCATTAATTGAGTCTCCAACAGTTATTGAAAGTGATGGTCAAACCCAGCACTCAATGATTGATGAGAGGAATTAAGACATGCTTGTGGAGGTTAATCTAGGCAAACATATTTCTTTTGATACTGTCCAAGACTCATCTGTTGCAGTGCTACGATCATTTTCTGGTGCCTCCACTCCATGGTGGATGCAGCCCTTCGCTTGGGAGTGCTTACGCCCTACCACTTTGAGGAAGAAGTCATCATTCTGCTTTGATGACCAGCCTGTGGTTCCGTTATGAAAGGGTACGATGGCAAGAGCCTTTCACCTTCTCACCTCAGAGAGCAGTGTATTTACTTGCATTTAAACAATTATTGAATTAACGTGACGTCAGCAGCAGCAAATGTACAGAGGCAGAGGACAAAAGCCTGCACAAGCAATGTCCCTATACCCCTATGATAAAGCCAAATGCTTAACTGCTGGGCTCAGTTTTTAGATTCCCCACGCCTCCAATTATTAACATCTTTGTGAAACTAAATAGCTTCTGAATTGGGGTGAAAGATGCATCTACTGGCCCAAAGGAAGCCAAAGTAGCAATCCAGCCTCCTTGGCTCAGAAGCAGGGGTAGGGAAAAGCCGGATGGGCACTGGGTCTAATGGCCCCACTCGCTACTAGCTTTTAAAACTGCCATCCAGCTGCCAACGCCACATTTTGAGGTTGGCTCCTCCAAGGGCTCCACCCAGAAAAATCCCACGTCATTGACTGATGATACCATGAGCGGCACGCGGTCCTGTCACTGCTGGTGGGGGGATTGTCTAGGACCAAGGCTCTCTGTGATGTTGTACTTGCAAGAAAACACCAAACTGCCCAGCATCACAGAGAGGTTGTCACACTCTTGTATTAATGCATGTGAAACCAGTCCATTACCAAGAAATAAGGATGTGTGCAAAGTGCAAGAAGAACAAGCTTTAGTTACTTTCTTAAAAGCAAGTGTTCACCGGGGTCAAGCAAGGTACAAGAAACTTAACTAGCCCACATTGGGCTAAGGGATTATAAAGCGAAAAACCCACAAGATTTGCATAGTAAAAAAAATGATACATATGACATTTTCTAAAATAATAATTGGCTACACTAATCAAAACCCCTATAGATCTGAGCTAATCCATTATCTACAACCCCACCCAGGTCCAGGCTCCAAGTATATTCGTCATTGCAATCACATGACTACCACATGATTTGGTTGGTAGGCACACTGCAAGCTGACAGTGTTAAGAATATTTCCCTGCCATTGGATGGCACCTCTGAAGGTGGTGTCCACATGTTGGACCTTGAGGGTAGTCTAACACCCGAATCTTCCCTCATTCATAACAGTCACACATTTTGATTCGCATGATTTAGTTTTTTCAATAATTTGATCGGGGGAATAAAGCTTCCATTTTCATTTTCTATTGCCTTATCGCCACATGAAGACTACTTGCCAAGTGAAACATTCATTTAGTCTTTAATCAGTTTCTTTGGGAAATAGAAAATTATAAAAATAAAACACCACAGGTTTTTGGCAGTTGTTTTACGTATTTCCCACAAGCCAAAGATACCTGTAGGTTTAAGTAGTTTAAAAAGTATCAGAGAGATGAATGGACCTAATATTTCAAACAATTCTCCTAAATACTAGTACGTAGGTTATTTTTCAACTCCACTATATACATTTGTAAACATCCAGTAGCCTCATATTTGTAAGAGGTCAGAGCTGCAGGCTGGCAGGTAATTTTCTTAAATTCCTCAATCCTTCTTGTGCCAAGTTGCATCCCAATGGTAAGCCGACCAGTTTCAGTGGTATTGGGAATTACACCACTTTCATCAGGGCTGTTGAAGTCAGCGTTAGATCATCTGATGTCTTCATGGATTGAAATACAGCATAATGTGGCTCTTCCTAGGAGGACCCACCTCATAGTCAGTGTTCCTAACTAGCATGAAGGTCCTTGAAACAGGAAGGGAAACTTTGATCTTCCTGGAAGGGCTATCCTTTAGTAAGCCAGGTGTCGTGCAACCTTCACAGAGATTGCCTTCTTCACGATGCGGGTGTTGCCGTGCTGCATCTCGACTTTGCTTGTTTCTCTGAAGGTGTCCAAGAATGTTGCAACTGTCCTAGACAGTCCAATCTATTTGATTTAGTGACGGGGAATAGAGAGATCAATCCCGCGCTTTCAAGAACAAAAAGATACTCCTATCTCATTTCTCATACCAGAGTTCCATTTGTCCCAGATAGCTTCCCCAACCTTGAATATTCTAGTTAGCAACTATTGTCTCAATACTCGCTGCCAACACAAGTGCATACTCTTTTAATTGGGTCACAGGATGAATAACAGTCTTTCTGGGGTTCTGTCTGCCTGGACAAATTTCTTCTATTTTACTGTATTTAGTACAGGGTGTAGTGGCAGTAATTGGTGATAGGGGCACTGTGTATACAACTTGTTTTAGTGTCTTTGGCAATATTTCTACTTGGGACACCATGCACCTGGCAATCAAGGCATCTGTGTTTTTATGCAATTATCATTTGTACCAGAAATAATTGTTACATATCTACTCTTGTGTCATGGGAATAACAACTCTGTGCTGCTCTATCAAGCGCTATCTTATACTCCCTTCCAGTGTAACCTTGGCTGTCTTATACTTTCAGGCAAAAATGGGCTTTTCATAAAGTTAGACAAATTAAAGCCCTATGTGTGGCAGCTCTAAAATAGCACATTGTGCAGTTTCTAGTGGGGCTTTGCTGCAAAAGGGCAGAACCTCTCCTCAATGCTACATTATAGACCATCAGGAATACTGGTTCATTGTGTATGTAGGACTGAAGTGTTGTGCTGGTGACCGGCGCTCTGTCAACAATTAGATTCTCTTTATTACAGAATAGTAATCATCACAAATGTTCAATAAGTTATGCTCTCTAGTTTAGTTGTCCATGTAATCAGTCGTTTAATTTTCCATGTAGTCAGCCAACACGTGTTTTGACACTTGGTCATCCTCAAGGCAATTGGATTTGGTTGCGGTACCCATATATTGGAGTTAATGGTTCATATGGATCCATAAACAGTGGATATCCTAATTTTCTAATCTGTTCAAATAGGTCCTTCTCGTATTTATCAGTCATGGATAAGTTATCCTCCAGGCCGTGGCTGTTCAATGGGATTAATCTCAAGCACTGCGCATGTAGTAGCACACTAGTCATATTCCTATATTAATTATGGAGGGGTTAGTGGAATACCTCTCAGTATTAGGTTCGCAGCTAGCCTTTGTAACCATTTGAGGGGCACTAGTGCACCTTAAAGACGGTTATACTTCACACAACACAATTCTTTCTGTCTGTATAGTTCATCAGGAATACTGTTTCTTTGCTTATATATCTTTTAGTAATCTTCTCCGTGTATTCAGCACACTATATTTCACAATGATCTTCTCAGTGTACACTGCAACCTAACTCGCTCAATGTGGCACAACTACCTGTAGTGTTGCAGACTAATTCTACTTTACTTGTGTTTATATTTTAACATACAAGACACTGGTCCCTATTCTAATTGTGCAAGTGTGTTTCTTGTATTCAGGATTCTTGAAAACAGTCTTGGCGGATAAATTACCTAAAACCTTTAATTAATTGAGCTTTTTTATCTTTAATTATGTTCACATTTCAGGGGGATGGGGGTGGGGCATTATGGGATGTTTGCCTCATTTGTACCATCACATTCCCCAATCTGGTTAGTTTCCTAACCAACAAAACCTGCAGCCATCATTTTATCAAAGGCTTCTTTTGTGGTCCCTCCTTACAAACTCCCTTTATACTTCTTCCACAGGCTGCATATTCTTCTGTGGGCTATGTCATAAAACAACATTCTCCATCTGCATTACAATCTACCCTATCATGGGTATAATATTCAGAGTCTGGGGAGGGGAAAACGTGTGACATGGTGGACAATGGATCTATCTATTGCAACCATACATATTGTGTATGATGATGTTTCGAGAGAATCTTGGCATCATAAGATCCTAATGTAAGTGACAGCATTTGTGCTTGTGCTTTCTTCTTCCCAACCCCCTTTAAATACCCATAAACCACCATAAGAATGCAGAGACTTACGAGCAAGACAGTAAGAATGGGAACCAGTACTTTAAAAATGTTGCTCAACCAAGAGGGCAACCAGGAAAATATTACATGATACCATTCTTCATCAACATTTGGACCACTTGCCTTCTCCATGGTAGTGTACAATAGCATCGGTTAGGCTGTCGTTTTGGGCATCGTTTGCTGGTGCGAATATACAGCAGCTTGTACCAGTTTTTGCCCATATGCCTCCTTCCATAGCAGTAAGGAGGTCAAAGACATACCTATTCTGGAGATTTGTTAACCTGACAGCCCTAAGCTCTTCCCTTAGCCGGTACGTTGTAGGAATTGCCACCAAACAGAAGAGGATTGTGAAAAGTAATTTTTTCTCTTACATAATTGCAATGCTAAAGAGTGATGACTTATTTTGCAATAGTTCACTATTTCAATAGTTAAAAAATAATAAAGAATAATTCTTCCAAAAGAACATGAGTAATTTGTTCGCTCCTCGTTAGGACCTTGGCGGTAGCAGTCCGCTTATTTACTGGGTCCATGGAATGGGCAATTCCGGGTCATGCCGACCTTGGCGGACCCGGTAATTGCCCATTCCATGGACCCGGTAAAAATGTATCCCCATTCCCATATGAGCCCCATAGGGCTCAATGGGAATGGGGAGGGAGCTAACAATGGGCCTGTTAATAACCATGTTAATAACGGGCCCGTTGTTAGCTCCCTGATCCCCTCGCGGGACCCGGAAAGATGTCTGGTCTGACCAGATGTCCTTTCCGGGTCCCGCGAGGGAAACTCGTAATAGGGCAGAGTGGGTTTAATGGCACCATTACCGGTGCCGTTAAACCCATTCTGCCCACCTTGTAATGAGGCCTATGGTGTTTTATTCCTGAAAATCTGCTGATTACTCACATTGGTGTAGGACTGCTCAATTGGATTTAAACAAAACTTTGCAGGGGGAGCATTAACCTAAATGCTATCTGTGAGCAAAACAAACTGTTCTTTTTTTCCTGTGTTTTTGATTTTGCCTCCTTATACGTGAATTCAATTGCTTTCCGAATTGTATTGTCACCCTTTGGGTGATTGCTGCCCCATATACATCTATATTAAACCTATGTGTGATTTGAAGATTAAAATAAATAAATAAATATTTACCTTTACAAACTAGCTTGATTCCTGGTTCAGTGTGACCTGGGGGGTATTTTGAGAAGGGTGTGATATGTGTGGTATATCATTCAGAATATTGAACTTATAGACAAAAATAAAATAAGCGTTTCATTTGCGCACTACATGCTAGGCGAGACTTGGGTGTGTGCCTGATTGAAATCCCTTACAGCCTACACTCAGCTGCCACTGAATTGGAGTGGCTCTTGCACATTAACTCTTCATTCACCGGCATTAGTGGTGCCCCAAAGCCACGTTGTTTCAATTACCGAGCACCCCACCCTAAATTATGTGAACTATTGCATTTCTAGAATTATAGGCAATCTTCCCTCCCTAAACAAGAGAGGAAAACCGTTTTGGCAAATGACACTTATAAACTGGCAGATGAAAAATAGCTTTGTGAAAGACTGCAAAAAGGTGCAAAAATGCTTAAATGGAGACAATTTCTAAAGAAAGCAACACTAATCAGGTCCTAACATACATAAGCTAGAATATAAACAACAATACGCACTTGAGATCAGGATGGGATGGAAAAAGCACTTTGAAATGGGGAATGACACGTGTAAACTTGGGAATTTTGCAAATTTGCAGCAAACTTTTATTATGCGATATTGAAGAAAAACGGGTCAAATGCACTATTTCATGATGCAGTTTTTAGTTGTGGAGATAGCTAAGGATGTTAGGTATCAGTGAGAGATGTAATTTCATTTCTATCTTTAAAAATGAAGGAGTTATAGAGGTTTTAGTGAGAGGTGTTTTTGCAAAATAGGCGCAAAATTGAAAACAGAATTGTGCTTTTGAAAATGACAGATGGGTTTGATTACGCTATATTATGACTATGATAAAGAGAATGCCACGGATGGATCTTACAGTCACGTGATCAGCATAACCCATCCTGTTGTGGATACTCTACTTCTTCCTAGAATTTACTTTAGATATTCAGAATCACTATGGAGTTATGGTTTTAGAACACAGGTAAGACAATCAGTGCAAGAAGGATTCTAACACTACTGGAGTTCTGAATTAAAGATGAGATGGGTTGAGATAGGGATAATACAATGCAGATATACTAAGGGTCACTGTTCTTCCTGTTAATACTTACAGAAGAAGTTATTAAATTGGACCGTCAGCACTGCTCAATAAATTGTATCTGGTCTACCGGCACCAAGGTACCTCTAGTGGGATTGGATCAGCAAGGCAGTTCTGGTCAACTGGACTGCACCTCAGCCTGGATTTGGAAGGGCCCCTTCTGGTTACTGGACATGGTAGATAGCAGGGTACAAGTTTTCAGTGGGCAAGCCTTAGTTGTAGCGAGCCAAACTGAATCAGAATTAAATCCCTTCAAGTTTGGGATGTTTGCAATTGGGTCAGGCTAGCAATAATTTTGCAATGCTAGAGTCTACAGTCTGCAAAGAAATCTGGATCTTTCAAGAATTCTGGAGTCAGCTATAAGTTGAAGAGTTCTGGAATAATGTGCTGCACAGACATCTGGATGGGTTCTGGAATCAGTGTGTTCTGGAAGCAGTCTTCTTGTGTGTAGTGAAACATCTATATTTATACATTACAAATGCCCAAGTTTATGACAGGATTTAGGAACACCCACATGGATTTTTACCCAAAACATACTTTTGCACAAATGTACATTTCCACCATTATGTACACTCATAAAATTGTACAGATATCATTTATACTCGAGTATCTACGTTTACATTCACTTCCCATCTTTGTGAGAGCTGTATTGGTCATTCTATGGATTTTTATGAATTTTACCCATAACACTTTGGATTAATCATTTCTAATTTGACACACCTCTGGGTGCTGACCAGGGGATCATTGTAAGTGATTTCAATCCGGCACTCCAACTAAGTCAATGCCTAGTATGGGATGCCCAAAGGAAACCCTAATTTATATATTTTTATGTCAAAAGTTTGTTTAATTCTGGATGATGTACCCTTATATAACGCCCCTCTCTTTGAATTCCCCCGGTCTCACTGAACCAAGAAATAGTTTTTTTTTGCAAATTAAAAGATAGATTTGAAGAATTGAAAAATATATAGATTACACTTTTATGAATATGAATAATATCTGAATATCACACTTATGAATATGAACAACGAACAGCAATGGGTAATATTACAATATCAACAATCTCTTTAATCAATTAGGAGTAGGAATAGGAATAGGAAGAATCATGTAGCAGCGAATACTTTGTCTGGTTCAAGAAATTGCAATGATACGAAGAAATGCAACACAGAAATAAACTTGATATGACTTCAATCAAAAGGCAATATGATCACTCTTTCCCCTGTTACTACTCACTCCCCCCAACATGCAATATGAAGATATGGAATGAGGGCACATATGTATCAGGAATAACAATCAACAATACAGTTCAATCCCAATTCCCCGAGCAAGCTCAGAGGGAACAGGTATGATTTTAAACAGGGCAAAATGCTTTTGAATGTGATTTGCAATTAATGGGAAAAATGCTAAAATTGATTTTAATTCACTAAATGAGATTCAGAACTAGTGAGAGTGGCTTGGAAGAGGTTCAGGTCAACACTAGCAATGACTATAGAATGATTAGCAGATGGAAAACGAAATTCAGAAGTTGAAAGCAAGAAATAGCTATTTTACATGAAGTGAAATTGAGTCAAATCGCAAATCCGCTGAAATTTTTCCGCATGTGGGAAACGCGATTGCAGAAAAACTATAAGGATTTGTTGAGCTAAGGATGTTAGCTTCAAAATGATATTTAAATTTTGTCTCTAGGACGTGTGGTTCAAAAGTTAGAGAGGTTTTTGTGAAGGTAGATTTTTCGGAAAACAGAATCAAGATTTCAAAATGAAAGATGTGCTTTAAATATTAGGAATCAAGATGGGCTTGTACTAAGGAGCTATGAAAGTACAAGATACCCAACGGGAAAACCACCAGAACAGGGCGCCTTCCACTCTGATTGTTGAGCGCCAGGACACTTGACTTTCTTCAGAAAATATCAGCTCACAGATGATTATCGCTACAATTATCACAGACTATATGATGAGAAGAATTCAGGATGGACACAAGATTCTATAATGCAGTTCTGGATAGGTTGAAATGGATTGAATAGGATTACATTAAACTAAGAGATGACTATGGACAGTTATAGACTAAATACTCACCCCTTTGGCTTTGGAATGGAATGGGCCTGTCAAAGATCTGGTCAAGGGTTTGGATTTCACTCGCCACCGGAAAGGATCAGAGCACCTGGACTCTGCTCTCAGCAAAGCACTCTGGCCTGCGCTGCCTCTTGGACTGGAACTGACGGGTTCTGGGTTACAGCTCTGCTCTGTGGGTCTGTATCTTGGGTTCTAGAACAGAGTTCTTAGCTAGAACAGCAAAACAGCTCAGCCAGGCTGTTGGATTTTGTGGTTCCCCTTGGAAGTTTAGGGGTTAGAATCAGGTTGCAAAAGATTCTAAAGGCCAGCTGAGAGAAGAGTTCAGCTTTTGGGCTGGGCCTTTCTGCTTCAAAGTTCTAGAGTCTGGATTCTGGATCTATGGCTGGAACCTGGATCTTCCTGCAGGGTGCTTCGCCAAGGAATCAGTTGATGAGTGGAAAGTGTGTGTCCTTCTGGGTCCTCAACAGTCCCTATTTATCCATTTTCCACAGTGGGTGGTGAGGCTGATTATCTATGCCCAACCCTCTAAGGATCTGATAGGTCAAAGTATTTCCCCTCTCCTGATTTGAGAAAGGAGCAGTGTGTCATATGTGTCAGAGTGACACTGTGTTTATGGTCCAAAGGAAATCCCTCCCCTTTGCCTTGTTAATAATACATAATTACATGACAGATTGCTATAGGTACATTTCTGTTCAACTCTCATTTTCCTGCAAGCTTTAGTTCATAAATGACAACTTATTTGCACTTTTGGTTGGTTTCTCAATGTTAGTTCTGCACCAATTTGTATACATGCATACACATCCCATCTGGGCATATTCCTGTAATTTTTCATGTTACTAACATAAACACAATGGCTGGAATATGAATAATTTCCGGGGTTCAGTCTCAGAACATCGCACAGATTCCAGATTAGTTTTAAACTGTGGGCACATTTTTCATTTTAACAACCTATAAGTTTCATATTTTTGTCACTTCAGTACAATTTGCTAGAAGCATTTTTCTAAAACATACATTTACTCCCACTTCAGTCCACATTTCCAGTCTGGCCCGCCTCCAAAGCTGGGCTGAGTCAGAGGGTCACATGGCTTGTCTTCCTGCCAGAGTAGTTGTTGTCAGTCGAATTAGCATTCCTATTCAGTTCAAGGAACCCATTGTTTCTTGCCCAGGGCAGCAGACGAAATCTCCTCCCCTTCTGATTAACATGCCAATGCGAAATCCTCTCCTTTTGGTGGGAATGAACAAGGTGGGAGGTTCTCAGGGGAAGAAAGCCTCTTGGAAGTTTTAGCTGAATTAGGTTGCCTTATGGTCAATTATAACATAGTTCCTTGTGAAAACATTACATTTATAAATTTAAAATAATCAAACCTATCTTTCATTCCAGTCTTTTTCAACATGAAAATCAATGTGTGGCACTCTATATGCATTTGATGGAAATCCCTTCTTTGACATGTTTAGCTTTGAAAACACAAGTTTCTCCTGTCAGATTTAGAGATCGCCAGCACCTGTCTGAGGTGAGTAACGGTACTGCACCCATTTTTGACAGATTTCTTTCCATCAAGTATCTTTAAAATAGGATTTTGTTCTGATAACATATGATTCTTGCTGACCTTGTATTTATAGGGATTCTTGCAGTAGAATGATGTGGAACACCCAACAAGGAGGTTGGATCTTTTACGTGGTTTGTGAGCCATGATTTTTGCAACTTTGATAACCAAGACCAGCAGATTTTTAAAACAGCTCTGTATTTCTTTTGCAATGATTTTGATCTGTGGGCAGCCAAGTGATGGGTTTTGGCAGGGGTCTCCAGTGTTACCACTGACATAGGCGGCCTATTTTTCAGATTTTTACTGCACACTTTCTGGTGATTTTTAGCGAGCAGCATGCTTTCCGGCAACCATTCTGATGTTTCTGCTGCAAGCAATGCACAGTAATGTTGCAGGGCCTGGACTAGTGGGTTGAAACATCCCACATCATGTACATATAATGTTAAGCTTGCAAAATGTATAGTTTTGCCACAATCAGTGTTTTAGTGTATCTTTGGTTCCTTATGTAGTACAAACTCCTACCACATCTGCAACTGTCTAGCATGAGTTAAGATTTATACGTTTGTATTTTTCACTTGTCTACTTATTTTTGCTGTCATGCTAAATGTCATCAAGTTCTGAGGCAAAAATAAGTAATTTCCATTCAAAATCCAGTCCAGGTTTACTTTTTACTTTCAAAGTGAGCAAATGACCAGTCCTTTGAAGTTCACTGAGAAACCTCCTCCACATCCGACCCCTCCTTTAGGAAGATGGGTGTCCAAGGCTTCCTTTGTCCTTGGGTCAGCTAGGAGACAAATGTCTCAGACTTTCTTTGTTTTCATTCTCCAGGAACCATTAATAGCCATTAGTCTTCCTATTCTCAAGGAAGTCAAGCAGATATGTCAATTTTCCCAGGCCAGGCTATCAGATCAGAATTACATAGTGGATTAGTCCCAGACTGGGCCCTTTGACATTAAAGTTTTTTCATTTCCCATATAAAATATAAGCACAGTTTATAAAGGATTTTAACAATTTAAAAGAATTAGCCCTTCACCAACAGAGGCGATTTTTTGCCATTTTAATCAGGAAATAGAAACACTTTTAAACTGGGTTTGACAGCTAATTTTCTTATGTAGTTGTCAGTCAGTGATGCCTGGATTCCTCTGACTGCCTGGAGAATCCATGATTTCAGCACACTTTCCTTTCAATAATTCTATAATTTATAAATTAATAAACAAACAAAACAAACAATTCTCTGGGAAAATGACTGAATTTAGCACCAAAACAACACTTTGAAGATTTCCATTTATGAGGAAACTGTATGTAAGAGAATTTTGGGATTTTAGCCCTTCTGTGGCCTTGTTTCATGTGACAGTGACAGATGACAAATGGCAGATGACAGCAGTGATTCCTGTTTTTACACCAACTGTGCACTTGTATGTGGCAGGGTGTGCAGCTCTTTGGTGGTTTATGCACCATGCACAATTTTTCAGATTTGGCGCACACAGGGTTATTCCTCAATTTTTGACACTTGTCTTTCCCCATTGGCAAAGGGGTGCAGTGGCGCAGTGGTGTGGATAACAATATTCCACATAAATCCCCCCCTGGTTCCAGCATGATGTCCAGTAGTGGGGAAGTTGGGCAAGTGGGATTATTTTTCTTTCGGTTCATGTGAAAAATCTGGTTGCTTCTCCCATCAGCGATTGATGTGACGGGCTCTCCTTGCTGGTTCTGGTAAGGTGGTTGGAGCGACACTCCAGGCTCTTGGTTCTTTTTCCTGTCCGGTCCCTGAGGAGTCCTCCTTGGTGAATAACTGAGTTTTAGTTCCAGTGCTAGAAAATAGAACATAGCATGGTTATGGAAATTTCCCCACTACTACTCCCCGAGGAAGTAGTGGGGCAGATACATGCATTGAATACAATTTACAATATTCCCCGCCTATGTTTAATACTGGTCTTAACACTCTTTCCTAGTACGTACTCCATGAACCTTTAACAATTCTTTTTCCCCCTCTGGGTTTCCGGTTGGCTCCTCTATTTGCTGCAAAGTATGCCTGGGATGACAACTCTTTAACTGGTTTATGTGGACCCACTTGTCTTCCCCTTCTGTCAAATTGCCCTTGGCGATGCAGATTCTGTAGGTGAAACCGCCAACTTGGGAGGAATTTTGGCTTGGTTCCTTTGGCAATTGTACGAGTAGACCCAGTCTCCTACTTGATATTCCTTTTTAGTTGTTTTAAGGTCATAGTGGATCTTCATACTGTCTGCAGATCTTTCTAGATCCCGCTGAGCATACGCAAAAAGATGTTGAAGGTGTTTTCTCAGATTCTCAACATACTCATGAGTTGTGGTGGCATTTATCAAGGTCCGCTCTTGGGTTCTGTAGAGCAGATGCTGGGGTAGCACCATCCTTTGTTCAGTCATCAGCTTAAATGGAGACATTTTTGTTGAAGAAGAAGGGGCAAATTTGATGGCCATCAGAACAAAGGATAATCGAATGTCCCAACTTGGCCCAGAATCTGCCACAAACTTTTTTAATATGCTCACAATAGTTGTATTGTACCTTTTTGCCCACATCTTTGTCATCACCTCGCTAGTGAAGTGACTACCTCGGTCTGACTCAATCCTTTGGGGTAGTCCAAAACGCGAGAAGATGTGATCGATCATCAGGGCAGCTAGTATTTCTGCCTTGCAATTTGGGGCCGGGAGACATTCCACCCATTTAGTAAACAAGCATGTTACAGTTAACATGTACTTGTTCCCCCTAGAGGAGCGAATCACAGACCGATGAAATCAATTTGCAAATCTGACCAAGGCAGTATCATCCCCCTCTTTTGGAGTGGCGCACAGTGTGTGAGTGATGGGGGATACGCAGTGCCAAATCAAGCTCGTACCAGAGCCCTTCTAAATCGTCAATCGGCTCAATTTATAAGTTCAACACCAGGGGGCTACAGCCTTCAAATAGTTCGTATTCGGAGATGGTCCGTCACATTGTTTTTAAACTTTCCAAGGGGGTGCAGCATAGGGTCGGTTGTAAACATTAAGTAGAAGCATCTGCCACCTTCCTCCCCAGCTTCCCTCAAGATACTGGAGGACAGGTGACACCATAGGTTTGCCCACAAGATTGAGGCCCAGCAAGGAGCTTACCAATGTTAGCAAACCAACCTTAGGTCTCCCTCTTTTTCCCTTAGATGCCGGCCTCGCATTTGATGCGAAACCTTGGAGCCAAGTGGTCGACTTTCCCCAGGGCTCCTGCAAACAAACCACATCAAACCTGTGGCTAATGTTAAGCCATCCAGTGTCTTTCAGGTGCCTATAGAGCCCTCCCACATTCCATGTCAACATATTTGGGGACTCAAGCCTCCCCATTACCCCTGTTGGTGAGATAGGGTGCTCAACAGAAGTGCTTAACCCCATGGCTCAAGCAATATCATCCAGGCTGACATCTATTATTGGGGAGGATAACACTTACATTGTGATGGTAGTAGGTCTGAGACTTGCACAGAGGTTTGGGGTAGGGAGGCATGCTCTCAGAGAGAATCCCTGAGCAGCCGGTGGATAGGTACACAGCTCAACTGATACAAGACCATTCACTAGTTGGCCATTTGTCACAGGCACCTGGATGTAGTCCTCTGGGCTATTAAGTACAGTCTTCCTTTTGCACCTCAGGATATCCTCTCATATAATAGATCTGCACCCTCCCACATGCCTTAACCAGTGGATGACTTTGTTCACGAGAGATGTCTGGCTTTGAAAGGTTCCTGTCCACAAGTGGGGAACATTCACCATATAGATACAGCACAACGGGCCTCTCCTGTCCCCCACTTGCCCCTCCCCAAATCATCTGTTGGCGGCCAGCCCCATGACAGCATACTGACTGGCCCTGGACCCCACAGATCCTGGCCATTTCTCACCAGCCTCCCTGGTGAATGAATGCAGGAGAACCTGTCCATTGTTCTGCTTTGGCCATTGAGGGACCCATTTTACCCCTTATCTGTCCCTATCTCTGCAGACTCTACATTTATTTTATTTTTATTTTAGCATTTATGTAACACCGAAAACTGGAGGTATCACAGTGTTTGTACAAGTGTGCAAAAAGACATAGGGAAATTAACAGTTGAGAGGTAAGGCTGGGACAACGAAGCTGACACTGCTTGCTCTGGCATGGTTGACTCGAGGAGTAGCAGGAGAAAGGTATCTAGATGAATGGAGCAAGTGTGGCTGCTGTCTTTTGGCAATGCTGTTGTTCAGGTAGAAGGGGGCTTCTTTATGAATGCAGTGGTGAGCAATGGTGAGAGTCTTACCGTCAATACATCTTTGACAGGAAGCCAGTGTGCCTCACGCCGAGTCACTGTGATGTGGCCAGAGCGATGCAAGCTTAGTACAGCACGCAAGGCTTTATTTTGGAGGAGTTGGAGGTAAGCCAGGTCGGTGGTCGATGTGCCTTTAAGGAGAGCTTTGCAGTAGTCCAATTCACTGTGTATAGTGGCTGTGGCATGTGTAAGTCAAATACTTGGAGAGAGAAATTATCTGCTCAGAAAGATTAGTTTGGAGGTGTAGGCTGTAGATGATGCAGGGGTGTTAATATGCTTGTTTATGGAAAGTTCAGCGTCCAAGTGAACTCCCAGAATTTTGACCTGCTTGAGGACCTTAATTGTAGTGCCATCAATGAGAAGTGAGGAGTAAGGTGTATCAAGGTTTTTGAGGTGGTAGGACGAGCCTACAATGTGCAATTCTGTTTTGTTGTCATTAAGCCAGAGGTTGTGCATGGCCATCCAGTTTTCTATGGTACTGTACACATTGTTGATGTTAACAGTGTCAGCTATGTAGTTTTCAGCAGAGCGGCTGAGGATTTGTGTGTCATCAGTAACATTTGTATAGGTTTTACTTAGGGAGTCCAGGATATCAGAAAGGGGTTTAGTGTAGGTGTTGCATAGTGTGGGAGACAGACAGGAGCCTCGGGGAACAACCAAGGGTATTGGGATGCTCGCTTTGACCAATGAAATGGCATTCTTAGTGAAATGGAAGTGTGAAATCAGGCGGAGGCATAATGAATCACGGTCAACATGGTCAAACGTTGCTGAGAGGTCAAGGAGGGGGAGGATTGCTAGATTGCCAAAGTCATGTATACTGCCAGGCTGCATTTGTAGGTCAACTAAGGCTGTCTCAGTGCTGTGCTTGGGGCAGAGGCCAGACTGTCTTACTAATAAGAGGTGATGGAGTTCGAGAAACTGTTGTACTTGGGAGTATGCAATGCCATCTAGTATTTTTTGCAAGAAGGAAACAGTAGTGGTTGGGTGATAGATGGTAGGCTGGGAGGGCTGCAATGCAGGTTTTTTGATAAGTGAGGTAAACCAGGCTGGCTTCATGCTGGTGGGGATGACATTAGACCCAAAAGAGGCGTTACCAAAATTTGTGATAATGGGGGTCATGGTGTGGGGCGGGAATGTCCCTTGCAGTTGAATGGTTTCAATCGTTGGATGGTCTCTAGGATGGTGGTGAGTTACTTGAAAGGATGAGGAGAGGGGCGCTTGGTGAGACCTGGGGCCGCTAGGGGCCTCAGAGTGGCTGCAGGGCCCTATGGGATTTCCTCACAGCCATTTCATTGAAGCCAATTTGCTCGAATTTATTTGTACCACATTTTCTTGTAATAAGGCAAGGGGAGACCATCCACATCCCCCTCCATCATATTACCCACCTTTTTAAATACCTTAACCCAAACCCCATCTATATTTTGTAGTAAATTGTAGTAAAATACTCACAAGTAAATGAGATGCAAGCAATCTGACCTGCAAGGACATGGGCCAATACCCATTTCTAGAGTCATCAGCTTATTCGCAAATGCATCCTTCTTCTGTTCCTTGCATGCAATGCAATGTTTCACAAACACCACTAGCTCTGCCAGTGGTTTAGCCTGCCAGCCTATGCAGGCTAAACCTTCCTGCACCTTACTTAGAAGACCACAGATGAACAAATTGGCTATAGCTTCTTATGCCATCTCGTCTAATGTAGTTATACAAGAGCGTTTGGTAAACACCATCATCGACCTGTCTAGGTAGTCCTCATGAGATTCCCCTTTATTGTGCATACTGTTTCATATCTTAGTCCAAGCTGCCTTCTATGAAAGCTGTAACTATTGTTTCTCTTGCCTGCATTAGGGCACTAAGGCATCCACCGTGCCTGGGTTGAGGGATGGCCAAGCCACTCATTCAGCCATCCGCTGCCTCACTTCAGGTGGCATAACTATTCTTATATGTTGGTTCATGTCTGCTTATGAAAGGTTATAAAATTGCAAAACAATCTGCATCTCGTTGGGGCTCTTCACTAATGTTCTAAGGTCACCAGGTGCCCAAGGGGAAATACAGTAGTTTGGTTGTTATTGCTCTCCGTGACCTTCCCACATTTTGGGATCCCTGCCAAACAATGTTCCTCCCCTCGCCATAGACTCTGTATATGAGGGAGGTGCACTTGGCAGCACCTGCCCCTCATCGATGCCTCAACCACTTGGCCATGATGCCTCTGATGCTGAAGGTAAGAGCAGCACAAGGTTTAAAATTGGTTCTTCTTTCTCGGGCAGATCTTGTTGTATTATCCCTGTCTCACAACCGTGGGAATTTCCTACTTGTACATTATTCAAGTATATCTTCTGTTGTCTCACTATCTCAGTCACCCTCTTTGCCTTTTCTGTCCCTTTGTCCAGATCTACCTGAGGGCATAAGTGAAAGGTTTTATCTGCCCCCTTCAGTGTCGAAAGAACTGTATTTGTCCCCTCAATCAATGGTTTGCCTCCTTCAACTCCATAACATTGCTGTTATTTCTCCTTACTGTGTCTTCCTCCAGCCACATTGCAAAGACTCCCAACTGGGTCGGTGATATTCTTCCCTTTTCTGCTTCCAATGCCCTCCTAAGGGTGCCTAATTTGTCTAGGTTAAAAGTCCCTTCACTGGGGAACAGAGAGTGTGCTTGTTACTTTAAGTAAAAAAATGGCAGGAGTCAAATAAAATCACATGTAGTAGTGGGTGGGCTACCAATGGTGGGATTCCTCCGCTTGTCTTCATTGTTGATTGCATGTCTCCTATCCCTAATCTTTTCTCTCACGCTCTACTCACTTTCCCCATCACCCAGGTTGCCCCGTTCCATTCACTCTTTGACTCCACTATTTTGCGATTCTGAATTTGAAGGTTTTGCCTATAACATGCAGAGACACTGCAGAGTGGTCCTGACAGGGATAAGGGCTCTCAACCAGTACTCATTCGTCTTTTAATTTTTAATTGGGCGTTGCATTATTTCCAATTTCCCTCTGTTATGCTGTATATTTTCATGTTCTCTAATCTAACACGTATCCGAGCACTGTATGTGCTGGTCAGTCCCTTTAACAGGATACTCCTTGCAAATCCAGAGCATTTAAGCAGAACCGCACACTGTTACCAGTCTATCTAGTTCCTAATCCCAATACTTTGCGAGATTTATTTCAGGGTATACACTAGACATAATCAAGAGAACCACTGCTATAAAATGGCAAATCATCCAACCAATATTACAAACCGAGTCCAAAACCTCCATCCCATTTTGGCATATCCCCTCAACACATCTCCCCCTGAGTTGTCCATTTCAATGTCCATAAAGGGACACTCGGTTCACTGTATGGCCCGCTTGCACGCACGCACGCTCACTTCTGGAAAAACATCAGAGATTTTCAATAAAGTCTGCTACCTTCTGCCTTGCACGCTCTTGGGTGTGCCCATGAGGAAGCCCTCAGGGTCCAAAAGCACATAGCATTGTGTGACAAATTCGAGTCACGGCTCCATCTATCCAAGTAAAGGAATGAGGTGACATATTAATGTATATAGAAATGGACACGTCAGGTGCCATTTATTAGCCAAAAACCGTTAGCATCCCATCCTAATCCATCACCCAAATCATCTCAACCCAACCCTTACCTTCCACTCACCTGCTTTTATACAATCCCTGCAAACCAGCCCCACATTCATTAAGACACATCTGATTACAGCATTCTGCCTCTTAGAATAATGGGCTAATTTCCAATGGTCTTTAGTCCATCCTCTACTTGCGATGACTCGAGGGTGGCCACATGTTGGTCTCCTCCCCAGTCAATTGGTTCCATCTGATGACTTCCAGCCTCCTCATTTTAAGGCATGGAGAATTGGTGCACTGCTCCATGATGTAGTTCCGTTAAGAGAGAATGCGCCAATGTGGCGCCCAGTTCAAATTAGTTTAATCCAAAAATGGTGGCTGGGTGGCCTTCACCCAGTCGTCGAAGTGGGAGGGAGTGGTCAGGAGCGGCGCTCCTCTACTTCTTTTAATTAAGTTTTACCGTTCCTATACTTTTATTTTAAAAAGAAACCGTTCCGGAACGATTTCGTTTTAAAATAAAGATGTAGGAAGAGGTTGGAACTTGCACTTTCAGTGCACTGCACAGGACGTTTCCTTAAAGAGCAGGCACATGTGTTCTGGGGTTTTTATTGTGCATGGGGGGGGTGCGGCGATGGGGTCTTTGGGGAGCGGTGCATGCCAGTAGGCAACATAGCTCCACTACTTCTTTTCGTACACTTCGACCACTGCCTTCAGCCAGTGCCTCGAGAGTCCCAAAAACGGATGATCCTTGCACTCTGAACGACGCATGTTCCATTATTGGACTTTCAGGGTCAAGTATTGGATTCAGCTAGTAGAACAAGGAATGCCCTAACAAATGTCTGCTTGGAGTTAAAGGAAGATGACAAAAATCTCGGGCTCTTACATGTAGAACATCATCCAACACCTGGGACATCAATCTGTAATAGATATTCTCATTATCCCACCGTATACATTTCCCTTGCATTCAAGTATGGTTCAGACCGTATGACATCACAAATGGACAACATTATCTGGCGCCGTTGACAGGATGTGGGTTGTGCAGTTTGAAATGTAATTGTTTCAGGTACGTGTGATGTATTTTGGGGTCACTCATAGTTGCCAGTCCCTCTTTCAGGTTTCCTTTGTATTTCTGTATTGAGGCACTGGGTCTGATAGCACCACTCACTTGCTGCACTGGCCTGTTGGGCAGCCACTTTACTGAGGGCACACTCACGGGCTGCTTTGGACTTTTGACTGAGGGGCAAGGGGCTGTTCTTTAGTGTAGAATCATTAATTGTCTGCCTCTGTCTGTTGGGGTTATTGTTGTTAAGTGAGGTGCTGCCTATGATAGCGCCAATAACTCACTCCCTATGCATGCTTAGCACAGTATGGATCCACGGTTCAATGTGGGGTTGGCCTGGGGGAGTGTTTGGAGTGTGTACATCACTTTGCTTTCCCCTTTGCTCTATTAGGTTTAGCACCACAATTTATTAGTGAATTCAGCGCAATCTTAGTGGATTTCTGCATGAGTCCCTTTAGAATTCAAAAAGATTAATTCTCAGCCAATCAGGTGAATACACAATCCCCGCCCACTGTCGCAGGCACCCGAGGCCGTTCCCCATGTGGTGGTATTTTTCCCTTTTTTTCAATGCAGGTAGGGAGCAGGGAGTATCTCGCTGTTGCCCCCCACCCCAAAATGATCCAATTCCCCTCCTACCCCTTCCACCTACCTGCATAACCAGAGCATTGTGCTCCAGCTCCAGAGCTCCGCCCGTCTGGCTGCCATTGATATGGAAAGGGGACTTAGTCCCTTTGCCATATGGCGGCAGGTATTTTTATCATTTTTTTTTTTCATTTTTCATTGGGAGACCAGCTGTGCAAGCAGAGCGGATCTCCTGATGAAAAAGTATGAAATCCATTTACACCCCGGACAAACCCCCGGCTGCGAATAGCTTTCATGCCTTGCCAGTTGGATGGACATGGCCGGTAACGACCCACAGCCGGAGCTGAGGCCCTCCCTTCGCTCAGGCCTACCTTAGCTCAGGCTGGCGGGCCGTTGCCGGACATGTCCGCCCTGTGGCAGGGCATGAGAGCTATATTATTGCAATGCGAAAATATTTTAATCATTCTCCCTGTCAGTGAGCAATTACACTGTGCCAGGTAGAATAAGGTAATACCTCACATTAAAAAATAGGAGCCACATGTTATGTGCACGTTAAAACAATTAAAATATTCCTGCACATCAAACATGTATTTCCGACTCTATGGTTTATTCATGTTTCTGCTGGAACTGATTTTTACCTTTTGAAACAGCAGGAGAGATCATAGCAATGTCACTATTTTAGTGTATGCATATTAAAGTTGTCCATCTCCAACAGTTGCCATGACTCTAGTAGCCAAGGAGTCAACGAGAGGGCCTGTTCCACCATTTGCAGGTGCAAAGTAGATATGTTCAAATTCGGCGCATATGGTGATTCATAGAGAATCACACTGTAGCACAAGCAATTTGCATTTTCCGCTCGGGTTTACAGTTCAAAAAAGAGAACCAGCCATGAGTAAACAAGAAAATGCATGTGTATTTCAAATGCGACAACATAGTGTTTACATTTTTTTCCTGGAGGTGGTGTCAAAACTTGGGAAAAGTGAGTCGCTTTCAGGGAAATATGTTAAGTGGAATGTGTTCCTGCAGATTAGCTCGAGGGCAAAGTTGCCCCATGAATAGCATGGTGGGACGCTCATTTACACTGTCCTTCGATCAGCATTCCTCCAGCCATATGGAGATGCGTATACTTATGCAAAACGGGTGTGTCTGAAGGCAACCCCCCCCCCCCCGCCCATTAAGTCACAAGTAGTCATGTTGTCAGTAGCTAATAGACTTCTTTCAATTTTTTTGAGTCAGGCAGAATTTGCACTACCGCGTTTGTTTGGTTTTTTCCAGACAAAACGTTTGTTTGGTTTTTTCCAGACAAATGCTCTTCCGGACAGAAAAAATGCATTGAGAATTGAGCCCATTACGTTTACCAAGTGCTTTTGTGTGGTTAGTTTTCTTACTTTGCTTCTCTGATCAAAAGAGGAAAATGAAAGAGAGTGGATGGTGTCCATTTGGGTAAAAAATATATCCAGAGTCATACCCTGGCATATTACTGTAGATCAGTGGTATTTAAAGTTTGTTATGCTGAGCCCCACCACCCCTGCCTCCCTTAAGCAAAAACATTGTTGCAGAGCCACCCTTAAGTAAAAAGTATTGCTTCTGTGCGCCCCCAGATGCCAATATCTGTTTATATTTTCTATTAAAAGCAGTCACCATACTCACTTTTTGAAGAGGCTCGCACCCCACCTGGACATCCTTTAATATGTTATGAAACAGGATGCCTCACTTTTGTTAATGAGGTGATACATAATTGTAGAAGCAAATTGAAGGCATGAGTTTCCTTTTCAACAATAGCAGTTTTTGACATGTACACCTCTTAACTCGTAGTGGAGGTAAAGTATGAAAAACTCCATGCTGCCAATGTAGATAGATGATTAAAATTCCAGAAGCAAAGGTAGAAAATCAAGTGCAGATGAAGAAGTGAATACACAAATACATTGTTAAAATTGTAAAAGGCATAACAATAAAGAAATGAAAAATGATGAAAGAAAAAATCACTAAAGTAACAATAAACAATAAACCAATTTATTTTTAAAAATAGCAACATCACTCATGCAAGAAAAATCCTGCCATAATATATGGGGGGATTGGTTTTACCACATGTTTCCCCTTTGTCAGATATTTTCTGTGCCCCTCTTCTACCCGATTTAATTGCTTTAAATGTGTACAGTTGTAAAGGTTCAGGCGATACTAATGTGGCTTCAGGTTTTAATGCAGATGTTTTGCAATTCTAATTTTAAATTGTAAGTAATTCAAAGTGCTTGCTGTTGAAATGTAATTATTTTGAGTAAATGACAATCTACTTAAAAATTACATTGTATTTATTATCACATGGTGCATTTATATCCAAAAAGCTTAGCTGGACAAAATCACTCAACTCCAAAACAAAATGATCACTAAGCAATCGAAATTACACCTATCAGATATGCCTGACCTCACCGCTCCTGCGCCTCAACCTCTCAACCTATTTTAATTCAGGCCAGTCTTAGTACGAGAAATAATCAAAATCATCAAATCCATCAAGCCGTCGAGATGCCAAGGAGAGGTTTGCCCAGCTCCCTTCATCAAAGACTGCATGGCGGAACTCGCCCCGTTCATTACATCACTCATAAACAACTCCTTTGCACAGGGTGTCGTCCCAAATAACCTAAAAGACGCCTGGGTCCTTCCGCTCTTACATTGAACTCTAACATTGCCACCGACTACCGCCCAATCACCACTGTACCCTTTCTTCTTAAAATACTGGATAGAGCAGCCTACCAGCAAATACAGAAACATCTCAAGTCCAACAGTCTCCTGAGCCTACGCCAATCGGGCTTCCGCCCAAGACACATTACCAAATCAGCACTCCTAGATCCAAAAAATACAACTGGATGAAATCATTGACAAAGGGGATCTTGCCACCCTCTTCTTGCTCAACCTATCTGCTGCATTCGATTTAGTGAATCACAAAATACTATGCCAACACCTCTCCTCATCAGCCCACTTCTCCATGAAAGCTATAGCCTGGATTGAGTCATTCCTCTCTAACTGCACAATGAGGTTCTTCTCCAATCTAGCTTCGACCACCCCACCCCAGCCTCAGTCCTCTGTGGGGTGCCTCAAGGGTAATGTGTCTCACCAACACTTTACAACATCTTCACAAAACCCCTCCTTGTCCTTATGGACAAACAAGGCATTACCTATACCAACTATGCAGATGACACTCAGATCCTCCTCCCTATTTCTGGCAACTACAGAACCACTACCTACGCCCTCAACAAAATATATGAAATCATCCAAGCATGGATGGCTAAACATGAACTTTTTCTTAATGATGAAAAGAACGGACCTGCTACTAGTAGGGACACAAACCTGAATAAACAATCTGGACTACAACTATAAATTATTTACGATCAACTGGAACTCCATCCCTGTCCTGAAGAAAATAAAAACCTCAAGGGTTTATCTGGACTCATCCTTATCTCTAACCAGACAAGTAAATGCAACAGCCTCGTCGGCACCATACACTGCCAAACTCATGAATGCTTCCAGACCCTTCCTAACCCCTGAAAGTTGTGTCACGCTGGCAAGAGCTCTTATTTTATCCAGACTAGACTATTGCAACACCCTCTTTGCAGTCGCAGAAACGAGCATTGTCACAAAATTACAAATCATCCAAAATAATGCACTAAGAGCGGCATTAAATATACATAAAAAAGAGCACATCTCCATGGCCAGACGAAAGGCCAATTGGCTACCAGAGCGGCATCACATCACTTTTAAAACCCTCTCCATCAACCACCAGTGTTTAACCAACAGCGCCTCAAAATATCTGGCTAACAAATTTGCCAAACGTTAGTCCAACTGACACACCTGGTCAACCCATTTGCACCTCCTCACCATTCAAACAGGAAAATGCAGGAGGTCGAAGCCTACTAGTTATAGCTGCCAAACAATGGAATGCCCTTCCTCTAGCCATTAGAAAAGACCCATCATACCTACTATTTCGCAAAAAAATGAAAATCTGGCTTCTTGCAAAAGACCTATGAACCACCTTGCATTCTACCTAGTCATACTACCCAAACCTTGTCCTCCATTACTATGTCTAGGAATTTTCGACTGTACTGTGCTGCACTTAGGCATGCAATGCTGCCATTACTGTGATTATTGTAATCATTGCTTCATGCATGTACTATAACTAGTGCACAGATACCCTCGGGTTCAGCGCGCTTTACACATGCCCAATAAATAAATAAATACAATTGTAAAATATGATGCAGCATAATTGTATGTTTTTTTTTTTTTTTTTTTTTACTAGAGTCATTTTCAAAGAATGCCATATGTGCTTCTTTGTTATGTGTACCAATACAGTCCCCCAGGCATTGCTGTTATGGTGCTTATGGCACTGTGCAATTTAGTGTGCAGGTATTGCAGGGCTCCCAAGTGCTATATCACTAGTACCCCTTGAAAATGTCCCCCAAGAGTCGTTCCCAGGAATGATTACCTGCTGACCTCTGTAAACTTCACCCAACTAGGGTGTTCTTGTTGGCCTCTGACCATTTCTTTGTGCTTTAAAATATTGTGTTTATTTCATATATTAAATTCTACAGACTTGTAAAACGCATTGCACCATAATTTCAGTTGACCCAAATAAAAGTAGAACGTGCTCCCCTTATAGAATTTCTTGAACATATGAGCCGGATTTCCGAATCCTTGTGTTTCCCTCGTGCGCGTGCAGGTAGGAAAAGCACAATGCGAGTGCCAACACATATGGGAAACTGCATGCATGAATGACTTTGCATAGTGATTTTCCGATCGGGACTGATGCATACACCCTGGGGCTCATTCCTTACTCCTTAAGGAATGCTCTCTACTGTGTGCTACCCCTGAGAACTGGCCCTTACATCTGGCCAACACGGCTTACGTCAGGCACAGGAGTGGTTCCCTCCTTTGCCATGCGCTGAATGGAAACGGTCGGGCAGAGCATGAGCGTTTCTATTCCATTCTATAATTCCACTATTTAAATAGGAGTGGAAATGTAAAATAAATATTGCAAGTCATGGGGGGCTTTAAGGTACTTAACTTGCAATGTACAATGCTTCTCCAGGTTGCCGGTAGCGTGATATGGGAAGAAGCTGGGCTGCAAGACCCTCAATCCCACTGCATGTGCTGGACCGCCTGCAATCAGGTCCCAACTGTTACTCAAAGGACATCCCTGTGGTTCATTTTTGCTGCAGGATGCAACAAGGTGTAGGTTGTAGAATCTGCTTTCTGTCATTGTTGTTCACATATGTAATAGCATGTTTATTTTGTAAGCAGATTGTGGGTACGTTGTGCTAATGCTATTTTATCTTTAGTCCTGTGTAGCGTGAGCTTCTACGATCCCGAAGGATACATTGATTCCACCGACTATCCGCCACTACCTCTGCACAGTTTCCTCGAGTGCACTTACAATGTGACGGTGTACACTGGCTATGGAGTAGAGCTCCAGGTAAGAACACGCCTTGTATTTCTTCCGAATGTTTGCACTAAGAAACAAAGGTAGCAAATTCAAGTTATGTCCCCGTGCAGCCAATTCCCAGGATAACAGAACATGGACTTTGCCATGGAACGAAACAATGTACAATCAACATGACGGGCATACAGAATAACTGTGTGTTTCCTGTAACAAATCACAGAGCCCTCTGCTGTGCACATTCAACGTGGCTATAGAGTGTACAAAATCTATGAGCAAATGGCAATCACAGGTTCGCAGAGGTACTCTCCTATGCAGCAGAAATCCTCGTGTGTCCTATTTGCTATTTAAAGGGCTTCATTGTATTTGCATAACGTGGTCCCATCTTCGTGTCCTCGAATGCTGAGAATAGAACAATGGACACCATTGTGTGTATACAATTTTGTTTATGATGCGATTGTTCTTTGGGTGGAACTGCTACCTTTCAGAAAAGGAAGAATTACTGGAATTCTCCAGAAAAAGCCTTGGGGTTGGGGGGCAGGTTTTATTACTCTAGTGTAAAGGCCAGACAGGTTAAATAGAGTATGCAGTGAGCTTATAACAGCTATTCTTCCATCAGCGTTTCAGCCATGTGGTTGTGTTGTGCCAAATACTCTTTGGCTGGAGCATTGTGAGATGATGCACCTCTGCGGATTTGATGTGTTAACATGGGTGCCCCTACAGTATGTTAGCAGTGTTCCGTTTCCCTGTGCTCTGCATTGGTGCCTTATTTCTCTAATGCATAGATTCATGTTGGTGTGTGATCTCACTGAGTGCCTTGGTGCATGATTCCATCATTATGTAGTTGATTGTGAGTTACCTGGTATTGGTGGTCTTAAATATGCATAGTAATCTGGTTTGATGCAGAGCAGTTAATGGAAAGATGAAAATTGGATGGGTCTCAAACAAAAAAAAGATAATTGATCCACTTGAAAAGCTCTGCGCGCCAATTTCAGAAATAAATATTATGAACCTTTTTTGACTTGTGGGATCCATGTTGGGAAGAAAACTTCGAAATATAGTTCAATAGCAATCTAACTCTTCAAATACATGTCAAACAAATTGTTAATTTGTGAAATTATGTTAGGCAGCTGTGTCAGTTGAAGATATTACTTTATTGTGTTGTTGATGTGTGTTGGAAGGATTATGGAGATTCAACACACGACTCCATTGACGAATATTGTCTTGATCAGGTAAAGTGACACATTGATTGAAAACAGTGAGGGAAATCACTGCCAAGTGTGTTGACAATATGGGCAGTTGTGGCCAAAATTCAATGGGTTTCCGCCAAATTGTCTAGAGGTGGATTAAGAGATGACAGAAAACGTTGGCTGTGTCTTAAGCAAGATGGTGCTTATCAAAACATGCTCTTCCTGGGTGACTTGGTGTAACGTATGGCACACGGTTCAAATGAAAACTGATGTATCCCTTCCTATAACATCTTTAGTGCTCAATAAATTCCCCTTGCAATATTGGACGAGTTTCTTAATGAACAGCATCTAGACATGGACTTTAGTATTTTATAAAGAAAGCTAAGGATATGGACGTCTATGTCCTTAGCACGTTGATATCGTATTGTTTCTTTATTAGGATTTTTAGCAAATTGACCACCGGTTTGAATCACAACCCGTATGCAAAAAGAGGACCCACAAACAATCCTTCTTTTGTCATGCACCCAGACTCTGGAACTCGATCCCGGTTTCGGGAATACCCCTACATTCTCCAATTTCACAAATCTCTCATAACATGGCTCTGACCAAGGACAAATTCCAGTGGACGCACATACCAACGCACAGACCGCACAGTAATGTGCTACCGTTAAAAGATGCCAGGTCCGCACTTTAAACAATAAAATAAAAATAATAATACATTGTAACTTATGACCATCCTGAAAAGACTACTCAATAGTGTACTGGCTATTTCCTTTAGAACAGTTATTTCCATTTGACAGGCCTAAGGTTTCTCCTTTTGGTGTCAGTGGCTTTATCATATTTAGTAAACTAAGTTTGCTGTTTCTTCTAACGCATTAGTGCCCACATGAGAGGTTTCTATTATGTGGTAGGTGACTGCCTCCCAAATTAGTGGACATGAGCGTAATGAGGACGAAGATCTCCTAGGACACAAGTGAGCCTGATAGTAAAGATGGTCTAACACTATTAGAACTTGTGCCGGGGATAAAAGGGCATCATCACGTGGGGTTCCTGTAACACAGCTTGTCCATGCCTCCTGGGCAAGTGCCCAATGTGTACACATCACAAGGGGAGTCTTGGAATGCATCTTTTACTGAAGGGGAGACCCTCCATGGCAAGCTTGTTGATTGACTGCAGAGATGGGGGCTGTGAGAAGAACAAAGGAGAAGCATACAATGCAGCCGTCTACTGTGGTTTGAGCCTGGATGCTACACTTTCTAATAGTCTAAAGCGAAGAATAAACGTTTGAATAATAAATAATCTATGAAATCTAAGGGAAGGCTATGACTTCACCTAGATCCTTATTAGAAGAATGTGGCTGTAATAACATAACCTTTGCAACATGTACATTCTTCATCATGGCTCTTTGGGTAGAATTTCAATATGCACTTGTTTTCTATTTCAACGTTTGCAAAGGTTATTAGGAAATATTGTGGTGTACTGATTCGTGCAAAGAATAATTGTAATCCATTTGGTAATATGAATTTCATATTCTCTTTTCCATCTATGCTATACTATCCGTTTAGTCAATATCTGAAACGAACTGATATTTTGAAACCAACACGCAGAACTGAGATTTATATACTCATTGATGTCTGAACTATTTATCATTTTTCATTATGGGTACTTTGGGAAATATTTAAGCAAGATGATTGTTTTCTTTAACATTTCAAAGTGACTATTACATGTGTTAGTCTACTAGGGGTAAGTCACCACCTGCTTTTCTAGGTAATGTTTTTTTTGTTATAAACATGCTATTAAAAAGAAACAAAAAAAGATGTATATTAACACAAATATCCTGGAAGCCATCCGAACATTATCCAGTTGTGAAACATCCATTGTGGCATCTAGGTGTCAGTGTGAGTTAGGAGTCAGAATATGCAATGACCTTATGAAACCTTTATGATTTATCCACCAAAAGTATTACTATATTGGTTTATGGCTTAACACACATTTATGCCATTTTAAAAATGGTTATGGGCTGTGTCGACCTTTGCTGCAAGTTCGTCCTTGCCATTGGACTAGCTTATTAAACACATGTTTACACTATTGAATCTGCAGTGCAGGGGAAAAATTCAAAGTAATTCACTGTGGAGATACTGCTATGAAACAACTTGTATGGGCCTGTTCAGCAATCCCCCGGACTGTAATCGTGTTTATCTCACACGATCAAAGCCGTCAATTATATGGAACTTCCTTCAGAGCATAAACCAAAAACCAGATTAGAGAAGGTTATGTCTCCAGGATGCTGGAAAAATGCTTGGAAAATAACTGTACAGGTCCTTGTCACAGCCCTATTTTGTGGTTAAGTTGAAAGCTTATGAACAGTACCATGACAGTTTGGGACCACAATTTGCACCTACTATGTACCTGAAATCCAGAATACGTATTCTACTCGTATTGACTTTCACAGAAAAATGGTGCCCCTCAACCACCTGTGCTTGATTTTTTTTTTGGGGGGGTCGTTTTTTTGTGGTGACTTCAAAGAATCATTGCAACTTTTTCAGTGATCTTTGCAGGATGAGGCTCAAAATGTGTTTAAATAATTACTGCACCGGACTGCTGAGGTATTTTATAAATGGGCACATAATGGAGAAGTTCTATTTGCGGTATCTAATTGTGTGCCCAGGGAATTATTACGCGGAGCAAGATTTTTTAGAAGCTTCAAATTCTCTGTTGATATGGTAAGTTTTACATTTTTATCTTTACAGATGTCTGTTTTCATATATATTGTGTATCTTATTTGATATATATTAAGGCAGTTTTCTGCATTATTTTCGTATATGTGATTGTATGACAATTGCCAAATAAAGCTAACTGAAATTGCGTATTGCTATAATTCGTTATGTGACTACATTTTTGGGCATTGCTCATTTCAGCATTATATCACTAATCGCCTCAGTCTAAATACTACTGATACATGTCATTAGCTGTTTGAACCAGCTTCATGTATGTTGAACAAGTTCAGGAGGCCAACTGCTAAAATGCCAGAAGATCCTAATTAAAACCAAAAAACACAGAATTGTTTGAATCATAGAACTTTCAAATCATCAGAGCTTTTTTACAATGTATTAGACGTGTATGTTTCTATTTGCATATGTGCATTTACTGAAGAACAGGATGGCATTTTGCACAGAAATGACTTACATACCAGGCTATAACAGAGAGCAGAGGCTGTCCTGGCATAAAGTGCCTTAACATAAGAACATTTTTTTTATTTTTATTGAATGACATGTACCAGGTGGTGAAAGGTTAAGAGCAGGAGCACAAACCCGGGACCGGAACTGGATGACATTAAAACATTTTTAATATTTGGAGCCTGAGGCCATTGTCTACATGTTTACAAATTAAATAGAGTAGTTAAGGACAGAACGCAGGAGTGATGGACTGAGTAGTTACTTCGGATATGCGCTTGAAGGGCCTTGAGCACTGAGTTGTGTCTTGTTTTAAAGAGTGTGCGAGTATTCGTATTGTGTGAATCTGTTTTGTCGCCACGTATCTTCTTCTACATTTTACCCTTTATGCTTTAGGGGTAGTTGTTCTCCAGTAAAGTATTTGAAGATGATGATGAGTTGCCCTTGCCAATTTCTCTAAGTTCATGAAGACCTAAAGGTATATGTGCCATCCATAATCACCTTCTCAACATTCAGAAATGTCAAATGTCAATTGTCAAACTATTTGAAGATGATGATGAGCTGCTCTTACGAATTACTTTAAGTTCATAAAGAGGTAAGGGTATATGTGCCAAGCTTAGCACAAAATTGAAGTAAAGTACCCTTTGCTGCCTGTATTTACTAGTGTAAAACAGAGTCAGCATCTTAATGAACCACACCTAGTATATAAAGACAGTAATGTTAGCAGCCAGAGTGCAATGATCAGATGGTGACAACCAATCAGGAGCTGAGGCTTCTGGGCATTTAGTATTGCTGTAGTATCACATAGTTTGATGCAGATGGCTCTCTGTATATCTGAGCAAATGCAGCATGTCCTTTGCACCTCTATCTTCACAACATGTCTTCCTCATTTTGCCTTTGTCTTCCTCATCTCCTGCCGTCCTGCTGGAAGAATTGAAACAGATGGTGGGACAGCCTGCCCCCAGCTTCTAGGCATCAGTTGCCCAGCAGCCATCCTGGAATTGATTTTAGTTAGTTAATATAGTTCTTCTACTTTGTACCCCAATTGGAGGGTATGCTGAAAATAATAGGTCAAAGCTCTGCAACTGACCCCTCAGACATTAATCAACAGTGGGGCGGGGGAGCCAGCCAATGAGATGGCTAGGAATGAGGCTTGAACCGCAGGTACAAGCCTGTGTTCCATGCCACCTGACGGCCGGCTCCCCCGCCACCATATACCCCCCTCCCCCCTCCCCATTGTTTAGTGTTTTTGTTTACCTTCCCCGCACATACTTTATTTCAGCAGAGGTGAGTCCTGCCACTGCATCCGCTCCTTCCCCTTTCCTCTGGCAGGCTGCCAAGGAAAGGGAAGAAGGACTCCGTACAGAGCCCTGCCTCCCCTTTCCATGGCTGCCATATTGGTGAAGGATTTTCATTCATTGAACGGGATGCACGAGGCAAAAATCCTTTTTTTTAGCCCTCCTGGTTACCAAAGCAGTAACCTGGGGTGCTAATGGTGTTAAGCCCCATTCCAAAGGCTGGAACGGGGGTTAATGATCTGAAACCCTCGTTATACACCCTCACTTCACTCAGGCCGATAATTCATTCTGCCAGGCCCTTACACAGGTTCCAGCCCTTGTAACGGAGGCTCAATTCCACATTATACACGCTGTCCTTTGACCGAGGCTCCCAAGGCGGTTTTCTTTCTGGGCCCATAACTCAAAGTATTGCCTGTGACTCTGGGCTTTAACAATAAATTTACATCTAGAACATTCAGAACATTCTGTTCCAGGCAACTAATTGCTTTTGGGCAATAATCGCTAATATGGATGAAAATTATATGTTCACCCACCAGCCACTAAATGCCAGTCTATTACAGTTTACTGTGAGAGTTCTACCAATAGTATTGCAATATAGCACATAAAGAGAGAACTAAATTCGGAGGTGCCCTACGTGATCCTTTCTTCCTCAAGCCTCTCCACTCCCCTGCACAGGCATTATCTCCAGGGGTTATTCCAATCAATATTTTAGTTCTCAAAATGTGATACCTCATGTCTAATGCTTATCATTTTTACTCTCACCCGATTCGGCTTTTCTATTACCCATAATCCTTTGCTTATTATTGTGGAGTCATGTCGTTTTTTAAATGTTTTACCAATGACTAGTTGTATTGCCGATGATGCTTTAAATATAAATAACTTTGTATTGCTTTCAAATCTATTGGCCTGGGCATTGCCTGTTTAATTTATTATTATCCTTCCTGAAGGCTAAATCCAGCGTTTAGCTGTTGCTTTTCTTGTTATCATCTCCAGTCCTTCAAACTAACCTGGCGAATAAGGCTGGACGACCAAAAGTGTCCCATGGAAAGACTTAAAAGATATATGTCTGTGAATATTGGTGGGTTACCTTTGGGGCTGCACACCAGGCCGTCTGCTCCAGTATATTCCCCCCAAACCCTTGCTACTCCCCGTGGCCTCCTTTCCCCTCTAAGCACCCCAAGAACCTATGTGTTTTTTTTTAAATGCGACATTGCCCACCGGCCTGCAAGTGGAGACTAGTGGGGCATGTGAGAGGGTACTGTGGGGGTATGGGAGCATCCTACCCTAGCTTTCTGGGATCTACCCCAGGATGAATCTCCAAAAAATGTAAAAAAGAGGGTGGGGACTAAAAAACATAAATTCAGGAAATTCAAAACATCCCTGAACATGCTGCACTACTGGTGAAATCCACATTTTATACGAATAAACTGCTCTCTGGTGCACCAATGTCAATTTGAGAAAAAGGTTTGAATGCAGCATCTCTTCCAAAAAAGACTTAACACAAACGCGTGCATGCAGACTTATTGTTATTATTTCTATCCTTGCTCATCTTACATTGGGGCCTTTTTAGACCCGTGTTTTGCTTCTACAGCAAAAATCTTCATAAAAAAGGCACCTCTAACTTTAAATTCCCAAATTCCACCCTTATGGCAAGGTCATCAGTACTCTACCCAGGGGAAGATTAAGCAGTAATTCATTGTTAAGATAATGCTATGAAACAACGCGTATGGTCTTGTTCAGCAATCAATAATGGCCTTGAATGTGTTTCCTCCAAGGGCGAATCCCTGACCTGTAATAGTCGCTTTGACTAACAACGTACTCAGCCGTAATGACTCACAATGATGAAGCACCCAGCGCCCACCAATGTCCTTGTGACTGGCATTCATTGCGTGCCTCTGTCCTAGCAGTACTTTCCAAGAAAACATGCATGAACTCGGGCTGGTTTCTTCACATTCCCTTCCGAATTTCAAAAGTAAAGCACACTACTGTGCTGCGCTAAAAACAACTTACTTTTTTGCTGTTGTGCGCAGCAAGTACTTCGCAGGGAAATACCCAGTTTTAGTCCATTAAATATTAAAATAACCCCAAAAGAACGTCTGTGATCTATTTCACCAGATAGGATAGAGTTCCTGACTACTTCATTATAAGGCGTCCTAGTTTCATTCCATGTATGACATGCTATTTTAAGTTAAATTATACATCTTATAATTTTGTAGTGAAACTGCAGTTAATTTCAAATTAGACGTTTCCTCACCCACCCTCTTCCTGTTCACTACTTCCTCCCTCCCACGCCTTCTACTCCCAACCACTCCTCTCCCTCTCCTACTAAATTAGCACCCGTTCCTAGCAGCAGCAACCCATCTATTGCTCCAATCAACATATTTGCTTCCGAACAGTATCTCTTGGAGCTTTTTAACCTCTCTCATTATGCAGGACTCTTCCCTGCCTCCTTCAAATCTGCAACTTTTCAACCCAGTATGAAGAAACCCTTTGCTGATCTAAGGATCCCATTGAACTATCACCCAGTTTCCCCCAATTATTCAAAGGACCTTGTTAGGTTGGTCTTCAACTGTATCACTAAGTACCTTTCAGATTACTGGCCCTGGATATCTGCTTGAGCTTAGCTTTCATCGTAAACACAGCACCAAGACTGCACTCATGCATGTTTCCAACTTGCGCTCTGATGCTCCCCACTCAAACTCTGTTTTATGTTCATCCTTTTTTAGCTCTCTGCCACATTTGACACTGTCGACCACTCCCCAAACCTCCTCACTCTCCATAACCTTGGTTTCCACAATTTTGCACTTTCCTGAATTGCCTCCTACCTGGAGGATCACTCCCATAAAATCTCCTGCAAGGCAAAATTCTCTGACCCCAACCCTCTGCTTATTGGTGTCTGCCATGGATCAGTCCTTGGACCTCTGCTCTTCACCTGCTATACCTCTGCCCTAGGAAGGCTTACCTTGTTCTTTGTCTTTAACTGTCTCATCTGTGCTGACAACACTCACATTTTATTCTGTTTTCCCTCCTTCACCTCAGCAATCTCAGAACAGATTGCCAATTGTGCCACTGCAATTCATCACCGGTTTGCTCTCCACTGCCGTCTGCTGAAATGTATTTCTCACAGCTTCCATTTCAATCGGTAGCCCCCCTTTTTTCTCTCCCCCTTCCTGATTGTCTTGTTCTCTCACCTAAGGCACGCAACATTGGAATCTTCTTTGATAGAGACCTCTGACTGTGACAATTCATCACCACCATCCCCACTGCTGCTCGTAATCACTTTCTCAACATTCAGGAATGTCATCGATATCTTCCCACTCTGCAAAAATGTCTCCACCTTTAGGTTCAGCACTCCTTGTGCCTACTGCTTGTATTTCCTCTCCACTCCTTCCACCACCTAGAAACAATCCTCAACATTGCAACGCACACTCTCTACAATCTACTCAGATCCTATCCCATGTCTGTCTAACAAGTGCAGCAAGGCAAACAATAGTGGCAAACAGATGCTATAAAAGACCACTTACATTACATTATCGGAACTGTGTTGGTTGGCTCTCCATGCACACATGATCAATTTTTCAGGTCCTTCTTTTAAACTACAAAGGTATCCATGGGATATCTCCTCAATACCTGTCTGATTGCATCTATGCCTACTCGCCATCTCTTTCCCCCCCTCATCCTCTGCTCGGAACATCACTGCCCATGCTCCCCACCACCCTTCGCTCCTGCTATTTCTCCCTACTTGTCCTGTTTCATTGTTAACTGCTGGCCATCGCGAATAAAGCCAGATTGGCTTAAACTTGTCTTGCTTGCCAGAAATGGAGCTCTCCCTGTCCCGGCCCATCCACCCTCCCTGACTCAACCTCTCACTCCAGTGTCCCATAACAATGCAATGTGTTATGTTTGTACAGTACTATTTAGTTTGAAGAACTTGCCCACCACCAGGATAATGCTAGTTTTGTGTGCTGTTTCTTATATTTTTTGGTTTGTTTAGTTTTGACTTGTCCCCAGTATATATCCCACTTTGTTCACAAACTTAGAGACTTGCTCACTACTTGTTCTCTTCTTGTGCGATTGTCTCACGCAAATGCCTCTGCCATCTCTAAATGTGTTATTATTGTAAGTCATTCCTGATATGGTATCCATGTTATTTAAAATAATACATATACACCGGAAAATCAAATGTTTTTTCCTGATGACCTTCACAACACTGGCTTTAAATATTAGGCAGCTCACACCCATGCTATAGTCAAAGCAAGCATACTATTGTGAGTTAAGGCTTAATTCGCAGTGTGATGAACTTTGTATTCATTTGGCCAGAGCGTTGCTGTATTAACATTGATTCTCAATGTTTAGAGAATTAACATTGTGTTATATTTTAAGTAAGTGTGTGTACTTAATTACGGGAGGTAGTCATCAACATTAAAGACTGTATGCCACAATTTTGCACACAAACCAAGATGTATTTCTTATTCTGACATTTGAACTTGACTTCCAATGAATAAGTGAGTCTACTTGAAATAATAGTCAGCATTTGTAAGTCTCCCATTGGCCATTAAAGTTGAACTGCACTGAATCTGCAGGCTAATAATAATAATAAGTCACATACTGTACAGCACGAAATTAACAGTTTCATAGCAATTGAACAGGTACTATTTCCACTGCGGAATTTACAGTCTCATACTAATGAGCATGATGGATTCATCAGCACAAGCAGGACTGCACCTCCCTCAGCAATTCTGATCCATCAGCGCACATAAGAAGACAGATCAATGAATTGCTTCATGTGTTTGGTTTAAGGCCCTGGATCGCTGTGTTCAATGACTTCAAAGACAACATAAATGTTTGAATCCCTATTGACAACACTTTCATGGCAAATATGTATGCCAAACAGCAATAGACATAGAAAGTTGGTAAATGCAGGGATCAAAAACCAAAACAGCAACACATGGAGAAGTAGGCTTTAAAAAATGAGTAAAGGGGATGAATAGACAAGGGAAAGCAAGATGATTGATTATAAGGAGAGGCAACTTTGACAGTAATCAGACATTTTGGCTAGTTCGTCAATGAGGGTAATCATTATTATAACATGCAACCCAAGAACCTAAGATCCCCCTGGGTTTCAGTGACTTTAAACACATGCATGCTGTAAGCCCAATGTGATCTCTGATATGTGTGCAAGGGCAAGGCAATAATGTGTAATGATGGTCACCATAGTAGTAGTAGTAGTAGTAATTTATATAATGCCTTTTCCCATTAATATAGACTAAACGCGATTGTGGTGGGAATGCCCTCGGGACCGAGGTCCAGAATATGGGAACATTCTCAGAAAAGGCTTAGAATGTGTGTGTGCATTTGGCCGTTATAAGGAAGTAGGTGGGCTTGCCGGGCTCCAGTAAGTAACCCTGGAGATTAGCACATGGATGGGTGCTGAGGGAGGTCAGAAGAATAAGCAAATGCACGAGACTCTTCTTGTGTCCAGCTGGACCACATTTTTGTCGTAGGTCATCGCTGTATTCTGATGGCAGAGATGTTGAGGCTTAATCTTGTGTAAGGAGGCAAAAGCGTTATGTGCCCTGCTAGACTGAATTTGTTGTAGGTCATTGCTGCATTCTGAGGCGTGCGTGTTGCTAGCCATGCTTGTGGCAGATGTCCACCAAAGTGGTGTGTTTATGTGTACCTTGAGGCTAGGATGGAGCTTTGCTCTTCATGCCCCTGTTTGATCAGGTTGTCCGTGTGAGAGAGTCCTCTAGACGCACTAGCTGGGTTGCCATATTAGGTCTTCTAAGCATCATGAACAAGTTACCGTAGTGCATCTTCTAAGCAAGATAGATCGGTTGCCCTAAATACTTCTAAGTGCAACAGATTTCCTGCCCCCAAAATACATCTAAGTGCAACACATTTTCTGCCCCAAAAATACATCTAAGTGCAACACATTTCCTACCCCCAAAATAAATCTAAGTGCAACACATGCCCTGCCCCCTAATACATCTAAATCCAACACCTTTTGTGCCCCAAAAATACATCTTAGTCCAACACTTGTCCTGCCCCCAAAATACTTGTCAGTCCAACACATGTCCTGCCCCCTAAACCATCTATGTGCAACACATTTCCTCCCCCAAAATGCATCTAGGTGCAACACTTTTCCTGCCCCCAAATACATCTTTCCTGCCCCCAAATGTCTAAGTGCAATACATTGCCTGCACCCCAAATAAATGTAAGTGCAGCCCACTGCCCGCCCCCAAAATGCCTCAAATGCAACACAACATTTGCCCTCCAAAATACATCTTTTGGGCTATCTAAGGAGTGCAGCAAGTAATCTACACAATATTCTGATTTGAAGGTACTAATGAAGAAGTGGCAGGGGTTTCAATGAGCACAGTAATGGCTGTATTCACCACCTGTAACACCTTATCTTAGTTGTTGCTGTAGGGGGCTATGCCAGGTGTCCATGGGTAAACAGGGACAAACAGGAATGGCAGCTGCCCAGAAAGGGAGATGCCCTTTGCCATGGCCCTTGGCCGGCTGCCTGGGCAAGGCAGCCCTGGGGCCCTGCTTAAAGAGGGCTGGTTCTCAGTGGAGGCAGACAATCACAGGCCAGGAAGAGGACAGAGAATGGTCCTGGGAGGCATGGGGAGATGGAAAAAATAGTCTGGCACATGAGAAATAATTCAATAAAAGTGGGAAACCAGAGAACAATAAAAACAAACAAAAAGTGGAAAATGGAGCAACTAAATATTTAAATAAAGAGAGAAGGGAGCTAAAGAAAGAAAGAAAGAAAGGCGGGGTGGGCAAGGGGGATCATGGGTTACTTACCAAAGGCGATAGGAAACAAAGCATCCATCCACCCATTTTGATTGGCTTTCCACCATCCAGGCCTGCTGCACCTCCAATGATCTCTGCCTAAATTCCAGCAAAACAGAGATCCCTCCCGTTGTGACCACTGCTCCTGACTTCTTCGCTTGACTCTGGACTTCCTCTATGGGCTCTCCCTCTTCTCCATCTTCTGAAGCCAGAAACCTTGGAGTCATACTCGACTCCTCTCTCTCCTTTCTCCCTCACACTGAGGACAATGCCAAGAAGTCCCAGTTTCAGCTCTTCCTTCTCAAAGGCATTCTACCTTTTCTCACTTTCCCCCAGAAGCTCAATGTTACCCGAGCCCTGGCTCTCTCTAGGCTTGACTAGTGCAACAGCCTCCTCCTGAATCTCCCCTCTTCCACTCTTTGACCTCTCCAGCTAATCCAGAATAGGGCAGCAAGACTTATCTTTGGCCTCAAGCCCAGGGACCGCATCTCTTCTGCCCTAAAAAGCCTTCACTGGCTCCTGGTTGCTTCACATATTAAATTCAAATCCTTCTGTATCATCTGCAAGGCTGTTTGGGTCCAGGTATCACACTATCTGCATCCCTCTCTTTAGCTAAACAGAGTACAGGTGGTCGATTGCTTTCCTCTGCTGGCTTCCTTCTTTGGAACAGCCTCCGCCTTCCTCTTCGTCTTGAGCATAATGTTCTTAAATTCCAGAAGCTCCTCAAGACTTTCCTCTTTACCTCTTCCTTCCCCCTCACTCTCCTCTGCTAATCACACAGTTGCTTGTTTTGTGTGCAGAGCCCTTATGCATCCTCAGGGGCCTGACCTCCCTCACCAGATTGCCCCCAGCTTCTGTCTCCCCAGCACTTGCCTCAGCTCACCCTCCTCCATGGTGGCTCACACTTACCCCACATGGCAGTTCACCTGTTGTTCACCCATGAGCACCACAACACCTATCCCATTCCCCCTCCCTTCTGCACTTGCACCTTCTGAACACTCACAAGGCATCGTAGGTTTGTCCTCCATTGCCCTCACCCACTGGATTTAATATTTCTCAAGTATTTAATTGTATTACTTGTTTAATTTCATATCCCCTTGTCCCCTCCCTGCTGTCCTGTGTGTGCTTTGAAAGTATTACTTCCTGTATAAGCACCTAACAAGCAAACAATAAATAAATAAATAAATAATAAATAATAAATAAATCAGTGCTTTATTGCTTCCAGAAGAAAGCGCACAGATTTCCCATGTGCAGCACACAATCTGGTGTTATGCCAGTATTAAGAGATTAGAAGAATAATCTCTCTGGTGCATGCAGAGTTCTATCAAGATACAAGAGCCCCACGCAGGATATCCTGTCTTCCCACACTAGGTACCTGCACTGTGTGGAAACTCCTCATGCACCTTTGGAGGACATGCATGCAAAGCTATTTTTCATGTTTATCCTCTGTGACGGCCTCGTTCAGAATAGGCTGTTATTGGCACTTGCTTATCAACCAGAATTTGAAAATGGGAGCAACGAATTACAGATCTATGCCTCTGCTGCTGAACCACTTAGCTAACTACGCACTCTCACTCTGTGTGTATTGACTTCCTTAGTGTTTGATTCATGCAAGTGATTTGGATCTATATTCCTTTGGAATATCTTTCGAAATCTGCTTCTTGAAAAATGTACAAAATCACCCACCCATGGTATGTTCACATTCTTTTGTATGACCCCAAAACAACTTTTAAGAATGTTATTTTGTTGTATTACCTTCATAATTGCAAAATGTGAAGCTGTGAAGATGGTCATCCTTGCCATTTGCATTCAGACTCCCAGCATGAAGAGATAATCATTTGGTTTACAGCATAGGTTGCTTAGTGAGACAAGGTAGAAGGTAGAGTGGCAGTTATGTGGAAGTAACTGAAGGTCAGTCTAGGCCAGGGGTCTGCAACCTGTGGCTCAGCAGATGTTTTGGACTACAACTCCCACGAACCCTAACCATTGACTATGCTGGCTAGTTCTGATGGGAGTTGTAGTGCACCCTGCCCTTGTAAAGAAGGCGGTGATTACAGGAGCAAGGAGTACTACAACTCTGATCAGAACTTGCCATATATATATATATATATATATATGTATTTGATTTGGTTATCATTTACACGTGAAAGCCAAGATGTTACAGAGCCCCTTTCTGTAATTTGGATTGCCTTGGGTGCACTGTCAAACCTTTCCCCATATCGGATTTAAAAACCAAATAAGGTGCATCTTGAATGAGATACTGTTTGGATGTGTTCCGTTTGTATACATATGTTAGTACATCATGATGAAAACGTTGCTTGCATTGAAGTTTAAAATGTCCATCACCTTTGTTAACCAAGAACATACCTGACTGAATTAGAGTGCATGGTTGATCGTAATTTAATGTAGGGAGTCATCAGAACGTGTCTGTAACTGCCTCAAAAGTGTCTATTAACATTCGACAAGAAAAGGCCCGATTCATGGAAATGAGCCTAGAGGGGTCGCGCACCAAGAAGGACACTGCGCGAGCCTACCCGCAGAAAGAAAAATGCACGTCCATGTATTCATGCAATTGACAGTGCAAAGTGACGCAAGTTGCACCCAGAATGCCTCCGAAACACCCACACGCAAAGCATAAACAGCCAGAACTGTTGTGTGCTCCCCCAGACACGAATACACACACCCTTCTAACAGTCTGTGCAGTCCCCCATAAGCAGGTCTTCGACTCTGGGACCCTGCGTGGGGCCCCCGTAACTGTATCCAGCACCACGACAACACACGTATAAAAAACCATAATTTGCCAATAACTCTGGAAATCTTCATGCAAACCTCCGTAAAACATTCCTGCACCACACTACACTGCTTACTCGCAACCCTAAATTACATCGGAACCCCGATTGAGTCCACGCACCCCAAAATCTGCAATACAACACCCCCTGCATGCTGCAAATCCTCAGCGCAAGTGCATTAATGCCTGTCTTTGGGTGGTGGATCATACGAAGGACTTGCATGGCCATTTCCCAGGTGATATGTTGCAGGTTCGAATCCATGAATATGTCTTGTGCCGCACAATATTGGGCGTGCAAGGGACTGCCTGCAGGCCATTCTTCCGAATGCCCACTTTTTTGCAAGTTCTTCCCCATGCTTGGCGTTCCACCCCCTTCCCAGCCCTGTGCACAAGCCACGCCCACACTCTGCTTGGAGTCTTGGTCAAGACCCTCGATGGCTCGCACAGATGTGTCAAGCCAGCGTGAACCCCACGCAAGTCCAGGAAAAGTACTGCACATTCGGTTCCATGAATTGATGTTGTGCGTGCAAGTACCTTATTTTCCACGCAGATAATTTCATGAATCAGGCCCAAAGTGTATTGATAGAAATGATGGAAGTTTAATCCAACCACATTTACCCAGAAGTATAAACGTAGATAAGTAAAAAAAAAAGGAAAAATCATAGCTGCATGCTTCCTTAAATATCAATAAACAGTAAAAGCATTTATTCTGGCACACAATTACCTAGCACACTCTATTATCCAGAATACCCTGCAGCCAGTAACAATGTTACTTACTGTAACAATGTCTTACTGTATAATGCTCCAATAAGAACTTTATACAAGGCCATTTTTCATGGCGACGTATAACGTTTTTTCTTAAATCTATATAGAATTTGTGCTGGAATCCACTAAAAGAAGAACATTTAGGCTGAACATTCCCGGGTGCCATCGACCTAATATGCGTCCAACAATTATCTTAATATTAGTTGGCACCCGGCCAGGGGATCTAGGGGGGTGAGAGGCAGCCTGCCAGCCAATCAGGAGTCTCAGAACAGGGACTTTACCTCATGGTAAAACCCCCGTTCCAAGACTCCTGCAAAGCAGGAGGCCTTCTTCTTCCCCACCGGGTATTAAGGTAAGAGTGCCATGTTCGCCTTCCCGTCCTTCCCTTCCTTCCCCCCACAGCCCTAAAACCAATGTTCATGTCTCTGACCCACCCCACTTACCAGCGGTAACTCAGTGATCCCAGCACATCCCTGTCGTGGCAATGGCTCCCATGCAATGGGATTCAGGACTACATGTAGTTCCCGTGTCTCTATTATATGGCGGCCATCTTGTTTTTATAGATTTTTTTTAAAGTTAAGAAACGGAAAACATGCAGTTTCTTAACTTGGAAAAAAAATTATTAGCATCCAGGTACAATGTGCCGGAATGGTAATAGCCGTGTGGGGACTTTCCTGAGGAAGGTAATGTGGGCTAATGTCAAAGCATTCGCTCAGGCTTCTTAATGGCATGGGCATTACTTAGCCTGGTAAAGCCCCATCCCCTCAGTGTTTATTGCTTAAATCTAAGGTCTAAGCAGGCCTAAAATAAGCCCCTTGAGGAATTATTTTGTTTATTTATTTTGTATGTATTTATTTTATTTGTACTGTGCTGGCAGACATGCCCGGAGGCATAATAGCGCACCACGTGAACAGACAAACAGGCAACAAGAATTTACTGCAACAGAAACAGACAGCGGAGCAGAGACATGTACCTTACATATTGCTCTTTAGTTTATGGGCCTCATTACGACCCAGGTGGTAAGTTACCGCCTGGGTCGTACCTTTACCACCATGGCGTAAACTACGTTTACGCCATGGTGGTTGGCGGACTTACCGCCCCATTCCGAGGTTGGCGAGGTGGTAAGTCCCCAATCCCCATTTACCCTTCCCCATTCCCATTTTTGCCCCATAGGGCATAATGGGAGTGGCGAAGGCGTTAATTACGCCACCGTAAATTACGGTGGCGTAATTAACAACATGGTCCCTTAGCGCCATGGATTTTAACACCTGCTAAAAGCAGGTGTTAAATTCGCCATGGTGCTAAGGGACCTCGGAATCAGGCGGTAAGGGTCGGCGCTGTTTACGCCGCCGTAAACCCCTTACCGCCTGGGTCCTAATGAGGCCCTATGTCTTTTTGAAGGCTGATATAGCCATATTCTCTATCAAAAGCTTTCCGTTTTTATTCATTATCTGAGTGTGGATGAGTGAATTACTGAATGAGAGAAGGGGACCAAGTGAATAAGTGAGCGAATTAAATCCTTTGCATAGTACACACAGCAGATTAAACCACATTTTGGCACTTGTCTTGACCACATGAATCGGTTTTGGACAGAACATGATTGCTTAAAAGACTGGTTTTGAAAAAAGGCTCTTAAAATGGGCGTGCTTGGAGTCCTTATGTATGTTGTGAAAAAGCGTGTTCCATGCCCCCAAAACATGTAGCCCTTCAGCATGTTTATTTTGCACCGATACTAGCAGTAACTCCTGTTCTCTGGATCTCTGGGAAGGCGAATTCTGTCAGAAAGGAAAGTTGGTGCTGTGACATAAGGTCATACAAAAAGATTATACCTTGTGGGCGGTCAGTGCAGTGAGGCCCATGCGGAAGAAATTTGTGACTTATTTTGAAAGAAGACCGAGAGTACAAGCTGTCATTCCACCTCCTATACTTGGAATCCTCCTTTTCCCCCCACTATAGGACACCTAGACCTAGAATCCCAATTCTAGAAGGTGCAGCACAGTGAATTTAAATGATTTGTTCAGTAGAACATACTTTATGAAAGATGGAATTTGATCCCAGTCTGCAGTTTAGACACTTAACCACATATCTTCTCATCTTTTGCTTTTATACAGGTGTCAATGTAAAGTTGTAAGTACCTAAACTAATGCAGATTTAAAAGTGCACAGATCACAATATAAACAAACCTGATAAATATATAAAACCTTACATTAAGCAAAATGAGGGATTTTAGCTTTATTTGACAACCCCAAATAGAACTCAATACATACCAGAATGTAAAGTAATATAGACCTAAACAATCCCCTGTCTTTTGCAACTGTACTTTCAAGACTTAGACACACAACAACAAAACTGCTGCTTGTAGTCATTATTACACTCAGACCTGGAGCTTATTCTTGTGTAGAGCTTCTAGTGGCCCTAAACCCTAAGAATCTATCCTCAGTCTTTCAGCAGGCAGAGGCAGCACCCAAACCCATGTCCTAGTTGGTGGGAGACTAAGGACAAAAACAAAAGGAGGATGTGGCTGGTGGAAAGCCTCATGCCTGGACAAGAATGCCCCTGGTGCAAGACCAGTGTGACCTCCCACCACCTCATTCACAAACTCAGTAGTACATGTACAACCTATGGCCACTGCTCATAGCCCAGAGTGCTCCTTAAATAGTAAAGGAAAATGCCCCAGGTAAACCTGATTGAACACCACACAGTGTACTAACACATCTATTTCATTTTCCTTTACAAGAGAAACATGACTAATAAGCGAAAGAGCAGTGAGCAGATTAAGGCATACTTAAGCCTGTGGAGTGCAAAGTATAGCTTATCAATATCTATATTATCTTTGGAACAAACACAGTTGTTTAAGACACCATTTCTAAGTGAGACGTCTGTATAGTGCACAGTTAGCAGATTCACATCCCATTTGTGGTAGCCAAAGAAATATGACCCATTGAAGTATAAACCTTTTCCCCGCATTGCATAAATTGGTCAAGTGTGACAAACAGATTTTCTGGTTGTACAGTTTGTAATTTTATAGGTTGCAAACCGCTCATGCAAACATTGCAACTTTAGTTTTGCACCAACATCCAGTTCCGTCCAAGAGATCAAAAAGTGCTCTGTGCAAATAAATGATTGCATGCAATTATTTTAACTGTCACTGGTTGGCAGTACCACTTTAAATTACTCAAAGAATGTAACAGGGAATGCGTTGATGCTTGGCTTGGCTCGGCTCTGGATGGGATTTCACAAAGGCACTTGAGCTGAGTCAGAGCAAGGCATTTGGTTCTAACTAGGCTTGAGCTGGCTCTGGCTCCCCCACCTATATAAGAAATTCAATATAACCTATTTAGAAAAAAAGAAAGAAACATCTGATCCCAACCAGTATCTAACATTGCACACACAAGAGGAGAGAAATACCTATTTTGAGAGGTACTGTGATTATTGTTAGCCAGCACTATCACTTGTCATTGAAACAAAGTTTCACCCTACTATCCCCGAGTATATGCTTTACCATAGATACATGCATGTTTCTATAGCTGTTATGATGCTATAATAATTAAAGATATAGATATGATGTAGGTGTCTTGAAAAAGTAGCTGCATAACTTAAAGCAATTGTCACCAACACCAACAACAACCATTTTATCTACAATTAAAAACAGGCTGTCGCTCATGACTAAGACTTGATTTGTTCAGAACTTCCGTTGGGGAGATACCACAAGCCACTCAATGAGAACTAGAAGTGTGCGCCAACAGTAAGCACTACTCCATTTGCATTCTGTCTGTCTCATCAAGGGTTAAGTGGAAAAACCCCAGTGGTGCTTAAGGTTTCACTACCGCTAAGACCACTTTTTAACCAGAATCAGTTTACAGAAGCTTCTTATGTAAAAATGCAGTGATCCACAGCCCCGCTAGCTCATCTCAACATACTGGAATCGAAAAAAAAGGAGGGACCTTTGTGTGGAATTCAGAAAAGGGGAAAACACAGAATAATTAGGATTCAGCTTTACAGGGATGAAAAAGATCATTTCAGTTTTCTCTCATAGTCTTCTGACTTAATTGCAAACAACAGCACTCTGGAAGGCATCCTGGTTTTAGTAAAAGATCAATAGTTTCCAATTGATAGTGACTGTTCCTTATAGCTAGAAAAGTTCAAATACAGCTCAATAAATACAGCTCGACCGCATCAGCATTGATTCATAAGATACTTCAACATTTTCCATCAGAAGAACCTTTTGATTTAAGTAAAGGTTAACCAAGAGCAGGGAAAGGGGGCCACCAGAGGAGAGAGATGGCCGAGTGGAAATGAATGGAAGCAAGATAACCTGTCTGGTACAATTGGGAAAGAATGAACTAAACCACCAGAGATGAAGGGCACCAATGTCCACCATGTCAAATAAATTAGGGAAGTCCAAGTTGCATTGCACAGTTTATCTTTCACTGTCAACCACTTAAAGCATACCATTTCATGGCAGAGGTAGCCAGATATCTCATGGCCTGTACAGAATCCTGAATGAAATGTTCTCAGCAGCGAGCTGTTAAAAACAATGCTGCCAAGCAATGCTTCAATTGTCTGCAATTTCTTGGAGTAGAGAGGTACATTGGACATTGTTCAATAACTCATTAGCGAATTATTATCAATGGGTGGGCTTTTTTAGAAATGGTTCAATCAAAGAGTTTTTATACCATTGTGGAAAGGGCCCCTTATTAAGTGATGCTATTGGTTTAATGACTGTGATAAGTGTGATCCCTTCTTCAAGAGATGAATATTTAACAGCAAAGTAGTCCTTTGATATTTGCCACCCTATATCAGTCACTTTCAGATATATATATTTTTTTCCAGCAATGTTCATAATAACTTGTCGCGAACAAGTAATTTAAAATTCTAGTGAAGAAGGTGACGATACGTATCACACCACACAAAATACCATTGTATATTTTGAGGGTGTTTTCAAATGCTTTCTTAGTAAAATTCATGTTTAGTGTGAAATAAATGTTTTATGATACCAAGTTAAGCTATTTAAAAGTTAATTGTCTCACCTGCTAGATAGCGGGTGTGCCAATTAAGTTCAATGACTTCGAAGTTGGCTTTCATCAATTGATGACTTCAATGACCCATAGAGAGTTTGTCATCTGAGCTTTATAATCAACAGGTGCACAACAGCGGCCTCATTTAAATTCAGGATCTTTTGAAGAGTGGCAGTAATTGACTTGCATACAATGTGATGAAGAACTGTCCTTTGGTCAGATTTAGAGGCTATCTACACCATTGGAAACGTTTGCAAGGATGTATTGGCTTTCACTCATTAAGATCAGCCTATTGACAAGTATCCCCCGCCCTGAATACAGATTCAGTGGATCACCTTGCCCTAACTCCACCAAGTCAGTTAAGTGTGGATCAATGTGATCAGTTTATTAAGATTGTTCCTGTACAGCAGTGGCCTTCAACCTTTTTTGGTCTGGGCCCCTTGTGAGAAAAATGTGGGCAGGCCGGCACCCCCAAAAATTCCAAATGGACAGTATGTCCAAATGGCTGTGAACTATTGTGCATGGTCACTGCACCCTACTCCCAGTATAGTCCCTTGGCTCCCCCATCTACTCCCATCACAGTCTCTGGGGTCTCTCATCCCACTCCTAACCAGTCCCGGGGGACTCACCACACTACCACAGACCCTGGGCTCTCCCGACCCTGCTTCCGCCTCCATCCAATGGCTCCCACCCATCCTGCTTCCACCACAGTCCCATGGCTCCTCCCACTGCGTTCCCAGCACAATCCCAGGGCCAGTGGTGGCTGGTGAATTATTTAAGCTGAGGGTCATAAATATTTCCCACAGATTTGCAATAGCAACTGAGAGCAGCAAGGGAGCCTGAGCCAATCAAAGATGGGTTTGGTGGGATTCTCACCCTGGGACATTTTTAAAATAACGGGTAAAAATTATGCATTTTAAAGCAAAACTGTTTGCAATTGGCGCTGGGGGGTCCAGGGGAATGGCATGGTATTTTTTAGTGGACATCTATGAGAGATGTCCAGTAAAACAATATCATCCTTGTCCCCTCGGCCCCACAGCACAATCAATGTGAATATGTATGTATGCAAGGCACTGGCGGCCGGGGGGAAAGTATGATATTTTTGACTGGACATCTATGAAAGATGTCCTGTAAAAAAATACCATCCCTGTCCCCTGGGCTCCACAGTACCTCAGAAGGAGAGCTGATTTTGGCAGGTAGGTAGAGGGATTTTGCAACACCCACCAAAATCAGCTGAACGGACCAACAAAAATGCACACACATTCATTCACACAGCAAGCACTCTATCATTCACATGATCACTCATCACCATACACTGACTCAGAAGACAAGCATACACACACACATCCATACATATATTTAAATAAAAAATAAATGAACATAAACTTAACTTCTGTCCCGGTCCTGAAGTTTCCTCCCCAGCACTTCAGCTCCTGCATCATGAATAGCAATCGGAAGCAAGAGCTGCCTGGGCCTGCACGTGGGTGCTGAAATGCCCCGCTCCAGCCTGCTCTGTCTGCATGTGCAAGGAGGCAGAGGAGCTCCCCTCGCACATACAGACATGCAGTTCCCCAGCCAGCATTTCTAATGAGCTATGCAAGGCTGGCGAAGCAAAACACCTCCAGCCTTACATGGCTCATTGAGCATGTGCAGTTGGGGTACTGAACTATCAAAAGGAAAAACTGTTTCCGTTTGTTTCCGTTTTATAGTTCAGCCAGCCCATGGCAGGAGTATCAGCTGGAAAAAGCTGCTGAGGGAGCACACAGTGGTTCACTGGGCTGGCTGCTGGGCTCCCCCATAAAAGGTGAGGGGCCACTAGGTCGACAACCCCTCGAACATTATGGACGAGCCACACCTGCCTAGGGCTGCCCCTAGCCTACTTTTTCTTTCCTCCATTTAAAATGTATTTTTTTTTACATTTCAGGCTGGGGTCTTGCACCCCCAGCCCCTGGAAATGGGGCTGCGCCCCCCGGTGGGGGTGCACCCCACAGTTTGAATGCCTCTGCTCTAGGAGCATATCCAAATACATACTTGGGTCCATTTCTTTCTAATCAGTTAATCAAGCGTTCTGTCCTCAAGAATTTTAAATTTAACTGCTCTTTTTGAGTATCTATATGGCTGTCAGTACCACCTCCCCATTTATATATTCCTAGCTGAGTATATCTTATCTAGCAATCAATAGCTCGATAAACATATTTAAAACTAACTTTAAAAGTTATATAATAATCCATTTTTTGCATTTTGTCAGCTACACAGAAGATATTTTCCATGATTTTGATGTTACCACTTTGTAGACCTCGTACAGTATTTGGTTGAAAAAGAAGCCAGTAGTTTCCACACCTTACCATTCCCCACTAAATCCTTTTCAAAATAAACATGACAGTGTTGCATTTTTTAGGTACATTTATTTTTGATTATTAGTCTAAAAGCCTTAAGAACAAATCTGAATATCCTACTAATTTTTAGGTAACTCAAATGGGAAGTGCTGGCTGAAAGACTATGGGCCTCATTACGACCCTGGCGGTAGGGGTTTAACGAGGCCGGTAGAGCTGCCGGCCCCGTTAAACCCCTACCACCTCATTACGAGGTCTGCTTGAGGGACCCAGTAAGGACGCCTGGTAAAACCGCGAGCGGCCCAGCATGCTAACAACGGGCCAGTCATTAACGGGCCAAATGGGGGCTCGAATGGGAATGGGGATGAACTGGGGTCGGCTTCCCTGAATGGGGAAATACCGGGCCCTCCAAGGTTGGAATGGCCCGGTATTTCCCCATTCAGGGAACCCAGACCCGGTACCCGGAATGGGGGCAGACATGCTGCAAATAGCGGCAGGGCTACCTCGATTTTTGCAATGAGGCCCTATGATTATTTTGAAAATAGAAAAAGCACCCATAATACTAATTATCACACAATAAAATATACAAAATGAGCCGTATCCAGGTTCATCTAATAAATGAATCTAATAAATACATGGATCAAGGAGACACATGCATGTTAAGTGCTTGATAAAACTATATCTCCAACTGCTGTATGGCTTCTTGATCTGTGGCCAATCTGACATGTAGGATGTTTTAATCGGGCAATATCTAATTCACAGGAATACATTTTATGAATCTGGGACTCCCAATTTAATGACATTGATTCCTAACAGCTTCCCTCCTCTTTCTGGACAAGAAACACAGAGGGTTGCTAAGAAAGTCTATTTATTAACAAAACCAAAGTATTGGAATCAGATTACAGATAAACAAATTGTTCCTTTGTAATAGGCCAATGATTAGAAATAATCAACACACAAGTTACTTCAGTTTTTAATGCTACAGTCATAGAAATAGAGCACTTTTGTGACACAAACATCATCAAAGGTATCTATGAATTTAATTCACCCTGATCATGCAGACACCGTGGACTGAATGCATGAGAATCCAGGAGGAATCTTTCATTTGTAAAAGAAAATAAATAAATAAATCGTTTAAAATATCCCTGCCTATCCAATTCTCACTACTTCGCCTTCATTCAAAATACCACCCCTGTTACTCAATAGTCATGTCAGAATTCAACAGCATTTTAAACTCAATTACAACAAACTACTGGACCTTCAGGTATGTAAATGGCTTGTAAAAAAGAAAATGTATGTTCAACATATATGGTTGCTACATCCCTTTAGTGCTGTTTCTATTTAATTATTGTGTAAAAGCATATCTTTCTCATTTTCAGTGGGACAGTTTAAACAGTGAGAGAATGGGTAGCGAATGGCTTTATCACAAATAGGTGGGCACCCACTTAAGGACTGGTTCAATGTTCACCCTTTAGGAACAGGTTGGCATCAGACAGCAAGATGGGATCAGCTTTCCTTCATGGCCTGTCGACTGTTTCCTCCACCGAAGAAGGCTTGGGGCTTTAACTCCTACTAGGCCCCACTTTTAGGGCCCTGGTTATAATCCAAAATGGGCCCAAAAGGAGAGCAATCTATTCCTTCTCCTTCCTGCTATCAATCCTTCTTTCCCTCAATCAGTCAGTGAGTGAGCGAGTGGGTCTGTCAGTTTCTCCCTGAGTGAGTGTGTGTGTTGATTCTGTTATAGGAAATTAACCCCACCGGTTTGAGGTGTGTGTATAGTATGTATGTGATTGGACAGCGTTCCAAAAGTGACATCACAGTAGGAATATGTCTCTGCCATCAATGAGCATATTAATGATGAGGGCAGTCTGGTAGGAGTTATTCTAAACCCAGTTTCCCTCCCATCATCTCAGGGATTTCTTGAATTACATATTGCCACATTTATAAATGTGTTATTTTCACACATATCACGACTTTATTAATTTGCTCACCAAATTCCTCTCTCTGGCACAAATCAATTGCTGCAATTTTTATCATGATAGGACCAATGGTTAATTACTTACAGATTTTGGCTCAGAAAAGTATTGATACTTTTCTGTACACATTGTTGTTGGTACATCTCAAAGTGTCACTATTGTCCCTGCGGACACTATGGCATATGAGACATTAGCAAGCACTTTTTCTTTGCGACAAAATGCAAATTCAACTAATTTGCATACTGAAAATTACCTCACACAAATAAATGTTTGTACTACATAATAGAATATTTCTAGCTGAGTATTGAAAAATAAATATTAAGTTTCTATGAGTTCCTGTTTGAAAATAATGGGCAAAATGCATTTTGCCAATGCCAAATATTTATTAAATAGCATCTGCAATTGTGTCTGTCTCCAACAGAGCATCTGGAGTCTTTATTTCTTTACCTGTTAGTTATGGGCTACTCTTTACAACCCAGAGTCCTGGCGGTGATAAGGTCTTTGACGTGTGGTTCTCCAGGGCATTATGACTTTTGTCTCTGCCTCCCTTGGACAGTTGTAGATTTTTCAGATGAACCTTTGTTTTCCAGGTATTTACATTTTCTGCCTTCCTGTGGGCCTGGGAGATCAGATTAGGCAAAAGAGATCAGCTAGTCATGCTAAACCCCTCCATAGTTCATTATCTTAAACCCATCATACACATATGTAAGCCATAAAGGTTGTCTTAGGATTTACAGTCTGGACCAGTTGTTATCTTTATAGACCTATCCTCCACCAGTTCATCTCAGTGAGAAAGCGTGGTATCTGTTTTCACATCTCATTGTGGGTGAGGTGGCATGAGCAGAACACAGATGTCAGAGTTTAGTTGGCTTCCTTTAATGCAGTCCCATAAACACCATTGGCTTTTCTTATAAAATGTACATTTTCCTGTTCCCCTTGATTTTACATTTTCCTCCGAAAAACACAGCAGCATAAAATGCAAATTCGTTTTTCTTTCTTGAAAGTACTGTTCTCTTTCTCCTCAGGTTAAGCAGTTACCATTTTAACAAAATGTACAGGTTATTTTCTGCATCTCAGGCCTTGTCAGTTATAGTTTAATTTGAGTGAATGCAAAACATTTCATATGTGTTTTCATGTGTGTTTTCCATTTGTTGGGTGCAGGCTGCAGCCTATCTGCTGTTTTTAAAATGATGCCTTGCTCTGCACATTTCTTGTGAATTAGACTTCCCTACAGACAGGAACACAATGATAAAACATATGGGTTAAAAAACAAAATGTCCAATACTACAAAATCACAATTTACATTTATGAATGAATGTCACAAGCAAGATATTTGCCTAACTTTTGCTAGGGTATAACTGGACTGGGTTGATTCTAGGAAATTGCTGGGAACCTTTCAGATGAGATTTAGGTTGGCTTTTCCACGTTACAAAACTTTCTTTTGCTAGATACATTGATTTGAAGGGCCACTGGAAAGGGTGCCATCCCTCTTTATGTATTGTATGTCGACCTACGGGCGGCATTTGATACTGTTAAACGTATACAATTACGGCAAAAACTGAATAGCCTTTGTATCCCATAGTGGCTGTTGAAGGTGATCAGCAGTTGTATGAGTCGATCGTTGTCCGTGTGCAGTTGGATGGTGGATGGACCAGCACCGACCCTGTACTTACTAACCGTGGGGTTAAGCAGGGCTGTGCACTAGCCCCTCTATTGTCCAACTTATATGTGGCCGGCTTGCCGGAGTATCTGGAGAGAGTGAATAATTGTCCCAATGAATTGGAGGGTGCCCATGTTTGCTAGCTATTCTACACGGATGATATTGTTCTGTTTGAGCCCACTTATATGGGTATGGAGCGGGTAGTCAGAGAGCATTGCAGGTCTTCAATGTTGAACAAAACAAGCTTGTGTGCTATGGTAACAACTGCAGGTGAACACCTTTGATCCTCGCTGAGGGAAAGATTGATTTGCTGATATGTTATAGTTATTAGGGCTTGAACTTTGGTGATGGAAGGTCTGCTGAAGTTACGACTGAGAGATGACGAAAGACAACTCTTCAGGCAGCTCTTATAAAATAATGTGCTCAAAATACAGCAGGATACAGTTTTGCAGGTATTTCACTACTTTATTAACAGAGCTTCTGTCCAGCCATAGTTTATGGATTGGAATCTCTTTTAATGATGGATTGGACGGCTTAAATTAATTGAGTGTAGATTCTGGATGTCTCTACTGAGTCTGCCAAGATCAGTACGGTTGAGCTGGTGCATCTGGAATTTGGGTTGCCTTCACTTTCTTTTCAAGTGCTCAGAAAGAGGGGCATTTTGCTTATTAAGGCATTAAAGGATACAAAGTGCCCACTTCTGAGGGCTATGAGCTGTGTGGCACGTAAGAATGAGAAGGGCAATAGATTGCACGCATGGACAAAATTGACGTTTGACTTATTTGAGCACTGAACTGGGTTTCTGACTGGTCATTGGAGTTGTTCCATTTGAAAGATTAATTTTTGTAGAAATTAAAAGTATTTGATTAGTTTGCTAATTTTGCTCATATTGAGTGTTCATGTTAATGTTAAAAGATATTTGTACCATGCACTATCACCACCGGAGTGGTCCCCTGGTGCTCTGGCGTCTTTGAAAAGGAAAGGGGGGTGGGTTAGTGGGAGAAAGCGGGAAACGTGCAAGAGAGCACTGATGTGCCGTTGGCAGCCTCAACACGGTTAACACTGTTCGCTCGGCTTGGGGTGTTTTCTGGTCAGTAGACGTTCTGTGCTGTTGTGCCAGTCTATGTGCGGTTTGTTTTGTTGTTGTGGTGTAGTGAAGTTTGTGCGGTTTATTGTGGTATAGGGTTGTGGTTGTGTTTGGTTAGAGTTTGAGAGGTGCATGCAGAGGGGTGAAATTGTTAGTGGGTTGGTTATTGGCATCTCTGCTTATAAGTGATGTGTTAGATTTCCCCGTTCTTACTAGATGTGGCACATGAGTAGTTCTGTATTTCTATCTAGATTGGTACTGGCTAATATTCACAATTCTTTCTACATGTGACGCCAACCAACATTTTACAACTGCATCAACATGAGGCACTGGACGACCTTCGAAAATCCTGTCTATATGTGAAGGAAACTAGTGTTTACAATTCTTTCGGAATTTGGGTTTGATAGTAATCCAGACGCAATCTAGATGAGGCACTGGCTAACAATCGTTATTCTATCTAGATGTGGCACAGGCCGACATTCAGAATCATATCTAGTTTTGACGCAGACTGTTGTTCATAATCTTATCAAAGTGTGGCACATGCTAACATTTGCATTTCTGTCCAAGTCTGGCACTTGAGATCATTCACAATTCCATCCAATTGTGACTCACGCTGTCATTCACAATTCCATCCAAGTGTTGGGTATGCTAACCTTAGCATTTCTATTGAGATGTGACGAAGGCTAACGTTCATGATTCCAACTAAGTGAGGTATATGCTAGCATTTACAGATTCTATCTAAGTGTGACATTCACAATCCTATCCAGATGCGACACATGCTAATGTTCACGATTATATCTAAGTGTGGCACATGCGGGTATTTACAACTCCCTCCAAGTGCGGCACATGCTAACATTCACAGTTCTATCCAATTGTTGCACATGCTGACAATCATGATCCTATTTAGATGTGACGTAGGCTAATGCTCACGATTCCATCTAGAAGCAATGCAGTTTAATGTTTACAATTACATCTAAGTGTGGGTATGCAAACCTTCACATTTCTATCAGGATGCAACGCTGGCCAATGTTCATGGTTACATTCAAGTGTGGCACATGCTGGCATTTACAACTCCCTCAAAGTGTGGCACCTGCAAACATTCACAATTCCATCTAAGTGAGGCACATGCTAGCATTCACAAATTCTAAGTGTGGCACATGCTGACACTCACGATCCCATCTAGATGCGACGCAGGCTAATGTTCACGATCCTATCTTGATGCAACGCAGGATAATGTTCACGATTACATCTAAGTGTGGCACATGCTGGCATTCACAATTCCATCTAAGTATGGCATATGCCAACATTCACAAGTCCATCTAAGTGTGGCACATGCTATCATTCACGCTTCTATCTAAGTGTGGCTCATGCTAACATTCACAATCCCATCTATATGCGACAAAGGCTAATGTTCACGATTACATTTAAGTGTGGCATATGCTAGCATTCACAATTCCATCTAAGTGTGGCACATGCTAACATTCACAGTTCTAGCTAAGTGTAGCACTTGCCAACATTCACAGTTCTATCTAAGTGTGGCACATGCTAACATTCATGATCCTATCTAGATGCGACACAGGCTAATGTTCTCGATTACATCTAAGCGTGGCATATGCTAGCATTCCCAATTCAATCTGACTGTGGCATTTTCTAACCTTGATAATCCTATCTAGATGTGACTAAGGGCAATGTTCACGATTGAACTAAGAGTGGCACATGCCATCATTCGCTATTCCACCTAAGTGTGGGGCATGCTAACCTTCACAATTTCTATCTAGATGTGATGCAGGCTAATGTTCATGATTCCATCTAAGTGAGGCACATGCTAGCATTCACAAATTCTATCTAAGTGTGGCACATGCTGACACTCACGGTTTTATCTAGATGCCACACAGGCACGATTACATCTAGGTGTGGCATATGCTAACATTACAGTTCTGTCCAAGTGTAGCACTGACTGTGACATTTGCTAACCTTGATAATCCTATCTAGATGTGACTAACGGCAATGTTCACGATTCCATCTAATTGAGGCACATGCTAACATTCACAGTTCAGAGGTAGGGTAATGTAGAGTGGCAGTTTGTTATGGAGTAGAGTAATTGCTCTACTCCCCACCCATGCCACACTTACTTTGGTGGTTGGTGCTGGATGACGGTTGGCCAATGGCTTCCCCTTCGGACACCTGCTGACACTTTCTGGAGCCGCCTCTGTTGAAGCAGCCCTTTGATTTGGGGCCCTTAGCCGATGAGGCTGCCGGGCAGAGGGCTGCCCTGGGTGTCCGTTATAAGGTGAGCTGGACCAATCAGGTCAGGGGAGGGAGGGAGGAAGGCACATTCTAGGCAATGAGGAAGCAGAGAGGGAGCCCCATGTGTGGAAGGCATTTGCCTTGCTTACCAGGCATGGTGTATTTAAAAAATTAAGCAAAGGCAGCTGGCGCATGGGTCTGGGCTCTGGGCACTCACCTGGGCATGGATCATAGTGGAAATGGCGCTGATCCTAATCTGGCTCTCAGGTCATTAGGCCTGCGTTTACAAACAAGCTAAGGCAGCCAATCAGGTCAGGGGAGGGAGGAAGGCGGGCTGTGGGCAACGAGGAAGTGGAGAGGGATTCTCATGGGTGGAAGGCATTTGCCGTGCTAACCAGGCATGGTGCATTTTAAAAATTGAGCAAACGCAGCTAGAGCATGGGTCTGCGCTCTGGGCACTCACCTGGGCATGGATCGTAGGGGAAATGGTGTGGATACAAATCAGGCTCTCAGGTCATTAGGCCTGTATTTCCAAACAAGCTAAGGCAACCAATCAGGTTGGGGGAAGGGGGGAGGAAGACGGACTCTAGGCAACGAGGAAGCGGAAAGGGATTCCCACACGTGGAAGACATTTGCGGTGCTAACCAGGCATGGTGTATTTTAAAATTAAGCAAACGCAGCTGGTGCATGGGTCTGAGCTCTGGGTCTGAGCTTGGTTCTAGAATCTGGTATCTGGATCTATCTGGAGTCTCTGTCTTGATATTGTCTGGATCTGGTCCGGCAGAGTGCTGCGCAGGAATCAGTCGAAGTGGAAAAACAAGCGTATCTCATCTGTCCTGAGCAGTCTCTTTTTATGTGTTTTCAAAGTGGGTGGGAAGGCTGATTCTACATGCCCAACCCTCTAAGGATTTGATAGGTCAGAGAAATTTCTGGGTTCTGACTGGAGAAAGGACCAGCGTGTCATGAGGTGTCATCATGATGCTGCGTTTATGGCTTAGCTGACATCCCTCCCCACTGCTTTTACCTAGAAATACATTTTTCATAACAACCATACTTCCCAGATACACATCGCAAATTACTTAAGGTACATTCTGTTCCAACTCTGATTTTCCTAAGAGCTTTAGTTCAGAAATGACAACTTATCTGTGATTTTGGTGGGTTTGCCAAAATTGGTTCTGTACCCAATTTTACACAGACATACACACCCTCTCTGAGCATATTACTGTAAGTTTTCATGTTTCTAGCATAAACACTGCAGCTACAATATTAATAATTATGGGGTTTGGTCTCAGAACATCCCACGGCTTCCAGCTTAGTCTTAAACTGTGAGTGCATATGTCATTTTAAGAATCTCAAATGTTGACATTTCTGTCAGCTTGGAACACTTTGTAAATTGCAATTTTCTAAAACATATATTTGCTCTCAATTGAATTCACATCTCAGTCTGGACCGCCCCCGCAGAACTTGGTGAGTCAGATGTCACATGGCCTGTCTCTCCCAGAGCAGTTGTTTGACTAGTTACACCCAAATCAGCATATTCTATTCAGCTGAAAGAATCCATGGCCTCTTTCCTCCGGGATGCAGGGAAAATCTCCTCCCTCTTAATCAACATGACCATGCAATATCCTGCCTTCTGGTGTGGAGTCCCCAGGTGTGAAGGATTCTCGTGAAAAGCAAGCCTTTTGAACTCTGAACTGCATCAGGTTACTTCCTGATCAATTGCAACCTAGTTCCTTATGGAAAAGATACATGTATAACTTAAAATAAGCATCATGTCTTTAATCAAGTCCTTTTCAACATGAAATCACTGTGTAGCACTGTACCTGGCATTTTGATGGAATTCTCTTCTTTGGCATATTTTGAGTTCAATTGTTTAACCTTACAAAAGTGGCTGTTTTAAAACGCCGGCTTTCTGGTAGAGGTGAGTAACGTGTTGCATCCCTTTTTGACAGCTTTCTTCCCATCAAATATCTTTAAAATAGGGGTTTTGCTCTGAGAATATATGAGTCTTGCTAATATTGTATTGATGTGGATTCTTGCAGTAATGATGTGGAACACCCAACAAGAAGTTGGATCTTTTTAGGTGGTTTTTGAGCCATGATTTTAGCACTTTTTGATACCAAATAAAAACGGATTTTTGAACAGATCTGTATTCCTTTGCAAACAGCATTACTTTTTGCAAGTGGTTTCAGGCTACTGTGTGGGTAGCCCAATGGTGGTTTTAGGCAGTGGTCTCCTGTGTTACCACTGATATAGGCAAAAGTAGATGGCAGCCTATCTTTCAGATTTTTACTGTGCATTTTTTGGCTGGTTTTGAGCGAGCAGCATGCTTTCCAGTGGCCATTCTGATGTTTCTGCTGCCAGCAATGCACAGTACTGTTGCAGGGCTTGGATGCGTGGGTTAAAACATCCCACAGACCTTTGATGGACTTAATGTATACAAGGTGTTCAAGAGTTGCCTGCCTTAGCCCTAGAAGGACATTTCCAAACAACTTCTTCTGACATGAACTCATCCTATTCCAAAGGAGGGGCTCATAACCAGCACACATGGTGGGCAATGTGGCACGCTGGAGGAATGTTCGGACAAAAAGTTGTCATTTTGGCTACAAACTTTTAGTAAATAATAAGGAAAGAAAACCTAACTCTCCCTATTCTAAAAGAGTAGGAAATACTCATACCTAAGGAAACTCGGGTGCCCATTGTTAGGATGAGTGTCCAACACAAAATAACGGTCCTCTGTTCCAAATTCTCCTACACTCTAGCCCGACCACTAAAACATAACCAACTAAAGTTATTTAGGAGGATGGCTCCCTCCTCTCGGTATCAGCAGTCTTCAGCAGTGTCGATTGTTCCAGACAGAAATGGCCTTTCCTCAATTTAGTTACAGTTTTGTGATTGAATTGGGAGAATGACTCACCTTCTCCAGAAATCACAACATTCACAAATTTTGAAGATTGCAAATAATAATGGGTTCTATCCAGGCCTAACCCATTGATCTGATGAATTAGAGTCTGATTTACCAACCAGGAGAATGGCTCCCTTCTTCTGGTGTCATGAACACTTTACACAGTTCTTGTGACTTTTCCTAAGAGTTCCTGCAACTTCTTTCAAGCTCTTCTCCAAGTACATGAATTGCAAACCTTAGGGTCACTAGATTCAGGGAGACTGTTCCCAAGGCTATCCCACATTAGTTCTCTCTTTGTCAGACTTGCTTTTCTGGCAAACACTGAAATAAGGGAGATTACTCCTGATGCACTTTTCCTTGTAAACACTGTGACAAAGGAGATTACTCCCAATGCACGTTTCCATGTAAACACTGTGACAAAGGAGATTACTCCCAAAGCACTCTTCAGAGTCAATAGCTTCAAGGTGGCTACTGTGGCATGGCAGATTACTCTTGATACACTCTTCGGGGTCAATAGTATTAGGGTGGCTACTGTGACCAGGGAGAATACTCTTGATACACTCTTCGTGGTCAATAGTATTAGGGTGGCTACTGTAACAAGGGAGATTACTCCTGAGGCACTCTTCAGGGTCAATAGACTTGGGGTGACTACTGTGACAAGGGAGATTACTCTGGATGCACTCCTCAAGATTAGTAGCAAAGTGGAGAAGTCTGCTTTAACTTCATAAAGAACAGTTCCGGAATGGTGAAAATGGTTGCAAAAAGTACTGGAGCTGTTGACAGTCAAAAATAAAAGTAGCGGAACACCTCTCCCGACCATTCCCACTCACTTCGACCACTGATGAAGGCATTTTTGCCCAAGCTCTGCATTGCTCAGACAGTGGGTCAATGATTAGATAAGCACCCTTGGTTCTGCCTTCACTGAGCTGGAAATGTGTTCATGTTCCCTAGCACGTTATGAGGCGCCCAAAAAAAAAGCCTTGATAATGTCATTACTGGAAACACTCAAAGCAGGCATAAAGCAGTTATCTAATTACTGTCTCTCCTCAACCCTTTAACTGGCAGTTAAATCCTGCGAATGGTGCTTGGCATCTCATTGTACATAAAGATGACTATTCCAAGACTGCCAATTGGACTTTTGGCTGCCAGACGGCATTGAATCATCTCTGGCCTGTATTAGAGAGAGAGCCTGCTACCCAGGCAATCATGATTACCTGAAAATGTCCAAACAGTGTTTTCTAGCATGCAACATTTATAGTACACGTAGAAATAAACAGTTGGTACACTTGTGTGAAGAGAAGTCGTTCTACTCTGTGTATCACTAATGTTATATGCATAGTACAGAGACTGCTGTACACTGTTCTAAAGAGACTGCTTAGTATGTCTATCACTGAGGGTATCTTCTGCAAGGACTACATTACAGACATGTTTGGAATTGGTGTCTAAGTAGAGTCCAAATATGGACGGCCTTCTTACCTATACTTGTAAAAGGCAATAGACAACGACGAATGACAGAACTATTGTCTTTGCCAAAGCTTCTGCATATTTGCTGCAGGATATGCAAGTGGTACAGACACATTGACAGCCCTTTGTTTGAAATTACAGGCAGGCTGAGCTGAGATCCTATCCTGTCTTAAACATTTTAAATATCTGATGGTATAGTAGACATGACATGGGCACCTCGTAAAAAGACATTATGAAAACCTCAAGGGGACCTCCCCTTGCTTACTAATCGCTCAGAAAAACGCGTCGGCATAGCTGGATTTACACAGCAACAACTTGTAGGACTCGGCCCTATTTTGTAGATTCCCGGATGCAGTGAACTTGTCGATTGTGAAGACAAGGTGGACATGTTTCCTTTTAGTGACTCCATATCACATTAGACCATTTCCTAAAATGGTGGTATCGATTCCAATATACAGTGGAGAAAGCTGCACAGGGTATGGTTTTGGAGATCCAATTTGAAAGGACACAAATATTTGCTTTAAATTACAATTAAACACTGGCTCTTGAGGGACACTTTTACAACCACTCTAATTAATTGGAAATAATAGAAGGACAAAGCTAGTTAACCACCAACGTATTTGAACAAGGCGATCAACTCAAGAGTACCGACATTTTGCCCTTGAAACATGTTTCCATCAAAACTGGCTTCCAGCCACTTCACGCTTTCGTTTTTTAACATTTCATTTTTGTTCTGTAATTCCCCCCATGTCATAATTTGTGCTTAATTAAAATGTATTAAATTTAAATCTGTGTAATTATAAATTTGCATTTAAATTAGATGTGATTTTGAAAAGCATGTTTAAATCAGCCCCTCGTGATGACACAAGCAAAGGAGCGCATCATGGGCACCACGCGCGCGCACCATGTACAGCGCATCTGATGCAGCTGAAGTCAATCCTATTAAACAAGACACAGTCAGCGCCTTGGCTGCATTCCCCGGAGTCTCCACCTCCTAGAACCAATAACATGAAGAGATCTGCATTTGCAATGTCAGTCGTTTTTTAAGGGCCCACTATTAATGTTTCCTGCAATCCTAATGGTGTTCTACCATTGTAACAGATTCGCCTGGATATTACATACATACAAATTGATATACGCAATTTAGGAAGCATAATATATTTATTTCATTATGACATCCTATGGGTAGTCATTATTTCTTTCAAGATAATACAGGCGTTAGCATAAGAAAAAAACAAAATCAACACGTTATTTTATTGCATTTTATTTAAGAGTGCCTTCGCCGAAGCACTGTAGAAACCAGTACACATAAAAGCGTTACCGTCAAATGATTTGATAAAGCATGATACCCGATAATAAGAAATTATATTGGAGAAGCGAATGTAGAAGGAAGGAGGGCATATTTAAGAAGATAATTAAATACAGAAAGGGACGGTTCTGCACGCAGAGTGAAGAGTGAACAGGGAGTTCCATGTTCTACGGGCTAAAAGAGAGAAGACGCGGAAACGGACAGAAAGAAGGCATTGAGAGTAAGAATGTAAGGAGTGATTAGAAGAATAAAGAGTGATAAGAGAGCGCAGGTTAGGCGGGGCAAGACCATGAACACAATACAAAGACAATGGCCCTCATTATGAAGTTGCCGGTAGACAGTGGCCTACAGGCAACCTTGCCTTACCCTTTCCCCTGCCTGACATCTCGGTAATACTAGAATATTACGGGTGGCGCGGAACAGTAATTTAATTTGCCATGCGGTCCCATAGGACTACACGGGAACACTAAAGTACCAGCACTGTTAATATTGGTGCCGGTTGGTACGAGCCAGAACTATAGGCATGTTGGGCCTGCCAGTAGTTCACAGCCTCTACAGGCAGACCTCGGAGTGAGCCGTTCTGGGAAAGGTGCTGGTATCATTGTTATGCGCACCTTATTTGTAGACCGGCTCACTCATAACGAGGGCCAATGAAACTTAAGCTGAGAGGGAACAGGAAGTCAGGGAAGCAAGGCAAGAGCTGGGGACATCTGGAAACAAGGAGGTAACTGGAAGAGAAGACAAGCTGCTGAGTTAAACATAGATTTGGGTGAGGCAATATGGAAGGGGAGGAGACCAAAGAGAAGAGATGAGCAATAGCCAAGAGGGGCACGAACAAGCAAGTCAGTGAGAGAGAATCCACATTTGCATAAAATAAAGATAAAGGCAGATGAGTGAATTTGGTCACAGAAGGAGAGAAGGACCTTAGAAAGATCAGTTAGAAGTGACAGCAGAAGCCAGAAGAGGAGATAATGGAAGAAAGAGGGGTCCCATGGAGAGGTACTAGAAGATTAGCAAGGGTTGAGAAATATGGAATATTGAGACGAAAAGGGAGAACAGAACAAGAAGGGAACGTGCATTAAACATCAGGAAAATAATGAAAATACTTTAATTTCAAAGGTAAAAAAAGAATATTTGATTTTCAGAATTTCAAAAGACCCTGTTATGTCATATTGAAGTGATTTATGTAGTTAAATGTTCACCCCAAAGCACATTCTGCCAATGAACCGAGCTAAAACTGACCAGAAACATAACATGGATTTTAATTGGGGGCAGGGAATAGCCATTGTTATGAATGGTAAATCGACATTTCAGGTGACCACTAATGGAACTTATGCCAACCAGTACCAAGTTCCCCGGGGTGTAGACCAAGATAAAACATTACCATCTACATTAATATCAAACTCTGTCACAAACAACTCATTCTGCCACTTTAGCAGAAACTGTGTACTTTATCACGTGGGTCGTTGGCTCTTAACCCTCTGAAATCTTATGGACATACATAAACATCCTATATGGTCACATTATTTACCATGACAATTCCATGGCCAGAAGAGATGGGAGATGAACAACTAGCCAGTTTCACCGCCAGACCCCTAATAATAGACAACACTAACAGTGGAATCAGGTGTAAAAGTTCAGTCAGAAACTATTTCTTACACTTAAGGAACAACATGCACATTATGCCATGCCTGATGTACCCACAGTTATTCCTTGCAGTAATCTTTCTCATCCTATGTAGACTGGACTATTACAACAGCTGCTATATAGCCGTGCCAGAACAATATCTGTTGAGACATGTTCAAGAAATTCAAAACGCTACCGCCAGAGTCCTCATGTAACTGAAAAGATGAGAATCCCCATCCACAGTGCTACGATCCCCACACTGTCTGCCTACCAAATGCAGGCTTCAGTTCAAAACCTTCTGCAACACCCACCAAGCCTTCCACAGCAGCGACCTAGAAGTCACACCAAAGAAAGTCTGACCGTATGTACTGAGCAGAAAGCTCAGCTCAGGCAATTCTGACACTGTTATATTGCTGCGCTACAACTACAAATGTCAAGTAGCAACTGTTGTATCTTACCCGTTCCCTATCTACTCTGCTCAGTATGTATGTGAGGTCATGAGTGAATGGAAGTGGTATGTTGTGTGAGTGTTTTATTCTGGTTGTTTTCTGTATGGCAATTGATGAGAGGCTGACTTAGAGAGAGGGTGGTTGGTGGATGTTCCCATATTAAACATGGGTCTTGTAACCTGGTCCTTAACATTTGTGATGCCATCTTTGATGTCCTGGGTGTTAGTCTTATCAGTGCACAGAGGTGGCACGAGTTATAGTTGCTTAGTGTACCTTAACTGGTGAATTTCAAGGGTTTTTTGGTTTCACTTGTAACTATAACATCCCTTTAACAACATTTTTGCACTGAATTTCAAAGGTTTTTGTTAGTGCAACTTAACCATAATGCCCCTTTAATAAAGCTTTTTCAGTGAATTTCTTAAGTTTTTACTAGTGCACCTTTAATCGGCTACAAGTTCCTTATATTATACTCACCCCCAATGTGGCAGATATGGAGTCCGCAGACAGCGTGGTATACCGCAGATGTCGGACGGCATTCACAAAGCCCAGAATCATAGGAAGACCCAAAGAAATTGTACCCATCAACCAACAAACACATACATAAAATCATTACTAATGTTTACAACACACAAACATACCTTTTTGTGCAAACACTTACTTCAAAAAATACAAATTCATTTTTCATTTAGCAAGTGTTACAATGGAATGCACCAATCAATACCATAACTGTACACTTCATATAATCTCCTCAATAGAACTCTGCATACAGATTGACAAACACCAGGTGCCTATTGGAGAACACATTCTCACTAAATAGTAAGTGCATTATACTTATTTCTCTAATATTAGCTTTCATTATATAAGCATGTCTTATAAAACAGAAGCATTCTTTTCACAGAAATGGCAAGCAATCTTCAGTGGTTAGAGGAGAACTTCACAAAAGAAGAAATGAGTGACAATAACATCTTCAATGGTACACAACACATATTTTAATATAAACAAATTATGCAATTTGTACACACCTTACTAAAATAATAATTTCAGTTTTACTTACAGTACATAGTTTTCATGAAGAAACCACACCCTAGTTTAATTATGCACAGTCCCAAGAATCACAAAGAGAAGCCCTATCTCCAATTGTAGATAATCAAATCATGAACTAGTCTACAAAATTGGATAAACTAAGTAATGATTTTAAAGAACTTTTACAACATGTGAAAAATCATGTCATTAAAAATGTTCCCTAGCACTGTCCTACTTGTACCTGTCACCCTTGCACCCATCAATCATTGCCATCAAATTCTGTAAATGTTAATCAAAGATGCTTTGATGAAACCTCACTCCCTTCCTCCCCTTATCATTATTGTACCGAAATTCCTAATTCTCCTATTTGTGTTTCCCATTCCGATACCAAATGTGCTGTATATAATTGCGTGATATAATTCTTTTTTTACAAGCCCCATTATGATTCCGTGGACACTACCTCTGTCTGAGGTGTCCACACTCAAAATGGAGGTGCCCCCGGACAGGCGCAATGTCCAGACATGTCTGGTTTCACATGATGCACTTTTAATTAGTCTGCACCTGTAATATGGACACCCAGCACAAGCGCCCTGCGATTTCCGCCTGATGGGTGTCAGGCCGCGGATGGCCGTGGATATCATCATGTGACCGCACCCATGTGGCACGTCACTCATGTGGATGTCATCATTTGACCTCACCCATGTGGCATGGTAGGGGTGTCTGTAAACGATGTTAATGACTGCGGCCTATTGAAAACTACATTTTCCGCCAATCTAGGGTGTTTCAAGCTGAAACATTACCCTTGCACAATTCCCAGACCCATTCTTGATTGATCTGGCAACTTCTTACAACTTTTCAAGGCCTATTTTCAACTCGATATTCTGCGGACAGCACGACTGTCCACGGACGGTCCTCAGAAGAGGCACACCCATTACTTGTACTCATTCTCAATCTGGCTAACCAGGAGAGAGCGTCTTTCAGCACCTGCTTTGGAGATTACTTGCAATACTGCATCAATGGCATCTACAATGGACAACTACCCACACAACCACTGTCACCATCTGGAGGGCCTGGAGAGGGGAACAGGTACAGAGATACCGAAAAGGATCAAGAAGACGAAGAAGGTGAGGTGGAGGAAGTCCCTGTCTCCAGTACTCGGAGTGAGTCCTAGGTGTGGCAGTTTTTTACAACCATTGGAAATGTCCTGAAAGGCTTGCGCAAGCAAGGGGAATTACATTGCGCCTCATTATAAGTTTGGCGGTAGCCTTGCTGGTAAAACCGACAGGCTGCTGCCAAACTTGCAAATATTTCCGGCACCCGCGAATGTGCAATTACCGGGTCATTACGGCCCCGTCGGACCTGTTAATTGCCCATTCGCGGGCACCGGAAAGTATTCTTCCCAACTCCCATTTGAGCCCAAAAGGGCTAAATGGGAATGGGGAAGCCGGATGCACCCGCACCATTCGTGAATGGTGACGATGCATCTGGCATGCTCTGCTTGCGGGTGCGAGTACGCCTGCCAGGCCAGTCCTGGTGGGCAGGAAGGCACCTGCGAGCAGAACTCATAGTTTGTGGGCCGGTAACTACGGTATTGGCAACCTTACCGGTACCATAGTTGCTGGATCGGCAAACTTGCAATGAGGCCCATTGAGTGTACTCAGTCACAGGAAACCTGCCTTATATTCCTATGGGACAACTTCCATGAGGAGCCACACTAAATGTAACCACCCGTGTGCTCTGAGGAAGGTGATACCTTAACCTACATCCTCCACCCCACCATCTTCAACTGTTCCTGTTAACACAAAGGATACTCCTTTGGGGCAGAGGATCCCAGTTGGGGCTTCACAGGCCATAGAGAACACTGTTGACCCTTACCTTTCGAGTGTCACAGTGCTATTTTGTACTGTGAAGCATCGATCTGTAGGCAGGAGCAGTTTCAGAGTGCTTTTGCAGCAGCGGTCATGGAACGCGAGAAACACTGTTGCTCACCTGAAATTTAAGGCCCGCCCAACATCTTCCTCTGTCCACCTGCTCTTTCATCTCTGTGGTTGGTATCCCTACACTCCCTTTCCTCCCCTGCCTTGCCTCTCATGCAAATAAAAGTCTGAAAAATTACAAAACAAAAAAAACACAAAAAAGGTTCCTTTAGGAGCCACCTTTCACAGTTAAAAAATCGAAGTGAGAAAAAAAGTCACAGGCCCCTTTGCAGCCTGCATAGTCCACAGACAGTACGGTATTACACAGACATCTAAAAAATTCCAGGCGTGGGGTGGGAGAATTGAAATCATTTTAATTGTTTTGCATTCAAAAATTGAGAACTTTTTTTGTGTTTTTGGCTTTTATATTTTTTTATTTTTGTTTATAAACTGAACTAAGAAATATTTTACTGAATTTAATTATTTCTTCTCGCTTTCACAAAAACTGCTTCAAAGCATTTTGAATGTTTTCCAGAAAAATTGGATTACCCACATCAGTTGCATGGACTGCATCTCTCCGAAAAATGTTGGCAATATCAAATTTAATGTTCTGATTGTTAAAAGATTTCATGCCAACATTTCGCAGAAAAGCACACGCAGCTTTATTGATGTTGCACCTCGCTTTTTCCATTTGCAGACCAAATAAACTCAAACGCATCCACATCTGTCTCTGAGCAATGCGAGAAAAAAATTACTTTTGAATTTGGAAACATTTCCTTCAATTTTTCCAATGTCTCCTTCATTGCAAACTGCAGTGAAATTCCAGTCACATAACCCAAACTGTTTCCTCCAGTTCCTTAACTTTTATGCCAAACTACAGCCAGTAAAAGTATGCAGACAACCGGTCTGATGTCTTAGTCACTCCCAAGTGACCCGCTAAAGGAATTTGGTGAGCCAAATCCAAAAGGAACTTTCTGTGGCATTGGGGAACCACCAACCTCTTTAGCTAACTGTGCAGGAGTCCATCCTCCCAGTACTCTTTGAAGAGTCCAGGGGCCTTACCCTTAGCCTGCTCCTCTGCCTGCTTCCACAGACCTGCAAGAGTGGGACACTCTTTCTGGGCTGTGTAGAAATCAGTCTGATCTGGGCCCCCAACTGATGCAAACTCATCCAGCTTCTGCAGAACCTTCAGATCTGAGCCCACTTGGTCCTCCACCTCAGGTTCCTGTGCTGCGAAGTTAATGAGTCCCCTGCTACCAAAGTAGGGTCTTCAGTGGCTATTCGCCCCTCACCCACAGGTGTAGGTGACTCAGTAGTCTGTGGAACTGGACTAGGGGCTACCAGTCACACCAGTCCTTCCAACAAGCCCTCTGGAAGCACTCTGGGCCCTAAGGCTCTCAGAATGTTCAATCTGGCATTTTATTTGGCCCCGGATCATGTAGCTACTGTGACTATTTTGGGATCAGGAAGATCAATACCAAACAGACATGGGACAGGGATGGAGTCTTTCCCTGCTACACTGCGCTGGGTCATTTCACCTTGCCAGCTGAACTCTACTATCGCCAAGGGGCACTTACTCTTACCATCAAATCCACTGATGCACAAATCAGGCCCAGCAATATACTTGCCTGGCTGTACCCACTGCCAGGTGACACTGGTGATGCTAGCCGTGGTGTCTAAGACTGCAGGAATTTTGTGTCCATTGTGTCCATTGATGTACACGTATTCTAGATAGAGTTGAGCATTATTAACTGGGGTCTCTTCTGGAGATCCAGTACCATTCCCACTCAGTGTAAACAATCCACATTTGGCCACTCCCTGGGCTAGTGGGTGTAACGCTCACCTGGTTCCCACGGGGGCGCTGGTCTAGTCTGGATTGCTGTGGCCTCTTCTAGCGTGATGCGCAGGACCCGGAACACCGGTTGGACAGGACCTCCAAATCGTGCTTGCCTGGCTCGTAGGAATATCCTTCTGCAGATGAGAAAGGGGATTAACAGTCTGCAGAATAGTGTGCTAGCTCCCCCCTTTTCCCCTTCCCCCTTTGTTCCTCTCTAACTTCCTCCAAACCCCGGTTTAAGCTCACCTTATGGTTTGGAAGGATGAACTCTCCATCCTGCTTCTGGTGCAGGGGCGCGTGTTCGTCCAGTTACCTCACTGGTTTTCAGAATGGCGCTGGCAAAATCCACTTGACTTTCTTGAGCGATGCGCCGTAAGTATGAAAGTTCAAAGTTCAAGTGAGGCCCCCTTTATGTTGTCTTTCTAACCTGTGATCTGTCCTTTATTTCAGGTGCAGAATGAAAGCGATGCGTCGAGGGGTTAAACTGCCGAGGTGAGTAGTGATGAGGGCGATCCCTCTAAATGTCCTTATCATTCCCCAGAAATGTCTCTTGTCCTTTCCCCATAGGGGCCGGGGTACGGTACCTGCCAACGGGGCGGCGCTGACCCGAAATGTGGAAGAAAAGCCGGTAAGTATTATGGCTGTTAATCAGGCTTTCCTTCTGTGTTCCTTCTGCTCACCTTTTGTTTCTTCCTCTCTCCCCTAGGTGCAGAGATGTGGCGTCCGATGCTGACAGCCGCGATGGAGCTGGGAGATGTCTCGAGGACAGGTGAGTGAAGCGTGGCGCTGCAGCGAGCAACGCGATGCTTTTAAATGGAAGTCTTTCTTCAGGGATGCTGGCGAGAAGATTCCGGATGCAGGTAAGAAGTTTGAAATAGTCCTTGGTTTTCACCTTTCTCTTCTCTTCCTTCCTTGCAGGTCTTCCATGTTCGAGGCGGGCGTGGCTGGAGTCCAGGAGCAGGAGCAGACACGGTGAGCGTTAAGCTGCAGGAAGCAGAACAACGTGAAGCATGAGCTGCTGTCTGGGCGTGGCTTAAATAGCCTCCAAAGAAGTCCCAGGTATGTATCCTTCCCCAACTAGGTATGTATCCTTCCCTGGCCACGCTCGAGTGAAAAAATAGTCCCTATGAAAAAATAGTCCCTTTCAGGTCTCAGGGAGGCCTGAAGCGTGCAGCATGGTCTGCATCAGGTAAGTGCACAAAACACCTCCCTTTATGAGCCTGGCGCCTATGGCGCCAGGACTGATGTCCAACATGAGCCTGGCGCCAAAGGTGCCAGGACTGAGTCCAAAGAGCCCCTATAAGGGGCCGCTGGGCTTTTACCCGAGGGCATGATGCCTGCTTCCAGGGGTGCTGGGCCTGGCCTGGTGCTCCGGGGGTAGGCATCATGACAGCACTCCCCCCCCAGACCCCTCCCAAGGTCGTTCCTTCTGGAGGTTTCAGTTTGTTTGGGAAATTCCGATGGAACCTTTTTACCAGCTGAGGTGCATGTACGTGATCACTGGGTTCCCAAGACCTTTCCTGAGGCCCGTACCCTTTCCAATCAATTAGATAGAAAAGTTTTGATTTTGAGATCTTAGAATCCAAAATGTTCTTCACCTCAAATTCAGGCTCCCCATCTATCTGAATCGGATCTGGTGGCTTTGTTAATCTGGTTCCTGAGTGCACTGGTTTCAAAAGTGACACATGAAAAATGGGGTGAATCCACATGTTAGCTGGTAGATCGTGCTTGACTGCCACTGGGTTGATTATAGCTTTGATCGAGTAAGGGCCTAAATACCTTGGATTAAAAGTTTGAGGCCCCTTGAGTGATAGGTGTTTGTTAGCCAATCATACTTGATCCCCTATTTGGTATGGAGGCGCCTCTCTTCGATGCAGATCCGCATTCTTTTTGTATTTCCCTTTCGCATGTTGCAAATGTGCAGTTGCATCCTTGAAGGCTTGAGTAATCGTAGAATGCAAATGGTCCACTGCGGGCATTTCAAGGCTCAGAGGTGAGTCCAAGTCTGAAGTACGAGGGTGATGTCCATATAAGGTATAAAAGGGGCTCTGAACAGTTCCAGAGTGTATCGAGTTATTGTATGCATATTCTGCCACCCATAAAATGTCCTTCCAATTACCCTCCGATTGGTGCAACATACATCGTAGATATTGTTCAAGGGTCTGGTTCGTTCTCTCCGTCTGACCATCGCTCTGTGGGTGGTGGCTGGTCGAGAGTCTTATGTCGATTTGTGCCAGTTGACAACACTTTTTCCAAAAATGAGAAATAAACTGGCTTCCCCGATCGGAGATTAGAATGGACGGGAATCCATGCAAACGGATGATATTTTCGAGGAATTCTTTGGCAAGAACAAAGGCTGAAGGTAATCCTTTCAACGGAATAAAGTGGGCCATTTTGGAAAATAAATCCACCACGACCAGAATAGTATTGTAACCATTACAAGAGGGCAGGTCCGTGATAAAATCTAGTGACAGGGTGTGCCAAGGTGCTGGTGGAATGTCTAAAGGCTGAAGAAGACCGGCGGGTCTTGTCTTTTGACCTTTGTTTTGGGCACAAACTCCACAGGACATCACGAAAGATTTAATATCCTTTCGCCAGGAAGGCCACCAGAATTGTCGTTTAACCTTTTCCTCTGTTTTGGCAATGCCAGGATGTCCTTCCATCAGGGTATCATGATGACGGGAAATAACCAGTTCTTGCAATTCCTTTTCTGGCAAAAATAAGCGTCCTTGGAAGTAAGGTAAGCCACCCTTGACTGAAAAGTTAGACCCCCTTTTGATCCAATCCTGCAAGGCTGAAGAGTCCAGGAATTGTTTCACTCGTGCTTGAATGTCTTCAAGGGTTTGTAAAGTGGTTATCCCCAAAATTCTTTGTTCGGGAATTATCGGCACAGGTTCTGAGTTTGTGTCTATTTCTTCCATTCCAATTCGGGATAGAGCGTCCGCCTTACCATTCTTATAGCCGGGGCGGTAGGTGATTACAAAATCGAACTCAGCAAAGAACAAAGCCCATCGGAGCTGTCCAGACGATTGAGCCTTGGCAGTTTTTAAATATTGTAAATTTCGGTGATCAGTGATCACGGTGATGGTATGCCGGGCGCCGAGGAGATAATGCCGCCAAGCCTTGAAGGTGGACTTAATGGCTAATAGTTCCTTATCGGTGATCGCATAATTTATCTCCGGCGGCGAGAGCTTTCTGGACCAAAATGCTACGGGGTGCAGTTGGTTGGTTTCAGGGTCTCTCTGAGACAGGACCGCTCCCATGGCTAAGCTGGACGCGTCGGTTTCGACTATATATGGGAGATCGGGACGCGGGTGCTTCAAAATAGGTGCGGACGTGAACTTAGCTTTCAACTCCTGAAAGGCCTGTTCGGCTTCCTCGGTCCATTCAAAACGTTTATTTTTTCGCAAGAGTGCAGTGATGGGTTGCACCACACGTGAAAACTCTGGGATAAACCTGCGATAAAAGTTGGCAAAACCAAGCATGCTTTGGTCACCTTTCACCGAACTAGGTGATGGCCATTTGAGGATGGCATCCACTTTCCGTGAATCCATTCGGACCCCTTTAGGTGTCAGGATGAATCCGAGAAACTCAACCTCGGTGGTATGGAAAACACATTTTTCCAGCTTGGCAAACAGTTTGTGCTGGCGCAGTTTCTCTAGGACGGCCCTGACATGCTTTCTGTGATCAGATTCCAAAGAGAAGTACACAAGAATGTCATCGATATACATGACAACTGTAACGCTCAGCTGACTCCCACGGGGGTGCTAGCCTGGTTCGCGCTGCTGTGACCTCGTCTAAGGTGATGCGCAGGGTTCGGAAGACGGACTGGACCGGGCCCCAGATCTGGCTTGTCTGACTCGCAGAAGTATCCTTCTGTAGGTGAGAATAGGGGGTTAACTGTCTGCAGGGTAATGCAATCGGCCTCCCACTTACCCCTCTCACCCTCCCCAAAACCCTTCTGTGCTTCCCCGTAGCGTCTCACCATAGGGTCTGGAAGGACAAGCTCTCCATCCTGCTTCTGATGCAGGGGCGCGTTGGTATCCAGTTACGTCACTGGATTTTCGGATGGGTGAGAACCAAACTTGCTTGGCTTCCAGGTAAGTTTTTCTATAAGTGGTTCCCCTTGTGTCCATGCATTGATGTTCTAATGCTGATGTCTTTTTCCCCTTAGGGGCCGGGGTCCGAAAATGCCTGGATGCGGCGCGGACCCGAAATGAAAAGGGAATGACTCAACAGGTAAGTCTTGACATGGAGTTTTAGCTTCCCTTTTCCCTTCTTTCTCTCACCTTTGTTCTTGTCTTTTTCTCCCTAGGCGCGGGGGCGCGACTGCGAATCCGGATGGTCGCTGCTGAACATGGAGGCGCCCTGTAAAGGTGAGTAGAATGCGGCGCTGCAGCGATCGATGCAATGTGCTTTTAAAAATAAATGTCTTCCTTTTCAGGATTGTCGGCGAAATGTCTCTGGGATGCAGCTTTAGCAGGTGAGGCCTTTTCCTTCTTCTGTTCTCTTGTTCCCTTCCTTTGCAGGTGATTCAGGATGCTGGCAGGTGTGGCAGAAGTCAAGATGCAGGAGCAGACACGGTGAGCGTCCAGCTGCTAGATGCAGAACAACGCGAAGCACGTGTGGCTGATCGGGTGTGGTTTAAATAGCCTTGGAAGAAGTTCCTAGAATGTGTCCTTCCTCCAATCAGGTATGTATCCTTCCCCGACCACGCCCTAGGGGTAAATGAGTCCCACAGGTAAAGTAGTTCCTTTCAGGCCTCAAGGAGGCCGGGGTTCTGCAGCATGGTCTGCATCAGGTAAGTGCACCCAAACACTTTCGTAATAAGCCTGGCGCCTATGGCGCCAGGACTGACATTTTCTATGAGCCTGGCGCCATAGGCGCCAGGACGCTGTCCAAAGGGCCCCTAAAAGGGGCTGATGGGACCTTCCCCGGGGACTTGATGTCTGCTTTCGGGGACGCAGGGCCTGAGCCGGCTCCCCGGGAGCGGGCATCGTGACAACAACACAGACATCGATGAGTTCCCGAAGGACATCGTTCATGAAGAATTGGAAGGCTGCAGGCGCGTTGCACAACCCGAAAGGCATCACCTGGTATTCGAATAGTCCATATTTTGTACGGAAGGCCGTTTTCCATTCGTCGCCTTCTTTTACTCGTACCAGACGATAAGCCCCCCGGAGATCTAACTTGGTGTATACGCAAGCGTCCTTCACCTGGTCAAGGAGTTCAGGGATCAGAGGCAGAGGGTAACGATTTTTAACAGTTATCTGGTTCAATGCGCGGTAATCGATACAAGTTCTAAGGTCGCCTTCTTTTTTAGGCACGAAGAACAAAGCTGAGGATGCCGGGGACTTTGACGGACGTATGAAACCATTGGCGAGGTATTGATCTAAATATTGTCTCAAATGCAGATTCTCTGGTTCAGTAAGGGCGTAAATCCTGCTACAAGGGGGTTGTGCACCGGGCACCAGATCGATTTGGCAATCGTACGATCTGTGGGGAGGTAACGTGTTGGCCTGTTCCTTTTGGAAGACGTCCTGAAAGTCTTGGTACTCTGGAGGTAGTTGCACGGGGACCGAGGTTACTGATGCTAGATTAATCTTTGGATTTTCTGGGTAGCAGGTTTGTGCACAATCCGGGAAGGTTATTCTCTTCGCTCGCCAATCAATTCGAGGATTATGTGTCTCTAACCAAGGGATTCCGAGAATAAGCTGAAAATGTGGAGCCTTGATTACTTCAAACACAACTGCCTCCCGATGGCCATCCGGACCTACAAGTGAAACCTCAGCTGTGGAATGTGTTAGTGGTCCAGAGGCAATTTCGGTTCCATCTACTGTGGTGATGACATCTTTGTTGGTTTTAGGACGCAGAGGGAGGTTTATCCTAGAGACCAATTCTCAATCCACATAGTTTCCTATAGCCCCGCTATCGATGTATGCCTTTATAGCATGCAACCGTTTAGGCTGTTCCGGATCTACGAGGACCATTGGCACAATGAAATGCGAGGTCTGAAAGTTAGTTTTCAAGCTCGGCAAGCGGACCCCTACGCTTGCCGGGCGTGGTCGTTTCCCGATACAGAGTTTCCATGGATTTTATCAGCGGCTCCTACCACCTTCTTGGGCGGCTTAACCAGGCAATCTTGTAGAAAGTGTCCAGAGGACCCACAATAAAGGCATAATTGCATCTGTCGTCTTCTTTCCTGTTCTTTTTGAGTTAGGGGTCCTTGAACACCTCCGATTTGCATAGGCTCCGAGGCATCAGCCCCCTTGGGGTTAGCGTGGGTCTTGGCCAACACCTGGGTTTCAAACTTGGACCGATCTGCTTTTCTGTTTTGCAGCCTGTGATCCAATTGGACCACTAAGTCTATATATTCAGTGCATTCTTGGGGCGGATTTACAACTTGTGCCAGGACATCTTTAAGTTCTCCTTGTAGACCTCGATAGAATAACGCGATTCTTTTATCCTCTGGCCAACCAGTTTCCACAATTAGTCTATTGAAGGTTGCAATGTAGGATAGAAGGTCTTGATTGCCCTGTCGCAGAGATAGAAGTTCGTCATCCAGAGCCTGTCCCTGGGAGTGTTGAGCAAATAACCTTCCCATGCTTGTTTGAAATCCTTGAAAATCACGAAGAATCGGGTCATCTTGAGTTACCAGTGGGACTGACCAATCGGCAGCACAGCCGCTGAAATATGACAACACAAAGGCTACCTTGGTCTGATCGTTAGGGAAGGCCCCAGGTCTGCATAGGAAGTGCAAACGACACTTATTCATGAATACGGCGAATCGTTTGGGGTCCCCAGCAAAGCGTTCAGGTGGGGCCAGCGGCATGTTTCCAGATAGATTAATCTGCATCGGGTTACTGGAAACCACAGGAGCGGGGTTCCCCCCGGAACCGGGTAAAGGAGTTTGTCCAGCTTGACCTTGCAAAAGCTGTCTAGCCAGGTCATCAGCTCTATCCTTTATTACAATCACTTCCCTCCTGAGGGCACCAGTCTCTTGATGAGCGGCGTGTACTTCGGCCCGTAATTCCCCCAGTAATTGGGCCAACTGGTCAGTTTCGGAAGTTTCCATAGCGCCTGGGTGGGAATTTGTAGGAAGTCTTCGCGTTCTGTAATGCTCACCTGCTTCCCACGGGGGCGCTGGTCTAGTCTGGATTGCTGTGGCCTCTTCTAGCGTGATGCGCAGGACCCGGAACACCGGTTGGACAGGACCTCCAAATCGTGCTTGCCTGGCCCGTAGGAATATCCTTCTGCAGATGAGAAAGGGGATTAACAGTCTGCAGAATAGTGTGCTAGCTCCCCCCTTTTCCCCTTCCCCCTTCGTTCCTCTCTGACTTCCTCCAAACCCCGGTTTAAGCTCACCTTATGGTTTGGAAGGATGAACTCTCCATCCTGCTTCTGGTGCAGGGGCGCCTGTTCGTCCAGTTACTTCGCTGGTTTTCAGATTGGCGCTGGCAAAATCCACTTGACTTTCTTGAGCGATGCGCCGGAAGTATGAAAGTTCAAAGTTCAAGTGAGACCCCCTTTATGTTGTCTTTCTAACCTGTGATCTGTCCTTTATTTCAGGTGCAGAATGAAGGCGATGCGTCGAGGGGTTAAACTGCAGAGGTGAGTAGTGATGAGGGTGATCCCTCTAAATGTCCTTATCATTCCCCAGAAATGTCTCTTGTCCTTTCCCCATAGGGGCCGGGGTACGGTACCTGCCAACGGGGCGGCGCCGACCCGAAATGTGGAAGAAAAGCCGGTAAGTATTATGGCTGTTAATCAGGCTTTCCTTCTGTGTTCCTTCTGCTCACCTTTTGTTTCTTCCTCTCTCCCCTACGTGGAGAGATGTGGCGTCCGATGCTGACAGCCGCGATGGAGCCGGGAGATGTCTCGAGGACAGGTGAGTGAAGCGTGGCGCTGCAGCGAGCAACGCGATGCTTTTAAATGGAAGTCTTTCTTCAGGGATGCTGGCGAGAAGATTCCGGATGCAGGTAAGAAGTTAGAAATAGTCCTTGGTTTTCACCTTTCTCTTCTCTTCCTTCCTTGCAGGTCTTCCAGGTTCGAGGCGGTTGTGGCTGGAGTCCAGGAGCAGGAGCAGACACGGTGAGCGTTAAGCTGCAGGAAGCAGAACAACGCGAAGCAAGAGCTGCTGTCTGGGCGTGGCTTAAATAGCCTCCAAAGAAGTCCCAGGTAAGTGTCCTTCCCCAACTAGGTATGTATCCTTCCCTGGCCACGCCCGAGTGAAAAAATAGTCCCTATGAAAAAATAGTCCCTTTCAGGTCTCAGGGAGGCCTGAAGCGTGCAGCATGGTCTGCATCAGGTAAGTGCACAAAACACCTCCCTTTATGAGCCTGGCGCCAAAGGCGCCAGGACTGAGTCCAAAGAGCCCCTATAAGGGGCCGCTGGGCTTTTACCCAAGGGCATGATGCATGCTTCCGGGGGTGCTGGGCCTGGCCTGGTGCTCCGGGGGTAGGCATCATGACAGTGGGAAATCCTCCACTGAGAGGCCCACACTAATGATTGGCAAGAGACACTGCTCATGCGGTCGTCCTCATCATTTTCCCCCTCTGGAAGGTCTTGTCTATTCAGGTACCCTGGGTCTAGCCCGTCCTCTGAGGTCTTCTCCCCAGTCGCCCTCGCTTCTACCCAAGCTTGTAGGCTGGTCAGCAACTCAGGTTTATTAAACGTAGTGCTGTGGAGAAGTCCCCTCTCTTAACATAAGACGCACAGGACATCCTTGTTCATGCCTTTTATAGTCTCCATGTGAAGCTCATGACTATTACTATTACCTAGTATTGCTATTACCTAGCAGTGAGTAAACATTGCCTGCAACAGTACTTTTATTGTTGGGTGACTAAGCTGTGCGCAAGGCTCCAACTGATCTGACCGCTTGCCACCAATGTGACAAATCGACTTCCGGGGCACCACTGGTCCAGAGATTAATATTGGTTTCTAATCCATCAATCAACCCCACACCCCTAGTACACCAGAAGGGATCTGAACAGATTGGAATACAAATCAATTATAAACTTCCTTGTCCAATTTTGGTAACATGGACAGAACAGCAGGCTTAGCTCTGCAAGGTTGTGGATCGTTGGTTAGTTGCAACACAGCAAAAATACAATTATTAACCATTAATAAAAGGGACTGTCCAGTCAAGGTTGTATTAACAATATCTACTTTATTATTACTACAACAGACTGTTCTAGCACACTATAAAATACAACCCACCCTGTACAGGAACACATAGGACAGACAGTTTCACGAAGGAAAGGGATGCACTATGGATACCAACAGGAGGGTAGTTGCTAAAGTAATCAGTCTTACTGTTCAAGGTTATTTGGTTGCAGCACCAAGGCAGGAAATGGTCGTAACTGTCTCTTGCAGCCTAAGGAGGACCAGGGAGGAAGAACCACAATGTACCTGGTGCTGAAGAAGTTCTTGGTGCTCGACAGCATCGAGGTGGTTCCAGGGCACTTCACAGCCCTTGAGACAGAGTTAGTGGTTGGAGACAGCTGCGGGTATCAGGCAGCAGTCAGTTTGGCAAGCAAGGCTGGATGGATGGTGCAGGCTGGCTGACTCGGTGCCTTGGGGCCAATAATTGTTGTCTCTGTGCTGTTTGGCGGATCCGGAATGCTGGTTGAGGCAGCTTGGACGTCTCTTGTGACTGCAGCATGACAACAGTTAGCGGTGCAACTGGGTGTTGTTCGAGGACTCGACTGTCTCGAAAATATCCTTGACAGATGGACACTCGATGATGCTTGTGTGGCACTCCTCCTATCTACTTTACAGGACTCTCGTCATCCTTTCAAGGTGGATGGCCCAAAGCTCAGGAGAGTGATTGGAGGCAACGGCCTTGTCCTTAGTTCAGATACTCTCTAGCACTTCCCATCTAGGAAGCTTTCTGACAGACCCTAGCAGGGCACGCTCTGTGCTGGCTGTGTACCGGTTCTGGAGCTGCTGGAAGGATCCTCTGAGTCTGGTATTTCCCTCTGTTCCCTGGGAGATGTTTAGGGGAGGGATCTTGCTTCCCTCTTGGAACACTTGTCCTTCCTTCAGTGTCAAAAGATGTAGGGTAGACTGTACCTTCAGCCCGGGTCCAAATTAGTCCACTTCTTACTCCTTTCAAAGTCGTCGGATGGTCTGTCAAGTGAGGGTTTCAGCCCTCTCTTAAAGCCAAATGGACCCCAGTGATGCAGGCTAAGCCCACCTTAATGAACTAATCCTGTTTCCTTAGCCAGCTCTGTCACAAGTTTTGGCACTTTCCTCCCTGAAGGCTACAAGATCCTCTCTGCCCCCGGAGCCAACCGGCCTGGAGGTGCTATAGCCCTGATCTTCCCTGAGTGGATTCCTGCCTCTATCATCCCCTCTCAGACTTACTCTTCTTTCAAATGCCTTGTCTGCAGGCTCTCCCTCTCTCCTAGCGACTCTCTTGCTGTTGCTAATCTCTACTGGCCCCCTGGCCAAATTACCTCTTTTCTCTCCGAGTGGGCAGACCTCTCCTCCTCCCCCCTGGCCTCAACCACTCAACTCATCCTCCTTGGTGACCTCAACATCCATCTTGATGCTCCCTGTTCCTCATCTGCGCTCTTTCATGACCTCTGCGATTCACTCTCCCTCTCTATCCTCCCCTTGGGCCCTACTCATTCTGCCGGTCACACACTTGATGTCTTGATCTGCTCCAGCCTCCCCCTCTCTACTCCTCTTACCACTCCTCTCTCCTGGATTGACCACTGCCTCCTTTCCTCTCATCTTTCCATCTCCTCCCCCAATCCAAGCCTACCCCAAGACTGCCACCCACCTTCTCGGACATCCAGCCCATGAAGCGTGTATCAATCGAGGTTTTCACTGCCATCCTCTCCCCCCTCCACCTTAGGCTGACTCACATCCTGACACAACCCTGTCCTGACTCAATTCCTCTATCACTACTACTCTTGATATTCTTGCCCCTGTTATTAGGATCTGTTTGAAGTACAAAGCCAAGTCGAATTCATTCCTGGTATGACTCTGACCTAGCTACACTTAAACTTAAGTGTAGGGCAGCTGAGAGGAAATGGCGGGCTTCCTGCTCATCCTCTGACAAACTGGCCTGCCGCCTGCTCCAAAGGCAATACCATCTCGCTGCCTGCTCTAAGAAGGGAGGCCAAATTGAAGCCTGTGTCTCTGCAGCATCCAACAACTTGGCCGAACTCTTTAAAATCTGCAAGGAGCTGGCAAACCCTGCTGCAGTCTCCTCCTCTCGCCTCCCAGGCTGTTTGCAACTCTCTTGCCTCTCACTTTAATTCCAAACCTCAGGACATCTTGTCCTCCCTCTCCTCTGCCCCCTTTGTCTCGCCTCTCCTTCGCAGCCTGCTAATCCTCCCTAAGACACACTCACCCCCTTCTTTCTCCTCCTTTCCTTTTTTCTCCACGGATGGGGTTGCTAGACAAGTCCAATCTCGGAAAGGGTCATCAAAACAGGTTCATCCCTGTTCCTCTAAAACCATTAAGGACCCCATCAATACCCTCGCTCTGGCCCTTGCCAATTTCTGTAACCATTCCTTTGACTCTGGATCTTTCCCCTCCCCTCTCAATCACTCGCTTGTGCAACCTCTCCTCAAGAAACCTACAACTGATCCCTCCTGTCCGGCTAACTATCGGCCAATTTCCATTACTCCCTTTTTGGGAGAGCTCCTGGAAAAGCTGGCCATCTCATAGCTTAATCTTCATTCTGATTCTGTTTGCTCTCTCCATGACTATCAATCACGTTTCAGAGCTCCCATAAGTACGGAAACTGCTCTCCTGAACATCTGTGAATACCTGCTCTCCAACCTTGACTCCAACATTCCCTCTGTCCTCATCCTACTTGATCTCTCCTCTGCTTTTGACAAGGTCAACCATACCATCCTGCTCAATCGTCTCTGTGACAACCTGGGTATCACTGATCAGGCTCTGACCTGGCTGACCTCTTTCCTTTCTGATTGACCTTCCCAGGTACATCTTGGGTCCTTCCTTTGCTCTATCTCCCTCTCTACCTGTGGTGTTTGCCAGGGGTCTAACCTCACGCCCTGGATTTTCAACCAATGCCTGGCTACTCTCGCCTACTACATTTCCATCTTCTACTCAAACTTCCAGTGCTATGCTGATGACACCCAACTCATTTTCTGGCTTCCCTGAGACACCTCCTCTCCTTCCCACATCTGTGATTGCCTAACCGCCATTAAAAATTGGTGCACCACCAACGATCTTTGTCTTAATACCGAAAAGACTAAGATCCTCCTCATTGGTACACCTTCATCATCCTTTCCCCTCACACTTTGGCCGGCCTCCCATGGCCCTCCTCCTACCCCTACATGCGAGGCTAAGAAACTTGTGGTCATCTTTGACTCCACACTTTCCTTCTCCGCACACATCTGACGTCTTAAAAAAATCTAACTTTCTACTACACCTCCTTAGAGGTACTCTGCCTTTCCTTTCCTTCCCCCAGAAGCTCACTGTCTCCCAAGTTCTGGTTCTTTCTAGGTTGGACTACTGTAACAGCCTCTTTCTAAATCTACCTGCCTCCACTCTCCGCCCTTTACAACTAATCCAGAACAGGACTGCAAGACTTGTCCTTGGCCTCAAGCTCTGGGATCGTATCTCTCCAGCTCTGAAATCCTCTCATTGGCTCCCAGTGGACGCAAGGACTAAATTCAAAGCCCTCTGTATTGTCCACAAGGATTTCTGGGGCCTGGGTTCCAAATAACTTCATCTATCCCTCCATAAATACCTCCCCTCTTGAGCCCTTTGCTCCTCTTCTTCTAAATTCCTCAGGGTCAGTCGTATTTCAAAGAAACAAGCTGAGGTAGATCTCTGTCTTTGGTGGGAGCCTCCCTTTTTCTAACAGCGTCATGGCCACCTTGGAACTTGAGGAGAACCATCTCCGTTCCGGAAGCACCTCAAGATCTTCCTCTTTGCTTCTGCCTTTGCCCCTCTTCTCCGCTGCTGATCTGTTTTCTCTCTCGGCACCATGCTCCTGGGCACCCTTTGTCCTTCGGGCCTGGGTGCCTGCTCACCCTCCTGCACTGCCTCAGAGCCACCCCTTGCACTGGGATCTGTATCTGTACCCATACAGTCCCCCTTTTTTCTTCTGCACTTATCAATTATACCCTATCTGACAAATTATGCAATTACCTCTGCCAGTATTTCTTGTATTTATTTATTGTATTTATTTATTTATTTATTGCACTTAATATGTATTCTGTTCTCTCCTTTGTCCCGCACTTTCCACTCCTCCCCCTTCCTTGCACTTCCCCCTTTTCCTTTTTCCATTCACTTGCGCGTTCTTAATGTCACTGGGCCTAGTAAGATCATTGTTTTTATTCTCCCTTTTTCCCCTCCCTTTGCTTGGTCGCGCTCTGAAACACTTGGGTATAAGCACAATATAAATAAAATATATATTATCATACCCTCACCAACAATCTTCTGTTATGCATGAGGTCAGGACCAGAGTGCTCTGCAACAGGACAGATATGGGGTGACAACATATACCCAAGTCCCACCCATCTCCCTGTCGGTTGTAGATTAAACTGTCTCTCTGGTTGACTGAGCCCTCTGTGACTCTTGATTAAAGTGCCGGTCTCTCTTGAAGTATGTGAAAGGAGAAGACTGCCTGTCTCCCCCAAATCACATCCTTCGTCCCTCTGAAAGGGGTCTGCTCTGCAGGGACACCTGCGATAACTGCTGGACCCAGACAGGACATTCACTGCCTTTCATACAGAGAGGTGGAACTAGCTTCAAGCTGACACATTGCATACCAAATGGGTGTTAGGCCCACTTTTCTGTGTCTTGTTTGGCAAAAAAGCCCCTTCAGGCTTACCTCATTTTCTCGTTAGTATGCACTGCCACCAGCCTAAATAACACAACAATGAAGCAGAGCCATGGAACCTTTGATACTTAAATTAGGCTACCCATGGCTGGAGGAACGTGTGCCTTCCCCCTTTCTTGAGATGCTTTGATGTATCCGTGGCTGTCACATTCCAGCTGAATATGACAGGGGAAGACGGCGCCTGTAGGCTATGTCTTCCCATAGTACACATGACGATGCGTTTCATGCAGGAAGCAGATGAAGTGTATGTGGAATGGCCTCACACATTTCTCAGAGCTTGATATCCCATCATTCATTTTTATTTATCAAAAAATCAAAAAGCCCAGGCGAGCGTACTCTCCCCTGCGAATGGTCGAATTCCTCACAGGTGGACTTCACATGGACGCCTGATTGATTCTGAATTCAACATTTCAAAGAAAAGAAACATGGATTGTCCTTGCATAGACTAACCAAACTAAAGGGGGCCACTGAAGACATTAATACAATTAACCCCCAACATGATAGTAGCATAGTCTTACTCTTTTCCTTGAAGGAGAAAGTAGCTAACTTCTCTGCACTTGATTTCTGTAAAACAGCTGCTTCCCTATTCTGCCAAAAGGCTATCACAGACAGTTCATACCTATTTCCACGGCACAGACATTTTAACACTCACTAATGCCCTAGCACAAACAGGAACCAAGCCACACAAGATGACCCAGGGGGTCTCTCCATTCCCTATCCAAAGATCTTCCTAGCCCACTATTTGGGGAGAGGCCAGGTATCCTATTCAACAACATGGACAGAATTACAGAAACTTTGCATTACTGCAAAAAATACATACACGCTATAAATGCATTTCTGCACCAAGGCAACTTTTGCCCTAGGTCTACTCATAAACCTGTGAAAGCAAAAAGAAGATATCGAGGCTGAGTAACCCAAAAGGAAATACACCAAACGCGGGTTACAAAGAAAGATACAGAGATCTTTATTCTATAACTGAACAGTTTCAAAGGACAAAGCATCAGATAGCTATCAGGCCCTCAGTACAACACAGCGAACTCCAGCCCTGTTTGGTGTGCTCAGTGAGTGGGGCTGTACATTAGAATAATCGCACCTTTTATACAGTCCAAAACATGATGTCCAGCCCACCTAAAAGTTAATACACCACGGATCTAGGGTTCGTGCTGAGTTTGCATCTTAATTTATGCATCTATACATTTAGGGGTTATCCTTAATACAGTCATCAACGAGTTACAATAGCAACAGTGTGTCTTTGGATTTCTCGTTGAGCCTTCGCACATCTCTTTATATAATGCAGTTAAACAAGTGTTCACATTTCAGTATTTGACTCTATTATGTTCAACATTGTGCTCGCGGATTAGCTTCGTTGACACAGGTAATACTCTATACACAGGTCAACGAAGGACAAGATCTCAGTACATGACCCTAACATTTGGCCTGCAGGCATTTTATACATTAACTTGTACGCAGAGGTCAAGACGGCCATGTTACATTTGGAATGACACTGTCCGCCATGTTAGGACGCAGGGTGACTTTAGAGAGAGAATCTAAAATGACGGATGAACCTAAAATGGCAGCTACCACAGATTTAAGGTCAGGACCTTGCAACGCGAATTTCCTCGCAGAGCGACTTGGCCTAGGCTAATAGATATAAATATATAAACACACGCTCTAGAGGGTATAATATGATTTCCCGTTCGAAAAACCCTCCTTTTGGCCTATGCCAAGCGCAAAACTACTTCTAATCACTTTGCGAATAATTCCACGTCTCAATATCCACACACCCTGAATCACCATCGGAGATATCAATTGCCATTAGATCGGTTACCAGAATTTCTTTCAAAACATATTCATTGGAGTTCTTGTCTGGGGCATATACCTTGCGTCCCAACGTACCCATCGCCTGTGCACAAAATCCCCCTAGCATCGAACATATACCAGGAAGACACTCTATACAACAACAAAGAAACAACAGAATTCCCAAAATGGTCAGCAACACCGAACGTACCTTCCAACCCCAAGATTGCAAGAAGTCCCAGAATCAAGCGCTAAAATCCCAGTTTCCCTTGGGAACACGCACTTCTGAACTTAGGGTATACAGATTCTGTATTGCCTTGAAGATGGTTGGGGAGGAATCTGGCACGAAAATGCAGCAAGCGAACCCCACTCATTTGCATACCCTCCACGTTCAGCCAGGATGACATCTAATGCCATCCGGTTCTGAAGTGCTACTAACCTTATTGCTTTCTGTTCTAGAGTCATATTATAGAGTATGTCAGTGGTCCGGTTGATGGTTCTTTCCAGTACTCTCGCTAGTCTCCTGATATCCTAAGAGTTCATTATTTGTCCCCAGAATGGCACAAAGGACTTCGCTACGTCTCCCAGAACTTGTGCTGGAGTGTCACCATCCTCGTCCCACCGTGGACGAGCCTTTGAAACTTCTACAGTACTGGCTATGAATACCCCGGGCAACAGGATCCCTAAATAACAAGTTCCCTGCCAATCCCTGGGTAACCATGGAAATGCTACATTACCGCAAACAAAGTAGACAGGTTCGCCTACATACAAAGGTCTGTCTTCCCCAGTAAAATTCACAACATTGGCGCAACCTTTAAAATCACCAATTGACTGAGTACCATTTCTCTGTATGCAGAAAGAAACTGAATCAGGGCTATGGTTAACAGTGTAAGAAGGAGGCGTGGCATCCTTATTGCCTATAGGAGCCATTTTAAAGGAAATCAAAGATTGGAAAGGATGAGACAGTCTATCAGAAGGCCTAATAGAAGCAACGTTAAGCTTACTCCTATTTGCAAAAAGCGAGCATCCCAAGGGAGTCATAACACGTTTCTCAAACTGATTCAAATTAGTCCCATCCAAGTTCCCTGAGATGATATCGTTCCAGCGACCAAAGAATAGTGCTCTAAGGGAAGCATAACATGCAGTTGTCAAAGGTAAAGGATGAATATACCAACCTAACCCCTTATCCCCATGTTGCGGTAAATGCGAACAGACCCAACAGTTGGACTTATTAAAGATGGCATGTGTGGCATTCATGATGAGTAATAGCGTATTGTTGTGATATCTCTGTTTATGCTCAGAATCCCTAGGAGATAGAGTGTGCGGATGCACGAAAGGAGTAGAAACAGAAGGGACATTTTCAGTCGGTAACAAATTCTCAAGCAGATGTACTTCCTCTAGATACCAGCAGCCTAAAACAATGACTATTATAAAACCAGTTAACATTATCAAAAAACAGCAGTACGTTTTCGGGGCACATGCTACGGACTGTCCTTTTTTGCAGCTGGTCACACGTTCGCTTATCAGTCCTGTACGAGAGGTGGCAGGCATTGCAATCTTCAAACGAACACGCCAATGTTATTAGCTGGCGACCTCCAGACGTCTTCTTAGTCCTTCCACAAACCCTAGCCAACAGAATCCCTGTGTAGACAATAGATCGGGCCAAAAAGGCCAGCCCTTGATGATTTTCCTTGATCGCACAGCCAAACCGTGCAGTAGGTCTATTTCCTTGGTTGCAGATCATACCTTGTGCTTCCTGGTACTGAGTGATCTGAGAACAACGTGTCGTCACTTCCCGTTGGAAGCAAAGTATCAAGAGCAAGAGAGGATGCAAGATCCGGAATGACAGTTTCCGGAAACAAAACTGTTGGAGAGTGTGGAGTCAAAATGGCTGTTTCCCCAGGCCCCACAGGCTCAAGGAGAGTCTCTGACACACTCTCGATGCTGTTTACTGCTTCAGGATCATTGATTGCAGTACTGATAAAGGGTTCTGTTTCTTCTGTATCGTATGGCACTGGGTGTGAAATCTTCTTGGTGTGGGTCGTATGGATCCAATTTTTCCATCCAGCCACACGCACGGCCGCCTGCGTGACCAGCAGGACTTGGAAGGGGCCGCGCCACTGAGGTGCAAGGCAAGAGGATTGCTCAAATCCTTTTGTGAGAACCCAGTCACCAGGCCGTATGCTGTGACCGGGGCCCTCGTATCGTACAGGTAAAGCCTCTCGCACCTGGTGATAAATCAAATACAAGTTTTTAGTCAACTGGCTACAGTAATCTGAAAGAAGTACATTTTCTACATTTCGCAGTGAACAACTTTTTTCGGAAGGTTCCAGATGTTAGCAGGCCTCCCCATAACGACCTCAAAGGGAGAGAGCCCAGTTTTCGTTTGAGGGGTCACACGATCGGTAAGGTGTCCGGCCATTTTAGTTTGGTGCCGGCACACATCTTAGCGAGCTTGTTTTTGATGATGCCGTTGTGTCTTTCTACTAGTCGAGCACTCTGAGCGTGTCTGGCCGAATGGAATCGTTTATCGATCTGTAATCCCACGCATATCTGCAGAATTACAGCAGTGATAAAATGTGGACATTTGTCCGACCAGATGACTCTTGGTAGCCCGAACCTAGGGAAATAATCTTTTAACATAGTTTTTGCAATAGTCATGGCTGTAGCGTCTTTAAAAGGAAAAGGCTCAACCCATTTGTTAAAAGCACAAATGACAACTAACACATATTTAAAATTATTACATTGTTCCATTTCAATAAAATAAAAGTGTATAACCTCGAAGGGGACAGAAGGTGGACCAAAACTTCCCCTAGGAGTTGGTGTTCCCTTTCCCACATTATGCTGTAAACAGATCATGCAGTTCTGGACAAAACGTTCAGCTACCTTAGAGATTTTGTCATTCACCCATACATCTTCCAACATTTTTGTAATCTTGAGGGCACATATACGTGTGGGACCATGAGCCATAACAACCATCATCATGATGTGCGCATCGGGAAGTAGCCATTTTCCTTCAACTCTGTCACCCAACACCCATTGTCATCAAGTTTCCCCAAGCCCTGAGCCAATTTCTTTGACACTTCTAACAAGGCATCGGCTTGGATATCCCTCACGGAATCTCTACCCTCATCCATAGTACAGGCATTTGTGTCTTCCCTTGAAGTATATGTGTCTGAAGAGAGATCAGTGGCAGTCTGTTTAGCTATCTGATCAGCAAAAGCATTCCCTTTTCCTATACCATCTACAATCTTTTGATGCGCTGCGCATTTTACAATAGCTAACTGAGTAGGGAGTGCAAGCACTGAGAGTAGCCATACTATCAGGGAGCCATGCTGGATCTTTGTGCCATGTGAAGTTAAGAACTCTCTTTCTGACCAAAGTCTCCAAAAGTTGTGAACCACCCCAAAGGTATACTGACTGTCAGTGTATATATTCACGGTAAGCCCTTTGGAAAGTTCGCAAACTCGGGTCAATGTTATAATCTCTGCGGCCTGGCAGAGTTATGCGTGATTCTCTTGGTTTCCACAACCGTGCTGAATGCAGTGATTACATAAGCAGCTGTGGATGTACCATCCGGAAGTTTGAAGCAGGAGCCATCGCAAAACAGCTCCCCTTGTGGATTGTTCAAAGGAGTATCTTTTAGATCAATTCTACCCTTTGTCTCTTGTTCGGTAGTGTAAAGACAATCGTGTGACTCTTCGTCACTGCAAGCAGTACCTTGCGGGAAAGGTAAGAGTTCAGCCGGATTAAGAACACATCACCTCTTAATTTGTATGTGTGGTGCAAACAAGATTAATTCATATCTCGTCAACCGTGCGGAAGTGAGGTGTTGCATTTGAGTTCTGGTCAGTAGAACATCTACAGAGTGAAGTACCATTAGGGTTAAAGCATGGCCTAGTACCATTCCCTCACTCTGTTTTACAGACGCAGCAGCAGCAGCAACAGCTCGCAAACATCTTGGTAGAGCACATGCTACAGGATCAAGGGTGGAAGAAAAGTAACCGCACGGCATATTCTTCCCTCCATGTCCCTGCGTTAACACAGCCAAAGCACATCCATCACATTCATGCACAAACAACACAAAGGTCTTTTCATAATTTGGTTTGCCCAAAACCAGTGCTGAGCACAATGCAGGCTTGAGCAAATCAAATGAATGCTGGTGCTCCATGTTCCATGGCAATGGCGAAGAAATGCCCTTAATCGTTAACGAAAAGTTGGGGATCCACTGCCTATAGTAAGAAGCCATACCTATCAAAGCTCTAACTTCCTTCTGTATATTTGGGACAGAATTGCTAGAAATTAATTTTATTCGTTCAGGCGTCAATCTTCTTCCCTCCTTTGACAGGAGATAGCCTAAATAGGCGACCTCCTGGCAACAATACTGAAATTTCTTAAGCAAAGCTTTATGTCCATGTTTAGCCAGGTGAATAAGCAACAACACAGTGCCCTCCTTACAAGCGCTCTCTGAGCCAGCAGCTAAAAGCATGTCATCAACATATTGAAGCAGTGTACAAGTAGAGGGCAACTCAAGGGTATCAAGTTGTTCTTTCAGGGCCCTACTCTAGATGCTAGGACTTTCCATGTAACCTTGCGGTGCACATGTCAATGTGAAGGAGCGTCCCCCTAAGGTGAACGCGAACAGGTATCTACTGTCCTTGTGGATAGGAATACTAAAGAAAGCATTCTTTAGATCCACAACACTAAAATGAGTAACTGAAGCCGGGATCATAGTTAATATTGTCGTCACATCAGGCACAATTGGAAATTGTGGAGCGACGATCTTATTGATGGCACGTAAATCAATTATGAAATGGAAAGGAATTGCATTATCGCCTTTTTTGTACACGGGCAAAATCGGACTATTGCACAAACTTCCTGCAATTTACTCAATCACCCCTCGATGTACAAAATCAGAGACGATGCATTTCAAAGCCTGCTCACCCTCGACTGAAATCTTATATTGTGGAATACGTGGCAGCTTTACTCCATGTTTCAAGACAATTTTAACAGGCTCAATTTGCAAAACACTGACATTATTGTCGTCAATTGCCCACAAACACTTCGGAACTTCACTAAATTCCGGCGGCAAAGGTCTAGTCAAGAATTGAGAGAAAGAAAGTTGCTGTGGTGAAATCGTCAAACGCACTCTATCAGAGGAACAACAAATTACTGCATTTAATTCTTTCAACAGATTCAACTCCAACAAATTCTCTCCACAATTCAAAGTCAAAAGGAATGGACAATGGTCCGTAAACAGACCCGAAGAAATAGGTACCGGCGAAGAAACCGGACAGACAACTGGTGTGCCAGAAAACCCTACAGAAACGTTAGTTTGCCTTGACAGTGGAATGTTTGAAACCCGAGAATGATCAATGGAAAACTTTTGCGCCCATGTATCTATCAAGATTAGGTGTTTCTGTTTTCCCACTATCATTTCAACATAGGGACCTTTCTAATCAACGGGAATAGGCGTTGGTTCCAGACCCTGCTTCGGGCAATCCTAGCGAAACAGAATACCAACGAAAGGAAGTTCTTCAGAGAGATAAGCGGCAGAAGGATGGTCAAGTATGTTTCTAGTATCCACACTTGGTACCTGATTATCCTGTGAAAAAGGTTGCTATGAATCTTGTGAAAACTGACCTCTAATAGGTACCCCTACACCCGGGCAACCTCTCGGTCGTCTACCCATATTCCCAAATGTGTTATTTGACCTCTGTCGAAGGACCGGGCATTGTGCACGCCAATGACCCTCTTGCCTACAATAGGCACACTGGTTAATGTTTACAGGACCCAAGGGCACATTTCCTTGTGGAACATACTGACCTCTAATTTGTGAATTACCCCCTCTAGGGCCTCTAACAATTTGCTGTAATAATACTTTAGTCTTCAAATCACCTTTTCTCTTTTTGACTTGTTCCTTTTCATTATTGACACGATTCTCATAGTACTGATTTGCTTGCCAAGTGCTCTCAGAAGACATAATTTGCGACTGGATGTCTGGCAACAATCCAAGCACAAATTTGTCTACAAATAATCTTTTCCCAGTCTCTGGGCCTAAATCTTGTCCACTGAAATCAGAGAATACCTGTTCCAACCGATTAAAGAACTCGGTAGCACCCTCAGACCTCCCTTGGACACAGTTGGTAAGCTTGTCCCAAATAATTCTCTTTTCGGGAATTATAGTTTTCAATTTCGCAACTATTCTGTCAGGCAAAGTTAGTATCACCTGAGGCGGTCTTTCGCCAGCTGGCCTTTCTCCATTGAGTCTAATTATGTTAGCCCATGCATCTCCTAGCCCTGGTACGTCATCTATAGTCCTAACCTGTTTCCGCAAATCTACGGGCAGGAGTACGGGAAATAACAAATCAATATCACTTAAAGTGAATATCCAAGGACATCCTGGTCTCCAACCCAGGCCTCCCTATCACTTACACCTACACTAGTTCCTCCTCCAAGGAAACTCTCGCTGACATCCTCTTTTTCGTACCTTCACCTGACCTATGGACCCTTCATATGGTCTCTGTGCTCTCTCCTTTCTCCTCTTCTCCCATTAATGGTGGCAACCGTTGGGATGTCCTCTTGGCCTCCTTCCACTCCTCTAAGGCCATCATTAATGTCTACACTAATGGGACTGTCTTGGTCCAAGGCCCTCAGGCCATCCTTCACCTCTTCAATAGACGCTTCCTGCGCCTCATCAACTTCCTTTCCTCTCCTGCTGTGCCCCCTCCTCTGTCCTTGACTACCTTTCCTCTACCCTCCCCCCAACCCCCTCGCTTGCTCGTTCTTCACCTCTGCAGGGCGTACCTCTGATCTGTACCCCTCCCCGGAAGAAGTCCTTCAAAGATGGCAACCTTCTCCACATTGCCACTCTTAACTCTCGCTCTGACATTCCTCTGATATCTGCCGTCTTCTTGAGGAACTTGACCTTGACGTACTCGGTCTCACTGAGACATGGTTCACGGCCAGCTCTGTCACCAGCTTTGACACACTACTACCTGACGGTTACAAGATCCTCTCTGTGCCCAGGCCCGACCGTGCTGGGGGGTGTGTGGTCCTTATCTTCCCTGAGTGGATTCCTGCCACTGTTACTCCCACGCAGACCTACTCCTCTTTTGAATGTCTTGACTGCCGACTCTCTTTCTCTCCTAGCCACTCCCTTACCGTGGCTACTATCTATCGGCCACCTGGTCAAATTTCCTCCTTCCTCTCCGAGTGGGCGGACCTCTCCTCCTCACTCCTGTCCTCAACCACTCAACTCCTCTTTCTTGGTGACTTCAACATCCACCTGGATACCTCCTGCCCCCCCTCTGGACTCTTTCGAGACCTCTGCAACTAGCTCTCACTCTCTATTCTCCCGTCTCGGCCGACTTATTCTGCAGGGCACACTCTTGATGCCCTAATCTCCTCTGACCTTCCCCTCTCTGTCACTCTCTCCACTCCACTCTCCTGGAGTGATCACTTTCTCCTCTCCTCCCACCTCACCCTCCCTAACACACAGGCAAAGCCACCCCCATCACTACCACCTTCCTTCTCGGTCATCCGACCCTTGAAGCGCCTGTCAGTTGAGGCTTTCGCTGCCACCTTCTCGCCCCCTCCTGCCCCTTCGGATGACTCCCACCCTGACACAGCCCTCTCCACTCTCCACTCTGCTATATCTGATACTCTTGATATCCTTGCCCCTGTCATGAGTATCCACCTGAAGCCCAAAGCCAAATGTAACTCCTGGTATGACTCGGATCTCATCACCCTCAAAAGCAAGCGCAGGGTGGCAGAGAGGAAATGGCGTGCTTCATGCTCATCCTCTGACAAACTGGCCTGTCGCCTGCTCCAATGGCAATAAAGGCTCTCCGTTCTCACCAAGAAGAGAGCCCTTACCCAAGCCTGCATCTCTGCAGCATCTAACAATTCGGCCGAACTCTGCAAGGAGCTCCCCAACCATGCTGCAGTCTCTACCTTTCCTGTCCCCTCCCAGGCCCTCTGCACGGCACTGGCCTCTCACTTAATTTCAAAAACTCAGGACATCCTGTCCTCACTCTCCTCCTATCACCTCCCCCCTCTGTTCTCTGCCCTTCCTCTGGCCCTTCTGCAGCCACCCCTCCTCTCTCCTTCTCTGCCTTTCCCCTTTTTTCTGCTGACATGGTTTCAAGACAATTCCGATCTATGAAAGTCTCGTCAAAACAGGTCCACCCCGTTCCTCCAAGACTATCAAGGACCACATAGACTCCCTGGCTCCTGCCTTTGCTGACTTCTGCAATCACTCCTTTGCCTCTGGAATCTTCCCATCCCCTCTCAAGCACTCCCTTGTGCACCCCCTTCTTAAGAAACCCTCTTCCGACCCTTCCTGCCCGGCTAACTATCGCCCAATCTCTATCACCCCCTTCCTGGGCAAGCTCCTGGAGAAACTGGCCATCTCCCAGCTCAATATCCATGCTGAATCTGTTGGTAGTCTTCATGACCATCAGTCTGGCTTCAGAGCTGCCAGAAGCACGGAAACTGCTCTCCTGAACATCCGTGAGGACCTGCTCTCGAACCTTGACTCTAACATTCCATGTGTTCTCATTTTGCTTGATCTCTCTTCTGCCTGTGATACTGTCAACCATACCATCCTGCTCAACCGTCTCCGTGATAACCTGGGTATCACTGGTCAGGCTCTGGCGTGGCTGACCTCTTTCCTCTCCAATCGACCCGCTCAGGTCCAACTGGGGTCTTTCCTCTCTGACATCTTTTTCCCAACCTGTGGTGTCCCCCAGGGATCTAACCTCTCTCCCTGGCTGTTCAACCAGTATCTGGCACTTCTCGCCCACCGCATCGCTGCTCTCTGCCCCAACTTTCAGTGCTATGCGGATGATACCCATCTCATTTTCAGGCTACCCTCGACCTCCTCTTCTCCTTCCCTCATCTCTGACTGTCTTTCTGCTATCCAGGAATGGTGTGCCGCTAATGACCTCTGCCTTAATGCCAGTAAGACTGAGATTCTACTCATCGGCACACCAACTCCCTCCTTCCCTGCAGCTCTCTGGCCGGCCTCTCTTGGCCCTCTTCCTGCTCCTACCTGCAAGGCAAAAAACCTTGGGGTCATCTTCGACTCCACACTCTCCTTCTCTCCTCACATATCCGACGTCTCTAAGAAGTCAAACTACCAGCTACACCTCCTCAGAGGTATCCTTCCTTTCCTCTCCTTCCCCCAGAAGCTCACTGTCTCTAGAGCCCTGGTTCTCTCGAAGCTGGACTACTGTAACAGCCTCTATCTAAATCTGCCTGCCTCTACTCTCCGCCCTTTGCAACTCATCCAGAACAGGACTGCGAAACTTGTCCTTGACCTCAAGCCCAGGGACCGTATCTCTCCAGGACTGAAATCACTGCACTGGCTCCCAGTGACTGCGAGGATCAAGTTCAAAACCCTCTGCATTGTCCACAAGGCCGTCTGGGGCCTTGGGCCAAAATACTTTCAACTCTCTCTTCCTAAATATCTTCCTTCTCGAGCTCTTCGCTCATCCGCCTTCAACTCCCTCAGGGTCAGCCGCTTCTCCAAACAACGAGTTGGGGGCAGATCTCTCTCTGCTGCAGGGGCCTCCCTCTGGAACAGCCTTCCTGCCTCCCTGAAACTTGAGGAGAACCATCTCCGGTTCCGGAAGCACCTCAAAACCTTCCTCTTTGCCTCTGCTTTCTCTCCCCCTGTCCCCTGCTAATACTACTGAAACTGCAACTGGGCAACTCACCGTTCTCAGTCCTTGTCCCAGCCACTCACCCCTGCACTGCCTCCATGGCAACCCCTGCACTACGGGACTGTGTCTGTATCCATACAGCCCCCATTCCCAGCACTTGTCTGCACTTACTTCGCACTTGCCACCAGCTGGCCCTTGTTATTTATCCTGTTTGCTGTATTCTATTAACCCTGTACTGCACTTTCTCCTCTCCCTTTCCCCCTTGCACGTTTCCCTTTCCCTCTACCCTTTGCACTTGCGCAATCTGAATGACACCTGGCCTAGTAGGATCGTTGTCTGTCTCCCCTTGTTCCCCCCCCTGCCTCGTCGTGCCTTGAAACACTTGTGTATAGGCGCGTTACAAATGCCATATCATATCATAATATTGAGGATTGCAAAACAGAATCTATTTCTTTATAGAACCCTGTTGGATTTTTTTCCTAATGTCGGGAATAGATTGTTTAAAGGTGTTCACTCCCTGTCTTGAGATCGGGACGTGAACAAACTGAGACACATAATGTGCAGGTATTTCCTCAGCAGCTGTACCCGCTACAGCATCAGCGGGGATCTCAACTTTTGGGACAAGTGTCGGAGGAACCTCTCTCATAGGCAACTGAGAAGTAGGCAACTCCGAACGCTTAATAAACAACAGAGCCAAATCAAGCGCTAAAGCTTGCGAAGAAGTGTCAAATGAAAAAGCTCTCTTGTAAATACTTAATAACTCTGTGGGACAACTAATCATTCTTTTTACACACTAATCCTGTAGGTATTCTACCATTACCTGTATCACTTTCCTCTGCATTTCTAGCGTATACTGACTATACCTGTCATATACTTCAACTGGAGTTATCGACGAGTCTGAGATCCATCTAATCGCGTCCTTCATGCAAATTCGCATTTCCTCAGATATCAATTTGTGACAAGGAACCGTTTCTGCACACACATACTATTTCCATCTTCGTCCTCATTCTGCAACCTTTCCAACTCCTTTTTATACTCAAATACCCTCTCAACATGCTCTTGTACTTTCTCCACAGTGTCTCTAGAGAACGCTAAGGTGTTCAGATCCCTCAACCCGTGTGGGAGATCTGTATTGTTTAATCTGTCCCACATTACACATAAATGGATACCTAATCCCTCAATAAAAACATTTTTCTCAGGAAAAATGTCCATATTAGAAAGTGTGGCAAAAACATTAGCAAAATCACCCCCCTCCATACAATGCTTGGCCCACGGAATTAATTCACGGTTCTTCTCTGAAGGTACAGTATTGCGAGGGACAACCCTCGATCCCGCTCCCTGATCTACTACAAGCGGTGCAGGACCACTTGGAAGAGAGACAGTAGGCATGTTCAAAGGAGGTGTTATCACTGGTACAACAGGAAAGAGTGGAGGAGCTGGTGGAGGAGCAGGCGGAGGAGCAGCAACAAAGGAGGAGCAACGACTGGAGGAAGAGGAACGACAAGAGGAACGATAGTATCAGGAGGAGGAATACCCACTGGAAGAGGCAAAGCAGCAGGAAGAGGACCATACAGAGTTGGCACAGTGGCAACAGGCCTTCGTTCATTTAACAACTTATCGATAAGTTTGTCGGAATCGTGAAAGTCTTTAGAAGGATAGTTTTTCTGGATACCAGAAAGCCCTATCCATATTTCTAGCTGACTCAGACTGTTTATGCTGGTCATATAACAACGCTTTTTCGGCGTTCGTCTTATGACGGCGCGCATGTTTTTCTCTACTCTTAAGCTACTGTAAAGCTTCTTTTTTCCAATTCTGCAATACATCGAACGCTGCAGGTCTATCCTTTTTCTTTAATATAGATTCTAAGTATTCTAAGTGAGGGATCCCAAAACTACCATTAATTGGCCACTGAAGTTCGGAAGCATGTCTAGTTTGTCTGTGCCAAATATCATTAAACACTATACTACCAATGCCATGCTTACAGTACATAGTACAAGCCGGCAACCCCTCCTATGGCGCCAGACGGCTAAATTCCAAAGATTGTCTGTCACTGCAGAATAACGCCCTGAAGCAGGCAGACAATTTCCCAGCCTTATCAGAATACTGGTGTTACCTGGTCAATAATTGTACTTGCAAGTGCAATACTCCAAAACAAATTATCAGGATACTTAAGAATCGGGTCACAACTCACCTGATCAAGCCTAAGGAGGTCCGATCGGATTACAAAGTTTTTCTAATGAGTTTTACCTTGTTTTTGGTGATTTCGGCAAATCTGCCCGCCTCGATATGTGGACCCTCGTCAAGATGCCCACTCGGACCGCGTGCTCACCGTCCAGGGATCGGGCCGTGCAGCGCTGCTGAGGTGTCACGTCTCATTCAGAAAGGGGCCCACTTTCTTTTTTTTACACCGTCCGATCCCGGTCCGATAGCCTGCATCAACCTTCAACGAGCTGGCATCAATCTTGAGGGTCTCTATTTGGGCGCCATCTGTGAAAGCAAAAAGAAGATATCGAGGCTGAGTACCCCAAAAGGAAATACACCAAACGCGGGTTACAAAGAAAGATACAGAGATCTTTATTCTATAACTGAACAGTTTTAAAGGACAAAGCAACAGATAGCTATCAGGCCCTCATTACAACACAGCGAACTCCAGCCTTGTTCGGTGTGCTCAGTGAGTGGGGCTGTACATTAGAATAGTCGCACCTTTTATACAGTCCAAAACATGATGTCCAGCCCATCTACAAGTTAATACATCACGGATGTAGGGTTCATGCCGAGTTTGCATCTTAATTTATGCATCTATACATTTAGGGGTTATCCTTAATACATTCGTCAACGAGTTACAATAGCAACAGTGTGTCTTTGGATTTCTCGTTGAGCCTTTGCACATCTCTTTATACAATACAGTTAAACAAGTGTTCACATTTCAGTATTTGACTATATTATGTTTAACATGTGCTCACGAATTAGCTTCGTTGGCTATCGTTAGATTCCTATACAGGTAATCCTCTATACACAGGTCAACGAAGAACAAGGTCTCAGTACATGACCCTAACATTTGGCCTGCAAGCAGTTTATACATTAACTTGTACGCAGAGGTCAAGGCGGCCATGTTACATTCGGAATGACACTGTCCACCATTTTAGGACACAGGGTGACTTTAGAGAGAGAATCTAAAATGGCGGATGAACCTAAAAAGAAATATTGTCCTGAAGATGGACCATTCAAAGAAAGAAGCTAAGACACTAGAGATAGTGTCTGAAAAAAAAAAACGGCCGAAACATGTCGGCAGTCATCTGAAATACCCATTTACATTGACTGTGGGATTTTGTTTGCAAACAAAGTGTTTTCAAATAACATCTACATTTTGTGTTGCGTACATCCCCTGTTTTTTCATTGTTCTTTTGTCTTTTATATCAAAAAAAGCTTTTTTGACCAAGGGTGAATTGCTGAATTTCTGAAATGTGTAATATTATATATGCAGCAATTTGTGCCTTTTTACCTATATGCAATATTTGATAATTAAACTGATCTGGTTTTTTGTAACAATTGTGTATGTGTTGGGTTCATGGTGTTTAACAACAATAACATCAATATGGTATTTGTTTAATTGGTAATTGTTGGTCACTCTGAAACATTTGAGTAAAGTAAAGAGGGTAATTAGACTCACCTTATGTTTTCTCTTTAGAGTTAGTTCCCTTTGAGTTCTAATCCCCTGAGAAAAAAAGTTGGGAACTTTACCTGTGTTTTGGTAAACACCCAAAACAGAGAGACAGCAATCTTGGCTTGGGGTTTGGCTTCCCTACAGCGATCTGTGCCCATGGCCAAAGAAGCAGATGATGGGAAGCTGCACACAGAGAATGTGAGCCGGTGGGGCTGGAACACAGGACTGTGAGGAGTGAGAGGTGCTCTGGCGAGGGAAGGAGGAGCAGGCCACACTCTCAGCCCAGAAGAGCAGGAGGGGCTCCTGTCAATGCAGGAAGGGTAGTAAATGGATGAAGAAATAACATATGTAGAGGAGCAGCTCAATTCCTCTTCAGGAAGTCCCACTCCCATACTTCCTATATGCTGGAAAACAGAAATTGCGCCATGCATGACACGAGTCATTTTGTCAATTCCCAGAAGAGCCTTTGAGAAAAGGTATCCATTGAGAAAACCCTATGTGATGTATCCCTGTAGAGATGACAATCTCTTGGAGGAAGTCCCCGAAGGAATATGAAGATGCGAGAAAGAGAAGTTGGTGATGTCACAAGAAGCAAACGTGACACACTGAGAAGAGTCGTTAAAGAAGAGGATTTATAGACTTTATGGAATCTCATGACGGAATAAAGAATCAAGTAATTTTCGTATGCCGAACGAAGATGGAATGTGTGACGAGCACTGCAGAAAGTGTAAGCCATTTATTAACTGTACAGACGCAGCAATGCAAGAAGACTAAGTAATCTTAAGGTTAGCTATACATAGTGAATAGACTGCAGGCAGTGCCGCCATTATATAGAAGCTGGACTTTGGTGTCACACATTTAGTAAGCTCAAATCCATGGAGAAAGATGGATCAGAAAGCTGTCTCGCAGCAACATGAAGCTAAGAGCATGGAAAGCCTAAAAGAGCTGCCTGGCCTGGTGTCAGAGGATGGAGCGGCCATAACTGGTTATCTATCCTTGAAGAACAGTAACTGTGAGACTCTGTATCATCTTGTGTTAAGGTACAAAGAAAGAACACTAATAGTGCCAAGTTTAATTATAGACAATTAAATGCTGCAAAACAGGCTGGAATATGGTCTCCTGTCACGTGAGCCAAGGATGGAAATAGAATGTGGGCATGCTGCTCCAGACTTGAGATTGCATGTGCTTACACTCCATTTTATTCCCAGGAGCAAGGATACTTTGCAAGGCCAAGTTCAAATACAATCTGAATGGCAGAAGGCATGAGAGATGTTGGGCTAATTGGGTGGAGAGACATGGTCAAAGTCCACCCATTGACACCTGGGGTACCAGCTTACATGTTGCTAGTGAGCCAAATGATCCAGAAGGGTACAAGCGTGCCAACCAATTATAGAGGACCCTATAACGAAGGGCCGTATATTTTGAGAGAAAATGATGTACTGTGTATCTAATAACTGATGGAGATTACTTGCACTAGGGGTGGGCCTAAATTGTCCCCCTGACCATAGAAACCCAATCACAACCCATCCCTATATAGAAAGTATACATAGATGTTCCCCATGAGCATATCACAACACCCCGTAAATTTTTCTTATTTGCCACGTAGTATGACGTCATGTATGATGAGGTTTTACTATAAAGGTGAGAGAACAAGAGAGAATGTCAGTTGATGTCCGTTGTAACTCCCTGTTTTATAGAATTGACAATAAAACAGTCAGATGAGACTAATTTCCAACTTCCTGAGTCAGTCTTATTTGGGGTAAGAGTTATTCTGCATACCGTCCATGTTTGACAAGTTACTGATTTAAGGGTCTGTGGGTTCACAGTTCTGATGGAGACAGTAGGTAGTGGTAGAGCCTAAGCAGCAGAGGGCTGTGAGGGAGCTGGGGTAGAGACACTAGGCATTTGGCTTGGAACAGCTGGTCATGAATGGAGATTCCAATCAAATATCGGGTACTTATGGCTGAAATGTGCTAGGAATCCTTGTTCCTGATAATATGTCTTGTTGTAAATGGTACAGACAAAGCATGATCCACTACTTTAGCTCATCATTTCAATTCTTTAGACAGAGGGGAGTGCCAATAGTTAACACGCATATATTGCTCTATATAGATTGTCTGTTGACACTTTAGAGAACAGTTATTATGGCATGAAATAAACTGAGGGCCCAATCCTCAAAGCTTTTAATGCAGCCCTTACTATTTGTGAGTGGGCATAACAATGGGTGGCATGAATTTCAGCTTTAATATTGTAGGATTCACAGTTAAATGCAAACCAAATTTCATAGATTATTTCACAACCCACTGTAGGACACAGTCCTGCTATTGGCATTTCAAAAAGCATGCAATTTAATGAAAATATTGCAAATTCATTGGTGATAACTGAAATGAAGGTGATAACACCCTCCTTGAAAAGGTAATACTGTGTATATTATTGGTAAAAAGTAAATGCAGACTGCAAACAGCTCTTTCCCCTTCAGCCTCTCTCTTCCACTGGTCACTCATTCCACAATCTAGAGCCTTTACCCTATATTCAACATTCCAGCCTGTCAGGGGAGCAGCATAATAGAACACATGCTAAAGAGCTATTTAACACACCTCCCTTCTTTGGGCAGTAAGAGAACACATGGTAAAACAGTGTAGAAGAAGAGGGGGATGGGGCAGAGGAAGAAAACATGAAAACCAGGTGTGGGATCAAAAGCCTTGGAGGGAAGGTTTTCCCTCAAACCAGCTAAATCTGCGATAATCTCATCAATCTTTGGCAACAGGAATCTTTCTGTCACCACATTCTCATTCACCTCCCTGAGGTCGATGCACAACCTGATGGACCCGTTGCCCTTTCTCACCACTACAATGGGACTCACCAATTCTGAAGCCTCTGCAGGTTCGTTGGCACCATCTTTAGTAACCTATTTAATTCAAACTTCACCTCCTTGCAGAGTAATATGGGCATGGACATGAGGTTGGCTTCAAAGGGAATTTCACCTCTCTTCAATCTGGTCGTAGGGATGAATCCTCCGAGATATCCAAGACTCCCTTTATACACACTGGGTTTCCACTTTAACAGCTCATCATTATCCAACGCTCCGATAGCAGACACATCACTGTTCTCCCCAGTATAAACCTGTGTGGATCAAGTTTAATCCTGAACACCGCTTGGCAGCTCCAAGAAATCAGATTTCCGCCAACATTGGTGATGAACACACGACTCACTGTGATCCTTCCCTTAAACATCCGTGTGTCCTGCAACTCCCCTAGGAACACAATGGGATTGTCAACATAGCCATTAGCCCAAACCCTTCCTTCCTTCAATGCACAGCATGCTAGGTTCCTTTCCCATGATTCCCTGCTTATCAGGGTCTAGTCAGCCCCAGTGTCTACAAGCATCTCCACTCACACACCATTAACCTGAATGGTGACCCACGGTTCTTCGATCCTCACCTCACATATGGCAATGACAACCTGATTAACTTCCAAACCATCATAGACCTCCAAATCTCACCGATCTGCCAAATTCTCACTCATATTCCCAGGGCGGGACCTTGAAAATCAACAACACTTTGCCATGTGGCTCTTCCTCCCACACAATCTGCATTCAACAAAAACAGCAGGACATTCTCTAACCATGGCCAGATGTTGTGTGCTGTCATATTGGTGGCAATGTCTCACTGGTTGGCTGGGAGGGCAAGAAGAGTTCCACTCACAGTGAGGGTGTACATCTCGATTAAAAGGGGTTAGTCATGTGACTTCTGTCCTGATCTCTAGCTTCTCTCTTCCACTGGTCACTCATTCCACAATCTAGAGTCTTCACCCTACATTCAAGCAGCAACATTCCAGATTGTCAGGGAAGCAGCATAATAACGCACATACTAAAGAGCTGTATAGCAATAACATTGTATTCTATCAATATTCTGAAGGCAGCGGCACTCTCAGATAGGTGGGAGAATGCACTCAGATTCACCTATGGGCATTAGGTTTGTTATATAGCTGTGAGTCATAGGTCTGAGTCATGGGATACTTACATTGAGGACATGGTATATCCCTTGAATGAAAGATTTTTTTTATTAGAAACATATATCCTGTTAGACATATTAGACCTTAGACCTATCAGATCCATCCTCTCACCCTTGATTTTCAACCTACACATAGCCCTTTGCGTCCCTTCGTGCAAGCCACAATGTACACATCCAGCAAAATGCAGATTATACTCATCTCCTCCTCAAAACCCTCATCAAAGACATACACTAGCTCCAAAAATGGATTTTTCATCCGCTCCCATGAGACCAAATACACCTGCAATTAGATCTTGTGGTCTGCCATGAACCTTGATGTCTTCACACCACTGCTGACACCATACGCCAAGTCTCTGGGATTCCACAATGATAGCCATCGCTCCTTTAAAGTGCCAATCCTCTCTTTTGGCAAAGAAATCCAGCCCTTCCTTCCAAATTATAACTTCTTTTTTTTGTTGAAAGATTTTATTTGATGCATTTAGGTAAACAAGGCCAATAATACAAACATCATATTATGAAAATAGCGGTAAAGGTAAAGCCAGGCATATACGATAAAGTAAGGATTAATACTAAAGTAAGCCAAGCAAACTAATAACATATAGTTTCAAAACAGTCATATTAATTTTTTAATCTTAAGGGGGAAGAATATTACATACAACAATACAAACCACCAACTGGACAGAACATACACAAGAGGAAGAAAGGAGGGAGGAGAATGAAGGGTAGGGTACAAATATCGCAAATCTTATTACAGGATAATGCGTCACAGGATACTAATGAGAATTTACATGGATGAATAATATTTGAAAAGTTTTCCATTTCAACTGATGATTTTCTTGCAAGTCAGGTGTGGATGCATTACCGCCTTCTAATCTATGAATGTTGCATATGGAGTTCCACCAAAATGTTTAATGAATTTGGTTTAGGTTTTTCCAATTGTAATATTTTGGATTGCTATCATTAAGCAAAGGTCAAACATGTATTTAGCATATGTGTTGACAGAGCTGTTATTTGACATGGAGCTACCTAATATAAGGAAATCAAAGCTGAAGTCCATTGAGAGGTTAAAAATACATTTGATGGTATTCTATACATAGATTCAAACAGGTTTAACATATTGACATTCTATGAACATATGTTTGAAAGAACCTTGAACTTGCAAGCAGCTCCAGCAATTATCATTAGGTGATAGACCACATTTTAAAAGGGATAGGGGTCATGAAGGCTCTGTGATGAAAAAAGAACAAAGTTTGAATAAGGCTTGCAGAGGTGGTTATTTTAGAAATACATTGCCAATGAAGGGTCGAATAAAACTGATGATCGAGCCGTGAGCAATCTCTTCTCCAATCGTTATGAAGACATTCAACTCTCAGGGTGAGAGAAGTACTTAAAAGGATGTTATAAAATACAGAGGTGGACGAATTGGAATTCAGCATTTGAAGTAATCTTAGTGGATCAGGATTATTGGAACTATAATACAGTGTCTCAAAATGTTCTACAATTTCAGCAATAACTGTAAGGAACTGCGACAAGGAAGAACCAGGCATATGGAATTTGGCAATAAATTCATCAAATGTAATGGGGATGCCACATTTAAATAGTTGATTACAAAATGTGATACCCCTAGAGAGCAACAGCTTCCAGTAAATGGATTAACCTTTAATTTTGATTAAGGGATTATACCAAATGAATGGGGATATGAATGAGGATTGCTTAGTTATGAAGGGAGCATAAAAATCTTAAGGGAAATGATGGAATGACGAAAACAGGAGTATTTCATAAATGTATTCTTCCTTTTAATAAGGTAAAGGTCAGAAAGGGACATTGGGGAAGCCATAGCTCTCTCCAGGGCCAACTACCTAGGCACTCGAGATATTTCATCCTGAGAAAACCACCATTATGTTTGCTTAGCAGTAAAGGCCACATGATATTTTTTTAAATCAGGGAAGCCTAGCCCTCCTTGGGAGCGGGGTCTTTTGAGCTTACAGAGCGATATTCTCTTTTTCCTTTTCCCCCATAAGAATTTGGCAAGACAAGAATCTATAGATTTGAAGAAGTTGGAGAAAGAGGAATAGGCATCATATATGGGAGATAAAGTATAATGGGGAAATCATCATCGTAATCGATTCTAGTCGACCCCACCAAGAAAGATACAAGGGGGACCAGGAGGAAACTAGTTGTTTGACTCTGGCTAGTGTACTATCAGAGTTATGTTCACAAATGCTATTGAAGGAGGCTGAAATATAGATACCTAAATATTTGAATCCTAGGGGACACCATTTCATTCCTAAAATACTTGTGTGAAACGGGGTGCAAAGTATATTAAGTGGAAAGATTTCCAACTTGTCTGTGTTAAGTTTGTAGCCTGACGCATCTGAAAATTTAGATATGATATTAAGTAAGTGTTGGGCACTTCGTTGAGGATTTCTTAAGAATAGAAGTACATCATCAGCATAAGCTGCTGTTTTAATATCCATATTGTCAAATGAAATACCTAAAATATCATCATTTTGTCTTATGGCTTCAAGAAAAGGTTCTAACACCAGAATAAAGAGAATAGGGGAAAGTGGGCAGCCTTGACGATATCCTCTAGATAAGGGGAAAAAGGAGGATGATTGACTATTTACAAATACTGCAGTTTTAGGGTTGGAATATAGAACTTTAATTATGGATAGAAAAGGGGGAACAAACCATGCCATTTGAGTGCTTGGAACATAAAGTCCCATTCAACTCTATTGAAAGCTTTTTCAGCATCGAGAGCTATCGCTGCAAAGGGATCATTTGATTTTTTTAAAATATCAATGGTGTCTAAAAAAAGTCTAATATGGGAGGACACTTTACCTTTTACATATCCAACTTGGTCTTGCTTAAGAAGATTAGGTAGGAAGGGGATAAGTCTATTGGCAAGAATTTTTGCATATATTTTACAATCTGTATTAATAAGAGAAATTGGACGATAATTTTGGGGGAGTTCGGGATCTTTATTTGGTTTTGGAAAAACTATTAGTATCGCTTCTGAAAATGAACCTTGGGCTATATTATTAGAAATAAAATGAGAATAAAGTTTATTGAGCTTAGGGACCAGAAGATTTGAAAAGTGTGCAATAAAATCTATGCGAAAGCCATCTGGTCCAGGTGCTTTGCCTTTTTTAAGGTTATTAATAGCTAAATGAATTTCCTGGGAGGTTATTGGAACATTATGAGAGGAGAGGTCATTTTGCAGATATGAATTACAATGTATATTGTTTAAGAAGTTATTAATCACAGGATTATTAGGAGGAGCTTTGGAGGTATATCGATTGAAATACCATTTCTGAAAGACCTGCATCATTTCTTTATCAGAGAATTTTCTATTCCCTAGATGATCTTTAAAAACAACAATTTTTGTCCTCTCTTTCTTAAGTTTAAGGTAAGAAGCCATTGTTTTGCTGTTTTGTTTAGAAAATTGATACATTTTGGCTTTGTATTTAAGAAAATTAGAACATGACTATTGTGTAATTATTTTATTGTATTGAAATCTAAGTTTCAATATTTCCCTAAGGACTGCAGGAGTGTTGGTTTGGTCATATTCAATTTCTAGGGGTTTAAGTTGTTTGAGGATAGATTCAGATGCAAATGTGAGGTGTTTCTTTTTGTTAGCTACAAAAGAAATAATATGACCTCTAAGGACCGCCTTATAGCAGTCCCAACTATTGGGGATAGAAGTGCCTTGATCTTTATTTTCAGAGAAGAAATTATTATGTTGTTTTGTAAAGAATTGTGTGAAAGAAACATCACTTAATAGGCTCATATTAAATCTCCTTCTGCAAAAATTATGAGAGGTTATTGGGGTAGCAATTTGAATATGCACTGGAGCATGGTCATATATTGTAATGGATTCTATCTGGGCATCAAGTAAGAAGCTAACCATGGAGTTGGGTATAAAGATATAATCTAGCTGTGAAAAGGAGTTGTGAGGTGTAGAATAGAAAGTGAATTCTGAATAGGTGGGATGTAAGATAGACAAGCATCTGTGAGACCTGTTTCAGATATGAAGTAAATAAATTGTGTATGGGAGTACTGTTAGTATATTGCACTTCAGATTTGCTATCTAAAAAAGGGTCTACGACCTGGTTGAAATCTCCACAAACTACCAAATTAAGGAGGTTACAGAGTAGAATATGATTTCTAAGTTGTTTCCAAAAGGAAGGATCTGTAGAAGTAGGTCCATATACATTAAGAATTGTATATATTGTAGATTCTACTAATATTTTAAGGATAACCCATCTTCCTGAAGGGATCAGATTCTGTAGATATGATTTTACATTTAGGGTTTTTATTAATGAGTGTGATTACGCCATTCTTCTTCCTGTTAGCAGCACTGGAAAAAAACCTGACCCACCCAATGTCGCTTGAGTTTAGCTGCTTCATCAGCGGAAAGATGTGATTCCTGTAAGCAAGCTATAGAGGGCTTTAGTCTATTGAGGTGTGATAGTACTTTTTGTCTCTGAATGGGATTATGTAAACCTTTAACATTCCAGGATACAATATTCAGAGGCATCGATCACAGCAAAAAAGGATATACATTAGCGTAACCTGTAATATGAATAAAGAGGTAACTTTAAAGCATAACATCCTGTTAGCAATTAGAGATATTCTGGTACCCAACCAGGCAAAGGACCACATGAAAAGGATAAGACATAAGGAAAGGGGTGAGACAAACAGTGAAGACATGAACATTGGTAAAAAAGAGTTGTAGTCCAACAAATTCAACAGAATGGTGGCAAACAGGAACCAGCCACACCAATCCATGTCTAACAATAAATTGCTCAGGGAGAGGGGAGCCAAAAAAAAAAAGAAAAGGGAGATAGGCCCATCCACACCCCACTCCGGAGGAGAATTCAAAATAATGCAATTAGCTTAAATGAAGTTTCACTTATCATTCATGTGATTTGATGTATCCATGTCATTTCTTTTATGGGATTGAAGAAATTGTCTTAAGTCTCCTATGTTTTGGAAATTTGAGGTATGGCCATTCAATGTGACTTTTAAGGTGGCAGGATGGATAATGCCATATCTGGCATTCAGTTGTTCAAGGGCTGGTCGGAAAGTTAGGAGCTCTTTCCTTCTTGATGTGGTTTCCTTGGATACGTCTTGAGTGATGAAAACTTTTTTCCCTTCCCTGTTCAGAAGTTTGATTTCTTTAGCCCGAGCCATGATGAGAGTCACATGGTAAAGTCAAGGAGAGTAAGTATGAGGGTCCTTGGTGAGTCATGTGAGCTTCGGGATGCTCTAAAGGGTCCTATTCGATGCGCACATTGTATGTTAAGCTGCATGAATGTTGGTAGACTTAGGATCCGATGTAAGAACTCTTGAACAAAGGCGATAGGGTTGTCCTTTTCAATACCCTCCGGAAGGCCAATAATACAAAGATTATTTCTTCTATTTCTGTTTTCAAGGTTTTCCGCTTGTTGTTTTAGAATGGCAACTGTGGTTTCTAAGTTGGTAACATTGTTAGATATATCCATACTTCATTCATTATGGCATCAAAGATGTTCAATTTATTGTCCAATTGTTGCAGTTTAGTGTTGGTATCCTCCATGAAAGGCTTGAGGGCTCTTATTTCTGATAAAGTAGTTTGCATTTCAGGATCATTCACATCTTCTTTAGGTGTAGGAGATTCACTCTTTTGCCTTTTGAGAGTAGTAGGGGATGACAAGGGAATCGCTTTAGTTTGATTTTTTTTTTTAGAGCATAATGCAAACAGAGAATATATGTTTATGATATTATTCTTTATTTCCTTAAATTCCTTTATTCTCTATTATTTTCTTCTTCTTTCTTCTTTATTTAATTTTCCTATTTAGGTATGTTCTACCTTTTTTTTATTTCCCCCCTCTTTTTCTCTCCTTTCTTCCTTTCTTTTCTTCTCTTTTAAACTGTCTCCTTTTCTTCTTACCACTATTGTTTTCAATATATTTTCTCTTTTCTTTCCCTCTTATTGCTTTGCTGCTTCCCCTATTTTATTTCTTTCTTTACCTTTGCCTCTACCTCTTTTTCATCTCCTTGTCTCCTTGTATTTTGCTAACTTCCTCACACTTTATTAACCCAAAATATGTGAGTTGTTGAAGAGAGGGCACCAATGTAGCTCAGAGGATTTATTATGAGAGGAGGGAAGGGAGAGGCAGATTGCGTTGTAAAATGGAGTGCAGTGTGTGTAAAAATTCCTGTCAGGCGTAAACAACCCAATAATAATTGACATAAAAGCACCAAAGTCAATCAAATGATAAAATATCTTGATTCCATATGATATTTGAACATGTGTGCCAGTATTGTGGGAGAAAAGTGTTACTGTACATATGCGCAGGTCTTCTACTTCGCTGCGGCCGCTCAGCTGACTAGAGCTGTCGGCCGCTCCTCCAACCGGATGAGGCGGGTTTGGGCTTCTGATCAATTTGGTCTGATGATTTTTTTACAAATTAATTAACTCACTTCCTTTTTACGAATTATTCAATGCTTACAGAGTGCTTTGACGCCAGGTTATTCCAGGGTCTTTTGTTTAACATGCCCATAACGAGACCCAATTGATTTATATGAAACAACCAGTTTCAATACATACTGTGAGGCATAGACTAGATTTTTTCCAAGCTAAGCACAACCTAATGACATGATTCTTCTTTTTGTCAAAGTACATTAGACCTGGGAAACATAGACACAGGTTGTCTTTGATTGGGAAAATAAAATACACCATAGTCGATCCATTATCATGCCATCTAGACAAGGAACATGTATGGACATACATTTAATTGATTCACAAATGTATTGGTTCCCCTCGTACACAAACATGACTCAATTCACAAAGAATATGCTGGAGCCTAGAATAAGGGCCAACGTTCTGCTCATATTTCTCTTCCACATCTTCTGCACAGAAGTTCTCTAATTCACTAAACGGACTAGATGCAGGCACAAGGGACCGGCAACGATCCCCTCCATCCATATGTATATGTTAGACAAGTGGGTATAGCTCTGCAACCACTTATGTGCTTGGTGTTGTGGCGACCGAGTAGCATAACAAATGTAGTCTGACAAAGTGATGTCACAAAAATATACTGTATCGAAAAGTTATATTGTGATTTTAGTCAGGGTTTGGTTTGGGGAAATTCCTAATTGTGCCAGGGGTTTAAACAGAACTAAAGGGGATTGCTATAAATTTGAGGGATAGTAGGATAAGAAATAGGGTGATGGGGAATTGGTGTTCCTGTATTCCTTAACTATAAGTGAGGGCCCATCAAATTTCTCTGATAAAGAATTCCAAATGGTGGCTAACGAAAAGTCTCAAAACCTATTCTTGGAGGTCCTTCAGATCCTTGGCTGACCCTGAGCTGCAGGAAAAAGATTCAACAGTTTTTGCCAAAACAAAATCCATATTTAGCATAAAGCGCTTCCCTATATATTCCAGGATAATAGACATCCTGAGGTTTCCTTATCTTCGTTCTCCTCAATTGTCTTCTGGTACAACTCGTAAGTTTGTCTTGGCCCCGCGGGCACTGGTTTGTAGTGTCTGATTATGGTCGTGCTTCCTTAAGTGTTGAGAGTTATTGCTCATCTCACTCTTTAATGTCAGATAATTGGATCTAGTGCCCACCTCACATTTTAGATGCACTTCGTTGTTTGTTACTGAGATGTAGTATCTGTCTCTATCTTTAACTTCTTCTCTTCCTTGGGGATTTTGGAAGAAAGCTTTTCCTTGCCCTCAAGTTCCCCAAATGGAATTGGAATTTCCTCTTCAGTGACAATAGGCTGCCACTGGAGTATAGCCTCTCTAACTTGTTGGTTCCCAAGCATATGTTGCTCAGTGGACTGTTTCTCATAGATTATGTATGTGGAACAGGGTTGCTGGTGGAGCACCTCTGTGGGCTCTTCATTTCACACACTGAATTGGTTATATCAGTCTCTCTGGGTCAGGGTAGCAGGTGGGGTGCTTCTTATGGACCTGGAGTTCCCAAATCTGAACAGGTTCTATTAGTCTCTCTCTGGGTAAAGGGCACTGGGAAGTGCCTCTTCTGGCTCTGCAGTTCCCTAGACTAGATTTGTTATAGCAATCATTTTCTGGGCATGACATTGAAGGTGGAGTGCCACTTATGGATCTACATCCTGGATTGGTTCTTTAAATCATGCCCTGGGCCTGGAGCACTGGTGGAACACCTTTCCTGGCTCTCCAGTTCCCCAAACTGGCCCTTTTTTGTAGCCGTTCTGACAAATTGCTGCTCTGCAATATCAATTATGTCCTCCCTCATAACAAGATCTTTGAGAATGCCCTCCGCCTGCCCCACAGCCTGTTTCTGTGGAACTGCTTCTGTTTGTCTTTCCTTTAATGTCCAGGTTCCCTTCACTATTCCTTCTGCCTGCTTTTTCTTTTTTCTATTCAGAGGGGCTAAGTCCTCTGCTGGTTTTTGGTTCTGGTTGCATAGTTTCGGATCACTTCCTAATTGGTATATTGCTCTAATGAGTCAATTTGGTTTACCTAGTGAGTAGGCTACTATATTATTGGGGCACAGAATGGTCATTATCTTAGAAACATACAGAAGTGGTCCAGCAGTACCGCAGCATGCAGCAACGGTTGGGCAGCCATTTGTTTCTCCAGGAAGGCTTCCCGCCCTTCCCCCAGGTAAGTGCTGCATCTGAGCTAGAGGGATGAGTGCTGTCAGACAAGCCTGTGGTTTGCTCAGTCCCATGGAAGGCCATGTCCTTCTGTGAAAGACACGCCGAGTGTGAGGAAATCTGGACATGCAGTCCCCCCGTTTTAAGCATTTCCCTGGGTGTGCTGTGAAACTGTATGATGTTTTCTGAGCTGAAAGGTAGAATAGGCTGTAGGAGTGCTGAGTAGAGGATGTACAAAGGACATTGTTGTTGTCCCATATAGAAAAGATTATATCTAACAAGTGGGATTCCTGCCAAAGTTTGTGATGATGAGTTGGATATGGAATTGGACTATGACGACCTCTTATTAGTAGACTATACACTGATGGGCTTACAGATTACACTTGATGCGTTAGGTCAATATGCAAAAGACAATGGTCTATGAATCATTATCGATGAGACAAAAATAGTCACTTTCATGGGCAAAATCAAAACTAAAAAATCCATTCATATGAGATGGACCATCGATCAAACTAATCTAGAAAGTGTAGAATGTTGCAAATACCTGGGTGTGCATATTGATAACAAACTAAGCTGGAACACTCAATGGGAGGAAATCAAGACCAAAACCATGAAAATCACCTATAGCTTGAGTCACTTCATTGGCACTCAAGGTGGTTGTTCAACTAATGATGCTCTACACTGCAAAGAACCTCATGTGTATGTTATATGGAGTGGAATTATGGGGGCAAAAATGTATAGTGGCTTTGAGAAAGCTAGAGCCGAAAATACTGAGACTACTATTAAGAATGCCTAAAATGCTTCCCATGGAATACATACTTCTAGAATTTAACTTAATGAGTATCAAAGAAATAATACAGCTGAGACTAACCATGAGTTATGAAAAAGTAACCATCTTGAATAATGGAACCATCATGGTGGATGCCTACCAAGCTTTCAAAAATATAGACAAATATAATGAATTAGGTGTACTTGGTAACATGAATCGGACACACTGTCGATGGGTAAGAGGATTTGAAACAGATAACATCACACATACTAATATGAGCCTTAAGAGATGGGTAAAGAAGAAATGACAGTGGTTGGCGAAGGAAGACCAGGTTGTTCGCTTAGCAACAATGTCAATAGTGGCACCTATATACAATACTACATGGAAAATAACAAGACGGCAAAGTACATATTTGCATATCGAAATAGTAAAATAATACGATTATATTTGCTCTTCAAATTTAACATCACTGAAGTATTGGAGATTAGAGGAGCTAAATTGGGAATAGCGTGTAAGGACAGATTATGTCGATTATGTGGTGAAGTGGTAATTGAGTCGGCTAAGCACAACATGTGTCAATGCTATAGTTTACATTCCCTAAGAAATAAGCACATGAAAACATACAATAATCAGATCAACTGTGATGAAGTAATGACCATGTGGGACAACCTACTAGAGGATAATGACACCAACCTGATATATACCATATGATGACATTTTATGGAATTTGTATGGATGTGCTTTGGAACCTCTCAGAAGGAGTGTTTTAAATTAATGTATATAGATTTTATTGTTGTTTCTTGTTTCTTAATATTTGTACTGAAGAGGAGTGACCCTTACAAATGATTTTTTCTTTTTTAGTTTTGTCTTCTTTGTTACTTTGTATATGTATCTGTGATATGTAAAACCACAAAGTGGTTACATGTGTATTATGATTAAATAAATAAATGAACAAATAAATAAATAAATAAATAAATAAATAAATAAATAAATAAATAAATAAACAAACAATAAACACATAAATAGATATGGAACTGGAAGATGGATTCTTTGGGGTGAACTAAAGGAGGGTCTGGGTGAACTAAAGGAGGGTCTGTGACTCATTCCTTGGTTGGTTCATGTGGGAACGACTCCAGGGAGTCCCTCTCCTACCACCTTCTTTGGGGAATTATTGCGCCAGCTCACTCAAACTCAGCTCTCTTGCAGTATAGGGTGTGGAGGTCGGCTGACTACCCACAGTGTGCATAACAATGAAGAGCCTTAAAGAGCCGGTCACTGCCAATGCCTTTTTTAGTTTTTTTTTATGTTCATGCTTTGCATGCAAGTTTCTATGTGGCATAGCGATGCAGGCACGAGTAACAAATTATCCCTGTCTGCACTGTGTTTTCCCCTCCCTAAGGTCATAGACATGGAAGATCTGGTACAGCAGAAGTAGTACAGGAACCTATAGAACATTAACTCAAGAACCATATTGCATTCCACAGTGCCTCTGGCACACCTCCATAGCAGACCTCAATTCTATGAGTTCTGCAGGTAGCATGAAAATGCCTACACAAAAGCCATTGCATATTCAGTTTTACTTTTGTGAATATTGCTACCCGAAGAATGAAGCCTTTTTCCTCACCTACATACACACTCCGCACACTCAAGAAAGGAAAAAGTTGTCTGAATCAGGAACATTAGGTTTTACATTGTAATGCTTGCAGAAGTAGATATACATTTTTAATAGTATAACATGCTGACTTGTGCAACATGCTGTTATTTCAATAAATCTACTCAGATGTGCCTATTGTGCTTTATCATTTGTCTGCAGATTACCATGACCCCCTGCCAGTGCAGAAGCAGTTTAATTCTCATTTATAGCCCCACACGGATAATTGAACAATATTCATCTATGCTAAACATCTACAGCAAAACAAGCTGCTGAGCACAGTTTGCTTGACACTTCTTGCAGGATTTACATTCCACACAGCTTTCAATTATGATTGGCTCCCTTAAACTCTGCAATAAATAAAAACACATGCAAATTATTACTTGTCATATTGTTGTCAGATATTTAAATGGAGAGAGTGAATGAGCACAAAGAGCTACAAAAACAGCTAACACAAAACCAAGAAACAGGCACTAAACATAAGGAAACATCTAGGAATGGGTGTGTGTTAAAGTGTTTAATTGGGTTTAATGCATTTTTGTAATCATTCTGAGCATCTGCTTCGAATGGTTTGAATGAGTGTTTTGAAATGTCAAAGTTGAGCAGGTTTGCCTATCCCTACAATAAACCTTGTTTATGTGCCTCTGTGGTGTATCACTTATGGCCTGATTCATGGAATTATCTGCCCAGAAGATAGGGTACTTGCTCGCGCAACTGCGTGCAAATCTGCCTTTGTCGATTCATGGAATCGAATGCGCTGTACTTCTCCTGCACTTGCGTAGAGTTTGTGCTGAATCGGAACATCTGTGCAAACCATCAAGGGTCTTGAAGACCGAGAAGAACATGCTCGCGGCCTGCGCAGAGGGCTGGGAAGGAGGCGGAACACCAATAAAGGGGAAGAAATTGCAAAATAGTGGATGTTTCGAGGGATGTCCTGCAGGCAGTCCCTCGCACGCCCATTATTGCACCGCCCGAGATGTATTCATGGATTTGATCGCACAACCTCTCAGCCAGAAAATGGGCATGCAAGTCCTCCCTACGATCCACCACACGGAAGCAGGCGTAAGTACACTTGACCCTAAGACTTGCAGCGCGGCAGTGGGGTTGCATTTCGGATTTCAGGGTTTGTGTACTCATCCCGGGGTTCTGATGTAACTTAGGGGTGCTTGTAAGCAGTGTAGCGGGGTGCAGCAACGATTTATGGGGATTAGTACGCAGAGTTGAGACCGAGTTACAGTTTTTCATATGCAGGTTTTTGGGGTGCTGGGAATAGTTACGGGGGGCCCTGCTCAGGCAGCTCGGCCATACATAGACTCCTGACAAGGGGTTGATAGCCATTGGGGTTGCAAATAGTTTCTTCTTTATGGTAGGTGAGCTCTGCATGTAAAGAAGATGGCCACAGCCATAGGAAAAGGCACATAGTCCCTTTTTTATTTTCAAGGTGGCAGCCACGGATGGGAGGAGCGCCGGGACTGGAGCACAAAGCTCTGGTCAACCAAGTAAGTGGAGAAGGAGGGAGAGGGGCATATCTTTGGGCGTGAGGAGGCGGGTGTGAGATGTGGTGAGGCAACAGGGAGAGGCTGTTTTGTCTTCCCATAATTAACATAGTGCCATCCGGGTTGCTGCAACAAGCAGGCGATACACAGTGTGTTCTCGCCCGCTTTTCCAACCAGCTGATTGGCTGAACGCCCTTCCCCAGGTGTGAATATTGTCATCAGCTATAGGGAAATTGAACAGCTGTGTGCCAAATGGGATTCTTCAAAGTACAAATGCCTTCTGTTCAAAGGAAAACGTTCTGTGTAGCATTGTGCACAGCTATGTCATGGATTTTATTTTATTTATGATCGTAAAGTTATTAATTGTGAGACAATTAAACATGTTTGTTTTATGGGTTTTACAAATGAAAAACTGGTCTATTGCAATGTCATCCATTAAGAACAAAATAAATGAATAATAAGGACACCGAAGCCAAGATGTTACAGAAACAAAAAGACCAGTCATAAATAGAGTGTATGATCATCTCTACTTGCCATCTCAAAGGTCTTCTAACATACCAAATACAGCATTTCAGGCATCATTTTGCTTGCTATGGCTCAAGACTCAGAAACATAAAAAGAGAAATATCAAAGGGAAGAAAGTGAGGTGTGGATTCATGAACATTTTACTAGCAATACACAACAGTACCACAGGTCCAAGACTTAAACCACATTAACCATCACATTACGCCTTTAGATATTCTGGGGAAATGCCCTATAACCAATATAACCTATTTCCTAGGCCCACAGGCAGAAGTAACATTGTCACGTTGGGATTTCGCAAATGAGTTCTGTTCTCATGAAAACCCACATTTTGCACAATTGATTTGTGCAGCTGAACTCTACTGACAGTATTATCATCAGCAAAAACCAACCATTGTGTGAATAAATGATGTTCATCGGATAAAAAAATGACTCACTTTTAATCATTTTCAAATAGGTGCCCTTATTACTTGCTATGTTGAGAAATGCACGGGATGTTGATTCAAGATTACTCAAACACATTAAGAAAGTAGCAAGTAAGGCCTGTTTTCACAAATACTCTCTCTGTGGAACTAAAGGTGCACTCCTCCCAGAGCCCCTAACACATCACCTAACATAATGATATGATATGACATTTATAACGCGCCTATACACAAGTGTTTCAAGGCGCGACGAGGCAATTGAGGGGGAACAGGGGGACGACAGAGACAACAATCTTACTAGGCCAGGTGACATTGAGATTGTGCAAGTTCAGGGGTTAAGGGGGAGAGGGCAATGGAGTACGTGGGAACGACAGTAAATTAAGTAGAATAAATAAAGCAATAAGTAAAAGCGTGGCCAACTGGTGGCAAGTGCAAGGGTAAGTGCAGACTCAGGTGTCAAATGCTTATAGAGAGCTGTAGGGATACAGAAAACAGTCCCCAAGTGCGGGGGATGCCAGGGAGGCAGTACAGGGGTGCAATCAGCGGGGAGGGACCTGGGCCCGAGATCAGAGGGTAGCCAGGTGACCAGTGCAGTTTCAGTTCAGCCTGGAGTTCAGCAGGGGAGAGAAGGAGATAAAGTTGAAGCAAAGACAAAGGTTTTCTGAAGGTTTCACTTCCTAAACTGGCGATGGTTCTCCTCATGTTTCAGGGAGGTGGGGAGGCTGTTGCAGACGGAGGCCCCAACTGAAGAAAGAGATCTACCACCAACTCGTTGCTTGGAGTTTTGACTGACGTTGAGGGAGTTGGAGGCGGATGAGTGAAGAGCTCAAGAAGGTAGTTATTTAGGAAGAGAGAGTTGAAGGTATTGAGGCCCCAGGCCCCATAAGGCCTTATGGAAAATGCAGAGGGTTTTGAATGTAACCCTCGCAGCCACTGGGAGCCAGTGCAGAGATTTCAGTCCTGGAGAGATACAATCCCTGGGCTTGAGGCCAAGGACAAGTCTCACGGTCCTGTTCTGGATGAGTTGCAGAGGGCGGAGAGTAGAAGCAGGCAGATTCAGAAAGAGGCTGTTGCAGGAGTCCAACCTAGAGATAACCAGAGCTCTGGAGACAGTTAGCTTCTGGGGGAAGGAGAGGAAAGGAAGAATACCCCTGAGGAGGTGCAGCTGGTAGTGTGACTTCTTAGAGACATCAGAGATGTGAGGAGAGAAGAAGAGTGTGGAGTCGAAGATGACCCCAAGGTTTTTAGCCTCACAGGTGGGAGCAGGAAGAGGGCCAGAGAGTGACAGGAAAGGGGGGAGCAGGAGTGCCGATGAGGAGAATCTCGGTCTTACTGGCATTAAGGCAGAGATCACTGGCAGCGCACCACTCCTGGACAGTCAGAGTTGAGAGAAGGAGAAGAAGTGGCAGAAGAGAGCCTAAAATGAGTTGAGTGTCATCCGCATAGCACTGAAAGTTGGGGCAGACAGCGGCAATGCGGTTGGCAAGAAGTGCCAGATATGGGTAGAACAGCCAGTGAGAGAGGTTAGTCCCCTTGGGAACACCACAGGTAGAGATAGAGATAGAGTAGAGGAAGGACCGATGTTGGACCTGGGAGGGTCAATCATAGAAGAAAGAGGTCAGTCAAGCCAGGGCCTGATCGGTGACAGCTAGATTATCACAGAGATGATTGAGCAGGATGGCATGGTTGATGGCGTCAAAGGCAGAAGAGAGAGCAAGTAAGATGAGGACACGGGGGGGTTGCAATCAAGGTTGGAGAGCAGGTCTTCACGGATGCAGGTCTTCATGTATGCAGTTCCTCAGCAGCCCCTTTACCTGCCAACCCTGATCCTTGCTGCACAATAGGTGCAAAGTATCTATCAGAGAGTAAGAGAATGAGAGAGGGAGAGAAAGGGATAGTGAGCATGACTGGGAGGGAGGGTGGGAGCCGAAGATGGAAGAGAGACTGGAGCCAGCAGGATGAAACAGCGAACATGGGAACTGTCTACAGAGGGTAATGGGGGGTGTACGGGGAGCACAGGCATGCTGTGTCTTTGAATGCCTTGTTGTGCCTTTTCATGACTTGCTAGTCCTTGTTATGCCTCCATAAAGTATGCCCTGTCATGCTTTTCAAGGCCTTGGAATGCTGTGTTGCTGTGTTGTGCAGCCCAAGACTATTATATGCAGTGTTAAGGTAAGCCATGCTATGTCAGGTCGAGCTATGCCAGGTGTGAGGAAAAGGCAAGAAATTGGTATTTAGTTTTCCAGGGACTCACTTTCGTATGCCCACTGACACTTAACATATATTTCATACACATCAGCACTTAGACTACTTGAAGTGAAGAAACAATGCAGCCAGGCATGCACCCTGCACTAGCAAATGGCATAGCTAACCAAGTGTAATAGTTCTGTGAACTAAAAAATGACTAAATAAATAAATAAATAACCAAACACCTCATCACAACCTCATCACAGCCATGCACATTGTGACTGCCACATTACAACGCAAACAAGTATCGGTAAGGGATAGTCTGACATATTCTGCTAATTTCTTATGCTACTCTTCAAGTAATGCTATTTTAAGCCCATTTGAAAAGCATATCAGTGCCCAGTGCTTAGCACTGTCAAATTTGTTTGTCCAGTACCATTTATTATTATGCAAAGGTGGACTGGCTAGGGAAGATCACCCCTTGGCAGTACCCCAGGCCTGCTTACCCAAATCCAATATTAACTACTAAATAACTTTTTAGCCTCCCAGCATAACTTACTCCACATCCCATCACAAACTAATAGCAGTGAAAAGCTGAATGAAAAACACCATTGATCACAATCCCAAAGTAACTACAAAGAATGCATGAACCCACCTGGGTCACTACAAAAGCTCACACTTGAAACGAAATATACAGATTTAGGTTATGACCAAGCAAGATCGCATCCTTGCCAAAAACACATTGATGCATACACATACACAGCACCATCGTTCCTCTGATTTGCATGCATCAACTCTGCAGCAACATCTACCTTGCCCTTCTTCCTCTACTGCTTCTAGCATTCCGCCCCTGCCAAATCATTGCTTGCTGACCCCTAAGCTATGTATTCACGCTATAGAAGACCCAGTAATGTCACATAGTACATACCCAATATTAGTGTTGTTGCACCAGTTCTGAGATTTTTTTGGCATGTCTAAGATGTTTTACGGGCAAGAGTTCCTTTTTCAGTGAAACATTATGAACATTACAAAAGGGCTTTACGACAATAGTCTTGTTATCATAACATATAATAAACAAGGGATACTTGGTATATGTCTACGGTCCTCCAGGTGAAGTATAAGCAGAAAAAAGGAAGTGGACCAGTAGACCCTAGAAGACAGGATACTATATAGTTATCATCAAATCTTCACAATACATAATATTTATTTCGAATTCTGAACATAATTCTTTTGTGTCTTACAATACAATAAAAAGTCTCAACAAAATTTTCCCATCATTCATATTTCATTCATATCTCATATATACCATCTTCATACCAAACAAATATTGACAAACTGGGTATTTATTGATCTCATAACATAATGTGAAACCATAAATTCAAACTCAAAACTCAGGTGCTTTAGGGATGTATTATCAAACATTAGTACATTCTCATTTTTTTTATCTAGGATGGATGGAGTACTGAGCATACCTTCCTGCATGCAATCCTGTGACACTGAGGTCAATCACAGGTACTTGTAGTGTAGGTGTTTGGCTCTCCATATGTTTACGACTACAAATCGCACCAGTCCTTGCTGGCAAAGTCAGTGGTGAGGGATCATGGGAGTCGGAGTGAAAAACATCTGGACAGATGCTGGATGCATGCCCTGCTATAGTGAATACATTTCTCCACGGAGAAACAGACCCACCTCATGCCATCCAATGTCCCTGGTATTCGAGGACCCAAATATTCTGTCTAACAATTGTATGCTGTCACAGTTTATTACACGGCACACGCCAACTAGGGAACTCCTTCCCCTACAATGGATGTGGTGTACAATAAAGCACTTTTTATTTTTAATATACTACAGATTCTTTTTGAGTCGGGCCTCCAACCCGTCTCGCACCCAACCTTCACAAACACCCCATGTCATAATGGACTAGGAACCAGGCAGGTGTGTATCAATAATGTATTAATGTATTATTTAATGAAAAAGGAAAATAATCATAATACAGTAGCCACCAATGTTGTGGCAACACAAAATGCTATGATCTCTACAGAACAGTCAGGTTAAGATATCCTATTACAGTTCACACAGGTCTTTAATGGCAAAACAGAAAAAGAACAATGTTTACAAAGTGACAGCACCAATGGTTTAGCACTCCCCCCGCAGCACTCACTCGCAAACATCAGCTAAACTTGATTCCTTTGAATGGAAGGCAGTGGCAAGGAGTAGGAATATAGAGCGAATATCAGATTTGGGATAAAGCCCAACACCAAATGGGAAGCTAGCAAAGAAAGGGAAAACCCATTTTGGAGCAAAATGGAAGAATGGGATTTTGATTATTTCTCACAACTGCTAGGGGACAGAATAGAAGGAAATTCGTATTGCTTACACTTAGGAAATAGGGAAAGTTTTAGAGAATACTAATCAGCACGCCAGGGCAAAATAGACATGAAGTAGGAAAATCGTGTTTGGGAGAAAGCAAATGCAACGCGAAAAATACTGTGGCAAGTGGACATTTGTTTACACTGGGACTTACAATGACAGGCAATTCAGGAAAGGGGTATAGCTTATAATATGTAAATTGTTTTTTAGTGACAAGGAGAGAGGCACATAACAGGCAGACTTCTAGGCAAAAGGGATTTCTCACAATGGAACAACGGTTTGGGTTTACTAGGACAGATGCAAATGGGAATTTGATTGGGAATGCACAAAATACATGGACAAATTCAGTTTTTAGTTACAAGGAGACTAATTATTTTGAGGCAACACTTTAATGACTATGACAATTAATTACAAACAGAAACGAGATAGTTGATTTGTATTTTCAACAATCTTGAACCATGAATTTCAATGGGGAATTAATTGATTTACTTAAAAAAAATACTAAGGATTTACACAGACAACTGGGAGGTTTTCCAAAAGAGATATGCTAACAAACACAAGAAAACAAGAGATTCTTCTATGGGGTGATGACTTGATTACACTGGCAATTTGGGGTTTTCAATGGGATATTGGATTAAATGTACTACTACAAAAATGAAGCGCTTATGCAATTTAGGGCTGGGTGATATGCTACTTACAAAGCAAGCGTTGGTTTAGGATTCAGGAAGGCCAGCTGGGTCTCAGAACACTCTGGAAAGAAAAGGCAAGGGTCTGGTCACTGCACTTTCAAAGATGGTAAAGTTCAGCAGCCTTCTCTCTGTCCTCCTCCTCCTGTCTCCCTGTTTTTTGTATGGGTCTGAGTCCTAGTACAGTCCCCCTTATATAGCAGAAATGACATCACAAATTTTATAATCTAGGGGGAGTACCCTGCAATTATCCCTGCCACTCGGATAGGACAGTAACCATTACTCGCTCCGCCCCCTGTCAGGACTGGTTCAGGGGAGGACAGCACCATTTGTCTTTTTGCATGTATTACCTTCCTTTGTTCTCATGACCACTTTTTGGCAAAAACTAGTTATGTCTCATAATTTCTTAATTATACTAGCCCCTGCCATGTGAAACATATATTTGGTTTTAGCTGGTCATAAGGAATTAGGTGAGCCAATCGCCAACTCTGTACAATGTAGCATGGCCATTTGGTTGTATACAAATTGTTCGAACTACAATTGTTTGAATCACAATTGACCTTTGCACAATTGACCGAATTGTGAACGTCAATTGTAACATATATGCGGGGGGAAACCCCCCGCAACCCCCATTATATATATATATGTATATATATATAAAACCAAAATATATATATATATACATATATATATACGTCAATTGTGTAAAGGTCAATTCGGACCCTTGACTATCAGTGAAATAGGTCATTCGAACAATTTTGTTCAAACAATTTGGGTAAAATGGCCATTTGGCACATTTTTGTCCTTTTCATAAAATGAACAAGAGTTATGAATCTGCAAATGATCAAGCATGTTCCTAATTTCATTTTCCATATGTTCACAAACTGTCACATATGTCACCTGTTGAAATCAGCCAGAAAAATAGTCTAACTGGCCATTTCAGTCCCAGGTAAATACAATTTATATCTCTAAAACCGCCTGGAAATTACATGTTAAAAATGGCATGAAATTAAATGAATCCTCATTCGGATTGCTGCGCAAAATGCCTACAAATGAAATCAGTTTTTAATGTCAATTGGGAGTATTTTGTTCCACCTGTGGGAATTCTGCTTCATCCCCCACAGACAGCTGTCTACATCTGGGCTCAGCTGGTGACCAGAGATTTGTATGAGTCCCTTTGAAATTGTCAGTTTGCTCTTTGAAGTGGGTGCAGGAAGAGTTCACACCTCCAGGTCATGCTTCAGCCACACTTTGCCTTCTTTGAAATCTCTGGACTCCTGCCTTCATGTTTGCAGAACCGGAAATTATGACGCCCACAGCAGCATCACATTTTATTGCCAGATTGTTATAGGATATGTGTGATATCCACCAGGAAGTGGGGCTTTGTCATTATAAAGTTCCCGCCTCAGCCCGAACTGGTTTTTCCTGCAGTAAATGTCTCTTCAAAGGTAACTTGAGTTTTGGGGGTTGAAACATAATATACACCATTTTTGCTTTTAATGTTTAAAATCCTGTCTTGCAGGTCACAGGATTCTTTGATTTCTCCTTCTTGGGTGAATTTACATTTGCAGTTTGTCCATAGGTGATAATGGGTAGGTCTCTTTCCACGTGGTTCTTTAATTTGACATGAACACAAAGAAAAAGCCAGGCCTTTTTTGGTAGCACTGTTTAAAGGGCTGCTGTTCATGCGAAAGGGAAAGCAAAAGCCATTTTTGGTTGTAGTGTTAAAATTCTTGCCGCTCATGTGAAATAAAAGTAAAGCAAGGCTTTTTTTTGTTGCAGTGTATAACTTCTTGTCATTTATGTAAAATAAAAGGAAAAATAAAAGCAAAGCAAGGGCGTTTTTGGCTGCAGTGTATAACTTCATGTCATTCATGTGAAATAAAAGCAAAGCAATGCCGTTTTTGGTGGCAGTGTTTAAATGCTGCTGTTCAGGTGAAAGGGGCTTCTGTTTGGGGCCTTTAAGTGCACGCCACAATATTTGTGGGGTGAATCAAACCATGCTGTTCATGCGCGGTTTGATTCTAAATGTAAACCGAACAGCGTGATGCTATCTATCGTTACAGTCAGTGCTACTACGGGATACTAGAAACTGGATCTCTCCTCAAGAGAGCCCATGTGCACTGAGCATCTTGATGAACAGCAGCACCAGTCACAGGTAGGCAGCTATCCAGAACGCCCAGTTTAGTTAGCTAACAGAATGGACACGAGCTTACACAAGTAATTTCTTTCATTTTCAGTTTAGAAAACGGGTGCCTGCTCATCTTTCCTATTGGGAATTTATTGAAACTTAACTTTTTTGTTCAACATTCGAGGTAGTGTGCACTTCTTTTATTGATTTATTTTTTGCAAATGGCTGCATTCAACTGCTCTGAAGATTAACAATATACTGTGCTGTTGTTTCTCTTTTTCCCCCTTCTTTTTCACTTACTGCATGTCACTCTGGTATGTATCATTCAAATGACACATGTTTTTAATATGTATGCATCTACTACTGTATCATCCACACTGAACTTTATGTAGGGCCACGCCCTGATGAAGGAGAACATTCTCCAAAATGCATTGGCATTAGAGCTCTAACATATATGAGGTGGCAGGTGGCCTCCTCCACTGTTGGACATTCATTAAAATTACTTGTTTTAGCATTATTAAGAACTCTAGCAGCGTTCTTTTTGGGATACACTCCAAAAAAAACAGTATTTACTTATTTTCGCAAGATTCATCTAAGATAATCATCTAATTTAGGTACTTATAACAACTAATTTTTTTCAGTAACTCCATTGTGAGTACATTTTGAGAGCGTCTGGTTAGCTGTGTGGTTTCAACAGCTTGTTTGTTCTGTATTCGATTCGATCCTGAAAATCAACACTAATCACTCGTTTAAAGGCAGGCAGCTTGCCATCAATAATACCTGAATAGAACAGTACATCGTTAGAGCAGCCTTTAATTAATGAATACATCTTTTGGGACCACGATTCGAAACTGTGTTTCATTGTAATATGATATGATAGGTTATTTATAATGCGATTAATACCCAGAGGTTTCTAAGCTCGGACCCAGGGATCGGACCTGAGTTGCTCTGTGTTGTCTTGCTTCCAAGGCGAGCACGTTGCCCCTGAGCTATCCTCCCAAGATTGTGCTCTCTTGCTTCGAAGACAAACACATTGGCCGTGAGCTATCCTCCACTCCCTCTATGGGATTAATTATCCGTAGGCAATGGTACAGAAATCTATAACACGGGAGGGATCTTTTACTGCAGTAACTCTTTGATTTAAGAGTGAACTGGCAAGGGTAGGGAACACTGCCACCATTTTAGAGTCCTTGTATAGAGCACTGTAGAATGTTGCCAACAAAATATCAGTTGCTCTTCGGGACACCTTCTTATTGCTTTGCGTCTTGCGTTTACGGTGAAACTGCAAGCCTGCCTTCCAAGGGAACGTGCAAATAAAGCCGAAGCTCCTACCAAAAGGCAAAGCCTAAGAAATAATGAGGAGCAACCATAAATGTTAACTGAGGAAAAAAAGCCAGAGGCCACACAGTTTGTGGCCTGGAAAACTAGAGAAAAGAGAGTCAATTTGAGGCAGTATTTGAGGTTAAAGAGCACAATTGCACAATTGAACTAAGGGGCTAGGAGGCTTCAATCAGACAACAGAAAATGAGATCAATTTCTAGGCTCCGACATAAGGTGAGCAGCTGGAGCCAAGATGTGCTCTGACAAGAGCTTGCTAGTTTTGATTTTATATAACAGATTAGTCCTAAAAATATATCCTCTTCGGTCTTTTGAACTGTTGAAATAAGTAGGTCAGGACGTGCATTTCCATTTAATCAACTACTGAATTCAATACCATACTGGTTTTCCTTGACCTTGGCACATTTTGATTCAAGAGAAACAGCCCTGTGGATACGTTTCCATCCACAGCGGATGTGTACAGGTCCCCATAATTGTGAAATTAACAGCATGATGAAATGCCATTGCTATCAGCTCTGGCGAAGGCAGCGGCTTCATTTCTCATCGCAATGCTGCATTACCAGAAGCTTGCCTTCTCTATTAACTCCTTTCAAAGTAATGAGAAAAATTGAATCATGCTGAAAAATAGCCACCACAATGTGTTTTAAATATGCACGGATTGGTCCCAAAAGGAAATATGTTTTCAATGATCGCTATTTAAATCTCCCCACTTGCTCACTAACAGAATAAGGGTTATTTGCCATCCTGACACACAGATGCTGTTGCACTAACACGCAATTGTTAGGGAACCATGTGCAGTATTGTTGATTACCACGGTCAGCGTAAAACAGCTCAAGCTGCTTTTTATGTAACTCTTCTGTTTCAAATGATGATGTGCCATGGAATTGATAGTAGTTAAAGTTAGGTCACAATACTATACAGCACCTATAAAGTCACATTATTTGAGAATAAATAGAATGAACCTTTATCATATAGTGAATTGACATTCACAAGTGATATGGTGAGGTATAAGCCTGGATAGCCTTTATTAAAAGTATTGAGCCATGGCAACATGTCAGTGATTTTACGGGTGGAAGCGTTCACCACACGTTTAAGCAAATGTTCCATTCGCAAAATAAGAGCGTACTTACTGTTTCAAAAGTCTATGGTTAGAGAGCAAAGTGCACCGAAAATACCTTCAAATGGATTCCATGAGCGTATTGCGAGCGTGTATGGATCGCAGCCATATTCGTCTGGGTTGTCTTTTTACAACCAGATTATGTTTTGTTTGTCGTGAATTAAGTACTCTAAATGTAATTTTTTTTTTACAAATGAGGGTTCACCGCTTCGGTTCTGACCAATTTGAGAAGCTTATTCATTTGAAATGTTTTGTCCAACACATACATACGCTTTAAAGAAATATGTAACTGTGACGAATCAACTTCCAGGTCACCAGTGGTCCAGGGATGAATATCGGTTTCTAAACCATCAATCAGCCCCACACCTCTAGTGCACCAGAAGGGATCCAAACAGGTTGCACACAAGTAAATTATAAACCTCCTTGTCCAATTTTGGAAACATGGACGGAACGGCATACTTATCTCTGCAAAGTCATGGATCACTGGTTAGCAAGACAGCGAGAATACAATTATTACCCAATGATAAAAGGGACTGTCCAGTCCAGGTTGTATCTACTTTATTATTATTACAACAGACAGTTCTAGCACACTACAAAATACAACCCACCCTGTAAAGGAAAACAGAGGACAGACAGTTTTACAAAGGAAGGGGATGCACTCTGGATACTGTCAGGAAGTTAGTCTGTAAAGCATTCAGTCTCAACTGTTCAAGGTTATTTGGTTTCAGCACAAAAGAAGCAAGGGGTCATAAATGTCACTAGGGGCCTTCTGAGAAGAACCAGGGGGACAGAACCAAAATGTACCTGGTGCTTGAGATGATCTCGATACTCGACAGCATCAAGTCGGTTCCAGGATGCTTTGCAACTCCTGTAACAGATTTTAAGATGGGAGACAGCTGCGGGTATCAGGCAGCAGGCGGTTCAGCAGCAAGGTTGGGCAGACGGCTGCAGGCTGGACTTTATGGCAGCTCGGGGTCAACAATAGTTGTCTCTGTGCTGGTTGGTGGATCTGGAATGCTGGTCGAGGCATCTCAGACGGATTCAGTGATTGCAGTGTGACAACCAGTGCAGCTGGTCGCGGTTTGAGATCTCGAATGCCTCGAAAATGTCCTTAAAAGATGGATGCTTGTTGATGCTTGTTGTGGCTCTCATCCTAGCTTCTTCGCAGGGCTTGTGTCATCCTTTCAGCCAGACGTCCGAAAGCTGAGGAGAGTGATTGCAGGCAATGGACTGGTCCTTTGTTCAGAGACTCTCTGGCACATCCCACCTAGGAAGTTTGCTGACAGAACCTAGCAGGGCATGCTGTGTGCTGGCTGGGTACTGGTTCTAGAGCTGCTGGATTGGTCCTCTGAGTCTGATATCTCCCTCTGTTCCCTGGGAGATGTTTAGGGGAGGGATCATGCTTCCCTCTTGGAAGTCCTGGCCTTCCTTCACTGGTGGAAGATGTAAGGCAGACTGTACCTTCACCCAGGGTCCAAATGAGTCCTTCTTTCTCTTTTCATAGTCATCGGATGATCTGCTCAGCCCTCTTTTAAGGCCAAATGGGCCCCAGTGATTGGTGCAGGCTAAGCCTACCTTAATGAACCAATCCTGGGTACCTATCAACAATCTTCTGTTATGTATGAGGTCAGGACCAGAGTGCTTTGCAACAGGAAAGGTAAGAGGTGACAATATGTACTCCTAAGTCCTACCCATCTTCCTGTCTGTTGTAGATCAATGTGTCTCTGGTTAACTGAGCTGTGGATCTTGATCAAAGTGCAGATCATTGAAGTTTGTGGTGAGATAAGACGTCTATCTCCCTCAAATCACATACTTCGTCCCTCTGAAAGGGGTCCTCTCTGCAGGGGTTGCATACGGTAAATAGTGCCCCCAGACATGCCGGTCAGTGTCCTTCATACAGAGGGGTGAGAACTAGTTTCAAGTTGATAAATTGCATATCCAAGAGGTCTTAGTCCTTTCTTCCTCTTGTCCATTCTGCGATCAAGCATGACGCAGGCCTGTTCAAATTAACAGCAATTAATATGCGCTGCCACAAGCAGTTTAGACAATCCATGACAATCCAGAAGGTAGATCCATGGAGCCTTTAATATTTTAATTAGGCTGCCCATGGCCAGAGGAATGTGCCATATTTCCCCTTCTTGAGATGCTTTGATGTACCCGTGGCTGTCACATTCCAGCTGAACATGACAGAGGAGGACGGCACCTGTAGGCTTTGTCCTCACGGAGTACACACGACTATGAATTTGTCATGCAGTGAGCAGGGAAAATGTGTGCGGAATGGCGTCATACATTTTCAGAGGTTGACCTGCCATGATTCATTTTCATTTCCAAAAAAGCAAAAAAGCCTGGTCGAGCGTACACTCCCCGTGCGGATGGTCGAAATCCTCACAGTAACACCACTTTTAAGGGAGACAAAGATCAGACAGTGTAAACCTGCCCTTTTGTTTCTTTTGAGTACTAACATTGTCTATTCTACCTGGTGCTTAAAACAGTGTGTAATGTCAACTCTTAGAATAACTTGACTTTTTCCATATACAATTATTATTTTATTGCATCCAACGTGTGTATCAAAAAATCATCACACAGAACAATCAAACATACAATTGTTTCCACATCTACATAGACATAGGAGTAAAGTGCTTAACATTACATGTATCCCTTATTGTTAATTTCTCACAGCTTAACCATTCACAACTCTAACCCTTCCTACTGTCTCCGGAATTAACTTGATGTGATATGTTTTATCACTTGACTTGTTATACAGTGTATACACATTTACACTGCTTTTTTCAAAAATGTGTCGACACATGTGTTTCGGCCTCATGAACTAGTCGAGAATGCTCTCAATCACACGGCCTTCATCAGGACAGACATCGCTACCTTCGACTCCCATGTGTGGGTTCCTGTGCTCCTAAAGATTAGATTCTAATTTGTGCATGGGTGAGTCTAAACTTCATGGGTTTACTTCATGTTGCACTGTATGTCATCTCTTCTCACACTAATGTACACCCAGGTAATGCAAGCCATGAGCTTGACTTACGGGTCCCAGCGTGGTGTCCCTGAAACTTTGTAAACGATCGGAGCATGGGCATTCAAGCCCTTGAATTCTAATGCAGAAGGGCCGAAAAGGAAAATTGATTTGCTGCAAAAATCTGCGCTGGGATCGCAGATTGAAAGTGAGTTGCACTACCTGGGTGTGCATTAGGAGGTGTCCAGAAAGATAAATGAATGAATGAAAAAAAGAAGCCATGCCTGAGCTAAGGGGGTACATTCTGACCACCTTTTGCAATTCCCATTCATCTTTTTTGGCCTGAGAGTGAACTGGTGTGTTTGCCCATCGCTTCACTCACGAAACATAAGGTTTTGTCATGCCTGGGGCAAAAAAAAAGTTTACCTCCACATTTTGGTGGGGGTATTTCAGCTCAAGATTGCGCAGTATTTTCTGCATGCACTATTTACCATATTCTGCAAGAAATGTATACCTCTCTAATCATAAATGTATGGTGAAATAACATGGCAGTATTCAAAACACTGACTGTAATCACTGTTATCACCATGTTCATAATAAGCTCCATTGTAGGAAAAACATTATTATTAATTGTTTATGCTTGTGCGTGAAACTGCAACAACTTTAAATTGTTATACTCAATGTTAATATGTGCAGCTGGGACCCTTTTAGAAATGTGTTGTAAATATATGTATTTGTATGGTGGCTTTATGGATTTGTATTTGCTATGGTGATTATAGGTAATTCCTTCATATAAGCATGCATTATTTTCACCTAACACATAACGAGGTTACGTGAATTGAATGGCGTGCACTAATACAACCTTTCTTTGTATGCCAAATGCTCATTAAGAAGCAGACTCATCATTGAAGGCATGCCATGGTGATCACATGCAACACTAAGTTTGATGTCACGGTCACTCATTCAAAAACAAATACAACTGTAGTCCACCCAAGAACAAGTCAATGGTCTGTGTTTGTGCTGGTAGAGAGTCTCCCAGACCCCCCTCTGTTTTGGGTCTCACCCTAAGTTGCCAGGGGAATCCAGACGTGGACCCCTTGCTCACTGCTCTTAGTGACACACAGCTTCACCTCACTGATGATGCCTAAATAGGCTGAAACAAGTGTATGGGGTTGTTGTGGTACTCTTGTTCAGAGGAGAATTGCCTAGCATTTTGGTGCTGGACTGCCCCTGGGCAGGACAAAGACTGATATGCAGGGAAATGTCTTCTCTGTGAAAAGAACAGTGAGCTAAAGACTTGGTTGAGACTCTCCCAGGGGCCATCTACCCAAGAACAAGTCAATGGGCTGTGTTTGTGTTGGTAGAGAGTCTCCCATAACCCCCTCTGTTTTGCACAACTGTAGTCTTATTTGTTCTGAACTGCATACATTTGACCCAAGCATGTAATATAAATAGCTAGCAAAAAGTACCCAAACTCTGCACACAAGTTCTGTAGACAGACCCTTAAAAATCTCACCTTCTTTGATTCTGAACTAATTTCTCCAATAGATGTTTACTTTTTCGGAAGCATCTGGAATGAGAAAAGCATATAAATTACACAACATTAAAATGTATCTGTTGTGGTGCAGTGTGTTGCATTGCAAATACCTCAGAAACTGTGCCTCCTAGGGCCTTGAAACATGCTTTCCGAGGTTTGTTCCTCCTATTGAGACACTTAAAATGAGCTTCATCCATTCCTTCAACAACCACATTGATGTTTAGCTGATATCAGGTAACCGTCTCACTTGTGAAGGGGTTGGAATCCAGGGAAGGGGGTGGGGGGTATACATGTCATGTACCCAGTAATGCCCTGGGGGCACTAACAGGTAACTATGGCAAATGTGGTGACGATTAGTTGAACAGTATGGAATTGTATAACGAACAAACTAACAGATTTCTGCTTTATGTATATAGATTTGAAAAAATTGTATTCCAGTGACATGAAGTCACTAGTTTACCCTATGTGATGCTCAGGTGGATGAATTATATAGGGATTAATGTTCAGAACTCCCCCTTTACTTTAATTGACTTTCGTATTTCTACTGCGCAGACCGATTACCCGTAGGCTTAAGGGCGCAACAAGTAACAGAACATAACAAACAGCTAGAGTCCCTATGCTGCACTGTTTTATGGGCATATCAGACTGTGTTTAGCAAAACAGTAGTGTTTCAGGCTATTGGGGTGGCAATGCTGAAGGCTCCTTTGAGGGTTTTGTTATTTTTGCATTTGCGTGTCATAAACTGAGCTGTGTTGCTCAATCTGAGCTGTCTCTGGTTTTTCTTTTCCATAATACAGTCCTACATGTAGTCTGGCATTTCGCCCAATGTACCTTTGTGAGTAATCACCATCAACCGGAAGGTGATTCTTGCCTTAACAGGTAGCCAATGTAGATTATGTCTGGCATCTGATACATGATCCCTCAATTTCAATTTTTTGATCACTCTTACTGCGCTATTTTGAATAACCTGAAGCCGCTGGATTTCATAATGTGCAATACCGCTTAGTAGGCTATAGCAGTAGTAGATTTTCGAGCCTGTGGTGGCTCGAGCGATCGTCTCTGCATTATCTTGTGTGATTAGTGGTTGTAGGTGTGTAAGGAATTTCATATAGTATGATGATGCCGACAACAAGCTACTGACTTGAGCTTTCATATTTAGATTTTTGTCCAGTGTTATTCCTAGTGTTTTTACTTTACTTTAATCAGGATGTCCAACCTGTGGTTGCTATAGTAAATCTACTAAACAAAGGACTCAATTTGGCCAATTTCTGATTCGTGCCGACTAACATCAGTTCCATTTTTCCATTGTTTAGTGCCAGATGATTTTGAACCATCCTTTTCTGTATAACATCATAAATGCTGTTGATAGCTATCTCGTCATCTCTATGTGATTCTGTTACAGGGATGACTCATTGCGTGTCATCAGCATAGTTTATAAATATAATAATATTTTGTTCCAAAAGGTCAAAGAAAGGAACCATGAATATATTATAGAGAATAGGTGAAACACATGCCCCCTGTGGTACGCCAAAAGTTAAGGTAACTGGTTTAGCTTCCACTTCCCCACTTGCCACTCTGCATTGTCTCTCGCTCAGGAATGATATCATCCACTGAGTCGCCTGATCGGAGAAACCAGCGACGTCCTTCAACCTGGTAGCCAATATATTGTGGCCCAACAGGTCGAACGCTGCAGAAAGATCTAGAATCATGAGCAGTGATATAAGCCCACTGTCCATTTTTTCAAGCAGCTTGGACTTTAGGTCCAGGAGGGCCGTTTCGGTCCCGTGACACTGTGCAACAGAAAAGATTCTTATGTCCGGCAGCTCTCCTATTTTCCCAAAATGTCCTCCTGCTACTTTAAGCCACAACATCAGCAGCAGGGGTACTCAAGTGTGCACGCATGTTAGAATTCCAGTCCAGACTTCGATTTGAAGGCGAGTCGGTGATAGCAAGCATGCAGCCCTGATTTCCAAAGATTTTTTCAATAGGATTTTTCAATTGGAAAACGGGTTTTTTAAATCTGGCACTCAAATGTCCCACTGTATGACTGTTGAAAAGTGGGATCAGTTCCCCCGCATGGCAGTAGCCATTTTACAAATCACTGAGTTATTGTTGTCCTTGGTTGACATAAAACGCACCGGCTGATCTACCGCTTGACATGCACTGGTATTCATCTACCTAGGCTGCAAAGTAATGGGTAATAAAAAGATGATTTAGTTGACGTTTTCCAAGCTCCTTACTGTCTTGTAACTTACTATGCATGTGTTTATGAAATTATCCGTAAAGTCGCCCTCAGGTTGCACCTGCACACGTGTTGTTTTCCAGCTCTGCATTGCTAATATTTTCTGTGGAAGAATGAAATGTATTCTTGCACTGAACCTTTGCATTAAATATCATTATGCATTGAATAATTTATTGTCTTGTGGGAATTTCTGAATACAAAATGAAGTACAACTGTACTGGTTTTGCCAGCAAATTATTTTACAGTATGCTTGTAGCTATTTCAGAAAAGAAGTATACTCAGTTAATTCACATATGACAAAATAGTGCTTGTCTGTTGCTATGAAGAGACTGTGCTCCCCAGTCATCGGTGTATTGAAAACTCGCAGTATCTTCTTTCTCTCTGTTTTCACAATGATCCAAAAAATTGGTTTGACGGTCTTGCTATTGGTAAAGTTTCACTGTGTTTCTATGAAAACGATTTGAAAATGGAGCCGTCTATCCTGTTGAACAACAGAGAACTTACTTGCATTTGCCAAACGAGTCTAACAGCTGTAAATCCCTTTGAGGTACAACGGAGTTTGCCCCGTGGCCTGCAGATGGATTACAGTAACAAACCCTTCACCAAAATCTTAGGGGTAGCAGAAGTGATACACCACGCTCTCTGGCCCCCGCTAAAATTGCAAGATGTAACATCCTGACTTTTGACCCCTAGTGACATTGCAGAGGTACCAGACAGACTTTCAGCCTGTTGAAACCGCAGTAAGTGGATCAAAGAAATCCTATAACACAAGGAACACCACTCAAGAAATTTAGATTCTGACAGACGGAGTTCTGAAGTACCAAGATGCCATGCAAATCAGTGGCAGAGCCAGGGGGGGTGGCCTCCCCCCTGGCTCCACCCTGGTGCCCAGTGCGCCACCCAACCTCCCGCTGGCGCACTATTGTCCGCCCCCCCAGACACCAAAAGCTTCCTCCGCTACGGATGCAAATGGCAAAAGGTGAGCTATAGCAAAACCCAGTACCAGACTGTGACAGTTTCTGAGCAATGGGCATGAAGTGCATCAGTCTACGAGCACATTAGGGCTTTTCCTTTGTTATGTTATGTTAAAGGTATTTGTAACGCACACCGTCACCAACGGATTTGGTCACCAGGCGCTCTGCTTTATGAAACCAAAATCAGAAAGACCCAACCATTTTACCCGCAAGCACATATATGGCAGGCAAGTGCTCGGCAGCCACTTTCAATTACAGAGAATGGGCACAGCTAGACGCTCACAGCACTCAGTATAATTATTGTTAATTGCAGGTGGCACATTTCATGCGTTTTTTGTGGTGGCTAAGTGCATATACTTGTGATAATCGAGTTCTTAAAAGCTCGCTGTTTTTATCGGCTGAAAAAGATTGTTCACCTCTTTCACTGGTGGTTCGGCCCCAATCTATAGGCGAACCTGGGCGTACGCCACCGTTGGTGATACTGTCTCTCATTTTACCACTGTGTGGCTTCTTGCCATTGAATGTTGCCCGAGTGTATATGCCTTCACGGTCTAGTCACCGGAGAGGTGCCAGTCGGAGGAACGTTTGACCTAGTCATCTATTCAGGCACACAGGCATTCACAAGCCCAGAGCTCTGTGCCATGGTGGTGGTGGCAGCTCGGAGTTATGCCTACCTTGCTCGATGACATAGATTGGCCCATCATTTAGGCAAGTGTCTCATAAATTGGGTGGCCCAGATGAATTTGTCACTGTAATTGATACCGCTACCAGTATCACTCTGGTTTAGTTCATGTTTCCATATTTTATTGGATAAGGGATAAGGCACACAGCAGGCCATAACGTCAAAGGGACCTGCTATACAAGGTGCAGGACATAACGTCAAAACGGACCTGCTATACAATGTGCAGGACATAACGTCAAAAGGAACCTGCTATACAAGGTACAGTATTGGATAACACACACAGCAGGCAATAACGTCAAAGGGACCTGCTATACAAGGTGCAGGACATAACGTCAAAACGGACCTGCTATACTAGGTGCAGGACATAACGTCAAAAGGAACCTGCTATACAAGGTGCAGGACATAACGTCAAAACGGACCTGCTATACAAGGTGCATGCCATAACGTCAAAGGGACCTGCTATACAAGGTGCAGGACATAACGTCAAAACGGACCTGCTATACAATGTGCAGGACATAACGTCAAAACGGACCTGCTATACAAGGTGCAGGACATAACGTCAAAACGGACCTGCTAGACAAGGTGCAGGACATAACGTCAAAACGGACCTGCTATACAAGGTGCAGGACATAACGTCAAGAGGAACCTGCTATACAAGGTAGAGTATTGGATAACACACACAGCAGGCAATAACGTCAAAGGGACCTGCTATACAAGGTGCAGGACATAACGTCAAAACGGACCTGCTATACTAGGTGCAGGACATAACGTCAAAAGGAACCTGCTATACAAGGTGCAGGACATAACGTCAAAACGGACCTGCTATACAAGGTGCAGGACATAACGTCAAAAGGAACCTGCTATACAAGGTACAGTATTGGATAACACACACAGCAGGCAATAACGTCAAAGGGACCTGCTATATAAGGTGCAGTATTGGATAAGACACACAGCAGGCCATAACGTCAAAGGACTCCTGCTAAACAAGGAACAGTATTGAATAAGACACACAGCAGGCCATAACGTCAAAGAGACCTGCTATATAAGGTACAGTATTGGATAAAACGCACAGCAGGCCATAACGTCAAAGGGACCTGCTATATAAGGTGCAGTATTTACATGTACTGAGCATGCTTATGTCTGTATTGGAGCCAGGATTTGATGGCGAGGGCCTGGTGCCCCTATAAGAGGGGTGATAATGTATACTTTATATTGTGCTTAATGAACAGTGTGTTTTTAGGCACTTTACTGTAAATCAACTGTGCTGTAATGTGGTAATGCCCATTTCCCAATTAAATATTAATGCATGCTGTAATGCATACATCCCTGCAACCTTGTGCCCATACCAAAATAACAAAACACACAATTAATGTATTTTTGATAAAAGGCCTTAGTGCAGAGGGTAACAGTTCCCATTCCGTCTTTTTTAACCTTATTTCTCTAGTATTAGAAGAATTGCCTCATGTGTTAGTTACACTTGTCAACTGTGCTCTTATTTCCTTTGTGGCTTTACACTCCGTACCATTGGGAGTTGAAATATGTAGTCACAGTATTACTTTCCCTCTCTATAGGTATGCAGGACCTAATGATGTTCCCTGGATCAATCTCATCCCAGATTAAAAGTCTTAAAGTTCATTTGCTTAACTGTACACATTTCCAATTTATTCACGATGACTTAACATCCAATTTGAAAACTCTGCAATGAGTTCCCAATGTATAACCTCATTTCCTCCATCAGGCTGTACGTTCTAACCTCCAAGATCAAATTCCAAGCCACACTCCCAACTCTCATTTTTACCTCTATCCTTAATGTCTAATACATAGATGTTATACATCAGAATCGGAATTCGTTTTGACTCTCATATTTTTTAGAATTGCAACCAAAAACCAGATCAAAATTATGTATTCAGTATCAATAGATTCAGAGCCATCTGTGTAGCCTTTTTACTCAGATATCTAAGCTGTGTGATTCAATGTGTGTTTTTCTCAAAAAGGACCCTTACCAGTGTATATATATGCACCACCGGGACCTTACTACTTCAATAAACCAGGAAAAGGTGTGATAGGGTGTTCATTTTTTGTCAGTTGAATATCATAATGTGATTAACGTTTGATTTTTGGTTTATAATTAGATTGTGCTTTATCATGTGCTCAGTTAAAGGAGTGTGGCCGTTTAGCAGCCCAATAAGGGGTTAATCAATAATTACCATACCACCTGCATATGTTAGCAGGTGCATTTATTTATCTTCTAACCTAGTTGGGAAGCTTCCAAAACCTGCCATAATATCGAGCATATCTGCAGATGAAAGTGAAATGATGTGGGCGCCAGTAAATGTTTCAAGCCATTAAAACATAACGTTTATTGTTGCCCCTTTGCTGTTAGTCTAATTTGCACCCAACGTATCAGAATGAAGATGTATAGGGCAGTCAAGTTAATCTTTTGGAAACCCCCACCCTGCAGTTTAGCCCACAGGACTCCCTCACCCGCCTTGTCAAAAGCATGATACACATCAACATAAGCCATATGCAGAATCATTGCCTTCTCCTTTGTATGTTTTCCAATACTGATTTCAATAGTATGAAGTTGTTGCACATTTTTTACAAAACTCATCTGAGTGAAATGTAATTGTCTTATTTGATCTGCCTGGTCACAGAGATGTTCCAAAAATATTTCTGAAAATATGTTCAGTGCGCAGTCCGTAATTTTCAGTTTTTACTTTTGTACTCTCCCTTATAAATACATACCAGGATATGCCCATGCATAAAGCATGCACCCTGTTGCTTTTACTAACTGTGTTCTTCAGTAGAGAATATAATGTGGTCCACATTCCTTTCAATGCATCATGATAAGCGTGTAAGTAATTATAACCAGCATTAGCACAAATCTTGCAGTACGCAGCCAATCAGCTTCCCCGAATCATGGGCAGAATCCATCAATAATAGCCTGTATTCTAATTAAGCTGATGGCTTCTTCCGAGTCCTTGCTTGGACTACCCTTACAAACCGACCCCCAGGAAAGCCTCCACTTACCTTACACATGCTACCTGCCACAACTGCACCACCGCCAACTCCAGCAGGCCAACAGGAACATGGAAAAGGGACTCATTCACAAGCTCTTTTTCCCGTGGACATGGTACCAATCCTGATGTTATTATTATTTTTTTGTGTTAAAAGCTGTTTTGTAAGCTGCACCAAGTGTTTCCTTTTCAAAGGTAAAGTAGCCATTAGATCTCCAAAGGTATGCAGGCTGCTAATAGTGTTAAGGATTGGCAAAGGAGGTTGACCCCACTGGTAACAACACGTTATTATCATGACTCCTCTTCTACCTCCCTTCCAGGGAGGGGAAGATTTCAGGTGCTTTCTCTCACTATCCACCTCTTCCTCAGGATCACAAAGTGCTATGCCCCTTCGGTCTTTCTTTCTTTCATTGCCTTTTTCCCAAATATATATAGACATTTTGTAACCTGAAATTTCGAATAACCAGGCCTACATTAGAAAGCTAAAATCATAGGTCCTTAACAGGTCCACAATCCCAGATGTGTCCAATCTCTTGACATGTCTAGCACAATCACATTGCCTTATGACAGTGTTAGTGCTTTCATGTCTACTAGTACCTCAATCATCGCTATTGAAACAGAAGAAGATTTGTAAATGAAAAGAAAGCGATGTTTGTGCGATTTAAAAGTTAATAGTTGCCAATTGTTCACAATTAACAAGCAATCAAGACGACGGGTTGCCTGAGAGGAGAGTATTTCGTCGAGTTACCTCGTGACCTCAGATAAAGGTCCCACGTGAAGCATCTTGCAAGGCTTATAAGGGCACATAACTGCTGTTATACCATGCAAATGTGGTACTTAGCCATTAGCAAGGACCTAGGATCACGTACAAAGTAACAAAGTAACAAGTACGTGCGGCAAAGGCCTTTGGAGTGTGAACGTATCGGCCAAAGTCCAATTAAGCATATTAGGAAAAGGCTCCCATTGCTAAACGTTCCGAGCCACACCCCAGTGAAGAAAGCGTGGCAGGTGCGTGCAGAGCCGACTGCCTTACAAGATACTTCAGTTGCGCATCGAATGCTGTGACACAGTGGAGGTCGTAGTGGAGTGCGCCGGGACCTATGCGTGTGCGCTGCAACACGAACACACAAGTCATGGAAGGACTGACATTATGCAGAAAGATGGCAGAGAAGCTGCACCATAGCAAATGAAATGCCACCATCAGCGTCTTTGCAAACTGTGGCATGTAGTTGCAATCGGAATAACAAAGAAGCTGATTGGCTGCTGAACTGTTAGTACTGTCAGTATCCCATCCCGATTGCTTATTGTACTCAGTCTGCAGTTGCGGGAAGTAATTTCTGTGTCTGAGTCCCCTAGGTGTTATTTAAGTTGTCAGCCTGTGTGAATACATGTTTAACTATTAGAGATAGTTCTGGACAACAAAACACGATTTCCGTTCTAACAGTACGCATCTGCTCCTCACTATGTTAACAAGTGTATCCAGACAATGAATGGCAGTGGTAACATAGTTACAGTATGCACTATGCCGCTGGTTTTCCCAGCTGTTGGTGGTGAAAAGTTCTGTAACTTAGTACTGGGTGTGGGCAAGAGAATGTGCGAATTTTGGGGTGTTTCCTGTTTTTCTTGCTAGGTGAAGTGGGGTCTATGTATTCTCTGTATACATTTAGAACTTGTAAGCTATGTTTTTGGAAGGACAGCTCCTTGCGCTGCTTATGCACATTGAATGGTAAGACCCCTTGGATACATACCCTGACACAATACTTAATATTCATTTGGAGGATTGGCAGGATTCCAATTATGTTGCATTGCAGTTGCACTCCTTCCCAGCTGATCTTGCAGTTATTGCTGCTGTGAGGTACAATCCGGAAACCACGTTGTCCCATGCCACTGGTATGTCATTTATAGCATTCATGTTACAGAATAGCAAGTAGATCGTTCTGTAACTATGGTAGTCTGCTCCCCATACCTCTGAATGGTATGCACCTTAATTGCAGGTCATATATTGTCAGGTCATCGTGTATTCAGCCTGCTGTTTGACTTCCTTTCAATCGGTTTATTTATAAGCATGAAGTTTGATTCTTGTCAGCTGTTGATCAGCTCTTTAATTCAGCTCTGGGTGTTTTCAAAAGAGGGAGTAATACACTGTACTTCGTTGTGTTTGATAGGGTGTGATTTGGTGTTTAGGACTTTAAGGTCATGGTAAGGTCTGAGGGCAAGATGTTAGCAGCAAGTAGGATTGTTGTGACTTTTAAGGGTGTTGCCGAGGGCCTTTACACAGAAGGTGGTCAATGCTAATAGATTTAGCCATGCGATACAGCTTGCCATACTTCACATCTTTGGTAGCTAGGTGAAAAATGCACGTTGCAAAGGTTGAAACTTCACAACAGTTCCTGCTCTGAGCCTTCTTTGAGAAACAGAGTCCAATTTGAGCTTGTAAAATAAGCTTAATTACAAGCATCTGTTACTGACAAAGACTCTGAAGAAACTAACCACACTACGAATTTTCAACTAGAGATTAATCCTTTACATTGTTCAGTGGAATGCACACCCAATAAAGAGAACCGTGTGCAAACTCCAGGATGCAGGTTCAAATATTGATTGGATGATTACTACCTGTTTGTGCTTTCAATACTTTACAGTACACGGAAGGCGGTAAGGGTTTACCGCTAACTTTCAGAGGAAAGTTAAATCTCGTTCCTAGCCCAAACGGTTCCAGAGATACGGATGATTTAATAAAGGTAGATTTTCGGATTTAAAGTAAAACTCAAAATGACAGGTGACAGCTTGCAGCTGCAGAATTGACAGGTGACAGTTGTGCAGCTTTAAAAATGACAGACACGATTTCTAGAGGCTGTTCTAATTAGGTTAAAATAGCTTGAATTACATTATTTTAACTAAGAGATTGGTTCTGCACAGTTCTGCTAGGTACTCACAATATAAATTTGAACTAGGCCTCGTCACGGATCTGGTCAACACGTCCGGCTGCGGTTCTGTCTGCTCGGCGGGTCAATCAGGCACCGGTTCTGCTCACAGCGATCTGGGTCAGCTCTGCTCTGCTGGTCTGGCCTCTCTGGATTCTGGATGTAACACTGCTTTCTGGGTACTGCTACAGGTTCTTGCAAAAGAATTCAGACAGCTCGCCCGGCTGTGGAATAGTTTGCAAATGATTTTGAGGCCTGCTGACAAATACTTTTGCTTGCAGTGGGCCTTCTTGGTTCAAAGTTCTGTAGTCTCTGTTTAGCTTGGAAGTCTAAGTGTTGGATCTCTGGATGTGAAGTCGTCGGTCAGCATGCTCCGCAGCAAATGGAATTGAATGTCTCTACCTGTCCAAGCAGTCTCTTTTTATGTGTTTTGAAAATGTGTGTGTGCCTGGGCCTAGCTAAGCCTGCCCCTCTCTACTTGTCATTGGCCAATTCCTCCTCTCTCCCTTGATTGGGGGAACTGAGATGTGAGTCAGAGTGATGAGGTAGATTTTATGGCCAAAGGGCCCTCCCCTGTCATCTTTACACACAAATCTATATTTGATCCAAATACATATTTTCCCAAATACACATTTGTTTTTACATCACCTACACACATCATATATCACATGAGGTAGGCACTGTTCCGACTCTGGCATTTCTAGGAGCTTGGGTAAAGAAATGGCAACTTATTTTCGATTTTAGTGGGTTATGCAACATTGGTTTTTCATTAAAAATTATACACATATACACGGCCTGTCCATACATACTCCAGTAAATTCCCATGTCTCTAGCTTAAACACAGAGTCTGTAGTATCAATAAATAGCGGGGTTTTGCCCCAGAACATCACACAAATTGGAGTTTGGGCTTGAATTGTGGGCAAAGTTTTCATTTTAAGGATCCCCAAATTTCACATTTCTGTCATCTGGTTACCAAGAGTTATCAGTATTTCTGTAAAATATATATTTGCTTTCAATTCAAAGTACTGCAGTGTTTGAGTCCGCCCCCAAAGTTTGGGGATGACAGTGATCACATGTCTCTCCTGGCTGGCAGATCTTTGTTGACAGGAAACAGTCAAAATCACCATATCCTATTCAAGGGAAAAGGTCTTTTGTGTGGGCTCCAGCAAGCTGAGGTCAACAGACCAGGGGGCCACTTTGCATTTGGTTAGCATGACCATGTGATATCCTGGGCTTTCTGAGGTGAGAAGGTTTCCCAGCCTTTTGGCCTGTTAATCAAATCAGATTGTCTCTGGGAACAGCAGGTGGTTAGATCTTCAATTAACTAACAAGCTTTGAAGTCCCAATTGTCACAGAAGGCTGATTAGCTTCTGAAGTAGCAGTTCTCCTGTCAGAGTTTAGACCGCTAGCGCCGCCTTGAGTCCAAAGCGGGTACTGCATGCATTTTTTGAATTGTCTTGAACTACTGCATTTCAATAGAGTGGTCTTTTGCTTGCTAGTATAGGACCCTTGCTTAACATTGTTTTGATGGCATCCTCACAGTAGAGTGGTGATGTGGAACCCCCCACAAGAAGGTTGTATCTTTGGAGTGGTCTCGTGCCAACTGCGCAGTTCTCCTATTCTGGCGTGAATGTGGATGGCGATAGCTCATCCCCACATCCACCCAGTCTATTGATTTAGTTTGTTCTGGGATAGAATAATGGGCGGCGACAGCTCATCCCCACATCTACCCAGTCTATTGATTCAACATGGGTCAAAACCCATGACAAATCCCCACGCTCGACTGCGCTTTGATTCAAGTCGAGGGGAAGTCGGGTGCAAAGGAGGTTTTGAGCCCTTGTGCTGGTATGTCCCCATTATCTTCTTCCAATCCTGTAGGTGGCACAGTTCAGCATCTTTTCCTACCTCCAGTCGATCAATCAGTTCTCCTTGCTGGTCCTGATGGGAGGATTGGGCGGTACCCCGGGCCCCTCGGGTCTCTGCTCCCGGTCCCCGGTCGTCCTCCTTGGTCAGTTTCCAGGTTTTCTTTCTCCTAGGACGACAAAGGAAAAGCGGCAATACCTATTCGTAGACATTTCTTCACCACTATTAATGGTGTGGCGAACATATACATTTTATGAATCAGAAGATGTGAACATATACATTTTCTTTTTTTAAATTAGGAGACAAGAACATATATATATATATACACGGAAATTTTATATGCTATATGTGGAATATTTTAGGGTTGGAACTGAATTACTCTGGAGCGGTCCCCTCAGGGATTCCAGTGGATTCCTCCAGTTGTTGCAGAGTGTGCCTGGGATGGCAACACTTTAGCTGGTTAATATGGACCCACTTGTCTTCCCCTTCCGCCAGACTGCCTTTGGGGATGCAGAACTTATATGCAACAGTGGAGATCTTGTCTATAATTTAAAACGGTCCCTTCCATGTAGGCAAGAATCTTCGCTGTTTGGCCTGGTTCCTTTGGAAATTGTATAGATAGACCCGATCACCCACCTTATACTCCTTTCAGGTAGTTTTTAAATCATAGTGGGTCTTCATGCTCTCGGCTGATCTTTCTAGATTCCGCTGAGCATAGGCAAAAGCATGCTGAAGGTGTTTCCTTAAATTCTCCACATACTCATGAGTTGTGGAGGCATTTATCAACGTTTGCTCTTGTGTTCTGTAGAGCAAATGCTGAGGAAGCACCATCTTGCGTCCCGTCATCAACTCAAATGGTGACATTTTGGTTGCAGATGAAGGCGTAGATCTGATGGCCATTAGGACCAGAGGTAATCGGTTATCCCAACTTGGCCCAGAATCTGCCACAAACTTTTTTAAGATGTCACAATGGTTCGGTTATATCTCTCCACTGCTCCAGAAGAAGCTGGCCTGTAAGCAATGTGTAGCTTCCTTTTAAACCCCAGTATCTCCCACATCTTTGTCATTACTTCACTGGTGAAGTGGCTACCTCTGTCTGACTCAATCCTTTGAGGTAGACCAAAACGGGAAAAGATGTGGTTAATCATCAGGGCAGCTGCTGTTTCTGCCTTGCAATTTGGGGCCGGGAGACATTCCACCCACTTGGTAAACAAGCATGTAACGGTCAACATGTACTTGTTTCCTCTAGACGAGCAAATCACAGGGCCTACAAAGTCGATTTGCAAATCTGACAATGGCAGTGTCATCCCCCTCTTTTGGAGAGGCGCATGGTGTGTGAGGGATGATGGCTGAAATTGTGCACACACAAGACACCCCTTCAAGTATTGGTCGAGGTCCTGCCCCATGTGTGGCCAGTATGCAACCTCTCTTAAGATTTCCAGTGTTGTGTGAAACCCCCTATGACCGGCGGTGGCCGCGTCATGGGCGTGACTTAACATCAGGCTTCGGAATGAGGTAGGAACCACCCACTGATCGTGGCCAGCTTTGGATTTCCTTACCAGCAAACCGTCTTGGATCCGGAACATTTTTGGACATTTCATCAACACTCTTAGGTCCTCTTTCCCAATGTAATCGGTATCCGTCAGGGGAAAGTTCTCAGGGTCCTCAAGGTGTTGGTAAAACTTACCAATAATTGGAGCCCCTTTCTGAGCTGTAATCAAATCAGCATCAGGGGTCTCCTTGCTCCATTGGGCAGTTGAAAGATCATTGTGAGCATTTGTCTGGGACCTAGTGATCGCAGTGACCTGGATTTCCCCCAACAGGAACTCTATTTCTATTAGATCCCCTTGGATGGCCCCGGTTTTGGCCATCTGATCAGCTAAGTCATTTCCAGTTTTGTCTGGTCCCTCTACTTTGGAATGACCCTTGATCTTTTTCCAGTAGATGGTCATCCCATTCGAAGTGACCAGATCATCAATTTTTTGGATTAACTTCCCATATTTCAGGGGTTTGTTATTAGCGCATAACATGCCTCTGGTTTTCCAGTTGACCAGGTGCTCCACGAACCCGTTCCGTACATAATCCGAATCTGTGAATATGACCAGTTCGTGGAGTTGATGCTGGACAGCAGTGAGGATGGCCTGATGCACAGCCATCAATTCTGCCACCTGACTACTTCGGGGACCAATTTTGTATCCAGCGGAGGGTTCTGGGAACTCCTTCACCCATGCATTCCCTACGCCAGCCACCAGTTCTTTCTCCCCGTTGTTGTCAACATGGTAAGCGGGTCCATCCACATAGACAGTGGACATTCCCTCACACTTGTCTTCTTCAAAGACTTTGTGTGGGGAATTAAGGTATGCCTCCATGTTGTCCTTGATTTTTAGACTTTCGTCCTCTAGACAGTTTTCTCTGGCACAATCATGCAAGTCAGCCAGACCTTGCGCGAGGGGACTCTTCTTGTTTTGGCCATATCTGACCTCCACAGGAAAGCCTTGCATTGACAGAATCCAGGAAGTAATTCGGGAATTACTCACATTTCCGGCCCGGATTCTGTCACTTTGGAGGTATTGCAGAGGCTGGTGTGGATTCTCCACTATGATGTGTTCCCCCTGGATAAACGGGCGGTAATTCTTCAATGCCCACATCGTTGCCAGGAGTGCCTTCTCACAATCATTGAATTTTTCCTCCACAGAGGATAAAGTTTTGCTCGCATAGGAAATTACTTTATTGACCTTGTCATGCTTTTGGTATAATACTGCCGTCAAGCACGTATTAGAGAACCCCGTCTCCAGGAAGAACTCCTTGTTTCTGACAGGGTAAGCTAGGCAAGGCGCTTGTGAGAGGCTTCTTTTGAGTTGTCTTACTGCCTCGGATTGTTCTGGACCCCATTCCCACTTGACCCCCCTTCAAGAGATGAATCAGGGGTCTAGTGGTCTCTGCGTAGCCTTCAATGAACTTTCTGCTGTAATTAGTCAGTCCAAGGAGGCTCCTTAGTTCTCGCAGAGTTGTGGGGTCTTTCAGTTTGTGGAGTGCTTCCACTTTCTTTTCTTGGGGACAGAGACCCTGAGGAGTAATCTCATGCCCCAAGAAATTAACACGGGTTCTACACCACTGTGCTTTCTGAAAGGAAAGTTTTGCTCCAGCGGCCCTCAATTGTGTCAGAACATAACGGATCTCCGCTATGTGTTCCTCCACAGATGAACTTTTGATGAGGACATCATCTACATAAGCCAGGTTACCCCTCGCACCCAGGTCGGGCATGGCCTTATGTAGGAAAATGTTGAATTCATTGCCGGAGTTGAGGTATCCGAAGGGAGTCCGGGTCCAGGTGTACTGCTGGCCCCCAAAGGTAAAAGCCAGTTTGTATTGGTCCTCCCTACTGACAGGCACAGTCCAGTATCCATTGGTCAGGTCTATTGCTGTGAATACCTGTGACCCCTGAATCTGGGCCAGCCCTTGGTCAATGTAGGGCAGATGCCATCGGGAAGTATGGACCCGTTTGTTGAGCTCCCTAAGGTCGGCGCAGAGTCTCCACTGGCAGTTTGGCTTCAATATTCCCAGCACCGGATTATTGAAAGTGCTGTGGACTGGACGGATTATTCCCCGGGACTCAAGGTTCTTAATTATTTCAGTAAGGGACTCCATGGATGCGAGAGGCAAGCGATATTGCTTCACAAACACTGGAGTCATTCCAGGGTCCGTGGGAATTGTTGTGGTGTGGATGTCGGTGCGACCACAGTCATATGAGTCTACCGCAAAGAGATTTTGGAAATCCAAGAAAACTTGTTTCAACTTTTGCTTCTGTTCCAGAGTCACACAGGCATCAGCTAGGTTGACTCTCTCTTCCACCATCTGCCTGAAGCCTGGAAAGACTTCTGGTTTGGCTATCTCAGCGGCCTCCTCCAGCTGGGTGGAGAAGTCCCTGGTCAGAGTGCTGATTTGGACTGGAGGCTTCAGGTGGGAAAGGCAGCCCTCATGGACCTGGAAAATCACCTCATCCCTCCTGAAGTCACAAGTCACATCTTCCTTACCATAAGGGCAAGAAGTGTACACCAGGAAATTCCCCCCATGCTGGGTGAAAATCCTGTCTGGTGTTGTATTGTCCTCAATGTCACTGTCAAAACAGTCCTTGGTCCTAACAGTTCATTTCCTAAATCAATGGAGAAATGTCGGTCATCAACCGCCATTCCAATAATGGTGCCTGCGGCTAGAGTAATACTCTTTAAGTCGCTGTTATCCACCTCTATTGGAATGGTGTCATGTTCTATGTTGACTAATGGTGTTGGGTTTACCCCCAACCCTTGCTGTTGGAGAGAAGCATTTAGATGAATATAAGCATCAGGGTTTTTCAATTTTTGTCCTCTCTTAACTTTCACTCCCAGGGAGAATTGTCGGGCCCTTTCTGGGGTGGTGACTTCCTCTTTAATCTGAATTTCAACTGCATAAGGTAGCAATTGAGCTGACCTAAATGCTTTTTCTGAATCATCAAAGCCCATGGCATTATCCGCTAATCGGGACCAAGCTTTGAAGTTTATTAGGTCCAAACTAATGGCAAAGCGATTGAGAATGTCACTGCCTAAGTAAAAGGCGGCAGTGACGTCTCGCACGCCCCAACAATTATGGACTATGCTCTTGTTGCCAATGGAGATTTTGAGCATACACCTGCTTGGCAGGAGATGTTTGGAATTGGGTGCTTCCAGGTTCATTTCCCATTTGTCTATCAGTTTGAATGTGGGAATGGCTGGAGCTTTTGGGAGTTGGCGGAACATGGCTTCGCTGATGAAGCTCTTACCGTTGTTCACACACACTCGAGCGAGAACAGAGTCCTTCCCATCATTTAACTGAACAGGGATGAACAACTGCTCTCCAATTTGCTGAATATCAGCCAGGCTCTGAGCTGATTTCACATCTTTCCGGACTATAGGAGTGGGAGTTTCTGATTGTGGATTGGTGAAGAATTTCAGAGTGTTTCCTTCCAGTGTGGAATACCACCTTAAACTGGAAGGAAGGTTGATTTTCAGAAATAGAGAAGACCCCCCATCACCAGTCTGTTGTCCTACTGCTATTAATGTCACGTCTGGAATTTGGTTGTTCTAGAAGTGAAATTCTACTTGGTCAGATTTTTGTTCGACCATGTGGCAGGTGCCATTTAAACTAACATGGTTGACACTCTGTTTTAATTTTATTGGTCGGCTAGTCTTTGTCCAGAGGACCTTGTTTACACAATCTATTAGGGGTGACAACCTTCTCAGGAGGTCATTACCTAGTAAACAAGGGGTGCCCTCTGGAGTCACTACTATGACCGGGTGTTTCACCTTGTGTCGCCCAATTTTAATGTCCAAGTCTGCAGTCCCCTCAAAGGGAATTTCCTTCCCGTCAAAGTTCTGCAGTTGTCCAGGAAGAGAGGTGAGAGGAATTGAGTAATTCTCCCCCTTCCTGCATTTAGTTCCTCAAAGGCCCTTTTGGACAGAAGGGTAGCTTGGGATCCAGTGTCCACCAGTACCAAAATTGTACCCTGCCCCTGTACTTGTACCGGGGCATAATATCTTCCCTCCTTCTCCTCAAGGGGGCAAAGATAATGCACATTTTTGGAAAACTGGTGGGCTAACATTCTGGTTTTGGATATTGCTAGCAAAGAGATTTGGGCAGAATTCTGTGGAGAGCCTTGGGAATCTGAAAGAAAAAGTTGGCAACTGGAGATCAGAGCCATTGTGGGTTCCCCTGGTTCCGGTTCTGGGCCGCCCCGCCCTTTTTGGAGGCAGTCATCAGGATGGGTTTGACCCTTGGGATTTTGGTATTGTCGGTTCTGGGATGAGATGATGGGCGGCGGTAGCTCAGTTTCCACATCTCCCCAGTCTGAATTGACATCCTTTGGGACCCATTTTTCCTTGGGAGGAGTTCCCCCATCTCTTAAGATGAAGATCCTTTCCCCAGGATCCTCTGAGGATCCCTCTCCCTCAAATTGGAAGATCTGTACCTCCTCCACAAAGTGGGTCTGTTTGGGTCCTTTGTTTCTCCTACCCCCCCTCTGCTCCTTGGGAGGCAGGCTTTCAGGGGTAGGAGATTTTGTTTCCGGTTCCTGGTTTTCCAGGGGCTGTTAACAAGTTGGGAAGGAGGCTTCCTCCAAGGCTTTACACCCCCCTTCCCCTTGTGCCTCCTCCCTGGGAACCGGTGGGTTATCGGGGTGCTGCCCCCGTCATTGTTCTGGAGCACCCGGTCCAGAGTTTGGGGCATTCTGCGGTGGCATGCTCATCTGAGGGTTCTGTTGAGCCCTCAGTATGTGACCCAGATCTCGTGCCATATTTTGGACCTGGCGCTCAAGTTGTGAAACCCACTCAGGCTGATACGGGGCTCTATTTTCTCCACTGGGCTGATCCCGGGAAGGGTAGCTATCCCTTCTCTGGTAGTACCCCTGGTTGGGAAGATCTTGGTACCCCTCCACCCTTGGCCTCCCCTCTCCCGGATTAGGTTGTCTGGGCTCAGGGAATTGGGGAAAGAAGGATGGGTGATTTTGGGGCTGGAAATTGAGCGGATACCTGGGGAAAAAGTTCTGCCCAGGATTTGGAGAATTTCTGCCCTCCTGGGGGAAGTTAGGAGGGAAGTTCCCCGGGTTAGGTGCTTGGCTGGATCCCCCCTTGGGCTGGAGGAGTCCACACATAACCCAGGATGGGTCTGTTTCCCTTGTAACGGGGACTTACATAGTCAAGGGGGCGGGGGACCCCATTTGTGGGACTACCTCCTTGACTCCCTGTCTGTGACTGGCCCAAGGGCCTTCTGGGCTGTGAACTGTTTGGTGCAGGCAGGTTTTTAGGCCCCCCCCATCTCCAAATCTAAAACGGGGGCAACCTTTACCTCTGCCACCTTGGCAGCAGCAGGGGTGCTGTTGGTTTTGGGGTTTTTCGGCGCGTTATTTTTATTTTCGATAGGCTTCTGCACCTCATAGATCCGGGTAGCCTGTTCAATGACCCAGTCTAAAGATCTTTTCTCATGAAAATCTCTCACGAGCTGGGTCATTATGTATTTGGGTAAGGCATGGAAAAACGTATTGATAAATTCTCTGCTATCCATGCGCACCCTTCTGGTGGTCTGCGCAAAAGCACGTTTTAATTCTTGCACAAACTCTTGTGGGGCCTGATCCTCCCCACATTGCAAATTGTAGGCTGCCTTGCGAGCCTCTTGAGGATTTCTGTGAACAGAAAAATGTTTCAAGATGGCCGCCTTATAGGTGGACCATCTTAAATGATTTTGGTCCTCCAGCCCCGCAAAGAAACTGGACTATTCTGGGGAGAGTGTCCATTTGACGTACTGGATGCAGCTACTGCTGTCCTTCAAATGGAAAGTCTCCATCATTTGCTCATAGAGCTCCAAGTGTTCCCAAACGGAATACTTGGTGTTCTTATGATAAGGAGTGATGACACTCCTGATTGCCTTTATTTGTTTCAATGGGACCTTAAGCAAGGCCCTTTTTGCCTTATTGGCCTTTTTGGGTCGGGTAACCCTGGTCCATTCATCCTCTTACTCAGAAGCACTGCTCCCAGAGTTGCCCGTCTGATCTTCCAGGTTTTCCCGGATTCTGCAAGCCTGGGAATGGCTGGCAGAATGTGGGGACCTGGTCTCCTGTGTCCTGTGACACTCAGAGGAGTCTTCAGATCCCTCCTTGCTACCAGGATTTGCTGGGTATCCCCCCACTGACCTAACTGGGCAGAGGTTTTCAGGATGCCCTTAATGGGCCTACTCTCCTGGGGTTCCCCACTAAATTGCACTGTTCTTGGGTGCCCATACCTGGATACCCGCCCATCCATTCCTGTGAGGTACTGGCCTATGAGCCCCATACTTCTAGCTGGATAGTAATCTGCCATCCCCGTGGCCCTGGGCTCATGTGCGCGAGGGGACATGGGGGTGGCAGAGTCCAGGGACTGGGAGAGATGAAGGCCTCTGGTACTAGGGCTCCTGAGGTTATGCTCAGGAGTTTCTCTTTCCCAGCGAACCTCATCTCTATCCGCCCCTGCTTCCTGTTGCAATGCAAGAGCCTGCGCTTTCAGTTCCTCAGTTAAGGCCTTACTAGACTCTATCAGTCTCTCCTGCATCACTACCTGTTGCTGGAGCCTATCATTGTGCTGACAGAGAGCCTCATTTTCTCTCTGTGCCTCCTGATTGGTCCTGGAGTACTGGGCCAGTCTCTGCTGCAGGAGGGTTACCTCCTGAGCTGTGTCCCTATTGGCCTGCTCCTTTCTTGCCAGAGCATCCTCCACCCTCCTGGTGTTCTCTAACAAGTTCTGGTGTTCTCTTTGGAGGTCACCCAGTCCCTGGAGGGCCAGGTGATTTTCTTCCATTTTCCTTTTTAAGTGGCAGACTTCCTGGCCTAAGGTATCCCTTTCCTGACTAAGAGCCTGCATCTGTGCCGCCAGGTCGTCCCTTTGCCTTTGGAAGGCACCAGCTTTCTGATCAAACTCTGCCTGGGTATCCAGGTCTTTCAGAATCAATTTATTGCTTTCCTCTTTCTCTCTGTCTAATCGAATTTGCAGGGTGGCTACCTGCTCTGTGCATGCCCTGTTGAAGTCCAGTTGTTGCTCCAGCTTTTTCTGGCTCTGCAGAAGGGAGTCCAAACCTTCTTGGTACTCCTTCTGCAAGGCCAGAAATCTGGTATCCTGGTCAGCCTTCTCCTGTTGCAGTCTATCCATGTCCTCTTTTATTTTAATGATATACTGCCTACTATCATTTTCTGACTCCTGGCTCCTCTGCAGCCTCTGCTCAGAAGAGACCAGGTCAGATTGGGCCTTTTCTAACGCCAGCTGTTGCCTACTTGCCAGATCTTGGCCTTCAGCACATTTGTCCTGCATGGCTCCCATATATAGATACAAATATGCCGCTATCCTAACCATCTTGTCGTGTTCATATTTAACTTTAGGAGCCATATATAATTTACTCAGGGCCACATGTAATGGACCCTGATCTCTCCATGTATCTGAACCTGTTTCAGTTACCTGTTGCGCGATTGCCTGCAGCGAGACCGTTTGGTCCTGATGAGTCCACTCACCTCTCACAAATAGCTTATGTAAGAAGTGCTCTCTGGCTATTTTCATATCTACCAAGGTCGTCATTCTGGAATTTGAGTTCCTTCCTGACTTACAGAAGTTTGTATTTTATTTTGCAAAACAGACCGTTTCCTTAGAGCGTTCCTTTGAGGGGTGCTTTGACAGTGTAAAACAGCGTGGTGATCTAACCGGATATGTGTCTCTGGTCAGTTGGCACACTGTATTAATCTGCACAAATGGTAAATCTAACCCAGAATATCCCGGACGAGCCCCCACTTTTGTAAGCGATATTCAATCAACACTACAGCCAAGTCAATGCCTAGTCGGGGATGCTGAGGAAAACCCTTATTAATGTATTTTTATGTCTAGTTCAGTACTCTGTATGACCACTCTTGTATAACATCCCCCTCTTAGAATCCCCCTGACCCCACTGAGCCAAGAAGTAGGTTTGTTTTGCAAATTAAAAGGTTTATTTGCGAATTTAAACAATATATATATCACACTTTATAATAAATTAATATCTGATAGTACACTCAGACATATGATGTTGATCAACAATGGGTAATCTGGCACTAGCACACTTCTTTACAATCAATGAGGAGTTAGTATAGGATGGATAAAGTAGCAAAAATACTTTTATGATTTCAAGGGAAAAGCAATGAGGAATAAAATGCAGTACAGAAATACTTGATATGATTTAAGCAAAAGATAAGATAATCACTTTTTCTCTGGCAATTCACCCCCTCCCCTATGCAATGGAAGAAATGGAAGGAGATGGAAAAAGGAGCACACAGTTCTCAGGAATGCAATCAAATACAATACGAAATTCAGTTCCCCCCCAGCAAGCTTAGAGGAAACAGGTAGGAGTTTGAAACACAGGCCCAAAATGCTTTTTAAATGTGATGGCAATGGATGGGAAAATGTGCCAATGATTTTAATTCCCTCTAGAGATTCAGGGTGAGTGGGAGATGCGTGTTGGTATTAGTTCAGGCTCACTTTAGCAATGCTCTATGAGTTATTACCAAGTTGCAAACGGATTTTAACAAAGGAAAGAATGGAGCTGCTATTTTGACAAGTGGAGAAATTGAGCCAAAATCGCAAATCGCGGTAAATTCGCGAGTGCGTGAATCGTGATTGCGGCAAAAGTATAAGGAGCAGCAAGTCGGAAAGCTTAGATTCTAAGCTTTCAGAGGAAAGTTAAATCTCGTTCCTAGCCCAAACGGTTCCAGAGATACGAATGATTTAATAAAGGTAGATTTTCGGATTTAAAGTAAAACTCAAAATGACAGGTGACAGCTTGCAGCTGCAGAATTGACAGGTGACAGTTGTCCACTTTTAAAAATGACAAATAACACGATTTCTAGGAGGCTGTTCTAATTAGGTTAAAATAGCTTGAATTACATTATTTTAACTAAGAGATTGGTTCTGCACAGTTCTTCTAGGTACTCACAATATAAATTTGAACTAGGCCTCGTCACGGATCTGGTCAACACGTCCGGCTGCGGTTCTGTCTGCTCGGCGGGTCAATCAGGCACCGGTTCTGCTCACAGCGATCTGGGTCAGCTCTGCTCTGCTGGTCTAGCCTCTCTGGATTCTGGATGTAACACTGCTTTCTGGGTACTGCTACAGGTTCTTGCAAAAGAATTCAGACAGCTCGCCCTACTGTGGAATAGTTTGCAAATGATTTTGAGGCCTGCTGACAAATACTTTTGCTTGCAGTGGGCCTTCTTGGTTCAAAGTTCTGTAGTCTCTGTTTAGCTTGGAAGTCTAAGTGTTGGATCTCTGGATGTGAAGTCGTCGGTCAGCATGCTCCGCAGCAAATGGAATTGAATGTCTCTACCTGTCCCAGCAGTCTTTTTTTATGTGTTTTGAAAATGTGTGTGTGCCTGGGCCTAGCTAAGCCTGCCCCTCTCTACTTGTCATTGGCCAATTCCTCCTCTCACCCTTGATTGGGGGAACTGAGTTGTGAGTCAGAGTGATGAGGTAGATTTTATGGCCAGAGAGCCCTCCCCTGTCATATTTACACACAAATCTATATTTGATCCAAATACATATTTTCCCAAATACACAGTTGTTTTTACATCACCTACACACATCATATATCACATGAGGTAGGCACTGTTCCGACTCTGGCGTTTCTAGGAGCTTGGGAAAAGAAATGGCAACTTATTTTCGATTTTAGTGGGTTATGCAACATTGGTTTTTAATTAAAAATTATACACATATACACGGCCTGTCCATACATACTCCAGTAAATTCCCATGTCTCTAGCTTAAACACAGAGTCTGTAGTATCAATAAATAGCGGGGTTTTGCCCCAGAACATCACACAAATTGGAGTTTGGGCTTGAATTGTGGGCAAAGTTTTCATTTTAAGGATCCCCAAATTTCACATTTCTGCTATCTGGTTACCAAGAGTTATCAGTATTTCTGTAAAATATATATTTGCTTTCAATTCAAAGTACTGCAGTGTTTGAGTCCGCCCCCAAAGTTTGGGGATGACAGTGATCACATGTCTCTCCTGGCTGGCAGATCTTTGTTGACAGGAAACAGTCAAAATCACCATATCCTATTCAAGGGAAAAGGTCTTTTGTGTGGGCTCCAGCAAGCTGAGGTCAACAGACCAGGGGGCCACTTTGCATTTGGTTAGCATGACCATGTGATATCCTGGGCTTTCTGAGGTGAGAAGGTTTCCCAGCCTTTTGGCCTGTTAATCAAATCAGATTGTCTCTGGGAACAGCAGGTGGTTAGATCTTCAATTAACTAACAAGCTTTGAAGTCCCAATTGTCACAGAAGGCTGATTAGCTTCTGAAGTAGCAGTTCTCCTGTCAGAGTTTAGACCGCTAGCGCCGCCTTGAGTCCAAAGCGGGTACTGCAAGCATTTTTTGAGTTGTCTTGAACTACTGCATTTCAATAGAGTGGTCTTTTGCTTGATAGTATAGGACCCTTGCTTAACATTGTTTTGATGGCATCCTCACAGTAGAGTGGTGATGTGGAACCCCCCACAAGAAGGTTGTATCGTTGGAGTGGTCTCGTGCCAACTGCGCAGTTCTCCTATTCTGGCGTGAATGTGGGCGGCGATAGCTCATCCCCACATCCACCCAGTTTATTGATTTAGTTTGTTCTGGGATAGAATAATGGGCGGCGACAGCTCATCCCCACATCTACCCAGTCTATTGATTCAACATTGGTCAAAACCCATGACAAATCAGAGATGAGAGAGGGAGAGAAGGTGGCAGAGGGCAGCCTGAAAATGAGTTGAGTGTCATCGGCGTAGCACTGGAAATTTGAGCAGAAAGTGGCAATGCAGTGGGCGAGAGTTGCCAGGTATTGGTTGAAAAGCGAGGGCGAGAGGTTAGACCCCTGGGGAACACCACAGGTAGAAAGGAAGATAGATGAAAGGAATGACCCAAGTTGGACCTGGGAGGGTCGATCTGAGAGGAAAGAGTTCAGCCAGGCCAGAGCCGGATCAGTGATACCCAGGTTTAAACGGAGATGGTTGAGCAGGATGGTATGGTTGACCGTGTCGAAGGCAGAAGAGAGACAACTGTGCTCATAGGTAGACAACTCTCCTCTTTTCTGGGGGCTGGTGTATGCAGGTTGGGTAAAGAAGAGTGCACCTACATGTAGGTCTTATAAGATCTGTTTATTTCAGCCAATCCCTCATTCAATTTCAACAAGGACTCGCTCATGGCTATGAGGCCACTTAGGGACTGGATCTTGCCTTGGTAGAAGTTGCACATGATTTTGGGAAGTATCCACTGGGAAATAATGTGTTTGCAGTATGATGACTCTGTACCCTTGCTTTCTTTTTCTTTGGAAATGGATTGAGCCCCCTTCTCCAGGATGACCCAGTTTTTCCTGTCCCATTGATTTGATATGGTGGTGGCACTCATGGACAATATTGCCGTGCTTCAAGTTCGCAAAGAGATGGGAGCCTTGATTCTCCTTGACCTCTCTGCTGCCTTTAAACGGATGACCACCCGAAACTGCGTCATTGCCTTTATGAGGCAGGAATATAGGGCATCCCACTTAAGTGGTTCTCCTCTTTTTAATCAGATAGGACTCAATCAGTTTTTCTCCCTCCATTTACATCTCCCTCTGGTTGGTTGGACTGTGGAGTCCCCCACGGCTCTGCTCTGTCCCCGTTGTTTTTTAATCTTTACATGCAGGCACTGGAAAAACTTATCTCCAGCCATGGAGTACTTTTTTCTTTCCTGCGTTAACGACACTCAAATCCTGTTTCACCTTAATATGCAGTCCTCCGATCTCCCTACTAAACTGAAAAACTGCCTAGTTGCGGTTGGTGACTGGATGGCTAATAATTGGCTGAAGCTTAATGTCGACAAAACAGAGGTTCTTCTGGTTAGTTCTAATGGGAAGAGCCAGTCATGGACTCCTGACTATTGGCCTTCTTCCCTTGGTCCTTGCCCCATGCCTTCCCATGTGGTTAAGAGTCTTGGGATCAAATTTATGAGCACTGGCTCGCGGCAAGCCCAGGTTTCTGCAGTTTGTCAGACAGGCTTTATAAAACTTAAGATCCTAAAAAAAGTTTTACGTCTGCACCCAGCCATCTCTTAGGCTGTAAATTGCCGAAGCCTCAATTATGAGCTCTCTTGATTATTGTAATGCAATCTATCTTGGGCAACCAGAGAGGTTACTGCAATGCCTCCAAACCCTCCAAAATACTGCTGTGTGTCTTGCCCTTGGAGCCCTAGACTTGCCCACTCCTTTGAACTTTTACACCAACTTCACTGGCTTACCATCAGAAGCCAAATTAAGTTCAAAGCTCTTTGTATGGTCCATCTGGCTATTCATAATGTTGGGCCTGAATTTTTGCATTAGAGGATTCTGCCCTACATCCCTAATCAACCGCTGCGCTCATCTAATAAACATTTGCTACACGTCCCAAGATGTTTTCGTGCTAGAGCTGGAGGAAGATCCTTTTCAGTTCCTGCCCCTACACTCTGGAATGCTTTGCCTCTATATTATCTCAAGCTCCATAAGTTCCTTCCATTCCGCAAGACTTTAAAAACGTATTTGTTTTAGTTTCAGCTATCAGCTCTCTCTCACCTTAGCGCCTCAATACCTCACAGTATGTGTGCATTCTATAAATAACATATACATACATACATACAGGATCCTATGTTTGTCACAAAGATGACCATCTTAACTTGGATCTCCAGCCCTGTGGTCAGACAATGAACACCTACATACGACACAAGGGATCAACAATGAGATCAAACATGACATCATTGGTGACATCTAGTGGGGGGTTACGATTTAAGATGGTCATCACTTTTCACGTATGTCAAATATCATGGGTTTTGTTGCGATGAGTCAGCCTATCCTAATTCTGCTCTAGAAAAACGTTTTCCACCCACATATACAAATATTACTATAATATAGGTAAAAAGTGATCATTTGAGGATTTGTTGTAAGATCAATATTAACAAAGAAGGAAAAGCAAAGAGACAATCAGTCATCAAAAGAAGCAAAGTGAAATAGATCTGGACATGAAAAGCCAATCTGGATTCTCAATTCAAAAATCTAAATATTTTCTGAGTTGTGTTTTCCTATGAGTAATGTAGCTTCACACTTTGCAGCTTCTAGATTGTTTGGTGCCTGCAATTAAGCTTCTTTTTTCATCCCACGTTAATTATTTTACACATCTAAATGCTCTCATCTTCGTTAATTGCATGACTAATTATGTTATTAAGTGCAACTAAAAATGAAGTCAGGTGCTAAAATATTGAAATACAATATTGCACCTCAATGATGTAGCAGCTTTTTGGAGCCTTTAAGTGCTTCACTTTACGCTATGCCATTTCAATTTATTTTGGTTATAGATCCAAATAACGCACTTTATTGGGGAGAGGGGGTGCTTAGAAAAAATGATGGTCGAGAGCCCATGAAAACAGCACTCTATTTCGAGTAACGAGTGGCTTTAATGTTCAACTGGGTCTATTTTGGGGGAGGTAAAGGTATTAATAACAAACTACAATAGAGTTTGTATTAGTGCAGTGAACTAGGCAGAATTTACAAGCCTAGCATGCTGTCCTTTGAGAACATGAGACAATGAACAGCCCCTGCCAGCAACTTTGTATCTGTTCATAAAGTCTGTCAAACATGTCACCATTAGAAGCCCCTCATGACAATAGAAAAGGAAGCAACCAAAATGGCTTGTATGCAAAGTTAAAAGTCAATCATAGCCACATCTGCACAGACACCAAAAAAACCTCAGACATTTGTAAATATGTAAATGCTGGTTTCAGGCGGTCATGTTAAAAATGTAAGACCTCAAATTCCTGTCCCCGGTTAATTCTCCTATTCTAACCCCTTCATCACCCGGTATACATAATTCAATGCAACAGCACACATATGTAAAGGCGCCTCCCCCTGGAACTGCCTCTGCTCTCTGTTACTGTCTACTTTGTAAGCCATGTCTGTTCAAAATGACAACCTGTTCTTAAATAAGTACAAATACAAATAAATACATTGCCTGATTGGGCATCATACTAACATTGATGCTTTGACCCCAGGGAACAGTGATCTTTGGTCCAATACTTGGGTATAATGCCGAAACATAGGGTGACTTATGGAAATTAACACAAAATAATAAATGGCCAGCTTTAAATCAATCAGCACCTATGGAAATTCCTGTTGGCAGCTTCATATTTCACTGTTTTTCAGGTTATCTGTGCCATTAGAGTATGAAACCAACTATGTTCAACATGTTCGATACTCTTTCACCAAAAGGGACACTCCAGGTAAAACCGATAGTCCATATATCCCCTATATAAGAATACATGCAGCCGTCAGGTATGTTTCAGCCTTGATGTTCAGTAAGATGTGGCTTGGGACCCATGCCTGGGCATTCTCACCCACCCCACTCAGAGCAACCTCCTTAAACAGGTATTGGTTGGAACACTTTAAATGCATTCGAGCCACTGGTATTCCTTATTGCCAGCTTTCACACCTATCATGTTTCAGTCCAGCTATGAAATGAAGGAAGACACCACCCATATGCAAATCCTTCATGACATCACTCTCAAAAGTAGCAGTCTAGACCGATCAGCCAAGCCATGCTAGATACACAAGGAGCATCAGACATGCTTATCCTTCTAAGGAAATCTTCTGTGACCCTCCACTTGGAACCTTGGGTACAGTATGGTCTGGCACCATGCCTGGATACATGAACACTACCAGGAGCAACTCAATGAAACAACTGAAATGTAAAGGAACGAAAGATGCAAAGCATTAACAACCACGGGGAATTCCCTTGGCAGCTTCCCATCTCATTGTTTATTCAAATGTCTGTGTCATTACAGAAGAAGAAAAACTATATGAAAACTAGACTTCACAGTCTGGACCAAATTCAATGGCATGTTTCCTATCCTTGAGAACACTAGCAACTCGTTAGATGTTTCTATTTTTGGATATCACAGGTGATATTGAGAAGTTACTCTAGTAGGACGAGTATGCTGCGAGGTGGACCTTGAACTTGATGAGGCAAGATCATATTTGTGGTCACTTGCACCTTTTAAAGAACTGGGTCCTGTTATTTTTAGTCGAAAATGGCATATGCAAACTAAAAAACAAAGGATTAGATCGCTCCAGCAGGGTAGTTTCCAATGACTTTGTGACATCAGATGATGGTAAAGGAAGATATCAGTGCTTTTCCAATGTGTGATTTGCTCTGATAAATCAGCCACACATATTGCTGAGGGGAAGTATCGTTCATTGTAGTGGGTTTTGTAGAAACATTCTCTGTTGCTTGACCTTTTCTTTTCCAATAGACCACCTGGCTAAATATGCATACATTTTCTATGGCAACACACTACGCAATACCATGGTCAGTGTCACACTGTGGACCAGCACTCATGATATCAGACATGTTTTACCACTGGAGAGACTCCATCCAAAAGTCTTCTCATCGACTCATTTGTGCAACAGCAGCTCACATGAACTGCACCCACGCTGATAAACAGTTGACGCGGCTGCATATGCGAACAGTAACTGTGATGACAAATTACGCAATGACGTTCAATGATACATAATAGGCCATCACACATTACTCCATACATCCTCAGATTTAGGTCTCACTGCATTCCAACATTCGTGAAACCATGTGACTGAACAAGGACTGCTTAAGCTATTTTATGTCAAATAGACTGCAATGATCGCAGAGACAAATGACCCAATGACACACTGTATGACACACTGCAGATACAAAACATTCAACTTCAGCCAGCGCTGGTCAAACTTCACTCAACATCTTGGCAACCATGCATGTATTATAGGTTATCTTGGAGCCTGTGATAGTGAAATAAATGAGGCACGGTTTAGTGATCTACTGTACTAATGTACTAGCTCTCTGTGGTGTCTGTGCCTATGATGTCAGTGTGGAACTCTGTGTGTGTGCGTGTGCATATGCGCGTGTGTTTGTGTGTGTGTGCGAGTGAGTGGAATCTGTGATGTCAGTGCTTATGATGTCAATGTGAAACCCTGGGTGTATGTTTGAGTGGAATCTGTGATGTCAGTGGTTATAATGTCAATGTGGAACCCTGAGTTGTGAGTATGTGTGTTAGGGAGATTCTAGGAGAGACAGTTGGAGAAGGAGTGCTGGGGCTAGGCTGGCACGGTGTGGGTGGCCAGCGGTATTGCATGTTACACGTTGTGACTTACCTTTTGTTTTCAGGAATACTGGGTAAAATACACCTTACCTGTACATTGAAGAGTGGATCACGAGTCTTCCATACCAATGAACCTGCATTGCCACAAATTACTCAACCAATAAAGCGCTATGAAGCTTTATCAAGGAAAGTTGTGCACAACACAAATACTAATATTGAATATGCCTTAACATTATGATTGTATCGAATCTCGAAACCCATCTATGTTCAATTGCTTAAAATAGAAAAGGAACACAGATTAAATGAGGCAACATAAATATCATAAATGTGTAAGAGATGCGTTCAGAAAGTCATTCAGGCAGTACTTAGAGTGGTGTGGAATTTGTGGTGGGGCTGCAAATCTTATATATCTAAAGTGTTGGGCCTTCTGTTGCTTACTAGATATCTAAGGGGGTTATGAATAAGGCACCTTATAGGTGCTTCCTGAAGAGCGCGTGCGTCTCTTTTGATCCACGTGTGTTTTTACTCATACTCTTGGCACTGTGCCCAAAAGGTCTTGTGCATGGTGCACACAATTGCATTTTTAGGGTTTTACTATTGATTAATTCCATAAGGCCTTGCAAACTGTAGTATTACATCAGATGATAGAGCCGTAGGGAATCCATTTAGTTTATATATTTCTGGTAAAGCTCATTGTATATTTTTTAGACTAGATTAAGTTGAAAGATGGGTTCACCAATTATAACGATTCCCTGTGTTTTTGTTTCATGAACTGCTGGTCTCAAAAGCTCTGTTCCAAAGGAACTGCCAACTCTTGCCTCTGTGTCCATGAACAATGCAACCCGTGTCTTTTGTCTAAGAGGTCCTCAATCTTGGTATGGATGGTTGATCTACTGCTATCCCAGTCGGAAGCCCCTAATCAATGCACAAGATGTGGAATTAACCACAACAAACACACACACCCGTCCACAAAGTACACTTGTTATTCTTGCATAGTCTCTCTCTCCAAGCTATGTCCCCTTAGCTATGGCTGGGCGAGTACTGTCTTTTTGCCTAAATAATTATAATACACTTGTATTCATTGTAGTAAAGTAGTTTATTCAGGTATAAAATCCATTAAACACACACTGATACACATTATATTAAAAACATTACACTTTTGACAATTTGCCACCATTAAAAGCAAACCAGTATAGTTAAAAATCTCTAAAACTTCAATCTATTGACTACTTCCAGGGCTGCCTTTATAAAGTGTGCTAAATCATTTGAAAAAAAACACCTCGTCTCACTGCATTACATAAGCCAAACTATCCCCACTTGTTTGCATGCAGTTTCAAATGCGCTCTGATTCATTGCCTTCTGAGCTGTGTTAGGAATCTGCAGTGCAGCAGGAAGTTTGCTTTATGCCTCAGTCCACAAGAGAAAATTGCTTGCACTTCAAGCCATGGTGTTCTTATTCTCAATGGCGGCACATTTAATTTGGCGCGTAGAATGTTAATTCGGTAGTCTGCCGTTTTTATTTTGGTAATTGCTGGCATGCTACCATTATGAATTGGCCTGGGGCAATAACATTTTAGGGAGGATAAATTTGTACCTTTAGCGCAAGCTCTCCTACTTTATCCTTTAAAAGAGTATTGTGCTGTCTACGCGTCAGTTCTCCCACCGCCATTACATCATTCAACCCCCATCTCTTCATGATCATGACCACGGTTATACCAGAGCCCCAAATACTTGCTACTTATTTGTATGGAAACGCTCACTGAAATCCCAATATTTGGGTTCACTGGAGTGCCCAATTGAGCATTCAAATAAAATTCCAGGAACCTCCTCTGGGCTTGAAGGGCAATACTAACCATCCCCAGCTCATACCTTGATGCATCCCTTGGGGCTCTATGCCGGACACCTCTGATCCTATGCAGTGCAGAGTTCAGCAATGTATCAAGGCATCCGCATGGGGCTGCCCCAGATATCTGCACCAGAAAGAATTGCTGTAATTCATTTTTGACCTGAGGACTTGAATGAACTTATCAAGGCGTTTGCCACTGAATTTGTAGTAAAAGCGTATAAGACCTCTTAAATTTACAATCGCCTGTTTGACTACCATGTGTGTGTGTCTGCTCCATCCACCCCATCTCGAGTATATTAAGCCCAATATTTATATTCCTCCACCAATTCTATTATTTCATTATTTAATGCCCAGGTGAATGAGCATTTCTTCTTGCCGAAGACTAGAACCTTGTTTTTTAGGGTATTCAACTTGAGGACATGATCCGAAAATGATCTCTTGGAATATTCAAAGCTCCTTCAGATATACCTTTGTGCCAAATCCAAAAGCAGTGTGTTGTCGGCGTATAGTAGGCTACTAAACCTTGTGTTATTTAAAACCTGCGCGATTAAGCATTTGGGTTCCTTATGTGGGTCAAAATTTATAAGGATTAGCGAAAAAAGTAATGGGCTAATGGGCATCCCTGTTGTACTCATTGCGCTTATTGCAAATCTTTCTGAGTAACTTATGGTCTGCTGTGCATCTCACCCTAGCCGATGTATTTTCATGGATGAGGGTTATAAGTGCAGTGGTCAAGAGGGGACGCCTATTCTCCTAAAATGTGCCCACAGCAAGGAATGATTAACAGAATCAAAGGCCTTTAATATAAAACATTGATCCATCATGAAGAAGCCCCTTTAAAAACCCGCGTGCGTGTCTGCAAGGGGAGAGTTACCTGATACCCATTCCCCCAACCGCTCTGCCAGACATCCAGCAAACATTTTACTTGAGACATCTGAAAGTGCGATTGGGCGGTAGCAATGTGAGTTGAGGGCATTACCTTCTTTAAACAAAGGCACAATTACATTTTTATGCCATGATTCTGGGAGGGACGAGCTCTAAGCATTTGACTTAAAAAACCCAGGACAGGGTTAGAGACCACCATTCCATTGGTACACTAAATAACTCATGCCTCAACCCATCAGGTCCTGCCGCCTTATCAATCTTAAGCATTCTCATTTGTAATTCAGTATCTTTCTGTGTGAAAATTACCTTGTTATGGGGTTCCCTTCGATTGACTATGGATATTTGAGATTGGGCTGCTGTATCATGAAGGATCTCACTATAATGACAGACCCATTGATCGCCTGTGATTTGTTTTGCGGGTCCTATGCTTGCTCCCTCTAAACCCTTTTTCACCATCTCCCAAAACCTCCTTGGGTTATTTTCACAGACAGTCCTATCTTGGTAATCACACTGTTTTATTGTAAAAAGACTTTTCTTTTGTGCCAGTAATGAGTGGTAGGCTTTTCTAAGCTGGAGGAGTTTGCCGATATAAAGGCAACTCTCCAACAAGGCACAGTGAAGTTCCCCTTTCACTCGTCTGCATTCTGTGTGAAATCATGGTGTTTTTTTATGCTATTATTTCACACATGGAATCTCTTACCTGATATACAGGGGGCCACATTTTGGATATGTGAAAAGCCTGAGATAATTTTGCACTTTAGTGGGTTGTTGCTGCCTCAACAAGTTATCCCGTAAAAGTTTAGATTCTGTATCATCAAGTAAAGGGAGAATCTCTACTTTCTCTAACTTGTGCATTGGGCTAAACTGGCAACGGGAGTCCGGCCTTCTAGTTTCCATAAGATTAGTGTTGTTTATTAACTAATTTAATAACATTTGGTTATGGTCACTCTCAGGGAGATGTTGGACTTCAAAGGCAATCAATCAGACAGTAATTTGTTCAAGAGCTCCTCAGCCCTGCTTTGAAAGTTGGTTTTGGGTAAAATATCCCCTGTGCATCTTCCGTTCAGCTCAATATATAAATGTTTATTCATAAATTGGTCCATTTTCTGACCCATCGCTGATGTCCTGTCCCTAATACTTCTTTTGGGGATCCCACATACCTCTTGAACAAATTGTTTATTCAGGAGTATAGTCCTGTTTTGACCCAACTTTGCATTAAAATCTTCTATTATTACTAAGTCACCGTCCTCGCTTTTTAACCAATTCTCAGGGACAAAATAGTCCTCCCCATAGATACTTGATTGCTTTGTTTTGGGAGGGACATAGATATTTAAGATTGTTAATTGTTTAGCCTGAGAAGTAGGTAGATAGGGGATAATGCCCGCTAATGAGACAGTATTGTCCAGAGACCATCCTACTACTACTACTATACCTGAATGTTGCTTTTTTACCATAGTCAATAGGCCACTGTGCCACCTTTCTTTCACAGGCTGCTGTAGGAGGAGGGGCTCTGAATTTCAATTGTTAAGTTCATCATTTTAGCATGCACATGTTCGTGTGGGTTTGAACTGCAATAGGGTTGAGGGGGTGAAACTCATTTCTGGAGTCAAGAGTGTGAGTCTCAGGCAGAATTAAATAGATGCCAATGCACAGGGCACATGATTGAAATTGCACATTGCTTCAGGATTATATTTCAATAGACTGAGCTGCAATCAACATAATACTAATATAAATTAACATACTAATGTAACCCAACCTCAGTTATCATGTAACTGAATCCCTTAATGACTTTTAGTGCGCATTAGTCCATAATGAAATAAGACGAATGCACATTGGGATAATGCATGATGCTCTGGAAATGGGAAACGGGAAAGTAACGTGCTGTCTATTTGCGCTGGGTGATAAACTAAACAAAATGTCCGTTCTACTGAAAGCAGGGCATTGTATTAGAGCAGGAAGCTCAAGGAGAAATGTATCTTTTGCTCTCCAGCAATGAAATCACGTGCCATTTTCAGTGGAATAATCTGCTCAAGGGGAGGTTTTTCACTGGAGTGACAAGGGGATTTGATAAAAAGGGTTTGGAGAGGGACTATTTTATCATTCATCTTGGGGCTCTGGGAGATGAAGTAACAGCTAGAGATGTAATTCAGTGCTGGCAGGCTGTCTGATGCTGAAGCGGTCTTTATCTGAGTGACCCTGCATGAGGCAGGTGGAAAGATTGGAGAAGATCTCCATGCCAAACTGAATCAGAAATATCGCTAACATATCTAGGTAAATATGAGGTTACGTTAGGGGCTGCTGTTTTGAGTGAGGTCAGGTAGTCGAGATTAAATAGGTCACTTCATATTAGGTGCTGTCTATTTTTAATGTGCATGTAATCCTGTGTTTATGTTTTGAAAAGTCTTGCTGTGCTTTTTTAAAAAGTGTATTTCTCTTGCCAAGTTCCACGTTGCCAAGAACAGTTTGCAAGACTTGGCACAGATAAAACACTGAAAGTTATTGAAATGTATTTGCACTGTGAAATACAATGTGGGCATAATTGTTATTCTGTGTAACTTGCATATTTCTATTTTACGATAAAAATACAGATTTCAAAGTAACTTGTAGTATTATTGCATTTATTCTGCAGTTAGTCCCTTTTATTTGATATGCATAAAAAGACAGAAGTGTGGTAAGAGTTATCTCAACATAAAGTAACTGCTGTGAGCTGTTTAGCTAGAGAGCATGAATGAATATGCGGTATTTCAATTGCAAGCTTTACAATTGTTGAAACTCAGCCAAGCCAGGGCATAGCGTGCTATTGTATATAAGGTACTAAAAGCGGGCATGAACCATTCATCCAGAGTGCACCAAGTCCAGTATTTTGCTTGTTAGTGATCCTGGTAAAAACAATTATTAGGCAATATTCTGAAATTAGTCTCACCACTATAAAAGTACCCCAACAAGTTACCACAATATATTACCAAGAATTATAAAACACCACCAAATACCACCATAAAGAAAATACCACAAAGTAATAGATATAACCCCAAAAAGTATCCAACCCTGTGCTGCTTTTACCTTAAAAATATCAAAATTATGAAAATGATTTTCCAGACATTGTGTATCTTGTAGGCAGGTATCCTGCAGACAGACTACATCATTATAACCGAGCCACTGAATCCATTCTTCATCAACCAGTTTGCTTTTGACACCTGTGATGTTCCAGCTTATAATTTGTAAATATGATTCCTCAGTGTCCCCCGCTCCATGATGTGGTTTTATGGCTGTTTGTTCATTGTTAAACTTCCGTTGAGGGGGCGTATGTAATAAATCGGTAAACACTTTCTGTTGCCTGGTGTGAGATAGAAATATGGCATAATCTAGTCTGGTTTGCGTTATTCTCAGCTGCCTTTAGGGCATCTCGTAGTGCATTTCCCCGTGTGTTGTTATGCGTATGGTTTGTCTCCCACCACAAATAATGCATAGGACAGATATTACAATTTACATGTGCAAGTACTTTAATACTCCTGAGAGCCAAGACATCCTTACAGTTTAGTATGCATTGTCTTATAAACCCATTTGACAAACCAAAACGCACACTGCCGTCCCCAAAGAACAATAGTCGGCAAGTGGTGAAATTCTGTGCGATAAGTTATCTAGTCTGAATATTTCAGCTAATGCTTTTTTCAGTGTAACACTCACCTGGTATCCATGGGGGCACCACCCAGTCCAAACTGTTTCACCCTTGGACCTCTTCCTTTGGATCCTCGTGTGGTTGAAGACCAAGTCTGAAACACAGTAGTTAGATTTTGCGCTCTCCATCCTGCCACTCGGTGCAGGGGTGCGTTGGGGTTGGGCTAGTCGCTGCCTAGTTACTTCACTGGAGCGACTCTACAGAGTCCAGACCTGCTGCGACTCCGTTCTTCAGGTAAGTCTGTCTTGATGGTGTGTTCTTTGTTTTGTAATTGTCTCTATTAACTTTTTCCTTTGTTTATAGGTGTGGATGCTGTCCTCATGATGTTGCGCAGTTTGTGCATGAGATGGTAAGAAAGCGCGCAGCGCGGCGCTATTTGCTTTTCTTGTGCTAACCTGTTTATATTGTCTTTCTTGCAGGCTGCGGTGCTGATCCAGAATACGCATGCCGAGAAGATGGAGAGTGATGAGTAGTGGTGAGCGAACCACTTACTGGCACTCTGAGTTGGAACCAGCCCTTCCATTCTTCTGCAGGCGTTGGAAGCTGTTCTATGCAGGTAAGCAAGTGCTTATTGAATGTGAAGAATAAACGCTTACTAATTTTGTTTTCTCTGTTTCTTTTCCCAGGTAGCGGTTTTCTTGATGGAGCGAGATCCACCGAGATGTTGACTGCTCGGGATCCTGGAGCAGAGTTCGAGAGCTGATTCTAAAAGGTAAGTGAATACTAATGGTGTCTTATCTTTGTTTCTTGCAGGAGATCAGGTTCGGCGTGCGGATGAAGATTCTAGCTGACCACAGTGAACATCACGCTGTAGCAAGCAGAGCAACGCAAAGTGTGTTCTGCAATCCGGGCATGGCTTATATAGCCTGCAGGTATCCCAGGTGTCCCTGTGCCTGCTACACCCAAAATGCTAGACCACATGACTCAGTTATGGAACTGAGCCATGTGGGAGCATCCATGTTGTTGAAAAAATGCCCTTATGGGCCCAGATTATTGCCTTTTCACAGTGTTATTACAATGACATGGTGATCACCAACCATTTGGGTTAATGCTTTGCAGAGGGGAATTGTTCTCCGGGATATAGTGGCGTCGACTTTATAGATTTTGAGGCTAGGAAAGGCGCCAGGACTGACTTCAAGTGAGTCTGGGGGCAAATGTCAAGGCCCTTGAGGCCCTAATGGAGATACTGGGTGCAGCCCGCAAGGTCTGACACCCTAGTACAAGGGCAGGAATCGTGACAGTCAGATGCCTTTTGTACGAGCTCTTATTTCCATGGGTTCACCGCTTTAAAGTGCATTTGACAAGCATTCAAGTGGGTCCTTTGGTGCTGGGTCACTCAGGTTTGTTGGTTCTAGCTAATTGCTCTGACTTTTTTCTACCCTCTGCGCAGTCAATCGTTCTCCTGTTGGCAATCCTCTGCTCCTGTCAGTACTATGATTATTACTTGTGGGCATGATCCTTGTAAGCAAACTACCCGATTCATCCTTTGGAGTTCCTGGCACATCTATTGTCACAACATCTCCTTTTCTCACAACCACAGAAGTCGTTGGTCTCCCGCTGTTATTGCTGGTGAGTTCATGCCGTGTAGAGTTTTTAACCTGACGTAATTTGACGGTTTGGGCACTTCGTTTTTCCTGATGTAAATCTCTGCTGGCCCTCTTACACCTGCATCAGTGCATTAGTTTGCTGGCTTTATCCAACATTCTACATGTGTTCTTTTTTAGAATTTCTGGCCCATTCCCGCAGAGTGGATGGTAATATTTCATCATCCATTCAATTATCTCAATACACTTGTCCAATATGGCTAGGTCTGTATTCCCCGCTGCTGACTGTTCCCTTAGTAACCCGATCACCCCTGCTATACTCCTGAGGGAGCGTACTTATACTGTAACAGGGAGAACATTTCATCATCAGAACGCTCCATTTGCTGATGAGGCTCCCGGAAAAATCTCAAAACACTGCCCCTCTGCATTTTCTAAATTATGTGGCATTGCCGGTTGCTCTGGGCTAATAGCCATGGTTTGTTGTAAGGTTATTGAAATCACATCTAGCTCAGATTCCATGCCTGGCTGAATTTTACAAATTTACTCCAGATATTAGAGGCAGGGAAATCACTGGCTGCTTTTTCAAGGATCCAGTTACTCTCTCACTCAGAAGAGTTGTTGATGATAACTTGGTTTGGACTGAACTTTCACCAAGCACATTTTCAGGCAAATTTACGTTGGCCATTAGGGAGGCTTTCGTGTCAGTTCCACTGTCAGGCCCTCTGACATTCACAGGGGTTACTCTGGCAACTTCTGATCCTTGTACCTTCTAGGGCGTTAAACAGTTTTCATCATATAGCACGTTAATTAAAGTGATTTGCATTGATTATTTTTATACACAATCATTATCACCCAACCAAATTTGGTTCTTATTTTATTGACTTCAGAAGGATTAAAATTTTGAGTCAGCTTTGATAGGATTCAAATGTAAAATTACACACAGATGTCGGAAGTGAGCGCTTAACTCATTGAGCAATCCTACTGGCTTAAATCTGCACAAATAAGTTGTGAATTGTCTGCTACCTGCTTCAACGGCAAAGTGCATATTTTTGTTACATGAACCACCATCGGGAGGCATTCATAACAACTGAAAACATATGATTTTTTTTTCTTTTCTGGTTGGTACTTCTCTCTCCAGTGAAGACTCAAGATAAAGAAGGTAGACAGAAAATATAGGATTTGCTCCTCTGATGAGCACCATTAAAGGTGATGGAGGACTTCATTTAATCATAATTATTGACAATTGCTTGGGGAAGAATTCCAGGCCTTAGTTTTGTTATTTTGTTATGCATTACAGAACAGGAAATAAACAAACTGAAATACTCCATAAGGTGCATTCCATCCAGAACTACAAAGTTGAATGCCTTCTGCATGGGCTCTTAAGCAACCCCAGTCATATTTCAGCCTCATTGGCATCATCAGTGAGCTGCCAATTGTACCCTCATTGACTAACTATCACTCCATCTATAGTACCACACTGTTAATTACTTAAGCAAATAAGCCCTGAGCAGGGGGAGCATTACCACTTCTGGCAGTGCCCCAGGGACATAGTTACAGGCCCGAGTGAAGTGCAGGCCTTAACAAAGTCCTCAGGGCATTACTTGAAGTGGTAATGCACCCCCTGTGAGTGGCTTATTGTGAATAGGACCCAGGCTTGTAAGAGCGGGGGACTAAAAGCATTTTTGTTTCTGTTCCGTAACGCTCTGATGTTCCGGAACAGAATAAAAAAAAAATGCAAAAAAATGGATGCCACGTACCCTTCTCCCGTTTTCATGGAGCCCATTTTTTTGTTTGTTTACGTTTTTTTAATGGCCGCCATGGAAAGGGAAATGGACTTTGTTTTCCCTTCTCCAGCTGCAATTTTTCTACATTTTTTCTGTGTTTTTTTCTGTGTTTTTCTACGTGTAGTCCCTTCTTCCTTTCCATGATGGCCTGTAGCAGATCAGGAGCTGACACACCAGGGACAGAATTGTTCCCAGTGCGTCGGCTCCCGAAATGGACTTCAAAGAAGGTAAGTGGGGTTTGGGGGTGGGGAGGGAATTCTGTGGATGGATGGAGGAGGGTGGGGAGAGGGGGACCACACTTACCTCATTCCCCAGCAGGGGAAGATGGAAGCCTCCAGCCGTGAGGTGGTTTGGAGCAGGGGGATTATCACTGGTAATTCCCACATTGCGAGCCTTCTCATTGGCTGAGAGGCTGACACACCCCTCACCCCACCCCGTTGGGTACTAATCAGCATTTACACATTCACATTCTTGCTGGAGTGCATGGTAGCTCAGTTTCATGGCTAACATAATTTCTATGTGAGCACATTCCGATAGGATTTAGGGTCATTTTCCAACAGGAGCAGTGTGGGTTCCTTTAAGGCTTTCCCATGTCCTTCGACTGCTTCAATGTGTATATGACTTTTCTCTTTGAACTACTGGAGTTGATGGGCATGGTAATTTATCTTTACAGCAGTGATACGGAAATATACACGAACCAGATCCCAGAAGAGAGACTAAAAGTATACCTTTACTTCGTATTTATACATTGAAGCATGGAGAACTGCAGGCTCAGCCGAAATTCCAGGAAAACAAACATTGTGTTGATGCACCCCGAGGCTAAATAGCTCTCACTTGCACAATAATGCAGCTGGAGCTTGTTTCTGCAAAATCAAAGCTTTAAAACATCTTAACTGTTGTAGAAATATTGAGACAGGCAGTCCTAGACAATTGCTGCGTAGCCGTGTTTTTCATTGTTTTCACTTTCAGTCCATTCTGACTGCTTCCTTGACAGGATCCCATCTAAGACCTTTTAAAAGTGCAGCTCCTGATGTAAAACCTTGAGACACTAAGGTATGTGAGTTGAGGATACCATATGTACTCTGTTCTCTATGCATGTAATGTTACCTAACTGGCTAGAATAAGCTAGAATAAGCCAATACCTCACTTGCACGTTCTGAATACTCACAAGGCATAGTAGGTTTGTCCCCCTCCCTCTTCCCCCTCGGCTGGTAAATATTGTGTTGTAATTTTGTAATGTATTTCCCACTCTCTCCCTCCCTCCCTGCCCTGTGGGCGGTTTCAAACAGTGTATTTTCATTGTATAAGCGCCTAACAAGCAAACAATAAATTAAAAAAAATAAATAAATAGCCACCTTGATCAGTTTCAGAGAGTACATCCTTGCAGCACTCAGGGGACAAATCACCACCCAGCACTTTCCAAAGGCGTTTTAAGGTCGCAACAGGCAGACATTAGCATGTGTATAAGGGCCGCATAGGCAATAACCAGATTCTCCAATATTCATGCAAGGTCTGAATTCAAGGGTGAAAGTGTGCATGACATTACGTCTGCAAAATGTTTGAACCGATGAAAACTGCTATTGGGACTTTGACCTTAATTTCCCATGAATTTCGGAGTGATGAACGACATTAAATTGGTAGAACATGTGGATTGGTAAAATGTTGCAGACCTGAAAACTAGACATAAAGAATTTCTAATGGAACCTGCAACCTTGCAAATTTCTCTTGACAGCAAAGCCTTGCCCAATACACAAGGCAAGCCGAGCTCCCAGGCTACCAGGGTGAGACAGATGTTTGCAGAGCCAAAGCGAAGATCATTACAGATGGTGCAATGCAGTGGCAAACCGGTTCAAATAATGCAAGCAGCAGTTTGAAAGTCATAGAGAGTTCCAAAATGGCTTCAAGGCTTCAAACATGGTCGAATTATTTTGAGGACTGTTTGAAGTGGCAGAAGCAGGAGTAACGCACTACAGACCAGCTTCAAGGGAATTACAGCCAGAAACTACACATGTTTTGCAAGGGAATGTAAGTAGAGAGAAAAGGGACTTTAGTCAGGAAAGCAAAAGGACCGCAGAAAGAGAGCGAAGCAGCTGTAGCAAGAGAGCGAATTGACTAGGGCAGCGAGCAAAAGGACTTCAGGTAGACAACACAATGAACTGGATATAGGGCAGTTAAAGGTAACATCAAACTGTAGTGGCAGGGGTCACCAGAAAACCATGTTTCAAAGAAAAAGAGTCTGGAAACGAGCTCACTGCAAGAAGAGCGAGCTCCTGGAGCCAGAGGGTTAAATACTCAAACACCCTGAACTGAACCATCTTCTCTGGGTATAGGTGGAGCTCCACACCATATCTAAATCCTCTTCCTGTATAAGAAGGCTCTTTCAAAGTCTGGGGATTGTAATTCTCTGGAGGTACTAGAGAATAGTCCAGGTTTTCAGAGCTGCCAGTAGCTCAATATAGATATCCCAACCCTTTAGGATGTGGATAAAATGCACACATGTACAAGTGGACAGTTTTAAAAATATTGTGCTGATGTTTTCTGACCGCCAACTAGCCCACAGGGGGCTCCTCCTAGTTATCACCTGGCAAGGTTACGGCTGTATTGGCATTCTGAGAAAGTTTGAAAGTGAGTTTCTATGGTTATAATAAATCAACTCGTTTTTATCGAAGTAAAACAGAAAAAAAGAAGACTAAGGAGTCTCATTGAGAATGGTAAAAAGGGGATTCCATGTATTAGACTAGCCAATACACATACAGCATTTCTTTAGACCACCACCACACAAGCCAACACGACCCACCTCCAATTCGCCTTCCATTTATATCCCCTCATTGTCAAACATCCGTTTGACCTCCCCCAACCCCAAAATATCACAATAGTCCATTTTCAGGGTCTGTGTTCTGTGTCCATCTCATCTCCCATTATCAAGGGATGATCTGCTTCCGGGTATGTCACTCTGGTTTTATGATGTCCTGTGTCCACCTCCTCAGGTGAGGGACGTAGGGCAACCACCCCTGATGTGGTCCTGGTGCAGAAAAAGTCTCTATTGTTTCAAACGATACAGGGTGATCTAGTCTTAAGATGGCAGCTGGGTGACCTTAACCCAGTTACCCCAATCCTCCAAAAGGGCTACCTCAGCGATCCTACAGTGCATGTCCCTTTAGAGAGCCCTCAAGGACAAGCATTACCCCAAGCCAATAAACAGTGATTTCCATACCCTATATCTACTAGGATGTCATTAAAAGAAAAATAATAAACACTCATGCATATATGAAGTGAATAACAATCTAGGTATTCATATATCCTCCCAGACCTCTCGTCCCATGCTACACACATAGTAAGACTACTCATTATGACGTGATTTATGGCATCATCACAGTACAACTCCTCTCTTCTCCCCCTGGGGCTATCAATATTTATAGACCACCCCTTTTGCATTTACTGGACAACTAATGTAACAACATCTTTGTATTCCCATGCATTATTGTCCAATTCACTTAATCCTTTAACTATGGCCAATCCAGCTTTTCATGTGTGCAGGTAAATCATCTATCTCTACAATTATTACTTTTCATAATAAACAAAGACATGTTCATTGGGCTCAAAAAATTTCTCCAACTCCTTCTGTACTATTTTGGTTTCCTGCTGTATCTCCAGCAGGACGAAGGAGGGGCAGAGAATAGGGCTGACTGAAGAGGAGAGGAGCTGGAGGGTCAATTTTGTATTACCATGGCTCCTTGTTGTTGATAACATCTTCTACAGCACCGGATTAACCCAGTCAGTATAGGAGAGAGCACTGTGAAGCATACTGTGGTGGTAATGTAAGGTTGCTCAGACACTTCTTGATTCACCGTACACACAATATCTCCTGGAGTGCATATCCTATGTACTGCACTTCCCCTCCGCCTTCCCCCTTGCACTTTTCCCTTCCCCACCGTCCCCTGCACTTGCCCCAGCACTTGCACGATCTCAATGTCAGCTGGCCTAGTAAGATCATTGTCTCTGTCTTCCCTCTGTTCCTCTCTCTTGCCTCGTCGTGCGTGGAAACACTTGTGAATAGGCACGATATAAATGCCATATCATATCATCTCATCCTATAGTGGCAATATAATGAGCTACTTCAAATGCATGTTTCTCTTTATTGGCTATACCTAAAACAAGTTAAAAAAAAAATATATATATATATACCCCCAAAGATGGCCAGGGGTAGACCAAATTGTACGCATAAGAAAAGAGATAGATATTCTATGTTCTAACAATACTCTCTCAAGAAGTCCATACGTGAAATGCCATCACCATATTCACCCCATAGTGAGATTAATGCGTGTCAAACTAGAAAATACCTTGCGTCGCCACATATAGAGAACTTTCAGATGGTAAAATTGTATTCAGTGAGCCAGATGGACATACATCATCTCTATAAAGATATTCAGAGAAAGGAGGTATAAGAGTCTACTAAAACACTAACCCTTCTCCATAATCATTAAATATCACAGTGCTCACAGTGCTCACCTCATAAAATCCAGCTACTTCCAATCGGGTTCATGCGGTCCCCAGATCCAATTAGTGTATCTGTCACTCGCAATGTGAGCCTAGACCACAAACAAGACCATCATTGTAACCAATGGTATATATATATATATATATATATATATATATATATATATATATATATATATATATATATATATATATATAGCGCTTACTCAACATGACCGCTGAAAGTATGCAGTTTCAAAAGAATTTGCAAAACTTTATCTCCCCCGAAATTGTTAGTATGAAAAATGCCTATGGTCACTAGATCGTAACATTTATAAGCCTTTACATCAAAAACGTGGAACATACCACATACAGGAGATGCTTTTAAAGAAGTAATTAATGACACTAGTCTCGAAGTTGGGAAACTCTCCCCGACTGTTCTCTCCTTCATTGCAATGCCCATCGATGAACTCTAAACCAACAACCAGAAATCAGCAAAGTAATTGCGTTTGGCCATCTCGACTGCTTACCTTCACAGTCTCACTGTGGGACAAGACAAACGCTGCAGCTCGAAAATGGGAAACATTTGATCGCCTGCATCTGGTGTTTTAAAGCTGGTAAACATCAACAACGGACACATCACGGTCCTGATGACAAAGTGTTGCCAGTCATGATGGGTGAGGTATCAGTCATGATGGGAGGAGTCATGTGGCTCTCCTTCCTGTGGGATATTGTCAACAGTGACACTAGATTCAAAACAGAACATTTAGTCATGGTGATATTGGATGAATTCAATCAAAGCATCTCATATTTGCGAGCTCTCGATAAAGGCATTTGGTCTAGGTTTGTCTTTAGTGATACTGACACTATGGCATGTGGAACAGCCACCACCAACATAGACCCCAGTACAATGTTCTTGCTTTGTTCCATCGCCAGTGAGGCAGCCGGTACAATTATAAACAGGATGGCATGCCACCAACAAATGGGTCCAATTCCTAACTATAATAAGCTACAGGTATATGGTGTATCCCATGTTTCTAAGTAAGGAAAGTCAGTGCAAACCCATTCCTCTAGTGGCAATACAGGGTAAGTGATTTCTTATAATCGGGAAACCCCAGTGCAGGTGCTTTGGCTAATTGCCACTTGACCTTAGTAAAAACCTCCTCGGCCTCTGTCATCCATTGCAGCATTTCTATGGTGTTCAAATGGGTGTATACCTGAAGTGGTTTGACTATTTATGATCCAGTAACTGATCTTGCCTTTACATCACAGTCTGGGGCTTAGGGATGTTATAAAATGTCTCTTTCCATGAAGTGGATATCAGCCAATATCCCTCCATAATATCATGACCCAGATCATGTACTCTGATGGCTTATGCCCTTTCTCTACCAATGCTTTCAACAGTACCTTGGTGTCTTCCTTACAAGTATCGTACGAAGGTGAGGCAATCAACAAATCATCAACATATTTGTTAGAAAGCATGTTTCTGGAGGCAGCAGGTAAGGTTGACACAGGTCCCTTTTATTAAGATGACACAATAAGGACAGACACATGAACACGCTGGAGCTGAGCATATTGGCTCTCACCACCCACGCTACATGGTCCTAACTGCCTGGCAGGAACTCCTACATTCAAATGACAACACACCAATACTACAAGGGCTCAGTGAACATTCTCACCATGACATCACACACTGACATCACCAGATACATCCATAAAATAAGACACAGCATAACACACCTCCCATTCTTACACATGTGAAACAAGGACCAAGGAGGCACAACATAATACACCTTCCATTCTTGCAACGACACAAGTATATGAGCCCTGGAGAAGACATGACAGACACCTACCACAAACACTTACATTTGTCTTTCACTCATACCATGCAAACCCACATACACTCCCATAGACTAGGGAATCCAGAGGTCCAGAAATCCAAACCGGCTTAATTAACCAGCAGACAGTAGATCTGCACCATCATTGCTACAGTCATACCCAACCAAACATAAACAAAACTCCTTCCACTCATGCAGTCCTTTCCTCAGATGTTCATACCATGCAGCATTGGTCCTGCTCTGTGCGGGGAGCACTTCACAGTGCTGGTGCTATTCAGAATTCTGTGAAGCCTCCCTGTGTTCTGGAATGGCATTCTACGCTCCAGGAATACCTGCTCCGACCTACCCACAATTACATCATTCTGTTGAAGGTTGACACAGGTTCCTTTTATAAAGATGACACAATAAGGTCGGGGACATGAAGGACCTGAAGCTGAGCCCACTGGCTCCCACCACCCAGGCTACATGGTTCTAACTGCCTGGGCTGGAACTCATTCAAATGACAACACACCAACACTCCAGGCTCTCAGGGAACAGTCCCACCATGACATCGTACACTGACATCACCAGATACATCTAGATACAACCAGGAAATAAGACACGACATAAGAAAGATTTCCCTGGCAATGGGATATCGTCCAGATCTTTCTTCAGCTGTTGTGAAAAGAGGGTTGTGGACTTTGTGTATCACTGCAGAAAATGAGTCCACATGTACTGGACCCCCGAAAATGTAAATAGATACTTACCATTCACCTCTGAGACCCCCTTCTTATACCCCAGGCCCCTGCAGCAACAGAAGGCCATTCATTCAACTTTGGACCACGAGGGTCCTAAGATGTCTGCTGCCGTAACGATGAAATTCAACAAGAGCTTCAATTCTCCACACAGCCTGGAAGGCCATTGGTTGGCTCCCACTGAAATCGGGAGGTCAGCCCCCAGCTGGATGGCACAGCCGGCCTCCATTCAAGGCCTCAACTTAAGGGCATTGAGGGTCTCAGCCGATCTCCACCAAGACTGCCGCACACTACACAACAGACGCCGGTATCCGAGAACACCAGATCTGTCTTCATTTTGTTCGCTGCAATCGTCCTTCATCATAGAAGGTAAGCCCATTGCTGCATCCCTTTTGATTTACCTCAGGTATATCGAGCCTACAACTCTGCAGCATGCCCATGTTATCCACCTAACATGCATACCTCTTATCCCTCTGCCCAAACCCACCCATTTCTCACCCCGCTACTTAAGAGCTGTCACAAGTCCACTCGGCCGCTGTCTGCAACCACTGAAGAACCAAAAATCCATCCAGCTGCAAAACGCTGCTTGCTCACTGGCCAGGATTGTCACACTGAGCTGCGATGTGAGCTGTTTCCTCAGCACACCATCACGCCGACTCCATGTTGCACCCCCTGCCTGGCAAGTGTTCAACCCTCCTGCAATACCCCACGGCCTTGCTACCTACCGCACGACTCTGCAACAGTGAACCTGTCCTGCCGCCTATTCCCCATACATCCTTGCCCCCATCTGTCCAGTGCAAGAATGTTTACCTTCAACAGAGGACTCGCCCAATGCAGTCCCGTGTCCCTCAAGGTCCCACAAGTTCTGGTGACACCACAAGCGCCGCAGAGAGCACATTTCATAAACCTGTCCAGCCTGCTTACCGATCCGTCTTCCCCTACAGAAATGTAAACATTGTACCACGTGTTGTGCCAAATGATAATTGCCTAGTAAATAACCAGACATCTGCAACATTTGCTGCTCACAACCATGGAAAAAAGGAACAATGTACTAGGAATACTTCATACAGCACTGCCTTTAATGTAGCCTCTGACAATAATGCTTCCTGCAATGTGATTTATGACCGTAGCCTTGCCATAAATGTTAACTGTAATGCAAAGGAGATTTTAAACTCTGTGTCCAATACAACTAATTCCATTAGCCCTGCTTTAAATGCAAGGTGCCTTGCTACTGCTGCTAAAAAACCTGTTGGCAATGTATTGTGTATTGTATTGTACTGAAATGTATAGAGCGCGAACAAGACCAAAAGGCATCAAGGCACTAAAAACGTTGAGAGGAAATGGAGTAGCCAGAGATTTTAGAACAAAAAGGTTTTAAGACGTTTATGGAAGAAGAGAAAATCAGGAATATTCTCAATCTCAGAACGGAGGGCATTCCACCGTCTGTTAAGATGGATTTCTGAACTCTGTCCTGGAGGGGCAGAGGTTCAGAAGGCCAGCCTAGTTTCTTTGAACAGGGTAACCTCTGGACAAGCCAGACCAATCAAGGTAGCGATCGAGACGGTCAAGACTCGGTCTCAAGAGGGGTGAGGGTGACTGAAAGCCCGCAATGAGCACATAAAGCAAGGACACTTACAAATTACTCCAAGCAGGTGTTATATTAAAAATGTAGACACATTTATTACAAGGCCTTTGTAACATTGACCATAGTAAAGAATCACGATAAAACTCAAGTAAACCAACACATCACAATCAAATAAAATATATATACAATTACCGAAGGGTCTAAAGAGTTAGAAGCACGAAATATGCAGACCACCTAGATGGGGAGGAAAAAACAGGCAGAGCAAGTAATCGTTTAGACCCAGTTCGCCTTCAGAGGCCACCTAACTAGAAGGAAGTCCGAGCCCTACGAAGAGTGGAGCCTTGTGCTCAAAAGTACCTTCACACGCTGGTGCCAACGGGCCAAGGGGAGTCTCTTCAAGGAAATTAGGCAGTTCAGAGCAGTGCACAAAGGAGGGCAAACAGATCTCCGCTACTCAAGCGCGGCCTCCACTTGCGGGCAGAAGCAGAGCGCGAGTGCGAAAAAGGTGTGCTGTTTAACACAGCGAGGAAAAGCTAGGGGCTACTGCAGGAGGGCGACCAGTTCCTAGCGTTGCTACTCACCGTTCCCCGATGCAGGCAGGCCCAGGCTTCTCCACGGCAGTTTCAGTGCTGACAGGATCAGATACGAGCAGGGGACGTCTCGGCATTGTGTAGATTCCGGGGCAGCAGAAGTTAGAGTTGAGGATGTCCCAAATGCAGTGAACCCGCACAGATTGTTACCACAGCAGGGCAACGAAGCGGCTGTGTCTATTTCAGCCCAATGCTCACTTTAGACCTGGGAATGCCAAGTGTACGAATGGTGTGAGAGTGTCAAGGACTCGGAATACATCAGCAACCTGATGGCGGTGACAGAGCAAGACTCCTGGGTAAGCTGGTCAGTCCACTGGATGGCCCAGAGACGCTTCCGAAGGCTTACGTGCAGGAGATGATGAAGATGCCGAGAATAGTTGTTCCCACTATTCCAAAGGGTCGAAGTACCAGTACAGGCCTTCTCGTTCGATCAGAGGCAGAATGGTTTCACAGGGCGACAGCAGTGTAGAGGAGCAGTCCTTCAGTGGGTCACCAGCGATTCCTCGGTTCAGCCACTTAGTTGCAGGATACTTGGCTCCTGTATCCGTCGTTCGTGAGAACTCAGGAGATCGACATGGTAGTGGTGTTTCCAGCCTCCTCTTATCCAGAGTTCCCTTCACGCCAAAACGGAGAGGACCCAATGGGAGATCTGCTCACAAAACACTCACACCATATGTGGACCTATCACGGACCACAGTGGTCCCAGGCATTCAAAACACACGAGACTCTCTGGCACCCAGGATGTGTATTGGGACCAGAAATCCCAGCCCACATCCTGGAGGCACACACAGGGCATGTAGAAGCCTGCAAAAGCATCTGTGTTTTGCGGGAAAGTACATGCCCAAATAAGGATGGCCCCGGGACGGCTCGACCTGGGGAAGGTGAAGGGGCAAGACGGTCAACGGACAGGACAAAGAACCTCGTGACATGGCCTTTTTGGAAGCCAGGCTACCCATTTTGGCCAAACGCGAGAAGTGCGGTTAACAGGGCAAAAGGGAGTTCAAAAACACAAAGAAACGATCACTGCCACCAGTCCCGTCCATAACATACTTGCACAGTTCGTTATAAATCCATCGAGAGTTTCTAAGGCCTGTAGAATGACTAGAGACCCAAGAGCGCGGTAATGCAAGTTACGGTGCACTCTTGTACCATGTTGCGCAAAAGCTGCAACATGAGAAAAGAACTACGGAAAACAACGTTTCCCGGTACTGACTGTTTTAAGGGCATGTCAGTTTCCCCGTAAGAATGTAGTGAAAGCCCAGAGGAGTGCGGCGGAAGGCTGTGCTTCTCTGGCAAAGCCTAGATCAGTGTGAAAACAACAGGAAAAAGTTTAGGGATTGCCACATGGAAGGAAAATTACCGACAAATAAGAAATCTTTCCTAACACCGTCTAGGGCCAAACACAGAGAAAGACCTTCCTCCTGCTTGAGTCTGTTGGAATTGAGGCATACTGAGCAGAGATTGGTTAGTCAATCGAAGAACTCTGCATTGTCTGTAGGATATAAGTCTGGATTGCAGGAACTCGGCCCCAACACCATGTATAGCTCGATGAACAAGGCAGAGAGCTTTAAACTTAATGCAGCTTTTCACAGGGAGCCAGTGAAGTTGGCAAAGGAGGTCGTCGGAGTGAGTCAATCTCGCGGTAATAAGAGCAAAGCAAGCTGCAGAATTTTGAAGAATCTGCAGTTGCTGGAGCAGGAATTCAAGTTGGCCCAGCTAGATGCCATTACAATAGTCAATTGACACCATAATGAACGCAGTAACGATTTTTGATCTGGAGTCAAATGGGAGGAAGAGGAGAACCTTTTTCAGTAATTTGAGTTTTGCAAAGCCAGTTTGGCAGATTGTCGAGATGTGGGCTGCTCTAGAGCCAGAGGACATAATTTTAATGCATAGGCTTTTAACAGTGGTAGAGGGTTCAGGGCAGGGGCCAAGAGAGTGTGGGAGAGTAGTCAGTGGTCCAAGATAGTCCGGGGCAGGTAGAGCCAACCAGCAAGATCTCGGTTTTGTCACTGTTTAGTTTGAGCCAATTTTTGGACATCAAATCAGCAACTGCCGATAGACAGTCCTTCAGCTTCTGAGGAAGATCAGTAGAGGGGGCATTAAGTCGGAAGAGAATCTGTGTGTCACAGGCATAGGAAAAAATATGTATACTGTGACTAGAGATCAATTTGGCAAGAGCCAACATATGCAGATTAAACAAGAGGGGGAGAGAGCCGACTCTTTAAGAACTCCACAGTCCAAGGTGGTAGAAGTGAAAGGAGGGCGACTAACAGTCTGGGCTCTGTTGGATAGAAAGGATGAGAACCACTTCAGAGGGGTACTAGAAATTCCAGCTTCGTGGACACAGTGGAGAAATCTGTGATGGTCAACAGTATCAAAGGCCGCGGAGAGATCAAGGATAATAAGAGCACCAATCTCTCTGTGGTCCTGAAGTAAGGCAATGTCATCAAGAAGAGCCATCAGGACAGATTCGATGCCCATACCAGGGCGAAATTCTGCCTGTAAGGGGTGGAGGAGATGGTTGGTTTCAAGAAAGACACAGAGTTGTCAGGTGGTAATAAATTCAAGCAGTTTCATAACAACAGGGAGAAGAGATATTGGTTGGTAGTTTTCCATAGCAGCAGAATCAAGATGTGGGTTCTTCAGCAGGGGAAAAATCGTAGCATGTTTAAGCGAGTCTGGAATGTATCCAGTGGAAAAAGAGTATTGAACAGCTGCTGTGAATAGAACCACAAGTTTGTGAGAAAGAGTTTGAAGGATATGAAGTATGATTGGGTCAGTAGGGGAGGCAAATTTGACCTTCAGTAGGGCAGTAGAGACCATTGTATCCGTTACTGTCATGAAGTCAAAGGCATTAAGGGAATGCACAGCCGGGTAGGGACAGACATCAGAGGAGTTAGCAAGAACAGGTCTGTCAATGCCTATCTGCTCCAATATTTAACACATTCTTTCTTTGAATAAAAACGCAATGCGATCCCAGTATGCTTGCGTAAGCAGAGTATTAGGGAGGAGAAATGGGGTGGTTAATTCCTTGGCTACCTGAAATAGTTCTTTCGAGGAGCACGCAGCGTTCAAGATACGATCAGCAAGATGTTGGGCTTTGGCATTTTTAATAGAACTTTGATCAGTGTTGCGTGCTTGAACATTAGCCAGTTTGGCAGAGGAATCTAGAGAGCGTGCCATCTATGTTCGACAATATTGATCTAGCCTCATGTACTGCTAAAAATGCCATTTTCCCACCTGACTCTTCCCTATGAACCTTAGCTGTTACCATTAGCGCTGCCACAAATGTAACATGCCCTGCAATTGTTGTCGAAAACCCTGATTGTAATGCTAGTGACCTAGCAGACCCAGCCTTAGGCACGGTGATAAACACACATAGCCTTGAAAAAAATGAATTTTTCTCTGCAAATGTTACCCTCTGGGTGAACTCTGCCCTTGGTCCTTTTAATAATACCACCAGCCCTAAAAACAATGTATCGGCCATGCTACAGCTGCGCTCAGCACCACATCCATTGCCACTTGCACCATGATTACAGATCTGTGCGACATAGACTTTGCCTCTGCCTGGAAAACAATTGTAGCTCACATGCACATAGGCCCTCTCCTAACCTTGTCAATGCCCGCTCCCTTCCAGCCCACGCGCCTGACACCCATGACCTCCTCATAACAGGGTATATGGATGCCGTAGCTATCACTGAAACATGGCTACATGCAGCCTCTGGTCTTGCCCTCTCCCTAGCGATCCTGACTGGCTTCACCATTTTCAGGAACGATAGACTCAATGGGCCTCATTACAACTCAGGCGTTAAGGGTTAACGCCGTCGTTAACCCTTAACGCCTGATTCCGATTTTAACGGCTGCTTTTAGCAGCCGTTAAAATCCATGGCCCTAAACCGCCTTGGTGCTAATTACGCCACCGTAATTTACGGTGGTGTAATTAGCGCCTTCCCCACTCCCATTATGCCCTATGGGGCAAAAATGGGGATGGGGAAGGGTAAAATGGGAAATGGGGATTTACCTCCCCACTCACCTTGGAATGGGGCGGTAAATCCACCATCCACCATGGTGTAAACGTAGTTTACACCATGGTGGTAAAGTTGGCGTACTAACCGCCTGGGTCATAATGACCCCCAATGCCAGAGGTGGAGGTGTCACTCTCATAGTGAAAGATTTCCTGCAAATAAGGCAGCTCGACACTACTCTGAAGGGTATCTGTGACATTCTATCCCTGAAATGAACTACCTCTCCCACAAACCACATCTCTATCCACATCATTTACTGCCCACCAGGCTTATTCCTATAATTTGAGAAGACCATATCCATACGCTAGGCACCAACATTAAGCCTTCATGGAAAGTGATCCTCCCCGGTGATCTGAACCTGGGCCTTAATGACACTAATAACTTGTCGGCCTCCTCTGTGGCCAACTCCTTCAATTCACTGTGTTTGCCAAAGGTTGCACCCTCGACTGGATTGCAGACCTAAACTGTCAGGTCACTATTGGATCCATCTTGCCCTGCCCAAGTCTGACTACCATATCATTGCCTTTTCGATCCCACACTTCAAGCACACCAAACCCATAGCCATACCTCTGCCATCCACACTAGCATGCAGCTCACTCAAGCTCACAAAAGATCACATTTTACCCCTTCACAGTCCTCTGAAACAGGAGCACCCCATCTCACATGACCCTAACGCACTAGAAACCTATACTTTACATTTTTAAAGTCGCAGTAGATACCATCGCCCCCTTAGTGCCCCGTAAAGCCAAACCTGCTGGACACATCAACTCCTGATTCACCCCTGACCTCCTTTAACTCAGAAAAAACAAGCGACATGCTGAAAAAACTGGAAAAAAAACCCATCAGACACCTTGAAGCCAGTATTTATGAAGGCCTCTACGTCGTACAAACAAGCTATCACTCAGGCCAAAGCCACTATCTTCAACTCCAGAATAGCCAATGCCAAATAAAATGCCAGAAAATGATGCACCATTCTCAGGGATCTTGGAACACCTTCTGCTCCCCTGACCACACACACTAAAGATATATCAAAATGCATGCTCCTCAAAATTGATACTCTACACAAAACAAATCCTCCCCAAACAAGTCATCCTGAAACCTTTATCCCTGGCCCCAGCCACTGCCTCCACACATACGGATACTAGCCGTGGCCCTGCTCAATGTTTCTTCAAAAAAGTCAAAGAACAAGAAACCTTAGGGATCTTGAAGATCCTGAAACCCTCAAGATACAAATGGAATATATGCCCAGCCTTTCATATTAAAGAGTATGCGGAAGATCTAGCACCCTTTAGCACTACCTTCATTAATGCCTCGTTTGAGGCTGCTACAGTGACATCCAGCCTTAAGGAAGCCCTCCTAAAAACACTCTCGCTAGACCTTGTGAACCCTAATAACTACTGACCTATCACCACTGTCCCCTTACTTCTAAAAAATCTTAGACCGAGCAGCGTACTTACAAATTCAACACCATTTGGAAGCAAATCACATCCTGGAAACTCAGGATACCGCCCAGGTCATAGCATGAGTCAGCCCTCCTTGACCTTAAAAACCAGATTGATGAGATCAGGGATGAAGAGAAACCTGTCCTTCTTTTCCTTCTCGTTTTAGATCTGTCTGCAGCTTTTGATTTAGTAGATCATAAAATACTATGCCACCACCTGACCACCTCTGTCTTCTTTTCACCTGAAGCCACAACCTGAATTGTTTCCTTCCTAGATGGCAGAACAATGAGAGTGTTCTCTGAGATCACCAATGCTCCACTAGACGCAATCACCTGCGTTGTACTGCAAGGATCATGTGTCTTTCCCACTCTTTATAATATCTTTGCAACGCCACTCTTTGACCTTCTAGACTGCACCAGCATAGCCTTCACCAACTATGCAGATAATACACACATTCTCCAACCCACTACGGTAGCTACACAAAAGACATGGACACATTTAATATGGCCTACTCCACTTTCCAAGCATGGATGGCTATGGACGGCCTGTGTCTCAATGACGAGAAGACAGAGATTCCTCTTGTTAGGCCCTCAGCAACTATGAAAAAGATTGATCCCAAATAAGCAACCTTCAACATCGATGGTACCCAGATTCCCAGTCTCTGCCTCAGTGAAATTTCTGGTGATCTACCTCGATGCCACCCTCTCACTGACACGGTAAGTAAACGCCATCTCCTCCTCAGCAGCGCACACAGCCAAACTGATAAACACCTCCGGACCTTTCCTATCCACAAACAGCTGCCTAACCATTGCATGTGCAATCATCGACACAAGCTTGGACTACTGCAATGTACTTTTTGCTGGTACCTCTGAATACAACCTCTGGAAACTGCAGAATATCCAAAACAACTCTCTTTGAGCAGCCCTAAACATCTGTATATCTGATCATTTATTGGCCACATGGAGAACAGTGCATTGGCTCCCGATTCGGGAATGAATCATCTTTAAAGCCTTATCTATTACACAGAGATGCATTTCCAAGTCCGCCCCCCTTACCTCTCCCAGAAAATATCCAAGATTCACTCTTCCATGACCACCAAAACAGCTTACTCCCACCGTCTCGCTCAACCCAAATTCAAATGCATAAAAGCAGGAGGGTCTATCTTCCCATCCATAGCTGTAAAAAACTCCCTTCCACCCGCAGCGAGGGCAGAAGATTCCTACTGGATCTTACATAGAGCTCTCAAAACCTGGCTGTTCTCCTAATTACGGATCTGATACAAGAACTTTTCTGTGCTCCATGTAACTACTAAATGATCTGTATGAAACTGTAATACCATCTGTCTGCATGTAACTGGTCCCTGTAACAGCACATCAATGCCTTTGGGTTTTGCACGCTTTAGAAATTAAAAAATAAATACTGACTGTCTTTGTGTATGAGGACTGAGAAAAAAGCTGATAACAGGTAAATCACTGTGAACTGCATGGCTTCTGGCAGAATACAGGACAATACGTTAGCCAGGTTTGGCACCAATAGAATGGAAGGTATTATCAGTGCATAGACAGCCCTTAGGTCTTGCACACAATGATAAACCTGCTTTCGTGGGTTTTTCACTTGGAAAATTGGAGTATTACATGGACAAGTAGTTGGAATGATAATTCCCAGACTCTGCAATGATTCAATAGCTGTGGTAAAACCTGCCTCTGCTTTGGCTTTCAAGAGGTATTGAGGTGTCCGGGGCACCATCTTAAACAGATCTACCTTTATCTTCACTAGTTCAGCATTATGTATCCCAACTCATTTTTAGGGGTGGCCCACAAAAAAAGCTGGTATAGAATCAATTAGCTTGTGTAAATCTTCTCACCATTGCCATCTTTCTCTCCCACTTTCCCTTCTTGATTTTCATTCAATGTTGCCATCACTGCTACAGAGTTGTCAGAGGGAACACTCATAAACACTGCAAATGCGGTGCAACAGATAGTGCACTTCATCTTACACAACAAGTCTCTCCCCAGCAAATTTACAGGTGATGGTGGATTTAGGAGAGTCCCCTAATGAACAATAGTATCATTGGATATGCCTACTGCCCTCACTCTCTCCCCAGATATGGGAACATGTGGGAAAGTATTCATTTGCAGAGCATATCTATTTGCCACAGTGTTCACTAAACATGACACTGGTGTCCTTTGCACCTGGCATTGGACATATGGACCCTCCTGATCAACTGAATCATAAGAGCTTCCAGAGTCGATAACCCTCTGGTTGTCAGAACTCATTTGAATCCCCCTTCGGTCCACTTTAGTCCCTGGGATGAAAGGGTTATCATTTGAATGCAGAAGCGGAGGCATAATCCCAGAATGGGCTGCCTCCATTTGAACGTGTCCTCTTTACTGGGGTATCTGGGCATTATTCAGGAATATTATTACCTTGCAGATATGGTCTTTGTGATCTAAATGGCCTCTCGTTCTTCCAATGGCCCTCCTGCTCACAATAATTGAAGGTCAAATGATTTGGCAACACAGCTCTCAGAGCCTGTTGGTTAGGCCTGTCCCTGTCCTTTCTGATCCAGTGCTCCCCATGCCTGCTGTTGATCAAACTTCCCCCACTGTCATTTTTGCTGAGGCTGTTCAATATACCCTTCTTCTTGGTTTTGGTATAACTGCTGGCCCATTTGGCCTCCTCCCCTGCCCCTTTGTTGCGCCCCATTTCTTGCTTGATTTGCAGGGTGTTGCACCATTTCCTGAAGCTGACCCTGAAGGAGCTGCATTTGTAAAGCCATAGGTTTGTTCTCAAACAATGTCTTTGTTTGTTTCAGGTAAGCGACGCAGTGATTTCAACTGCCACCAGCTCTCCTAGCCACTTGGTCTACAATCCTATGCACAAATTCTTAAGCTGCACCTGTACTTTTGGTAAGAGGCTGGAAACAAACAGGTTTGCTATGGCTTTCTGAACTGTTTTCTCTGGTTTCATAATGCCAGAGTGCTGAGTGAACACCACTTTCAGTCTATCCAAATAATTGGCAGCATATTCGCCCTTGTTCTGTTGGACATCCCCTGTGCCTGGATCTGCGACTGGCTATGTTGCCCAATCCACTAACTGTTTTCTCACCTCTGGTGGCATTACTATTCTCATAAATTGATTCATATCAACATAAAATGGGTTGTAACACTGCATAACTGTCTGCAGTTCTTCCACAAATCATTGGGGCTCTTCCCTAATATTAGGTAACGCCTTCACCAATGTCCTGAGGTTCCCAGGTGTCCAGGGCACATGGACTGTGATAAGACCCTGATGTTGTTCTATATCATCATGACCAGATGAACCTGTCAGAGGACAGTTTTAAAATGCTGTGGATCCCTTCCATATACTGTAACTTCCTTAGTCGCAAAGGAGGCTAATGAGGGAGGTGGCGTCATGGATGCCTCGGGCCCTGTGGCCACCTGCCCACTTGGCCCAGGTGCCCTAGGGATAGAGGGCACCAACAGTGACATCTTTACCAATGGTGCCTCTTGGTGTGCCCCTCCTGTGAGCAGCCTCATACTAGTGAAAAATTCAAATTTATCCTCTACCATCTCACTATCCTGATCTTCTTGGTCTTCTTCTCTCTTGGCTTTATCCAGCAACCACTCTTGAATGATTTGGGGTACACACAGGCCCCGTCCGTCCCCCTAATATTCCTCAGAAATGTTATTTGTCCTCTCAGTTGATCTTTAATCTCCCTCAGTCCTCTAATGTTCCTGTCATTCCTCCTAGCTGGCACCTCTTCCAGCCATGTGACTTCATTCTGTACTGCAGGTATATTTGTACTTTCGGCCTCCAAAGCCCACCTAAAGGTTCCTAGATTAAACGTCCCCTCGATCGAAAATTGAGTGTGTCTATTACATTGGGTTAAATAATGCCATGAATCTAAATAATCACAAGCCAAACTACTAAACTGATAAACATATAATGGGGCAATGTACTCATCACTCACCCCATTAACCAGGTTCCCCTGCTCGATATGTTCTTTTACTTCTTTCTTTCAAGGTCCTGAGAGGGAAGGGCTTTACTTTTCACAAACAAAGACTCTGCCCAGTGATCCTAACAGGGATAGGGACTCTTCCCATATAGTTACTCTTCCCTCCCTATATAATCCTGGGCTTCACCTTATCCCCAGATTGTTACCCTAACCTGTACATGGGCATTATACACTGTCTGGAGCCTCTTACTCTATTGAGTAGGCCCCCCGATGGGCTCATACCATACCCTTGATATTTTGCTAGGTTAATTTCTGGATAAAAGAGAGAAAAAAAGATAAGAATCACTGTTATAAAACGAGCAGATACTACACCCAAACCAGCCCACCCTGAGTTGTCCATGCCCTGATCCCAAATGGGACAATCAGTACTATGTGCAGCTCCACATGCACGCTCTCCAGGCCTGATAGCCTCCTCTGGAAATCGCCTTTGGAGATTTTGAATGTGGCCTTCTACCTTATCGTCTTGAGTGCTCGTGGGGGTGTCTGGAAGGAGGTCCTCGGGCTCTTGTGGCTCGCAGTGTTACATGACAGAACTGAGTTGCGGTCACCATGTATTGAAGTAAAACAAAACAAAAACACTAAGGAATCTCATTGAGAATGGAGAAATTGGGATTCCACTTATTGCAGACTTGCAAGCCAATAAACGGGCAGCAGTTCTTTAGCCCAACCCCCAAGCCAACCTGAGCCACCTCCAATTCACCTTCCCCTTGTATCCCCTCATGAGCAGGTCCCTTGCAATACACATCACTTACATTTGACCTCTCCCACCCCCAAAACATAACAGCACTCATTGTCCATTTTCAGAGTTCATCTTCTGTTTCCATCTCATCTCCCATTATCACATGGTCCTCTGCTTCCGGGTCAGTTGTTCTGGTCTGACGAGGTCTAGTGTCCAACTCCTCAGCTGAGGGGCTTAGGGTGCCCGCCCCCTGATGTGGTATCAGTGAAGAGTAAGGCTCTATTGTTTCGCCCAGTACAGGCCAATCTAGTTGTAAGTGACTCCAATCAAGCAATCCCACTAAGTCAGTGCCTTGTCTGGGATGCCCAAGGGAAGCCCTTATTTACATATTTTCATGGCATGTTATAATCTGGATGATGAACCCTTGTATAACACCCCTCTCTTAGAATCCCCCTGTCCCCACTGAGCCAAGAAGTAGATTTGTTTTGCAAATTTAAAAGGTTTATTTGAAAAATTAAACAATATATATATATATCACACTTCTATAAATAAATTGATAATGGATAGCACACTTGTGAATATGAGCAGTAATCAGCAATAGGTAATCCTACAGTAGCACAGTTCTTGGTTACTTATGAATAGGAAAAGAAAAATAAGGTGGTAGAGAATGTCTTTATGGCTTCAAGGACAATGCAATGATGAATGAAATGCAGTACAGAAAATAACTGGATATGGCTTCAACAAAAGACAATGTAATCACTTTTCCTTGAGAATCCACTCCCCCCCTTTATGCAATATAACTAGATGGAAAGGGGAGCGCACAGTTCTCAGGAATGCAATCAAATACAATACGAAATTCAGTCCCCCCTTAGCAAGCTTAGAGGAAAACAGGTATGATTTTAAAACACAGGCCCAAAATGCTTTGAATGTGGTGTCAATGAAGTGAATGATGCTAAAATTGATTTTAATTCCCTGTAGAGGTTCAGGGTGAGTGATAGCTAGTTGGTATTAATTCAGGCTCACTTTAGCAATGCTCTATGAGTAACTAGCAGGTTAAAACGAATTCGGAAAGCCTAGAATCTTAGCTTTAAGATAAAAGTTAAATTTCGCTCCAAGCACAAACGGTTCTGGAGATACGGACGATTTTGTGAAGGTAGTTTTTTGGATTTGAAATTTAAAAGTTCAAAATGACAGGTGACAGTTTTCAGCTTTAAAAAGGACAGAATGACACACACGATTCCTATGGGGTAGTTCTAAATAGGTTAAAATAGTTTTAATTAGATTATATTAAACTGAGAGATTGGTTTTGCATAGTGAGTACTCACACTATATTTTTGAAATAAGCCGTCAAGGTCTGGTCAGGTTGGACGGGACTTACGGCGGGTGGTTCTGAAGTCCCGGCTATCTGGGTCAGCTCTGCTCTCTGGGTCTGTCAAGCACCGGTTCTGCTCACAACGGTCTGGTTGGTGGTTCTCTCTGGTTCCGGATACAGCACTGCTTTCTCGATACTGCTACAGGTTCTTGCAAAAGTTATTGGCAAAAATTCAAACAGCTCGCCCGGCTGTTGAATAGTTTGGTTGGTTTTGAGGCCTGCTGAAGAGGATTCAGCTTGTGGATTCAGGCCTCTCTGCTACAAATTCTGGAGTTAACTTCTGCTACAGGTTCTGGAGATTGATGGATTTGAAGTCTGGATCTCTGGATTTGAAGTCTGAAGTCTCCCGGCAAAGCGTCCCTCAAGAAAGTGGAAAGTTTTTGTCCCTACCTGTCCTGCACTGTCTGCTTTTATGTGTTTAGAAAGTGGGTGTGTGCGTGGCATAACTGAGCCTGCCCCTCTCTACTTGTTATTGGCCCAATTCTCCCCTCTCCCATGATTGGGGGAAGGAAATGGATTGTCATCATGATGAGGTCTGTTTATGGGTCAGAGGATCCTCCCCTGGTCAATTTGCCCACAAATCTATATTTGATTCAAATACATATTTCCCAGATACACAAGTGGTTGACATTACATGTACATATTACAGATGAATTAAGACAGGTCTCTGTTCAAGCCCCATGTTCCTGCGAGCTGGGATTCAGAAATGACAACATTTTGCGCTTTTTGGTCGGTTTACCAATATCGGGCATTTACCAAAAATTACACAAATGTGCGCAAGGAGGATGGACATTAATTGATGAAGTGTCAGATTTTTAACATGCAGACATTTGGAGTAAGACCCTATTTTCTGCTAGCAACCCCACAGAATACACCACAGGGTCCTAACACCTCTTAAAACGTGCACAGAAAAATCACAAAAATAATGATATTACTTATATAATTTTGACCAGTCCGCACTATGAGTTCTCTATCTTTTTAAAATGATGCCCTGGTCAAAAAGGGGTGGGGCTTCCCACATCACATGGTGGAATAACTGGTTTATCCACTTCCCCCAAGCTCAGTTTGCTCTCACAGGCACTGCCCCTCCCAGTTTCTCCCAAGAGGAAGCCACTTTACAGCCCCCCAATATACCATTTGCCTGAGTCCAGGACAGGGCTTTGTTCAACTTCCTGCAGTCCCCAGGTGTTCCTCCCCTAACCCAATCAGAGAGGTGTCATCTCCTTTTGGCAAGGGCAGCAGGATGCAGCCAGGCCTAGGAAGAGTGGGTGAGCAGGTTTCTCCTGTCGGGGGTAGTTGTCAGGCAGAATTCAGCTAAATGTCACTTTAGTTCCCAGTTTAAATCAAACTTACAATTTTTACTCATGCAGCTAGAATGCTGATTCTAAGTTCAAAACCATGACATTTAACAGTTGCAAACTATGTGACACTCAAAAGTAGGTCACTCATTTAATTTAAACATTTCGATTTTTGTGGTTTTATATCCAATTTCAATTAAGCTGCTGACATCCACAGCTCAGCCAGTTTTGTTATAAACATTGTTTTGGGCTCTTCATCTTCCCAGATTGTGTATGCACACAACACTTCATTCTGCCAGATGTCTGCTGGTGTTCAGTAAGATTTTTGAATATCCTGCAATGTTCGAAATAGGCACTTTGAGCTTGCATTCAGGAAAACAAAGGTAATTTTAAGGTGCTTTTGGTCTAACAACACTGTTATTTTTCCTTTGACACCACCTTTCACCCCTGGCGCTTCCAGTCCATCAGGCTGGCACTGGTGGGTGGCAGGTTAGAACACAATTTTGGTGTTCGCACAACCGTGCGGTTTTCCTGCTTCTGGGATGGAATGATGGGCGGTGACACCTCATCCCCACATCTACCCAGTCTATTGATTTAGTTTTGTTCTCGGATAGAATGATGGGCGGCGACAGCTCATCCTCACATCTACCCCGTCTAATAATTCAACATGGGTCAAAACCCTTGACATAGTCTGAATATGGCAGCTGAGCGGCCTTCACCCAGTTACCTCAAGAGACTCCGAAAGTGCTGCTTCAGCAGTCCTACAGAGCATGTTTCTTTTGAGAGCCCTCAAGGACAATCATTACTTAAAGCCAATAAATGGTAATTTCCCTAACCATTGTCCTCTAGGATTTAACAGAAAAATAATAAACACTCAGGCATATGAAATTAGTGACAATTCAGGTATTCAGATATCCTCCCAGAATTCTCCCATATTGTAATTTCCCCACATTTTAAGACTGCTCATTACGGCATTCTTTATGGCATTATTAAAATACAAATCCAAGCTCCTCCCCCTGAGGCCATCAACATTCATCAACGGTCACATCTTTGTATTCAACAATCATTTATTGGTATTAATGTTATTGTCTGGCTTCTCGACTAATTTTATGCATATGATACCTCTTCCTTGGGTGATAACAACCTCTGGTTCCTGCTAACAAACTGTACCATAGACTAATTTCACCAGCCGTGTCTATTCTTCTAAGCCAACGTATAAGTCATTCTAATGTACATTTTGATTGCGTATGATGACTACGTAATTTCATAACGACCAGGAAAGTAGCTCCGGTCCAACGTGCTTATCTACGAAGAAAGACAACATTATCCAGAATGGGTTTGATACAGAGTCCCATGCTTAGAGACTGGACTGTGGCATGTAGCACAATATAAAAGCCCAATTTCATTATTTTCTTTATAAGTAGATAGAACTTTTTTGTATAAATCCCTATTCTTAATGCTTCATCCTAGGATTTTTTGTTAACTCCCTAAGGTCTATAATTAGTTTCTTATCTTTTACTTTGTGTTTTACCATCGCCACTCAGCACTAATTTAATGCAGATTCGTCCGTTTTCATTTTCACATCCTTTTTATGGGGATGAGACACAGAGCATTATAGTTTTATTGTCTCCACCTTTATAATTTAGGAGAGTAGAAGCTATGCTAGACTGTTTTTGATTTTGATTGAATTGAGACAAAGCAGACTTGATTCATTGGACTCTTATTGTAATACTTGTTGATTTGTAGATAGCAATACAAATGTATTCAGTAACACACACCTAAAAATAACAGTCATCAAGCAAGCATGGACTTATTTAAGTTTTCTTTTTATCAATTTCTTTGTTATATTCTGTATATATCTGGGTGGGTACATGTGAAAAATGTTTTCTGCTGAAGATGAGTGTTGGTATTTCCAGTGTTATTGTGATTGTTAAATGCGTGCCTTTTATTTGTCTGCATAAACATTGTTTGTGTGATAAGTGGAATTTGTATCGAATGAATTACATTTTTCTGATTGTATGGATATGTCAAATTGTTAATACGGTGCTATTGATTTTTTTGTATTTATTTGATGAAGAAAAAAGGACTCCCCCAGGAAATATCTAATTAGGCTCCCACTCCCAACACTAATACGATTTTTTCTTTGTCTGCGTCTTGACCTACTCCCGGTCCTAGCAAATACAGGTGCGTGGAGGGGAATAAAAAGAGATGAACGTATATGTCATTTATGTACCTTTTAGGTCGAAACAGTCCAACATATATTGACTAACTGTGCGACCCTACATGACCTTTACTCAAGGGGATATGCTAGATTTACGAGCTATGGCTCCGACCAATTCTTGAGTGCTGTTTTCTGTGCAGAATCATACGTTATTTCAGCCTGTCGGTCTTAAAATGAACTCTGTGTACACATTTTTTAAGTGATCAATGTTTGATGGGATTTTATAATGAAATGTTAACTTTGCTAAACTTTTTATACATATGAATATTAATGTATGTTAAACTATTGTTTTATGCTGTGTGCGAAAGGACGCTAATGCCTCCAAAATGTCCTGGATATTTGTTAAATAGAACTTTGTGTGACGTGTTTGTATTCATGTCCCACTGTTAGTCTCCTCTATCTTTGTATTTATTACGGTTCTAATGGCCCTTTTTACAATACTGTAATGAACTTCTGTTGACTAAGCATCTGAAACGAAGAACCTAAATACTGCCCTAATGAAATCTGTCATTATTTCCACTTAGAAATATTAGGTCAGCAAACTGTGGATATAACCAGATAGCAATTCTTAAAAAGCCTTGCAGAGAGGAAAGCGATAAGGGGTTTTCTAAGGCTCAAACGCTTGAATTAACTTCCAGTAAAGTTGTGATTTGCAGAGAAGTAGTTGCTCTTCTGGAAGGCCCTAAAGTCCATTTGTTCCCGAATCATTTCCAACTTGAGTCCTTGATGTTTGATCACCTTTCTACATTTACTATGCCCTTCGCCTCTGGGTTCTTTTAAGAAGTGGCTGAGGCGCTCTCTGACCAGGTACAGCCCAACTTTGACTCTCCTTGCCCATTTGTGTCAAAACTATGAGCCCAATTCTGCACTAATCCTTTCAAATGTGGCCTCTGGGCCTGTTGTTGTCGCAATTTATTACACAGCACACGCAAGTCAGGGACCTCCTTCCACTACTAGAAATGTGGCGCACAATAACAATGCTTTTTATTTCTATAATACGCATCCTTTCTTAAGAAGGCCTCCAACCCGTCTTGCACCCAACCTCCACAAACACCCCGTGTCACGATGGACTAGGAACCAGCCTGTTGTGTATTAATACGATATGTATTCATGTATTATTTCATGTCAAAGTAGAACTACAAATTACAACAGCCACCAATGTTATGGCAACACAAAAATGCAATGACTTTTGTATAACGACCTGATTAAAATATACTTCCACAATTCCTTACTTTTTAATGATAAAACTGAAGAGGAACAATTCAACGCACAATGATAGCACAATAGTTTAGCACTCCCCCTGTGACCCTCAACCCCCCAAACATCAATTGGACTTTATTCCTTTGAATGGAAGGCAGTGGCAGGGAGAAGGAATACAGAGGGAACATCGGTTTTGGTGTGATGCCACCAGAAACAATATGGGGAGCCAGCAAAGGAAAGGGGAAAATGTGTTAGGAACAGCACAATGGGAGAATGGTGTTCTTAATTATTTATCACAACTTCTACGGGAAAGAAAACGCAAATGGAAATGTGTTTTTACCTCACAATGGTGAAAGAGGAACAGAATGGGAAAATTCATTTTTGGGATGTCGGGCACACTTTCAATGGGAAAGAAAATGCAAATGGAATTTCGTTTTTACTGATGCTTAAAATGACAGTTAAGCTCTGGAAAATGGGGTAGCTCACAAGAGGAAAATCAGGTTTCAGTTAAGATGATAGAGGCAATGGGAAAATACAGCTGAAGATGAAAATTCTTTTAGCAGGGCACAATTTAAACACAGGGACAAATTTGTTTCTCAGATCACAATGGGATTAATTATTTTGGGCAACTCTTAATGACTATACCAGTTCACAAAACACTGGGAAAATATGGTTGGTTTCGAATTCCAACAAAACATCTCCCGTGAAGTAAATGGGGAAATTAATTGATTTGCTTAGACAAATACACTAAGGCTTTACACAAGCAAATGGGGATTCTTCAACGGGGCAATGACTGAAATACAGGCAAGAGGGGAATTTGAAATGGGGAATTATCTAATGCAAAGCTGCCAGAATACTGGGCCTACACACTCTATGGTTTTTGGAATTTAGTTCTACTTACAGAAGAGGTCTGGACTGGACATCAGAGAGTGTCAGAGCACCACTGCTGGGTCAGCCAATGGGGTCAGTCAAGGATTTCCTCTTTCCTGCAAGGGGTCCCAAGTCAGCTACTAGGTCACCTGGATCTTCTGCAAGATTAGGCCTCACTGCTAGTGCTGGGATGTTCCTCCAGATTTCCGGCAGCAGCTCATCTCAGGGGTTAGTGGTTAGTGTCCTGATCTGAGGCAGGGTTACTTAGTTATAGGGAAAATGACATCACTAATGTGTCATAGTTCCCGCAGAAGGGACAAGTTAATGTTCACTACCCCACACCCCCCTGTGTGCTAATAGGTCCAGAAAATGTGGGAGTGCTTTGGGACACCAGGGGAGGAGAACACTCCATCATCTTCCTTCGACAGGGGCGTGGTCTGGTTGGGGGACATAGAAATCTCACTGCATGACAAGTGCTCTTAATCTCCATATTTTGAAACATATCGCATTTTTTAACACTATATTTTTCGGTAAATCGCATAAGCCTTGTCCGGTGTCTGTGTGATATATGGGTGCAAAGATATAGTCTTTCTTCATTTACTCCAGAATTATATCAGTGAAAAATATAGCCGTTGGTGGGCAGAATATGAAGCATATTTGGCATGTTTAAGCAACTTTGTATAGTTCTCAAATTCCCACGAAGGGCCACATTAAGTTTTTAATACTAACTTTTGGTATGTTGGTCTCACAAAAATCGTTTTAGGATAACCAAAAGCAGCTAGCTGACACCTTTTCAGAAATCCAACCATGACTATTGTGCGACAATATTACCAATTTTACACGACAAAAAACATTTCTCCCATTTTACACAATGGACAGACAAACCCCTCCTTAACTCTGGCCCCCACCATTGCAATGTGCATGTTCCTGGCTGTGACGTCAAGAGGGGTGTTGAGATTATCTTGCACATTCCAAGAGCTAATACCCAGCTAATGCAACATTTATTGCGGCCTGAGCGACCTGTGTCATAACAGTTGGAGAAGAGAACTGCCTTTATCTTGATCTCTAAGTATCTTTCAGTTGTATTTTTAAAGGAAGGCCCTCATGTCTGAAGTGAGCCAGGCCTAAATCCCCATGACAAAAGGGGCCTTGGAATCTAGTTTCACCTTTGAAGAAATCACAAGCAAAGAAAAACCCATGGCCTCCCCCACTTAGCCAACATTGCCTTTTAACTACATTCAACTTTAAAATGAACTCTTGAAATGCACACAATTTTAACATGTAGAAGTGTCACTACAAAGTTGTTCCCTGCATACAGTGGTTAAAGGAGGGCATCAAAATTACACTTTTAGAGGCTTTGGTGCACATCTAGCTGTGCAGAGTGTCACTTTAGAGGCAAAATTGCAATGTCATTTTGGTTGATTTCAGCTGTGAAAGGCTTTCATTTTACTGCAGTTCAACAAACCCTTATAGATTCTGAAAAACTGTTGCTTCCTCTGTGATGAGCTCATGATAGACAGAAGCCAAGTTCATATTTGAAAGTCTTGCAAACATTTTAATGAACATATTGATTGTTTAAATGGAGAAACGGAATTACTCACCTTATTTAATGTTCATGACAGAAAGCAATCTTCTTCACTGCAACTACTGACAGCCCATTGAGGGTTCTGTGGACTGTTGTTTCTGAGGATGTTATTCCAGCTCTCCAAGAATTTGTGAAACATTGCAATGTGTATTTCCCTTATGCAAGGCAGTTGGCATCTTTAAGTATCTTCATGCTTCATATCCCACATTATTTCAGTGCAGGCCTTTTACTTAGGGGCATGTCCCCCACTGACTCTGGCCTTTTATTTATGGCATCCAGGGGCTATTTCACCCCACATTGTGTTTGTTGTCTAACACAGTGTCATGTGTTCCACGTCTTCCTAATGATGCACTTAGTCCTTTAGGGATGGGGGCTTCTACGCTGTTGTAAATTATGTTCTTCATGTCTCTTTTATCATCCAACTATTTCCCTTTTTATTCCCGCTGCCTTGCCAAATGCATACAGTATCTGTGTATTGTACTAAATCAATCTTCCCAAAATGGAAATAATTAGTATATGAGTGTGTGTGTGTGCTTGTGTGGGTGTGTGCGTAGCACTATCTCTGAAAATTTTCAAAGACAGGGTGACATTTTTTTATTCTCACAACACTATCCAACTACTCAAATTCATCCACTCAACCCTATGTACACCATAATATACAGAAATATGTCATGCTTTAGAGGAGTAAAGCTGCAATTAATGTCTCACCCAAACAAAAGTGATGCATTGATATGCAAATGAGACCTGGCTAGATTCTGGGACATATGAGATAGGTGCTGGTCAGAGAAATGAAAACACAAATAAGAATGCAGGTGCAAAGGGGAGCTTAGCAAACTAGCAGACGTTACAAAATTGAAGCGCTGGTAACTCTTTTCAATGGCAAACCTATAAAAGCAAGAAACTTAAAAACCTAAAGGTTTGACCATGAACAAGTAGAAGGCAGGCCATTTTGTCCTATGGGGTACTTAACAACATGTTAACTGCTATTTGAACAAATCCATTTCTATTGACTTTGCCAATGGGTGCTTTATTATGTTTTGGTCCTAATGGAGGAAAAGAACATCCTAGAAATGTGTGCTATTCTACTTTAGATCTCCACCACTCCAGTACCGGTGCAGCCTCCGCTCCTGCTGATATATGTAGAATTATCTTTTCTGTGGCACCATTCAGCTGCTTACACAGACTACAGTAATATTATGTGAGAATGGAAAGGTAGGGGTTGGATCATTGACATGTCACTGACATGTCCCTAATCCAGCCTCTTCAAATAGGGGTGGCCAACTATCACAGATGACCTTATTAACACAACAACTCCCAAAGACCATCCCAGGGTTTTTTATTTATATGATGCAAAAGGGCTTCAAGGGCTGTCCCTCTCTCTCTTGTCTACAGATAACAAGTCCCTCTCTAACCCAGTAGTTGCTACTACCCAGGTTAGCATCTACAGATTGCCCTACTGTCTGAGTTATGTCTGCCGTCCACCCTCCAACTGCACCCACCTATTATTTCTCTCTCTCTCTCTCTCTCTCTCTCTCTCTCTCTCTCTCTCTCTCTCTCTCTCTCTCTCTCTTTCTCTCTCTCTCTCTCTCTTCCTCTCTCTGCTAATTTTCCACCACTGTCCCTGCACTGTTTCTCTCAATAACATGCATCCACTCTCTGATCTTACCTCTTCCTACTTTGCCTCCTACAACTCCCCCGCTTTGCACTATTATTCTACCTCTACTTTATCCTCCTCTGCCACTGCTACTACTCTCCCTTCTCCACACCACCGTTACTTCCTCCTCCACACTTATAGTACTTCCTCCTCCATGTAACTACTATTCCTTTCTTCACTTTACTACTACTCTATCCTCCACACTACTCTACCTCTTCACTACAATCAGCCCATCTACTCCATAGTCACCCTCCTTTCACTCCCCCAGTTACACCTCATTCACTCATTCCCTACCCTCTCACTACTCATTTCCCTCACACACCTTGCTCACACAATCCCAACACAGTACCACTTTCTCTCACCAACCAATAGCTCACCTTGTCTATAAATCACCTCCACACTCCTTTCCACCATACTTCCTCCTTCTGGTCTCTTAGTCTGCCATCTCCTCCTCTTCAGATCTCACCCAAACAACACACACCTTCCTGTTTCCTGTCCTTGGTTGGATTGTCTTTCTCTTGCTCTCATTACTCCTCCCCTGCTAGTTCCCCATGGCAATCTTGCTGGTTCATCCCAGTTCTGGTGAAGGTACATATTGGTTAATCCATAAAAAAGGGCGAAAGCACTACCCCTTTCTGCCTTGTGGGCCTGCTGGCCTCTAGCACTTGATTCCCATGTGAAACAATATCCAGGTTCATGCCATGGAGCCACCGCGCTGCTGAATCACAGATAAGCGGTTTGCTTTGCAAAGTACACCAATACAGTCGGGCAACTGCTGTGTGGGTGAGTTTTAAGTATGTGAGTCTGTGTCTGCAGCCAGTGCGTAGTGATCAGTGGATCCACTCATTAGCATTACTGCTGTGTCACTCTGCTGTTCTATCTCTCCCAGGTGTTGGTGGGGATATTCTGGTGGGATGTTTCTTGCTGAAGGCTCTGGTGGGCTGCTTTGTCACAGGTGATCCACCAGGGCAGCTGATACATGATGTTCTCTGTTGTGCCGCCAATGATTTCTGCCTAAATGCCAGTAAAATGGAGATTCTCCTCATCTGCACACCTGCTCCCTCCTTTCCTATTACTCTCTGGCCGGTCTCCCTTACCCTATTTCTGCTCCCACCTGTGAGGCTTCCACTTTCTTAATCTGCCTGCTTCTATTCTCTGCCCTCTGCAACTCATCCAGAACAGGACTGTGAGACTTGTCCTTGGCCTCAAACCCTGGGATTGTATCTCTTCAGCCCTGAAATCTCTTCACTGGCTCCCAGTTGCTGCAAGGATTACATTCAAGACCCTTTGCATTGTCCAAAAGGCTTTCTGGGACCTGGGTCCAGAACACCTTCAACTCTCCCTCCTTACATACCTTCCTACTCGAGCTCTTCACTCCTCCATCTCCAACACCCTCAGGGTCAGTCGCTTATCCAAGCATCGAGTGGGGGTAGATCCCTTTCCTCGGCTGGGGCCTCCCTCTGCAACAGCCTTCCTTCCTCTCTGAAACTTGAGGAGAGCCACCTTCAGTTCCGGAAGCACCTCAAGACCTTCCTCTTTGCTTCTACCTTCGCTTTTCCTCTCCCCTGCTGATCTGTCTGCTTCGGCACCGGGCACCTGGTTACACTCCCATTTTTTCAGGCCTAGGTCCCTGTCAATCCAGCCACACACCCGCACTGCCTCCTGGCAACCATTGCAGTTGGGTCTGTATCTGCAAACCTACAGTCCCCTCACCTGCACTTATTAGACACACCTTGTCTGTGCTTTGACCTTGCACTTGCCACCTGCTGGCTGCACTACCTGTTGTTTTTATCCTGTGTTTAGTATTTTCCACTCCTCCCTCCCCCTTGCACTTTCCTCCTTCCCTCTCCCCTGCACTTGCGCTTTCTCAATGTCATTGGCCCCTTATAAGATCATTATTTTGTCCTCCCTTGTTCCCCTCCTTTGCCTCGTCGCTCTCTGAAAAACTTGTGTATGAGCGTCACACAAATAATATATCATGTATCAAATTATATGAAATAATGAGAAAGAGACAGGTCAGCATCTTTTCAAAGAGGTTTGGGGTAATCGACAGTGGTACTGTCCAAACACATATAGACAGTTAAGGAGGACACAGGAAGTGGGGCCCTCCCAACTACCACATTTCCCCCTATGGTGTAGGACTGGGTTTAGGTTACACATGGGTATGCCTCGCATCTCAGGCTGAGAAGGGTCCACATCCTCTCCTGACAGGGTCAGACTACCAACCCTTTCATACAACTGAATGGTACTGCCATGTTGTAGAATGCTCTTCTACAACTCCTGGAAGGGTGCTTGTGCAGATGGAATGGCAGCTACCGCAAGTTGATCACTGCCAACTTCTAAGGTTTCCCTGCCTACACTCATGGTGAAAATGAATGTGCTTGTAGAGGTTGAGTGGTGTTGTGTGGCTTAAATACAAATGTAACCCTGCACATGGTGTCCTTCCCTTTAATGATTAATATAACTGAACTCTGTGTATGATTTAGTAAACATGATTTAATGTTTCATTGCTTACATGGTTCTGGTATATTTCTACGATTAAATGAAGTGTAAAAGTCTACACAGAGGACTTTGGAGTGTGGTTGATGTTCCCTGTTCAGGGTAGTACTCAAAGTCAAATGCCTTCTAATGAGCTCAAAGCTAATCTACTGTACAATAGAGCCTTATGGCGAGGCCTCTAAATGATATTAGAGCTTGTGCAGGGGAAAACAAGCTCGCCTGGGGCTTCCCATGAAGCAGCTCACCAATGCTTCATTGACCAGAGCCCAGTGTCTATACATCACAACAGGAAGGCTTGGAACGCAGCCCTTTAAAGGCTGTTCGCTTTAGCAGTTCAAGCTTGCTGGTTGGCTATGAGCCAGAAACAATAAGCCAATCAAAAGAGTACGGACCGAAGGCTTCTACTTTTCGTTGTAGCTGCATGCCACCCTTTCTGATAAACAGATGAAAATATGCTCCACTTGGAGTTAGGTTTTCATTGTTCCCACAAGACCATTACAAAAAAATAAAGACAAACAACAAGAACCTGCAGCTTCCCTCAAACTAGTTTAGCAGCGAATGGAGACGGGCGTGTTGCTAAGAGACTGTTCTAAGGTACATTTGTAATGGATTGCATGTCTCTATTTCAGAGTTCTAGAGAATTCCTCCGTGGCAGCATCAGTGTGTCAGTGAAAGAGTAGATGCAGGTCACATGCACGTTTTCCTGCATTTTTCAAAACACGCAGCTTTGATAGCATCATGTACGATCAAACCTCATCAACAGCTGCGCGACATGATCCATTACTATTCCACTTTCGTGCAAGTTAAGTGTTGTTTATGATTCTTGATTATTACCGTTGACAAGATTCTCAATTAACCAAGAGTCAAAAACAAAATAACATATTTTGGATTGCAGGAGAAGGATCTGCAAGTTGTTGGCGCATTTTGAGATCTGTATCAGGCACACGTAGAAAACGAAACGTTCTCTGTCTGACACGGACATCTCTGAGTGAAATTGTTTCAGCAACCTTTGGCTCTCCAGATGGTTTGGACTACAACTCCCATCATCGCTGGCCAGAATAGTGAATCTCAAAGGATCATGGGGTGTGTAGTCCAAAACATCTGGAGAGCCAAAGTTTCAGACCTCTGTCTGTTGTTATTTTGAAAAATAATCAAAAAGGCTATTTAATGATAAAACGTAATGTGCTGTGCTTACAAATGCAATGTATACCACTTTGCAGTAAGTGCCAGGTGTTACTATTATCCACTTTAATGTAACTCTTTGTATCCACTTCCGAAGTATGGAAGGCTGAATCTGATGTGCATGAGCTAATAAGCATATTAGGAATTTAATTAAGTACATTTAATTTCCATAATCATATGCTTATCGTTGAGGAATGGGTGCCTGTTCACGAATGCCTAAAAGAAAAGTCTGATGAAGAGAATGGAGCACTTCCTCACAGACATCAACACATTACCAGTATAATATAACAAATGCTCTTTAATTTACATTGAAGCAAACCTAATGTCCTACATATGTATTCCTTCATAGCTTGTCGTTTGGTTATACCGACAAACACCATATTGATGTTTCTATTGGTTTAATTGATAACGAAACCCTATCTTATCAAGTGTGTCACAGCCTGCAGGTAACATTGAAAGCATAGTAACATAACATAGACTAATGAAACATAACAGAAGGGTGCCACACTGTCACTGCACACAGGAGGACGGACATCTGGCCCTTCTCTCCGTACATACCCTGTTTTTCACACACGCGCCTCCACCTTGCACACAGTCAAATGAAAACAGCCTCAGAGAGCTCAAGGTACATTTCAAGCTACCAGGTGCCAAGCTGTGTTTTCTTTTTTATCGTACTAGCTTGACCGCTCCACTGCCTTACCTTGTGTTACCACAAATATTGACCATTATACATAGTCTATTCTTGACTAAGCCACTCTTGGCTCATACTCGGCAGTCACAGAATTAAAGATTCAGGAGTTGACCTACAGTACACCATACAGAGATTTGCCTGGGCAAATAAGCATCCAGACCTCTAGGATTGCCCTAGTAAATGCATCCAACATTGCATTGAGTACTAACTTACACTTTTCCAAATCTCCTTTGGAAAAAACGCCCAATTATGACACTTTGGAAATATCCTCTTCCTCCCTTTTGCAAAACTATGGTCTGCCCAACAGAACTGGCAGGCACCCACGCTTTCCCAAAACATCCTTCCCCTGCTGCATCCCTAATGTATGTGTTTGTGGCAGATATTTCCCGCTTTCTCATCCTTTTATCTTTCACTTGCTTATTTTCTTTACTCCAGCTGGTCTGCTTCTCCTGGTGGCACAGTAGGCCACCTCACAGACAAGCCAAGGTGCTCCGATACTACTAGGGTGGTTATGTGGCACAGTTTAAAAGCATAGTAACATAACATTATTAAAGGGGAGTAAAACCAGTACAAATACTGGAGACATTACAATAAACTCCACAGGAGGGCTTAATTGCTGAATGCACCATTAAATAAGGCACAAACAAAGTGAACAAATGTGGATGTTGAATGCAGAAATTGTTCTTCTGTTGAGGTTTGACGGTTGCCGTCTGATAGCACAGCGAGTAGAGCGCCCACTTTGACATCCCTGCAGAGCCTGCTGACATTGCTTCGATTCCCGGCAGCGCCGAACTCAGTCTTTCATCCTTCCGAGGTCGACTGAGGGTTCGAAGTGCTATATAAATGCACAAACAAAACAAAGAGATATTGCCGTCCAAATTCTAGGTTTTCACATTATGCTCCGACTGCTAACATTGTAGGCCATGTTCAAATCATACGCAAACCATTGCCATCAAATTAGTAAACAAGATAGTAATCTTATGCCAGAAATGCACATCAAACCTGAGATTGCCATTATATGCAAGGTGCACACATTTTATGCAAGCTCCAGTCAGTTGTCAGGTATTGCCATCACATGCCCATGTATATGCATGTTAACCCAGAAATACCCATCAAAAGGGCTATTTCCATCCAATACCTATAATCCACGTTTTAAGAATGTTATTCCCATCAAATGAGAATGGGTGCCATAGCACACCAGCACAACAACAAGGGACAGTACACAGATCTAGCTGTCTCTAATTGGCCCACCGTCTGTTCCTAGGATATGGTGGTGTGCCACCTATCTAAGAAGTAGATAGAACAAGAAACATACTTAGTTCTTCACTTTTTATGTACAGGTTGCCCACCTCTCAGCCATCTCATGTCTCACTCAAACACAATGTGACGATTTTTTAGGAGGTGTTTTTTTTAACTATATATTCAAATCACAGTTAACAAAGAAATCAAGCAACTAGAAGAGACGGCATGTTCTACAGGGCTCAAAATGTAATATTCCTGGACCCATGGTTTCTCAATCTATAAAAATCGACCTAATAATTTAAAATACAATCCAAGGACTGTGAAGACGTGGATTAGATTTGTTAGCAGTGCTTTAGCAATCTAAACAACTGCGGTGTGCTGCACTATAGCACTGAGCTCAGTTTCAGACACATCCAGGATAGGCTCTACTATAGCACTATTCCTGTTTTTTAGAGGTCAACCGGTTTCAGAGGCCTCAAAATATTATGGCCACCTTCTTCAGGACGGTCGCTGATTTATTTTCCCATATATTTACCAGCTTTATTGCTTTTCGTCTAGTAAAATGAGATTTAGATTTATACTTGTTAGCCGTAGTTAGTCCCAACATTACCTTGGATAAGTCTACAGTCAACCAATATGCAAGAGCACAAACACCCAACTCAATATACATCAGAGTGTATGAAAACATGTCAAGAGTGTTAAATACTCAACTTGTTGTTCTCAACACCAACCTACCCATGTTCATTTAAATGCCGCCCCTTACGGATGGACGACATTAATGATATTCTGTTGCTATAATTTCCTTTCATATTGGCCAGGAAAACTTTATGATGTGCATGCCCCCAAAGACGACTCAATCCTGAAGCGAGTGTGAACACTGAAGTCAGTACCCTGTGGCAACTAAATGGACACAAACATGTTGCTTTCCTAGCACACATCCTCCCATATCTCTCTTGGGAACCAGGTAGCTTTATAAGAATCACAGTTGAGATACTGCTCTTCAGGACAAATCTTTCTGATTGATTTGCTCTCTTTAGCCTGTCAGCTGCAGTTCCAATGGTCCTTCAACTTCCCAATGGGAGCAGTATAACCACAACCTTTTTCAAAACCCTGACTAGGTCTTGACTCCAAATATTGTTCACTCCAAAACGTAGCCTTCACTGCTATTACATTTATCTAATGTTGGGAACATAGTGTTACCTATCTCCTGCCTGAAGCATCTGAGAACAGTTAAATCTTGCAACAATGCCCAATCTTTGTGTGGCACTTCACCCTTCCTTGAAGGGCCTTGGCAATGTGTGTGCTTCCAGGGGGAAGCAGGAATACAATCAAATGAAATAAACAGGAACGAAGCACAGCAATGTGGCCTAGTTGCTTGAATGGTAGAAAGCTGCAGACTCTAACAGGGCCTCATTCCAAATGGTAGGACTCTGGTTAACATGACAGGTGGCCCTCATGCTAATAAAGATCAATGTCTTTCCTACTTGATGCTTGTACTACTTGGCACTTCAGCCGCACACTCAACAACTAACAAAACCTTTCCCAACCACAAAACAACACATTCTATCTTTATTAACTGCAAACAAAACACAACCTAACTTAATGATGCTGACTGAGAAACCCTCAAAGTAACATGGGCCTAAACTCAAAATATAACTGCCAGAATAATTTCCCGTGGCTAATGCTCTGTAAAACTTTGTCAAAACTAAGTGCAATTCACACGTGGACAAAAATGCTAAACACATGTCAAAAATTCTGACACCAAAATGACCAGCTCTCCCTGATAATAGAATTTACGCAGCCTGTATCGCTTTTAATGTTTTGCACATTGCATCTGCATAAGGATATTCCCCCTTTAGTTAATTCAATCAACTAATCTGCCTGCCTCTTTCTGCCCGCCAAAATCTGTCTTGGGTACCCACTCCTTGTTTACATGACGCAAACTTTCTCCAGACATGGCATATTCCTCTGGGGTACATGTCAAGAAGCAGCAGCACCCATCCCCTGCCACATCTGCCCATTGCTCCCTGTAGATCTCTGGGTCGGGATAGGAAAGTGTTCCTGGGGACCAATCTGAAGTTATACCCTCACCATTCAATGCTCAATCTCTCCCTTCCAGTGAACTGTCTGTGGTTGCACATGTTTATAATTATAATCATAATTGCTTTTTTATAACTCGCTTATTACCAAAGAGGTTTCTAAGCGCGGACCCTGGATGCAAACCTGTGTTGCTCTGCGTCATCTTGCTTCCAAGAGGAGCGCGTTGCCACTGAGATATACTACCCATTTCAAGAGGGGAGTGGCTTTTCCTGCTTTAAGGGTTAGGGACATCATAGCCATTCCTCTGTATGGCGTCATCATGAAACACCTTACAATCAGTTGGCAGGAGCAAAATATTATGAGCACAACGACAAGGATGGGAGTCAATACTTTGAAAACAATACTCAGCTACGACGGGACCCATGTGAATGCTGAAGATAACCAATCTAGCTCGACCCCAACCTCCTTTTCCATAACAGTGCATAGATCATGTAGGGACACAATTGTGCATATCAGGGATCCATTTTCTGAATCGTGGGGTGGATATATACGCGCAGAAGGAACTGCCTAGTTTCATACACACGCCACCCTCCATGGCGGCAACCCAGTCAAAAATATATCTGCTTTGCAGTGTCATTTATCTAATCAACCTTAATTCTTCCCTGATCGCAATAAGTCCATGCTCATTGTCATTTACCAGCTGTATCATGTCCAAGCATGTAATCTGTATCCACTTGGAGTTTGCCACTGCCTGTATTCCTGGAGGGAGCAGGGAGAGGAAGTATGCCTCCATTTTGATGAACAGCCAATACGGCTCAGGAATGGCACTGAGCTTCTCGTTTGAGTCTTTGGAAAAATAGTTTGAGTGTTTATGGTGGCAATGGCCCAGTAACTGGCAGGCCTGCTGGTTGGTGGAGTACATCGGTATGGCAGGGGGGTTGCTCATTCACTATGGTAATATAGGTATCAGGTGCAAGGAGGAAAGGGGAATATAGAGTGGCTAGGGAGCAGATGCCACTCCAGAATGGTTAGAGCTGGAAATACATGCGGGCCCCCCACATTTCCAGAACAGATCCATGAGCACTGTGGTTTCCCCATTGAGGTCTGGAATAGCAACTGTCCTATTAAATTGTCCATTGGTACCAACAGGCATGCTGTCATTGCCCCTGAAACACAATGAGAATTGTGTACATTTCCGTAATTTAGTGCGTTCTCAAGTTGCTTTATCCAGGTCAGTTATTTCACATATCTTTTGCACACAGCATAACATGTCTTATTACTATATGCCACTCTTTCCTCTGTATACCCGACTAGTCCATTTGCTTTACACCCCATCAGTCCTTTACCCAATTACTGTTGTGAAAAACGGCACCCTCCATCTGTAGTTGAGGTCATATGTTACACCACAACTGCCCCTGCCCATTTTCCTCAGAGCGCTCATTGCCATCTGTTTTTACCACCGTTGTTTGAAACCTGTATCCCTGAAACAACTCACACACACACTACATAGGGCAAGGTACACTAAGCCTTGTGCTATTAGATGTGGCATCTCTTGTGGCAGAAACAGTATGGGTGTGCCAGTTGCATGGGATATTAAAGTACAAATATATGAGGAGTCATTTGACTTCCCTCTTTCCACCTGCCTCATGTAGTTGTACCATGTCTGTCCTAGGGTACTGCACATCTATGCTACTTCTTAGATAGCCCTCTGGATCCACCATGTCGCACTTAATCCTGGTCACTGATACACTACGATAAGTTTGCATAGATGCAAGGTTGATATCATTATTAAACCTACCACTAAAAGACCAATATACAAGTTTGACCATAAAGTAGGATAGAAATGAACAGGAAAACAGCAGGCAAAAGGCATTGGCCCTCATTACGACCCTGGCGGAGAGGGGTTTACGCCAGCGTAATGCATGGCGTACCTCTCCGCCAGATTAGGACTTTCCGTAGCGCCATGGCGATTTTTACGCCCGGATTTTCCGGGCGGAAAAATCCATGGCGCTACGGGTCCCCTCGTTAATTACGCCGCCGTATTCTACGGTGGCGTAATTAACGCCTTCCCCACTCCCATTATACCCTATGGGGCAAAAATGGGAATGGGGAAGGGTAAATGGGGATTGGGGACTTACCGCCCCGCCAAGGTCGGAATGGGGCGGTAAGTCTGCCAACCCCCATGGCGGAGTTGGCAGCTCTGCGCCATGGTCCATGGTGAAAATTGCACCATGGACCTCCGCCAGGGTCGTAATGAGGGCCATTATCTTTTTTTCCACTAGTCTTTCTGCTTTTCACCCCATTAGTTCTTTAACCCACTTATTGTTGTGAAAAATAGCGTATTTTTCAAAAAGGGTATCAGGCGCTCCTCTCTAGAAAGAACATGGCATGATAACCTTTTCTAAGATGACAGTGTGCAGCACTGCATTTTGCTCACTTTACCTTTCACAGATGCGAAATATCCATTTGCATATCAGTTTTTGTCTCGCCCACATGGGCAGTCCAGCACCGAAATGCTATGGCAATTCCACTCTGAACAAGAGTACCAACAGCAACCCCATACACATGTTTCAGCCTCGTTGGGCCTCATCATTGAGGTGAAGCTGTGCCTCTCTGATCACAGTGAGCAGGGAGTCCACGTCTGGTTGCCCCCAGGTATCTCAGGGTGACCAACCCCAAGTTCCTTGCAAATATTTCATGAAAGGTAGCAGGCGCTCCTCTCCAGAAAGAACATGGCATGAAAACCTGCTCTGAGATGAGAGTTTGCAGCATACGCTTTTTGCTCACTGAACCTTTCTCGTATGGGAAATATCCATTTGCATATCAGTCTTTGTCCCGCCTATATGTGCAGTCCAGCACCAAAATGTTATGGCAATTCCTCTCTGAACAAAAGGACCAACAGCAACCCCATACATGTGTTTCAGCTGTGTTGGGCCTCATCAGTGAGGTAAAGCTGTGCCTCTCTGAGCACAGTGTGCAGGGAGTCCATGTCTGGTTGCCCTGAGGTAACTCAGGGTCACCAACCCCAAGTTCCTCACAAATATTTCAAAAAAAGGTAGCAGGTGCTCCTCTCTAGAAAGAACATGTCATGATAACCTGCTCTGAGATGAGAGTTTGCAGCACACGCTTTTTGCTCACTGTACCTTTCACATATGGGAAATACCCATTTGCATATTGGTCTTTGTCCCGCCCACATGGGCAGTACAGCTCCGAAATGCTATGGCAATTCCTCTCTGAACAAGAGTACCAACAGCAACCCCATGCACGTGTTTCAGCCTTGTTGGGCTTCATCAGTGAGGTGAAGCTGTGCCTCTCTGAGCACAGTGAGCAGGGAGTTCACATCTGGTTGCCCCCAGGTAACTCAGGGTGACCAACCCCTGCTATTCCTTAGATAGCCCTCTGTATCTACCATATCCCTCTTAATCCTGGTCACTGATACACTACTATTATTTTCAATTGATGGAAGGTTGATATCATTATTAAGCCTGCCCCTAAATGATCAAAGTACCATTTTGACCATAAAAAAAGAGAGAAAAGAACTGGAAAACAGCAGGCAAAAGGCATTTTCCTTATGAAAATAAGTATTATTATCTGTCCCACTAAGGGGTTCACTGAGCTAAAAAAAAGTTAAAATGATCTTTGGAGACACTCATCTTTTTGTGGTCCTCTTTACTCTTCCTGCTGCTGGATGAGAAGTGAGAGTCGGTTGGCCTTCCAGGTGTTGCTCAAATGGTACAGGTTTTTCTGCTGACAATCTTTAGTGCTGTGGATGTGGCATAGATGACAGTACATAGGCCGTCATAGTGTGGAACATTACATTTTCTGCTGCAATTCCAGACAAAAATGAGATTGTCGGTTGTTGTCATGCAGTGTCATTGTGTGGCATTGATGCTTCAGTGTTGTTTGGAGCTAGCTCCCTTGGATGGGGTCCCAAATGGCAAAAGATAATACTGAAAGATTTGGTTAAGGCCCTAAAATACCGCTCTAACTCATTGCTAAAATCTGTCCTGAGGTGTGGGCTTCAGAGACTGTGTGTGCAGGTGTGAATGGGGGTATGCATTCTCTGTTACTCTGTCTGCACAATGGCAAGGAAATTATCTGGGTAATCAAATCCAGAAAAATAGTAACATCATGGGAATAGCATCAACGGCAGCATGGGATATGGTTCCTGAGATAATTACACAAGTCCTCCTTAGAATGGGTGTCCAACAGAAAAGCCTCTAGCAAAAAAAAATAATTTGAAGGTATTATCATGGAATTCGAGAGGCTACAACTCATTCATTTTAAAACCGAGAAAATCCTATATCTTTGGTTCCTTTGATTTGATCTTTCTTCAGGAAACCTGGTTGACTTCTGAAATGGGAATAGATGAATTTACCACATGCCATCAATTAGCATCAATGTCAGAAGGAGGGAGACCCTCCGGGGGTTTGATGATAAGCTCTAAAAATAATACTCACTATGAAATCAGAATATTATCAAATGTGAAACAGGGCATTTTGATAGTGAGACTGGAATTGAAATCCTTAAATATGGGCCAGAACTGGATTTTGGTAAATTTATATTGGAATCCTAGTCAGGTTGGCCTCTTGGATTTTCTATCACAACTCTCTGATCTTTTGGTTGAGATGCTATCCCGATTTCCTATGGATGATATATTAATAGCTGGAGATTTGAATTCTCAATGTTTAACAACAAAAGATCAAGCCACAGGAAAAACTCGTTACCAGACTCAGAATGGAATAATGTGGGTACATTTTATGAAGGGCTGGGATTTCTGGATGCTTAATGAAAATATTAGGGGAGATATCCCGAGTAATCCAACTTGGCATAGGGGTTCAGCTTTCTCTACAATTGATATTTTTATGCCTCTAATAATATCTATGAAAACTGTGCTACTTTACTAGAAGAGGAAGGAAATGTTGATGACCATGCTATGCTTAAATTAATAATAGATGTCAATCTGTCCACAACTGTTTACATATATACAGATAAATTGACTGTGAATTTGGCAGGTAACTGTATTCGAAAATTTGATAGGAAAAGTTTGACCAACAAATTGCAAAATATGGTAGCTAATGTTTCTGACTTTGCGAATGTATGATACATGTAGTCCATCTAATTTTCATCTGTTTTTAATGGATTTGGATCCTCAGAAACAAAATAACCAAACTCGCAAATTGTTTCATAAGCATGCATTCAACGACCAGATATTGCAACAGAAGAGATATATAAGATCTAAAAAAACTGAGTTAAGAAGAGCGAATCTTGATAGAAAATCGTTTGAGAGTGCGCTAATCTCCATTAATAATGAATATAGAAATTGGAAAAGATCATTCAAATCTACTATTTTCCAGCAAGATGGTGAAGTTATGTTAAGGGTAATGAGTCAGAGAAACTCAAGAAATGTCTGGGCTATTTTAGGGGCTAAACAAGATCAGCAGGTGGGAGACCAATTCTCTGTAATGCAAGAACACTCATGGGTGGATCATTTTTTGATGGTATACTGTGTTGTAGGCTCTGATATAGATAACAAGTGGGAATCAGTGCACTGGTCACTCTCATATACTAAAGCTGATATAGAGCTTTTAATAAGGAGCTCTTCTACATCGAGAGCGACTGGACCAAAAGGGCTGAGTAATTGGACATTGAAAATGAATCCTTCACTGTGGGCCCATCTGCTCAAATTACTGTTTGATCAAATTATTAGAACAAAACGGCTCCGGAGTCTTGGAAAAATTCCGTTACAATTCCCATCTTTAAAAAAGGGGCCAGATCCTAGCGGTGAATTATAGGCCAATCTCGTTACTAGATGCTGATAGTAAAATCTTTGTTGGCTTAATCCTAAAGGAGCTAGAAGATTGGGCCAAATCTATTGGTATAATTCCGAAACAACAAACCGGCTTCAGAAAGGGACTATCCACCTCCATGAATGATCTGATTCTTAGTTGTTTGAATGGAGATGTGGGAAACAAACATGGTAAACCCCTCTTTGGAGCTTGGATTGATCTCACCCAAGCCTTTGATACGGTTAATCGGTCACTTATGTGGAAGAAACTGCACGCTTGGGGAGTTCCATCACACTTGCTCTCTATTCTAGTTGAACTCCATCAAAATACTGAATGAGAGTAAGAATCTCTAAAAGTGGTCAATTAACAGCCCCAATACGGGTAGAGAGAGGGGTACGCCAGGGTTGCTTGACAGCGCCTCTCTTATTTATTCTCTTTATGGCTGATTTAGGAATGGACTTGAATGATAGTGGGCTAATACCACCATGGATAGGTTCAACTAAAATTAATTGGCTGGCCTATGCCGATGACGTGGTGGTACTGGACCACCCACAGGTTGGCCTTCAGAGATTGCTTTATACACTTGACCTATATGCCCAAAAAAACGATCTTAAGATTAATCCGGAGAAATCGAGGATCCTTATATTTAAACATCCGAAGAAAATAGTCAAGAACTATTCCTGGGAGTTGGACTATAGAATAATTTAGATCGTCTCTAAGCTAACTTATTTGGGAGCCTTAATCAAATCCTACCCGACTAAGAGTCATCTATTAGAAACGATTAATTTAAAAACCCTTAAATTGGGGGCACAGATGAAAAGGATAAAAATGAAATTCTGTAAATTTTCTATACTCCCTTTGATAAAATTCTATATAGGAAAGGTGGTCCCTATCATTCTATATAGTATGGATACAAATTTACTCGCACTGGATGTGAATTGGGACTTGACTGAATCAAAACTCTGGAAAACAACATTATTTCTTCCAAATTGAGTTCCAATCGCCTCTCTGAGGTTTGAACTGGGGCTATCCTCTTTAAGATCGTGGCTGGAGTGGAAATGGATTTCCCTGTATAGGTCCCTTTAGGTTCCTATAAAGGATTCTCTATACGAGGATCTGTCCATCCTGCTCCAGGATAATACTAATATTTTTCTTGAAAAACTAAAGCTGTAATGTCGAGAGCTACTAGACAGTTTAAGCTGTACAACAGATATGCTGATCCAAAACCCAATGAAAGTGAAAGATAGCCTGAAAAGGTGGGATTGTGTGACCACTGGAGAGAGGATGAGGATGACAAAATTATCACAATCATTTTCCTGTATGGGTAGAAAAAGGACAAGTCTTCCCCCATACTTGGAAAAATATCCGGATCCATGTTCCAGGGATATCTTTCAGAGGTTTAGACTTAATTTACTACCTACCCAGGAAATTCAATCGGCCAGAGATTTGATTCAATCTGGGAACTGTTGTACAAAATGTGATGCCAACGAATGTCAAGCACTAAAGCATCTGGTAATTAAGTGTACTGGTACAAGGGAGATGAGAATTCTCAGATTGAGAAGATTTGTACATGATATCAGCTGCTTAGACATGGAGGAATTTTGGTCCAGAGCTTCCTCTGAGTCTGAAACTTTTCTAACAGCTGAAATGGTAAGATTAATGAGAGATCTAAAGTTAGATAATTACCAAGGGGAACTGGGATGAGAGTTGAAATTTTACTGATATTTTATTTTTTTTTTGTTTTCTTTTGTGTCTTTGATATTTGTCTAAATGCATTTAGATGACATATGTATTGTTCTCTGTGTTCTTAAGTTTCTTTTTTTCTTGTGAAATGTTTTATATGTAAAGAAAAGTGTAAAACGTCATATACTTTGGCTAATGCACAATAAAATTAAAAATATATATATATATTTTGTGAGGAGTTAAATGATTGTCTTTCCCTGACTGATTCCTGAGAGCAAACAATGCAATTGGAAGACAATAAAGCCAACATTCATGTAATGAATTGCATATTTTTCCCAAGCTTTGCTTCAACTTACCATTGAGGCATTCTATAATTCCTTTTGCTTGTGGGTGGTAAACAGAGTACAATTTGTGCTTTATGCCCAATAGGCAGGTCAATTCTTTAAAGAGTTCATTGAAAAAGTGTGTCCTGTTGTCAGATTTCAGGATATCACATAGTCTCCATCAAGAAAATATCTTGCGTGCCAAAAATGTAGCTGCCAAATTTCACTTCAGGGTGAACACATGAGCCAGCTTCAAGCCAACTAGACAATGGACACACCACACCAATTATTAAGTAATGAATGTTACTACACCTGTTCACGCTGTTGATATAATAAATATGGAGCTGCTGCCAGAAGGGCCCTGAGGGGTGGGGCAATGTTGCCTCTACTATACAGATAGCATGCGGTACAGTTGGATATCAAATTATCTACCTTTTCTTGGAGATTGGGAAAAAACACTCCTCCTGCAAGTCAGCTGCAATGTACTGCTTTGATGTTTGAGTAGTGTAATGTAATTGCTCAAGGACAACTGTGGCAATTCCTCAATTCCTGGGTAATCAGTGCTTTCCCTTTAATTTATTTTCTCCAAATTAAATCTGGCGGGATATGGAACACCCTCTTTTGATCCAAAAATTCTTCTCTTGCTGTGGAGCACATCCGTGCAATTCAATATTCTGTGCAAAAAGGATTGGACTGTAGGAGGATGGCAGCTGCACATGCTGTAGTACACCTTCAGGGGATACTGTGAGGTTTGGTACTTCCAGATATGCTGCTTCTTGTGCTGCTTTATCTGTGGTAACGTTGCCGTAAGCAAATGAGTCTGTATTATTTGTATGGGTTCAACATTTCTCTACTGCAACTATTGAGGGAAGGGCTAACGCATCAACTATCGCTACAAAATGATGCTGCATGCTGCAAAGCTGTGCCCTCTGATTAATTGAACCCTCTCCTGCACCATCTTGACAATCCTGAATGCACTGTGCAGGTGATATATGTTGAATCTGAATAGATTGCAACATGATATGATATGTCACAAGTGTTTCTAGGTGCGACTAAACAAGGGAGGGAAGACACAGGTAGGACAATACAAACAATATTACTAGGCCTTGTGTCATTCAGATCATACAAGAGCACCAACGCAAAGTGCAGTTGCCAAAGGAGAGGGGGATGTGCCAGGGAGGAGGATGTGCAATCAGGGCAGCAATGTTCTGAGTAGGTACAGCCAGGGCAGTGTGGTTTTGGGTAAGTGCAAGAAGGCAAGGGACTGTAGGGTTACAGTAACATCCCCTAAGTGTGAGGTAGGCCTGGAGGCGGCTCAGGGGAGACTGATTATGAAAGAGCCTGGTACCCAGTGAGACTCTGAGCGTAGCCAAGCAACCAGTTGTCTCAGAAGACAGGTAGGTCAGCAGAAGAGGGAGAGAGAAAAAGCAGAGGAGGAAGGAACGTCTTGAGCTGCTTGCAGGACTTCAGGTGGTCCTACACAAGTTTGAGAGTGGCAGGGAGTGCATTCCAGAGGGAGGAACCTGCAGAGGAGAGAGATCTTCCACCGACTTTCTGCCTGAAGAAGTGTCTGACCCTCAGAGAGTTGGAGGTGGCTAAGCGAAGGGCTCGAGAAATAAGGTATTTTGGAAGAGAGAGTTGGATGTAATACAGGCCCCAGCCCCAGAAAGCGCTGTGGATGATGCAGAGGTTCTTGAACTTGATCCTCACACCCACCAGAAGCCAGTGGAGAAATTTCAGGGCTGGAGAGATATGGTCCCTTGACTTGAGGCCAAGGATAAGTCTTGCAGTCCGGTTCTAGATTAGTTGCAGATGGTGGAGAGTAGAGGAAGACAGATTGAGAAAGAGGCTGTTTCAGTAGTCCAGCATAGAGACAACCAGGGCTCTGGAGACAGTGAGCTTCTGGGGAAAGTGAGAAAAGGAATAATACCTCTGAGGAAGTACAGCTGTTAGTGGGCCATCTTGACAAGGTCCGGGATGTGAGGAGAGATGGACAGAGTGGTGAACTGGGGTACTCGACCCAGCCCTTTAAGACGCGTTAGCAATACTATGAGATGAATGGGGATACAGAAGTTACTCAAACATCAAAAATCGAAATGACTCAGGTTGTTGGCAAAAAGGTTAACTGGTTTAATATCATTTATCTAAAACAGTGAGTACAACGGACATCAACAGACGTCTCACCGCATGGTTTCGATTTGCTTCAGAAAAAACATTGTACTTATAGTAAAAACTCATCATTGATGATGTCAACCTACGTATTTACTAACATCACCCTACATGGCAAACTACAGAAACATATTGAAGAGAATGATTGGTTCCAAAGGAACATCTAAGTATATGTTCCATACTAGTCTAAGAAAGTGATAGGCTCCTTAACATCAAGTGGGACATGGGCTCATGGGCCACAGATGCCCAGTTGACGGCTGCATTGACAGCCAAGTCACATCAGTGCAAGGGCTGTATTTAACACCTGCACACCTATTCCCAATCCGCAAAACTATCAGAGTCAATATCCTAGCGTCAACGGTAAACTTTTAAAAATATAAGGCATACCGGTACAGTGCCAGATATCTCATAATTATCCAAACTATGTCAAATTGATAACATACATGTATCAGCACTGTGATCCCAGGTTAGCTGGAGAAGGATTGTGTGTATTCTGGTCAGACTGCCTAGCTCTGCCACTTATAGGTCAGGACATGGAGTGGCTGTGCCCCTCTGTTTAAAGCTTTGTGAGGTATGGTACCAATTCTCTCCAACAGAAATTCCTCCCAACAGGAGCTGTCCTGTGAAACTGGAATCTAATGGATGTCATCTTTGATATCCTGGGTGTTAGTTTTAGCAGTGCACGGTGGTGGCGTGAGTTATGATTGCTTAATTTACCATAATTGGCGAATTCCTGAGGTTTTTTTGGTTTTACTTGTATAGGTTTTTATTAGTGCAACTTAACCATAACGTCCCTTTAACAACGTTTTTTCATTGAATTCCATTAGGTTTTTATTAGTGCAACTTAGCCATAACGTCTGTCCCATTAACACCGTTTTTCATTGAATTATATAGGTTTTTATTGGGGCAACTTAACCATAGCGTCTCTTTAACAATGTTTTTTCAGAGAAATTCATGGGTTTTTACCAGAGCATGATATTTTCCTACAATTTACTAATATCATACTTACCCCAATATAGCAACATTTTTGTCCAATTTACAAACCTTCACCTTAAAACTCTGCCATTTCCCACCTTCTAACATGATTTTTAACAATTCTATACTTTTCCCACTGTTTTTGCTTCCGTTGAAGTCTGCAAACATCTGAGGTCATTGCGGACATCCGGACAGTGCCACGTGACCATGGCTCGCACGCGGCATGAATACGTGTCCATGAACATGTTTGCACTTTGCGTTCGGGTCCTTGCTTCGAGGACAGGTCGGAACTGTATTTTAAACTGATCTAGGAACTTTCAAGCTCAAAATGTACCCTTGTACAGCTCCTACACCTATTCTTACTCATTATCAATTCACAATCTATTACAAAGCACATACTTGGTAGAATAGTAGCAAAACTGCTATTTATCTTAAAAATGGCATCGGCTATTGCCATCCCTCCTGCCCAAGAGCCACCACCAGCTGAAGGACCCACACAACAAAAGACAATGAAGAGGACCAAGAGGATGCCTACATCATGGGTGCGGCAGTTATTTAGCACAATTCGGAATGTACCAATGACTAAAGCTACAAAAGTGACATGCACCGAGTGCAACTTTGTACTTAGTCGCGGATTACCTGGACATTACTCCTATGGGACCACCTCCATGTGCCACCACACCAAATAATACTCTCAGAAAGTTTGTTCCTTTCTTAGAAATTAGTAGGATGTCTTCCTCCACATCATCTTCCTCAACCAATACTGTAAGCACACAGCCTACTTCTGTGGGGCAAAAAATCCCACCAGCTACCTTGCAAGCAATAAAAGAGGCTTTTGATCCATATCTTTGGAAGACAACAGTCCTCTGTATATACTACAACACACCACTCTGCAGGGGGAAGCATTTTCGAAGTGTGTTTGAAGCTGCAATCAAGGAGTATGAGAAACACTGCCCACTACCTCAGAAGTAACACACGTGCAACATCTTACCCTGTCCACCTGCCCTCCATATTAGTGATTGGTGCCTCTTCTAGACTTCATCTACTTTACAGTTCTCAGTATAATACATAGACTCAATACGTTTTTCCAACATTTCCATTAGCATTTTGTGTTATGCTAATGGGAATAATGTGCCGTTCATCCCCTGTTCCAAGGACTGGAATGGGGGATAACGGGCGGCCAGCCCAAGTTAGCAGCCCAAGCAAAGTGTGTCTGTGTGGGTCCTGATGCCTGCGGACTTCTGCACGTTATAAATAAATAAATAACAAGGGCTCCAGAAAATGATCCTCCATTGCAGCCCCTGCAATGGGGGATAAAGGTCATTAGCACCCCTGTGGGAACCCAGGGTGCTAAAATATAGATTTTTTTTCCTACAGCGGGAAGCCTCTAGCATCCTGCTGTAGGAAGGAAAATCCTTTTCAAAGATGGCCACCATGGAAAGGGAAGGTGGGGCTCCGTACAGAGACCCTCTTCACTTTCCATGGCTGCCTGCAGAAGGTGAAGACAGAACCCTGTAGCCATATTACCACAAGAACATTTTCTTTCCCTTTCAAACCTATCCCACTTTCAAATTACTTTACCACATAGCCCATTTTTCATCCCTCGTGGTCATGGCCAGTAACCAAATTGTACAGGTCATGACCTTATATCATGACCTGGACAATCTGGCCACTGCCCATGGCCACAGGCTGTACCTCAGTCACCAAAGGTATATCACTATTTTTTGACCTACTTTATGACACTTGTCAAAAAATAAAACACGGGCACATTTGCAAAATCATGTTTTAAGGTCCTGGCCAATGCTCCTTACAAGAGCTGATTGAAATCAGCCCATTTTATTTGTTCAAAAGTGTCGAAAAGTATATACATACAATAGTCATATAACTTAGCCCCCACTTGACAAAATCCATTTAGAATTTACACAAACATTGAAGGTTAGGTCTATAATCTGAAAACTGTTGTCCACATTCGTCAAACGGCAACAAAGTTATAAGCCATCTAAAAATGTTGAGACCCCCCTCTTATTTAGCCCCCTCCTGACAAAATCCCAGCAAACCTTTAAAGAACATTTATATCTAGATCTCAAATCTTTTTGCAAACCTTTGTGTAGATTTGTCAAATGGCACCACATCTATAAGTCTTTACAATATTATGGGACCCCCCCATCTAAATGTGTTCCTTCTTTACAAAACAGCTCCGCACTTTCCAAGACCATTCAGAATCAAGCCTCGAAAAACATTCCAAAAATGTCATGCAGTTTCATTGAGTGGTGCCAAGGTTATAAGCCATCCAAGAACTGCTTTTCACCAACCCTGTAATGCAGAAATAGGCACAGATGTCGCCAAACATCTGAAGTGTCTGCAAACTTCACAGGCCTGCCCCTGAACATCCGAACTGTTTGGACATTTGGTGTGGAAAACACCTGTTGTTTAGCTTCTTGTGGCTATATCCCATCCCGTCCTCATCACCCTTCACCTCCCCAGAGATTCTTTGATAAGTTTGACAAGTACAATGTTGTGTTGTTTTATATGTTTTTACTGTGATGTCCACGGACACCGGCGATGTCCGTGAAAACAACATGGTGGGCGTTTCCAAAATTTTGACGCACTTCATGCTTTTCAACAGCCAATCCGGGGGTGTGTCCGATGTCCGCGGACATCATGTCACCCTCTCGACCAATCGTATATCTGTCTGCGGACTGAACAGGGAAATGGGTCCACGGAGCAGAGCCAGATATCACACATTTAAAAAAAAAAAAACTACTGGATGGATTTAAACCAAATTTACAGAAGTATTCTTTTGGGCCAAGCCGCTGCTCCTGCAGCAATTTGGTGAAAATCCATCCAGCGGTTTGGGCTGTAGGGGTGAGCAAAGTTTTTTCCATTCAGCCTATGGAGAAAAGAAAACGTTGGGACCACCTGTAACTCCTCTTCACCCCCCTTGACGAAACCTCTCCAAACTTGCCAGAGAAAATCAGAGAAGGCCATACAGTTTTTTTTTGCTAAGTTTGGAGAGGATTCGTCCATGGGGAACACAGTTATAAACTGCCCAAAAAGTGCTCTTCCTATTAGTTGAGCAACTTTACCATAACTACACGGCCGCTACTGCAGGCCGTGTAATGAGACGTAATTTAAATATATTTCAGTGAAATAATTGCTATTTATATTGTTAACTAATTAAGCATTTTACAAAGAAAGTTCTTCATTTAATCAACTGACTTGTATATGAGATCATGATGTCAAAAGTTGAATAGTTGAATAAGGTTAGATAAAAAGTTCACCTTCCATTTTCATTGAGAAGTACCATAGAGAGACTCCTGCCCGAAAATCTGCCTACCTCTTGAAAATGTGTTGCCTATAAAAGGCAACTAGCAAAAAAGGTAATTATGATTGCCCACCAACACCCGATGCATCAAAGTCCTGCGTACCAGCAAACGCATAAAAATGTGATGTTAGTCTGAACATAGAAAAGGAAGGAAGATGAGGTACAACAAAAAATAGCCTCAAACTAATAACATAATTTGATTGAAAGAAACAGGATAATAAAAATCTGTCGTGGCCACAGCCAATGCAAACACACATTTTCGGGAATACATATTCAGGAGGCAGGATTCAGGGATCACAGACTTTCGGGGAAATATTCATCTAAAGCAAATATATCCAGACTAAAGAAGCCCAGTAACATACCAGTAGTGTCTTTTATGAATGATTTTTTCGGAACCCCTCCCACTCCTTAAATGGTACCAGCCTGTGTGGAAACATCTTTTTTCCTCATTATACTACAAGGAACTGGGGTTGCATTACAGAAACTTTGCCCTGGAGAAAGTGAAATTAGAACTGGGGCAACAAAGAGTTTTCTTCCATTGTATTATTGTGCCAGGAATATTTGCCTTAGTCCTTTCCCATGGTCAAAAAAGGCATTTAAATAATAAATTTGCATCAAGAAAATGTGTGCCCCAGTACTATTTGCACTTGCACCAGTGCAAAGTGTATGTAGTACAGCCCCATGGTCACATTTGATGCAATATTTTTCCTTCCATTTTTTCCAATTGCTCCCTCTCTGTCGCTCTTGTTCTCTCCCTGTCTTTTTCACTCACTAATACTTCTCCTTCTGAGACCCCTTCCACCCGTATAAAGTCCTCTCAATCTCTTTGAAATCTTGTTTTCTTATTTTCTTAATTCCAGCCTTCATCTTTTAAAAACGGTTCAGATGGTTCTGGGCCTATTGGCTCACAAAGCTTTTGAACTTTTGTCCAAATCTCTCTGGTTTGTTGAGGCATACGCTTTGTTTCACAAAAAAAACAGTCACTCTCTCTCCAACTCCATGGAGCGAAATGTGGATCTCTCAGGACCAACGAGCGAGAGTTGTGTTTGGGACCAGCCTTGAAACATGGATTGCAATGATGTGACGTCATATCCCTAGGGCTATGGGTGGGATGTGACAGCACCTCCATAGCATAGGTTGGACTAAAACGTATATATATTCTTTTTTTTTCATCTGGTCGCAAGAAAACATTCACCTACAACGTCAGCACACGCTGATTTCCTTCTCAGAAAATAAGTCGAACTGTAATTGACCATGAAGGCCGACTTTTATTTTTGGGTTTAGTGTAACTCACTTTAGGGACGCCCAACCACATTTGAACTATGTTTTGTTTGTATTCAAGCAGGTGTTAAGCGTCAACAGAGACATCAGGCATCCCAGGTTTGCTGAGGTGCAATCAAACACGTAGTTACATCAAATTCTACTTTTAACGCCCCTGACAAACGATGAACAAACAAAATCAGTTACTCAAAACAGCACAAAAAGGAACCGCTCAGGAACAGGGAAAGAAAAGGCGGAAGGAGTGCTCCCCCTTGGTCCATTGTAGTGATGAGGCAGAGGGCGCACTGGCAAGCAGGTAGGTTGTGCAAAGGAGGAAGTGCCCCCAAGTCGGAGGGGGAGAGGTGAAGCAAGCAGCTCCACGCTGTTCCTCAGCCAGCCCCAACAGACTGCACATGCCTGAGCATTAACTTTCTGGAAGAGCAGTTTGCTCAGCTGCACACCGGCATCTCTCTGAATTAATCACCCCTTTCCTCGCTGTCGCAATAGTTCTGGAAATCAAACCAGATTCCTTTGATTTACTCATTCTGTCTTCTGCTTGGAAGGACACATGTATCCAGACTGATCCGGTCCCCAGGCCAGGCATATAATCTAGGATGTTGCATTAAAACAATGCTTGATGGTTTCGAAGTCACTGAGCAACTTCCTTTTGCTCTTGTGTTTAGTGTGAAATCCTCGCAGCATTGTATTGCACTGAGTTGGCGCTCTGCAGCAGCTCCTTGTAAAACCCCAAATAAATAAATATTCCTCTTTCCCATCCTGTCGTCTTCCCATGTTCTGCTTTTCTCCGGCTCTCTGCGCGCTTCCTTTTTCCCCTCTCGCCGTTATCTTTTAGACCTCATTTCATCGCCTTCCCTGCGCCAGAACCGCCTCCTTCATCCACTTCCGCGCATTTGCATTCTTATTACCTATTATCCAAAATCAAACATTTTATCACACCGATAACGCAGATTAGAAGCAGGGAAAGTAATCCGTTGTGCCCATAAAACAGATGCCATGATAAAACTGCGTTTCGGAATATTTCATCGACAGCCAGCTTTTTCTGGGCTTATTTTGTAATGGTGGCTTCATCATTGCCTCGTGCGAATAAACCGTTTTATGCTTATGTATCTGCACAGTTATGGGCTTATGATAATGATATTTCCGTAAGAAGTCTGTAAAAGGGATGAAAATGCATGTGTCCCTGCAGCTGGCCTTCCTCTTCCCGTGTTCAAATGATAGCATGGCGTTCCCTGAAACTCCATATTTATGCTCTGTCACTTTTAGTGACACATGTCTGTGCCTGTCACAATGGTCACGTGGCAGTTGCTGTGGAGCCGCAGATCCACGAATGAAGGCTAAGAGCATAGCCTGGTGGTTAACCCAACGTTCTGCATCTCATCCTTGGGTTTTGATGTAGCTGCACTGGTTGCCCTTACCAGCTAGGATCATGTTAAGAAAATGGCCGTCTGATGTACTGGTCTACCTCGGAAGGAACACCACCTTACCTGGCATCTAAGTTAAACGCCTCAGGTGGATTGTCACATCATATGCGCTGTAGAACCATTGCCAGACTCGAGACTGTATAGGCCTGCAAGGTGAGCACTACGAGACATTCATTCCCCTGCCGTGCTCCGGTCCTATGGTATTCCATCACAGACCAGGCCTCCTCTGGCAGCCATTTGTAACCTTACAGACGGGCTGCAATTCTTGCTAAAGGCTGCCATTCTCAGTTAATGGCCCACCAAATCAACTTGCAGGTTTAAATAAAATTGCAACTGCAGAGTAGGGGAAATAGGTACAAATTGTAAAGATAAAATGAAAGGAACTATGGGTAGGCGGATGGCGGTGGTCCAGAATACAAATGACAATTGGCCTCATTACGAGTCCGGCGGTAATCATGCTGGAAAAACCGGTAGGTAGCCGCCGGACCCGTAATGATTTACTGGCGCCTGACTTGCCGAAATAATGGGGCATTACAGCCCCGGCGGTACGGTAAGTCAGGCCCGGTAAAATGTTGATGCACATTCCCGTGGAGTCCATGGAAAGTGTACTGGCGGGTGCCGCTCCAACAGCCAGTGTCAGACCTGGCGGGCAGAACGACACCCACCAGCAGACTCGTAGTTTGGTGGTCTGGAAACAATGGTGCTGCTATTTCAATAATGTAATTGTCAGGCTGCGATATCAAACTACAGCCCATTCAGTCTTCCAGATCTGAGGCTCATGCACTGTTCCGGGGTCTTTCTATGGACTGACAGCGTCAGTAAAGATTGTCCGGGGTATCAGCATTGATTCAAGGCGGCGTAATGGATGGGAGGAAAGTGTGCATGTTTCTCACAATGTGATAGATTTACAATCATTTAGTATGATGATTTTCTTTGATGTGTGCGGCATGCACAGCAAGTTCCATCAATGCGATGGGTAGAGAGATTATGTATTTTCCAGTTGACTGTGATTTTGTAGAGGGCTGCATCTAGGTTGATATTCAACAAACCTGTAGATCACAAGTTTACCTTAATCGTTCTGTTTAATGATGAGTGAAGTTGATTTCTGAGTTATTTATTGGCGTACTGTTGGAGAAAGTGTATGGTGTTTTGGGATATCAGCAACTAATAGTGCTCAGGTCTTCCAGATTGAAATGTCTTCTATTGTTCTAGTTTCTCAACTGTGTCTGCAATATCGTCAAAGATAGTTTTCAAAATATATTCCTTCTATTTAAAAATGGTGATCTATAAATGATAGCATTCATGGATTTGGACATTCTGTTTGACCTAGGTAGATTAAACATTATCCTTTCCCAATTGCACATTTGTTAGTTATTAAAGCATACATTTAATATTACCTTTTATTTACCTCATGAGAGTTTGGAAAATTTAAATAATGGCTTTTTGAACTGAGGTTTTCATATCAACTGTGGCATAGTTTGCTTTCACTTAGAGCTGTTTATAGTGGCAGATGTTTAAATAATCCTCCTTACTTAGCTACTTCGCTTTCTCGGAAGAACCTCTTGAAAGTGATCAGTGATCCAGCCATTCTGATCATCACCATAGCTGGCAAGGATATACACTATACACACTGCACAGCAATCTGCACGCACTTCACCACATTGCAACAACAAACTAACAACACATAACCCGCCACAACAGCACATGGGATTTCTGGCACAGATTGAAAAGCGCTCTTAAGATCAGCGTATGGTGCATACCGACCGAAGCGGCCAACAGGATATCACAACTTGCACTTTCCTACTCCCACTGGACCCTACTAACCCCCGTCTCCCCCACTCTTGACACCCTCCTTTTCAGAGGCGCGAGCACCTGGGGACCAGAGCAGTGGTGATGGTGCGCGGTATAAATACCTTTAACATTAAAGTTAACATTATATCAGCTGTACCTGGGACACCATCATACCAAACACTCATATTTTTATCTCTCTCTTTCTCTCTCGCTCTCTCTCTCTCTCTCTCATTCTCTATTTCTCTCTCTTTCTTTCTCTTTCTTTCTCTCTCTCCCTGTCTCTAAATCACAATGTTAGGTGGGCTTTTCACAGAGCCACCTCAGCTGCTGTTGACAGTGACACTACAAGAGGGGGAAAAAAGCAGATACATTGTAGGGGAGGTACTGAGGTGCTGTGGTTTTCATGGTAAAAAATAAAATAAAAGCAGCAGCGACAAATGTATCCGCACAGATGGTACATGCCGGGAATTTGGAAAGATATGTTGTCATTGCATATGTCCTCCATCACACCGGAGAGTTCATTGTCAATACAGGGGAGGAGAGGTGGACATAGATAGGCTCTGTGGGTGCTTATGGGCTCATAACAGACCTAGTGGCAAAGTGTCATGAAGTAATGCCATCTTTTGGCCTCACTTTACACAGCTCATCTGCCATCCATTAAAAGGACAACACATTAGATGTGATATATTCCAGCATGAAACATATTGTTGCAGGCCCCCTTCAAACTATAAGTTGGTCTTAAAACTATTTTGTGCCCTTTGCATGCAGGAATTTTGCCTTCTCTTGTTACCATTGAGCATCTGACAAAAACATCACCAAGGCTAAGATGTTTCGATTCATCAAGCTCCGTAACCCCCACTGTGCACAATGTTCAACACTGGGCCCTTCTGCAACTTCCTGTGGAGATGCTTCCAGTAGTTTCTCCGAGGACGTTCTGGCTTTCTTTAGCAGGCACTCGCCAGGCTCACCATCACAGAAGAAATCACTCAATGCCCCTTGGTTCACATCCAAATGAAAGAACTAGAAATAAACTGGAACAAGCCTGGTACAAACACCAAAGGAAAGATGAGAAGAATACATATCCTGAACGCGTAAAGCTTCCTAAAATGGCAACTCTCCTTGTCAAAACGAGGTGCTGGGGCAGCAAATTCAATGCTGTTGCTCATCAACCCAAGGCCATCCTTAAAGCTAATCATTTTTTGCCAAGTCCAGTGGCAGGCCTCCTTGCCACATAGTCATCTCAAATATGTTGTGACAAGACTACCCTCTTCTCTATATTACACCATTGAAAAAGACCCCTTCGACCTTGCACCCTGTAACATTTTAAGAGGAGCGGTCTAGCATTCTTAAACTAAAACCTACCAACTTGAATATAGACCTGGCTGTGTAATATATCAACGCCTGATAATCCTAGCAAAATACATCATGCCAATCACCAATATGCGCTTTTTATCCAGGTGCCTCCCATCAACACTGAAAGAGGGCATTAGTATACCCTTTTTAAAAATGTGGGCAAAGACCCGTCAATATTGGTCAGTTTCTAACCACATACCAAACTGATGTAACATCTAGTAGTTTTACCATTGCAACCTTTTCTGGAAACCAATGCTTGCCTATCTACAATCCAGTTTGGCTTTCATCCAAGTCAATGATCAGAGATGGATGGCACTCTGAATTCCACTGACAAAGGCAAAGAGATGCTGCCTGCTGGCCATGTTGGAATGTGCTGGTGCATTTGGCATGATGGCCATTCCACCCGGCTCAACGCAATGCCCTGGGTGATCACATGACCAGCAGCTCCCTTCAGTGGTTTCAATCTTTTTTGGAGAGATGGTTTCAGATTAAAGATTTCTTTTGGGCTCCACAGGTCTCTGTTCACTTGCCTCCTTACCGCAATCCTCTTTAACATCTACCTGGTTTCCCGTTTCCATCTTTTGTAAGCGTGACATGTCGGCATAAAATCATGCACTGTCGATACACTGATTTACATTGAAATGCCACGAAATGAAGTGGGATTTGTAGAACTTTAGTAATGCTTTATTGCCATAAAAAAATTAATGTCTACACCCCACATTTACATGAATGGGGCAAAATACTACGGTGGAAATCCTTGGAGCCAAAAACAGGGCATTGCCCACTATGGTTATTCCACCTCTTCTCTGGCTTCAGTGCTTTGCTGGCAATAGAATGAAGAACGTGGGTTTTACTTCAATGGCCTAGGTACTTTAGGTAACCAAGTGAATTCAGTCATAAGCAACGGCTTTTATCACCTAAAACCCCTACAATAAATACTCCTTCTGATGTCTCAGAGACACAGGTCATTGGTGATAGGGGCCACAATGCATTCCAGGGGGGAATATTGCTATGCGCTCTATGGAGGACAGCCTACGTATCTGCGTATCAGGCTCCAAAGTGCACAGAATGTAGCAGTGCGGTTGGTCTACAATATCCACAAATCTGACCAGGTTTCTGCCTCAAGGGTCTCTCTACATTGGCTGGCAGCCCAAAGCAGAATCACGTTCAAAATAGCATCCCTACAAAGCATCACCCCAGCATATTCAAATTGCAATACGGAATACTACACCCCCTCACTCCCACTGTAGCTCAAATTTAAATTTGGTGGCTCCTCCTGTGTTTAAATTGTCCTCTCAGAGAGGTAGGCATTTTGCAAAAAGCTGGATGTAAGTCTTTCACCTTACCACCAAAACCTGTCAGATTTACCATACGGAATTACCACTTGCGATAAATCAACAAAAAATTCCCATGGAGTTCTATGGTCCCTAAAAATGGGGACTAACACCACCATGCCGACACATATAATCCCAGAGGAAATTAATCTTCCACCATACCACAAGAACACATAATACCGAAGTACGGTAAAGCAGCAGTAATTGAATTACCACCACTTTACCATCACTTTTTCCTGCACAGCTATACTCATAATGAGGCCCTTTATTAATTCGCTATGTTTATGTCAGATTGCAATCTAATGAGCCACACCGAACCTTCAATCGTAATAATGTAACTATAGAAGTCTTCTTTCAAACATTGCGTGTCACCTACATTTTCCTAGGCTGCAAACTAGTTGAGATTGGGGATGAGCAAACATATGGTTTCCCTAAACTGTGAATCCTGTCGGCCTCTCAACTGCTGCAAACCAAAATCTAAAAATGCTCAGCCTAAATCAGGGTTCAGCAAAAATATCTGACCCATAGCGTATGAAATCTCTTCATGCAGCGCACAGTACAGAGAGCTACATTTGAAATTGAAGCTCCAAGAAGGCAGGTCTAAGATGGCCTGAAAAGGAGTACTGAAACGGGTCAGGCGGTAATCCTGCTGGTGCTACCGGTCGGTTGCCGCCAGACCCATAACATTTTACTGGCACCTGGCTTCCCGGTGCCACCGGCTCATTACGAGTCTGGCGGCCCAGGAGTCCAGCGGCCCAGGAAGTCAGGCACCAACACATTTTAAGTCCCTATTTCCCTAGAGTCCTTTGGGACTTTGTGGGAGTGGGGACATGGAAGCACTAGCACCGTTAGCAACAGTGCCGGTGCTTCCATGAACAGTCTGCCTACCGTGGCCGCCACACCAAGGAGGGTCAGAACTGTCGGGCACAGCAGCCACGGCAGTCAGACTCGAGTTTGCCGATCCAGGAACAAGGGTGCCGGTAAGCTCACAGGCACCCTTGTTTCCGAACCAGCAAACTCGTAATGAAGCACCTCTCAGAAACAGAAATATCATGCTTTTTTTCATATGCTAATATAGGACAAACATGTACAAATAATTTTAACTGAAACAAAATATATTTCAGATTTGTATATATCAATTCATGATCATGATCATCTTTACAGTCCTCTCATTTTGGCCACAATTTCTCTAAACACAGCAGAAATCGGTGAGTGCCATTAATAAACTATAATTCACTTATGGCCATTTTGGAAGCCAACACCCCTTGCCTCTTCATTACTGCAGAGAGATATCACTTCCCTGTGCCGATTAACCTTGAGGCAAACAGATCACTTGTTAAATAAATAAACAATGGCTCTGTCATGGTTTTATCTCCCACTTATGGACTGTACGTTTAGGATTTTCCACAGGTAGGCTATACAAGGGCTGTGTCTAAGTGAAGATGTTGGATCATTGTTTGCGGATGGAGAGATGCTTCCCACAGACTCTGCACAGTATGATAGCAATCATGACCCCAAGGCATTGTTGTTTTTTTACGTCTAAATCAAAGAATTTGACAGGCCCTGTCTACAGGAACATCATATCTAATCTGATCACCCTGCTGATTGTCCATCAACAATGCTATTTCAAAAGCTGGCACAGGACCATCTATGCTCACTGCAATACCAAAAGGGCATTCAAATGGAGGATCAGGCCTTTGTCTTTGGATGTTCTGTGTGACGTGTCAGCTGTTCAATGTGCCTGTAGGATTTTCTGACCTGCTCTTGAAATCATTTTAATACATGATCTACAATATCAAGCACCTTTCCGTGCATTGTGGCTGCTTCTTGGAGGATTTGGACTCACTGGTCAATCTGTAAGATAGAGTTCGGAAAAACAAGAGGGCGGGCCTCTGTGCTGTGCCGATTGGCCTCTATTCTCAGGTTCATAAGCGGAGAGCAAAACCAAGACCAGTGAGCCTGGCAAGGGAGATCAGCGAGTTATGCGCACATTCAAGAAATCTGTGTTAAGCCCGCAGGGAAAAATAAGCCCTTTATCATTTGGAAATTGACACATTAAGTATGATTAAATTGGGTAATTCTAACGCCTCTTATAATATCACTTAGAAGCTGGAGGAGTCTTGCACGAGGGGCTATATAGAAAGATGTTAGTACTGTCATTATTAATTCCTCAGAAACCTGAAATGGCTGATGCTCTACAGTACTACAGTATCCCTCTGAGCTTGTGCTCCAATCCATGAGCAGGAAAAAGCAATTGCTTTAAGGAGGATCATTTGCTGGGTCGTATTGAGGGGGGTTGATTTCCAACTGAGCACAGTCAGGAAATAGTTTTCACTGCTTGCTTCCCCAAATAACGATGGGTAAAAAAGCAGTGGTTGGCATGGTTTGTCTAGAAGAGCTTTCAGGATTCAAGCAGCTCCCTTCAGATGACTGTTCACTAACAGAATATGCATGCTAGCCTTTAGGTGTCTACTGTTTAGTACATCTTTATTGATAATGATATTGCTTCATTTGGGCAGGACTGGTAAATTGCTTAGACAAAAATACAGATCTGAAATAAAAGAATGGTAATATCTACATTAAACTTAGTCAACGTACAATGATTGTCTATACACAGACAACATCATGGTTGGGGAGAATCAACCCCACAGGTTGATACTTACAGAGGCCACCTATTATCACCATCTGCCTTCCCATGACATAAGTGTCCGACACATGGAGTACCCTTTAGTTAGCAATTAAGAAAAGCCCTCTGTATGAGTGAAATCAGGAGGAAAAGTGAACCTGGATTTACACCTTCCAAGGGAGCCAGAGAACTGTAGGAGATAGAGACAGAAGTAAAGCCAAGAGATTAGTAGCATAGATGCTGTAGAAGAGCCAGAACTACCAGATGTCTATCAATACCGTCCTCTCCCCCTGCTAGACCAAGGCACAGGGCCACATTTTGTGGGGCATAAACAAGCAGAGGCTAGCTAGATATTTGGGAGGAATGTTTACTTCAAGGTAAATTAAAGTTGAGTGGAGTTGACGTTGAGTTACCCATAAAATAAAGCCACAATTGTCTTGAGGAGTGTGTTCAGAAAAAAAGGCTTGCGTATACTGAGTCAATTAACCACTGTGAAATACTGTTTTTACCTGCATCTGTTGCATCTGCAACACTGTACTGTTAGTCTCCTCTAAGTAAGACGGTATGAGTTCGGGTCATTGCAGCAATGGTGGGACATCTTAAATAAGTAAAGCAGTGTGGGTTGTGTGAAATGTAGTCCTTTCATGCCTGTCATATGTGTGATGATCACGCAGTGGCGCCGCTCTACGTGTGCCAAGTGTACAATAAAGAGCCACGCACTTGGTTTGCTTTCTAGATTTCACTCCGTGATCTTCACAAACGTTGCCACTATTTATTCGCTTTCACATGCATATGTCATGACGCTTCTCGTGTTGTCACCTGACACATCAGATCCCTCCTCAAATTGGATGAAAGAAAACTATACTTATAAAGTTTAATAGTTAATCTTGCTCCTGGAAAATTGATAGATTCCATGCAGGATGAACCCTCGGAGCCTGTTGGATGATGGAGGCTTACTTCAGAGGGTGTAGCGAGGCTGACCGTCTCAGCAAGGAATTGCTCTCTCTTCGGCTGGTCCCTGGTCAATGTCCAGAGGTTGTTTTGGACCTGTGTTTGCACATCTGGATGGGGTTACTTCGCTCACAGGCTGTGGTTCTGTCTCTGCCTGTGTGTCCTCACTGGTTTCAGGGGGCACCTAAAGTAAGAGGAATTCCGGGAATTCCTAGCTTCTGGTATGTTTTAATGGGGCTCTGGTAGTTGTTAGCGTTTCTTCCTTCTTGGTGTCCCGGATTCCTGTTATCTGGATACCTCTGGGGTGTTGAGCTGAGGCAGGCCAATGCATAGTGGTTCATAGTGGTTGATAGTGTTTCAATCTGCCACACTTCTGGTAGATGACTCCTAGTGATGGGAAGGGTTTGTCCTTGTGCCATTCGCCTTCGCACCGTTTGCAGGACTCTTGCGGTTTCTGCATGGGGAAAGTCCTTTCACTGCCTTTGTTCCGGACGCTCACCACAGCAATGGTGCTTTATGGCTTCTAAGAGTCTAACGGTAGTTTGCTCATTACCATATCCATGGCCGCTACCAGGGCATCCATTCTTTCCCTTTGGCATGCATTGTTAATATGCTCTGCAGCGCTAGATTTCTCCTTGATGATATGGCACTGCGTAACTTTTACGGCGAGAGTTCATGGATCACCTGTGGGAGCAGAGCAAATTCCTCATTGGGAAAATCACACCATATTGCCATCTCTCTTAACTGGGCATGGAAATCATTGATTTTCTAGTTGGTCTGCTGTCATGCTAGGCAAATCGGGAAACATTTGAAATCAGGATTTAGTTGTGGTTTGAATTTGTTGGTTAGGACAGTTTTCACTGTTTCATAATCATCTTCCTTCCCCCTGTTCGGTAGTGCATTGAATAATCTGAGCGCTAGTGTCCCTAAATTGAGCATTAGGAAGGTCCTCTTGTCTTCCTGGTCTGTGATTTTCCGTGACTTGACATGCAATTAAAATTGTTGCAGCCATAGTTCCCACCTGAAGGCTGCTCCGGGGCATTATGAGTCAAATGGTTTCATAAAGGCTACGTGGGCTATTACCTGTGCTCCTGCCCTTGCTGGTAACGCTATGAGATCATCTGCCATGTTTGTTGTTCCAGGATCCCCTCTGGAGGTGGACCTCTCATGCTCTAATGCTGGGGGAGGTGTTGATGGCGGCACTTACTTGGGCTGATAGTTGGAGTCCCGCTACCCACATCAAGTGTCCAATAAAGAGCCACACACTTGGTTCGCTTTCTGGAAATCAATCCGTGATCTTCCCAGACTTTTAACACTATTTATTCTCTTTTGCATACACACGTCATGATGCTTATCCAGAGACATTTTTATGGGAGGGCAGAATGGGCACTTGCCCAGGGCCCACACCTTGGAGGGAGCTCTACAAGGCTAGCTGATCTGAAGAAGTAAGATTCCATTGTTCACCAGTCTTAAACAGCACATGTCAGGATATTTTATGGGGTGCTGATGAGGCTCTAAACCCATTGCCATTCAGTTTTGGCAAGTGCATTCTGCCTTGATCAATTCATCATGTATTGCTTTCTGTGTTCACTGTGGTATACATAGTTTGTGTGTTCCTTATGGCACAACTCTGTAGCATCCTTTCCTTCCTGTGGGAATTATGTTGAAGATGTGCAATAGGCAATGGTGAAATGCATATTGATAAATTGAGTGCCATAATGATTCAGAGGTTAGCTCAGTGTGTTAAGCACCCATTGCAGAGATATGAGTTTGGTTGTATACGAATTGTTCGAACTACAAGTGTTCGAATTACAATTGACCTTTGCACAATTGACCGAAGTGAAGGTCAATTGTTACATATATGCGGGGGGAAAACCCCCCGCAACCCTCCATTATATATATAACTATATATACATGTATATATATATATATATATATATATATATATAACCAAACCAATATATTGGTCAATTGTGCAAAGGTCAATTCGGACCCTTGACATTCGGTCAATTAGATAATTCGAACAATTGTGTTTGAACAATTTTGTAATACCATGAGTTAATTCGCAAAACTAGAATATCACATTCCAGCAAGGCTGGCTGGGCCTTTCCTATGTCTGAAGTTTATAAACCTGCCTGCATATGTAGTTCGTTTTGCAGAACAACATCTGCTATTATCAGCAATGTACCTGTACCAGATAGAGGTTGCTTTAAAAACAAACATATCATACGTATGGTAAGGGTCTAGAAATTGGTTTGTTCAGATGGGGTGCTGTAAAACCTAGGCAATCGCCTCCAACGATGGCATAAACTGTTAGTCCAAGAGGTGAATAAGTATCCAAATTCAAGACTATGGAACAACAGCGTTCATGTTTGTATCCTGGATTTGCCAGCAGGCTATCATCCAATATATCTTACATTACTGTGCTGTCTTCTGTTAGGTTTGCCTTCTTGCATGCTGCTGGTATCACTTAGCCTGTTACTCGATCTTTCTTCTTATGTAGGCCATTTGGGTGGAAGGGTTGGTAGACAGAAGAGAGCTGACCATATCTTGCAGGCCTTAGGCAATCATACTTTAAGGTCTGCTTGTTTGACACAAAAAACTGTTTGCTTTTTGGTAAAAGTCAAAGGTTTTGTGCACGTTTATAAATGTAAATGTCACAAGCCATTGTTTTGGAAGTATTTAAAGCTTTAAAATACAAAAGACAAACGCAGATTAAATGTGTTAAATCACATCGATTGGTATGCTGGTTCTTAAATACTTCCCTTGATGATGGAAAGAATGAAGCTAGAATCATTCCCCTTTTGCATAACACCCTTCGATGATATTTTGTTGAACATGGACATATCCGGTAAAGTGATTTGTGTACGTTACAAGTCTGTTTTTTTTAATAAAATTAGATTGTTTTAGTTCATGTTAAGAACTGGAAAAGAGAGTGTTCAAATGCAGAAATTGCAAAGTTGGCACAAATCCCAGCTTCACCTCTTCACCCCTTAACCAATGTGTGATCCTGGGCACCTCATTTAATCTTTTATTGCCGAACCTCTCAATATTGCCAGTCCCTAAACCTTTCAAAATTGTTAGCCCTTCCAAGTGATTGCCTTCTTATGGTATGATCTTCATAAAAGCCTTATTAATGGTTTCACTGTGTTAATAGTGAGCATATTTATATCGCACACCACAGGCATTTGTTGCTTTGATATCTAATGGCAACACTATTTGAAAACCATATCCCACTTATAATCTCAGTCTGTCTGGATAAAGGCACCTTCCTGGTACCTTCTAATCTGCCTCCAATATCCATGCTACGGTATGTGTAGCGTTCTTCTTCCTTCCAATTGGTGGTCTTTAACCATGCATGAGCACTATTGCATTCTGTGGGGCAGCTAATGTGAGTTCTCTGTCTACTATGGGTTACATGTACCTTTTACATGCGGTCCTGTATTAATACTACATCTACCTTCCTGGATGTTATTGACAAAAAGTATCCTGTATATATTAGAACAGTATCACCTTTGTAGACTGCTATTTTTGGTCTTCCAACGCTACTTGTTTATCATTTTTATTAGAGCAAGAATGAAGAGGGCATGGGCACTTAAAGGGAGTAAACATGCTTCTTATGCTGCAAGACAGCATATCAACTTATATGTTGTGAGCGCGATGGGTGGGGGCGCAACCAGTATTCTTGATCCCTTAATTCCTTTGGTTTGGTGGTCGGGAGCCCCAAAGATGTTCATGCCCAAGGCTCCAAAATTGCTTACGGTGGCCCTGTGCTTATTGTGACACTAACGTGTTGTCACTTGAAAACATCACAATATGTATACCTGTCACAGTGCATTCTGTGACATGTCACTCTTTTGGGGCCCCTGTGCTGAAAAGGGTAAGATTGCATTCTGAGATATGCATTCCTGGAGAGGGGGGCTTCTTTTCTGAGTGAAACATGAAATGCAGTCATGTGAGATCAAGGGTTAAGTAAAGGACAATGCATTCTGAATGGGACGAAATACCTAGGCGCATGTTGGCAGAATTAGGCATTGGAGGCAAAGTTCTTGTATTATTGTGGGCAATCTGGACTAAGAATGAATGAATCAATCTCACATATTTCTGTGGTTGTTGGTGGATAGACACTGCACTGAATTGAGTGAGGCAGAATGTAATCCGGAGCCATGAGCACTAGTGTGCTGCCTGTGACATAGTGCATTCTGTGGAAAGTACTCTTTTAAAGAACTTTGTACAAACAAGCAAAGTGCATTCCTGTAAATTAAAACAGTCAAATAAGCATGTGCCTTTCCTATTTGGATTGCTGTAGGGTATCTTTCATATTGAGTCTGGTAGATTTTATTCTCAGAAATGTCCTACAATGAGAGTCATCCATACTCTAGGAAATAATGTTATATTGATGGAGTCGGCGAACATGCTTCCAGATGTAGTCCCATGGGCAGTTTGTGCGGTGTGCACGTATGCCTTTTCTGTTACACAGTGCTCATGGGTTCCCAGCATAGTGTATATCTTAGTGCATGCAGAGTCTGTTCAGAGGTGGACAGAGTGCATCCCGGGAACTGTAGCCCTGGGTCTGGGAAGTGCTGAGTGAGACTGGGCACATTCTGTGCTCCAAGTAAGTCATACTTAATGTATTGGTTATTTAGAAGGGAAGTGCTGGAGGGGAAGAAGGAGAGAGGTACTTTAATGCAAAACAAGGTAAGAAAGGTGCAGGTACAGGTAGGTCAAATGCAACATGGAAAAGCCGCCCCTGTGGTATGGGGGCTACATCACAATGCAGGTACAAGGTAGGTCAAATGCAACATGGAAAAGCCTCCCCTATGGAGAGGGGGGATACATCACAAATGGAGGCATAAGGTAGGTTGTATGCACAATTGGACTGCCTCACCCCTTGTTGTGGGGGGGGTACACAACAATGCAGAAACAATCGGTTGAAAGCAGGGCCAATTACAGTAACTGAAACAGGCAGGCAGTGCTGTGACTCTCGGAGAATGAACATCTTGGAAAGCCTCACCAGATGGTGCGGGTGCTACATCAAATACCACATAATGTACCACAGACATGTAAAACACAGTGCAGACTGCAAGTGGATGCAGGAGAGGATGTAAAACACAGCAAGGATTTAAAGTCACTTAGTGGTTGCAGGTAGGTGAATTGCAAAACACAGCAAGGATTTAAAGTCACTCAGTGATTGCAGGTAGGTGTAGAAGTAAGACGTTCTATATTCTTTGAAATGTAGCCTTGAAGGTACAACTGTGCTCACACAAGCATTGCTCATGGTTCTGCATGTTGTCTTGTGGAGCATCTGCATTGTAGGAGAAAAAGTGCAACCAATGACAACACATCTAATGGTGGCTTCAATACTGAGTGAAATACATCTTTGACATGCAATCAGTTCTATGTGTGGTGCAGAAGGGTCTATACTGAGGAAAGCAGGCTGCTGTATGCATCATGCAATCATGTGGGGGCATTTTCATTAGATGAGACATAGCGTCCTCCATGACATGCAGCCCTGTATACTTTCCTGGACAGAGTGGGTGAGGTACAGTGCATTACATTACTTTACATGTAGCCTTGCAAGTGACTCTGTTGTGAATCTGTTCTGCAGAAAAATATGCTACTTTGTAGTCAGCTATACAGAGTGAACTAAAGTGCTTCTGGGAGGTGTAATCCCCTGGGGGGATTTGCAGAGAATGAGGCAAGTGAATGATGGGATGTGTAGTCATTCTAAGTAGTTATGCAATTGGTTTCTATTCTGGTTCAGTCCAAACCAAGTGATTTCTTCGATAAGTAGATCTTAGGTGCTATCTGTGGGCAGTGGAACATGAAGAATCATGCATTCCAAGGCATCTAATCATGCCTGGTGCAAAGTACGACAGAGTGCATCCAGTGACATGTAGTCTTTAAAACTGAATTCGAATTGAACAGAACAATTCATTGAAATACCTAATATAAACTGATACACTGAATATACAGGGCACATACATTAAACGTTCAAACACATTATATAGATTATAGCATGACATCCAGTGTGGATGTTTGAAGCCGGAGTGCCTTCCTTAGGCAAGTATTCAGGAATGAGGACACCCGCACTCTGTTGCTCAAAACCAGAAACTTAAAAGCCTAAAGGCACTTCCTTACATGAATACATTTAAAAGTAGGGGTCGGACATTTTGCAAGTAATAAGACATATTTTGGACAGAGAAATACAGACTCAAATTTATCAGGGCAGAATAGACAGCAACTGTTCATTAATCAAGCTTGGTTGGACCAGAGAGCATATCATGAATGAATCAATAGTATGTTGAAACAGAGTCTAGTTTCAGGCCACCATCCGTACAAATACAATGAAGTCTTTAAATATGTCTGGAGACATCTAGTTATATCTCTGCCTTAGCAGCGAGTAATGCACAATCATCCTGGGATATGTAGTTCTCTGAGGAATCTACTGAGGGTTAGGCAGAGTGCATAGCCTTGTTGCTGTATGTGTACTGAGTGAGGTAGTGTGACTTCTTGGATACATAGTCCTGTGAGGATACTTTATGAAGTTAAGAAACATGCTTTCAAAAATATGGTGGAAGTACCTGGGTATTTTATATCAATACCTGGCATAGCATACTAGTACTCAGCGACATGCGGTTGTACATAGCAGAAAATGGGCCTGACACATGGATCTTCATGTTGGCATATGATATGGGTGCCTAGCATATGCCTCGTGTAGCGGCTCATAGATAGCTGCATCTGGATTATGATGGCATTATTTGGCATTATTTGGACTGCCTTACCATGTAAGTGGCCGTCCAAGTGCATTTAAACACTTCTTTAGAAGTCTGCAAGTAACATTAATTAACACCAGACCTATTTGTTCCGGCAATGCTTAGTTTATTTACATTGTACTGTATGGCACCAATCTTCCTTGTGCTCCTTTTAAAGCATGTCAACTACAGCACACTGATGAGCCTTAACATCAGGAAAGGCATGCTTGATGTTTGTAAATCTTGGAGCCCAATCCATTTTTGAACGCTATTATTACTTCTATAGTAAAGCTGCTAATAGATAATCTAATTATTCCGAACTTTTGGTTAAAATCTTTTAAAATGTATATGTGTTACTTTCCATTGTAATTGTATTTACCCAGAACAGGTTGCACAGCTGGGTGGGTGAGGGGCTACCGCGCTACTCCTTTTAATAAATCACATGCTCAAGCTCACTTTCCAGCTCTGTGTAAGTGGAGGTGTGGGCTTCACAGAGCCTCTAGCTCCTAGACGTAGGCTTTATCACAAGCTCCGGTAATGTGTCTTACACCTGACTAGTGCCTTACCAGAAGCCTTTATGGCCTGAACCAATAGGAGAGTGAAGAAAAGATGACCATGTAGAAAAGAACATTATTCCTTTCTTTTTTATCGTTTATGTATGCATGTGTGTGTGTTGTGTGTGCGTGTGTGCATATTGGTTTGCTGGGGGCACATGACACCACCAGCAGCATGAATCTTTCTTTTCACATGGCAGCGCTGTCTAAAATGGTGGCCACCGTCCTTCATATATTTTACAGTGGCAATACTGACACATACATGGGCAAAGCCAGCAGTACCAAGTGTTTTATAGGGTCATACTAAAATATGCTCCATAACACCTAGGTCCACACATACCCCACTCCCCAACATACCTGAGAATTGGTGATCTGCTCCTAATGTTTCCTCGTTTGGTTGCTTGTAGATCCCTTTACGCCAAATTCCCCTCCCTACTCCGCCCCTGTTATTAGATCCCCATTCCCTTGTGTATTTGCTTCCTTCACAGGGTTGTTCATCCTATAATTGTAAAGTGCTCTGTTGCTTCCCAAGGCTAGGTCCACTCTCCATAAATACCCTAAAAAATCAATAATATTAGTACAAAGAATATTAATATAATTGTGGAAACAAGCAACATGAACATGCACTTTACAGTTACAGTGCTAGTGTCAGCATATACTGTGGCCAACATCATGAAAGCATATTATTATAATTGTTATAATTATCATGAAAATATGATTTTGAATGGCAGTACTGGCGTGCATTGTGGGTATGATGAAAGTGGTTTACAGTGGAAATGCTGGTATACATATTTTGGGAAATGGGATCTGTTTAGCACTGTTCCTGTGTCCTGATATGTGTATCGTATTTTTCTCATGTCTTACCATACAGGAAGGATAGTAAATTGCAAGGCTTTTTACCCACTGTTTCTCAATACTTGTGTTGTAAAATAAAATTAATATATATATTTTTAATGCAGTAATCCAAGAGAAATATGAAAGCACCTCCAATGCAAACAGAAAATAAAACAACCATCACTGGCCTTGAATCATTTATACAGTATAATGTAAATTGGTCTTTTCTAGCTCCCTTCTATCAATAATGTTGGCCTCACTGTGCATCGCTCTGGAAGAAAGGGGTAGGGTGTGTTAGTCGGATAGCAGGAAGGCAGGTGCTGAAACATTTATTTTTGATGGATGCAGGATGGAAGTACATGTTACATGTGTGTTGATTGGAAAATCTCTAGGTTGTTTGTAGTTGGAACCGACCAGACAGGTTAGCCATATGGACAGCCCCAGATTGTGGAGTGCAAAAATGAACAGCATTGTTGTTGATAGGAGATGCATAGGGTCTGACTATATTAAGTGCACTAGACCTAGGAGGTCATCTGAAGGAGTGTGGGAGGTGTAAGGATGCAAGATTTTAGTAGTAAGGAGTTAGTTTTGGCCTGAGAAGGATGTAGAGGACCTTTGATGTTGTTTCCACTTCCTGGATCGTGATTATAGATTTCACTGAGATTAAGGCGCAGACCAGTGTCACACAGCACAGGTTCCATGAGTCAAATTGTTTTCCCACGATGGTAGTCCCAAGACCTTCAAAAAATGCTCCTTGTAAATTAGCCCAGGTTTTTGGTACACAGTTATTTGTCATTTGCTATTATTTATAATTTCTTTCCAAGTGGTTGGATGAAAAGCCAGATCTTGAACTGTTTCCTGAAGGAAAGGTGGTTTACCCCCAGGTGGAGTGGTTTGGGTAGGGTGTTCCACAGTTTTGTGGCCGTAACTGAAAAAGAGGACCCTTTTATTGTTTAGGTTAGGGACTTATACTAGTGCAGCATTGCTGGACCTAAGTGTTCTGGAAGGAAGGTAGTGTTGAAACTTACTTCTGATGGAGGACGGGCCCTCTCCAAGGAATGAATGATGGGTGAAGCACAAGGTTTTCAAATTAACCATTTTTTATGGTTAGCCAGTGGGGAGTATGTTATACTGGCTTGATACATTCAAATTGCTTCATTGTGAGAAGTAGTCTTGGTGCTGCATTTTTAACTCTTTGAAGTTTCCTCTTCTGGTAATCTTGGAGTACAAAACAGAAGCTGTTTGCATAGTCTACTTTGGATAGTGTTAGAGAAATCATGGCCCTGTGGGTGAATGTTAAAGAAGGTAAGATACAGCGTAGCATGTGTAGCTGGGAGAAAGAGAATCTGATGATGGCGTTGACCTGTGGATCAAGAGTGAGAGTGTTGTCCCTTGTCGTTCCAAGGTATCTTACTATGGTTGACTGATTTGGACAAGAGCCCATCAGCTCACACCAATGGATTGTGGTGGATATAGAACCAGAAGAATTGCAGAGCATCAGCTCTGTTTTGCTAAAGTTGAGTTTTAGTCTGTTTGCGGTCATATATGCTCCCACCTGTGAAGTCAGTTTTTAATGTTTGGGACATTTGGTCATGGGTGGTTAACAAATGTCTAGATGATTTGTGTGTCATCCATGCATTTGTAGCAGGATATAACAGACTTATTGATGATGCCTAGTAGGGATGTCATGCAGATGTTGAAAGTAAAGGCGAGTGTATGGATCCCTGGGGTACTCCACAAGTAAGTGGACAAGGGCAGGAATTGTAGCTGAGATGTCTAGAAGGATGAGCACACTCTCCTTTACTTTTATGTTTTTGCCTGAACAGTGATAGGTAAGAATTGGGTTAATAAGAAACCACATGACATTAGTGAGTGGTTTGAATTGCAACTTGAGCTAGTGATGCATAGTATCCCAGTGCATGCATAATGTTAAGTGGATAAGAAAACATGGTGCTAATTAATGCATGTTTTTGCGTTTTGTAGAATTAGATGTCCCTTCCCTCAATATTTGGCATGAACGCAATATTTTATTTTGTCATAATCAGTGATGGATTTCATGCCATACATTCAAAAAGTCGCGAGTTTGGGGCAAATCCCAAATATATGCCCATGGTATTACACCAACTACATCTTAGTGCCTGGTAAGGTGGATACGCACTCCAACCGCGAAGCAATCCGTGGTAAGAGGCCATTGGAAAAATGGCATCGTTTTCCTGGTGGAACCTTAGGACAAGATGTAAAATCCGTGCAGTGGCATGTATTCTTACCAGACACATGATCCTGAAGCCATGTTAAAATAGGTCTTGGAATGAATAACTAGACTTTCCAAGCAAAAGCAATGGAGGGTTTTGGTTCTCCTACTGTAAATCATAAGGGAATGGGATTTGGAAGCTTGATGATACTTCATCATGAGTAGTTGTGCTTCATCGATAATCATTAGACTTCGGAGAGCGACAGTTGCAGCAAAGAGATCATTTAGAAAGACAGAGGCCGGCCCACACAAGAATGCACATGTTAGAAACATTCCTGTGCGTACATAAATGAAATGAAAGGAGCGGAATGTGCACATGCGCTGTGCAGCACATCTCCTGCACACGTGCATTCTACTTTTATAGAGCAGAGTGGGACCACCATGCAGAAAAGCTGAGCAAGACAGATCTTCACCGCTGTCAGTAAATCTGCCCACGTGTCAGGCATCTGCATCCATTGGTTTATTCAGAATACAAGACACACAGAAAAGGTAACATTCATACCAGAGAAGTGCATATTTCCTGGTTCCCTATAAATGGCAAAGCAGCATGCAAACTTTTTACATGTAGTGGAACACGGGTGTCGAATTCTGACAACACAATCAGACTCCCTTCCAAGGTGTATAAGCTTTCAACACCGCACACATCTCTTCTTCTGATGTGATTGGTTGCAAGCAAGGAGAAGTCATCATGCTCCCTGAAATGCAGACTCAGCCCTTTAACTTTCTGCATACATTGAGTATTATTAAATTGGGTTATAACAGTTCGAATCACAGTACATAAAAGCATGAAGTGCTATATAAAAATAGGATACACATATTATTTGCTGAAGGCCGGCATTCAGTACAGTTGTTCAGCTACCCTGACTTCGGCAGCAAAACAGGTATAAGAAAATGAATTGTCCAATGTATGGTAACTTGTTCCCTTAGAAACAAGCTGTGGTTAATGATGTGTGCTCCCGTCACACACAGTTACATTTCTAAATGTAGGTGTCTACAATTGTATGTATTTTGTTTGTAATCCTATTTCCTAACCAACATGGTCAGCTGTTTTTCCATATCAGTGCTTTTCTAATGCATATTTCAAGGACGCTAAAGTTCTTTTCACCAGCGCTGATATTGAAACTTTTGGTAAACACTACATTAAGATTCGTTCACAATAGAACATTCTGACAAGCTATAAGATTAATGATTGGAGACAATTATATATCAAAGATAACAGAACATACCATACATAGCATCAAGGGTTAACAATACACTTCAGAGAGCTGAATAATATGCTTTCTCTGTGACTCGTGTTATATTTACACGTGGCTTTTCTCATAGACTCCCAGTGGCAACTTGCAGATATGGTGGACGATTCAGAGTCCAAATAGCATAAGCAATGTATTTATTTACCTGGGTTTTATTCCCGCTCCACTGATATTTCGGAACTATTTCAGGACAAGGTGAGGATCGCAAGTGTAGGGCGGCTGAGAGGAAGCAGAGGGCATCAGACGCACCCCCATCAACTGGCCTGATGCCTTCTCCAAAGGCAGTACATACTCTCTGTCTTCTCTAAGAAGAGAGCCTACATGCAAGCCTGTGTCTCTGCTGCATCTAACAACTCGGCCGAACTTTTCAAAATCAGCAACGAGCTGGCCAATCCTGTTGCAGTCTCTACCTCTCCTGTTCCCTCATAGGCCTTCTGCATGGCCCTGGCTTCTCATTTCACCACTGAAACTCAGGACATCCTGTGCACTCCCGCTTCATCTACCTCCTCTTCCTCTACCACCTCGGCCCCTCTTCATCCATTTCTCCTCCTCCTTTCTCCTCCTTTCCCCTGTTCACCCCGATGAAATTTTGAGACAATCTCGATCTATGAAAGTCTCGTCAAAGCAGTTTCTTCCCTGCTCATCCAGAACCATCAAGGACCATATAGACACCATTGCTCCAGCTTTGGCCGATTTCTGCAATCACTCTTTTGCCACTGGAACCTTCCCCTCCCGCATAAGCACTCTGCACTCCCTTGTGCACCCCTTCTAAAGAAGCCCTCTGCCGTTCCTTCATCTCCAGCTTACTTTCACCCAATTTCCATCACTTCTTTCTTGGGCAAACTCCTGGAAAAGCTGCCCATATCCCAGCTTAACCTTCATAGTGAATCTGTTTGTTGTCTCCACAACCACCAGTCTGGCTTCAGAGCTGCCAGAAGCATGGAAACTTCTCTCCTGAACACCTGCAAAAACTGTCCATTCTCCTCAATCTATCATCTGCTTTCGACATGGTCAACCACTGCATCCTTCTCAATCGCCTCCACGAAAACCTGGGTATCACTGGTCATGCCCTGGCCTGGTTGACCGCCTGTCTCAGTGACCGACCCTCCCAGGTCTCTTTCCTCTCTTCTATCTCTCTCTCTACGTGTGGTGTTCCCCAGGGTTCTAACCTTTCTCCCTGACTTTTTAACCACTATGTAGTACCTCTTGCCCACTGCATCGTTATATTCTGCTCTAACTTTCAGTGTTATGCGGATGACACCCAGCCCTCCATCAGGCTCCCCTCAGCCACCTCTGCTCCTTCTCTCATAACAGACTGTCTGGCCACAATTCAGGAATGTGTGCCGCCAATGATCTCTGCCTAAATTCCAGTGAGACTGAAATCTCAGGACCCCTGCACCCCCCTTTCCTCTCACTCTCTGGCCGCCCACCCTGGGCCCTTTTCCTGCTCCTTCCTGTGAGGCTAAGAATCTTGGTATCATCTTCTACTCCACCCTCTCCATCTCTCCTCAAATCGCTGATGTCTCTAAGAAGTCACACTATCAGCTGCACCTCCTCAGAGTAATTCTGCCTTTTCTCACTTTCCCCCAGAAGTTCATAGTCTCCAGACCCCTGGTCCTCTCTAGGCTGGACTATTGCAACAGCCTCTTTCTAAATCTACCTGTCTCTACTCTTAGACATGTAGAACTTATCCAGAACAGGACTGCAAGACTTGTCCTTGGCCTCAAGCCCAGGGACCGTATCTCTCCAGCCCTGAAATCTCTCCACTGGATCCCTTTGGCTGCAAGGATCAAATTCAAGACCCATTGCATCAACCACATGGCTTCCTGGGGCCTGGGATTGCACTACCTATAACTTTCTCCTCCTAAACATCTTTCTTCTCCAGCCCTCCGCTCATCCACCTCCAACTCTATGAGGGTCTGAGAGTGGGAGGTACATCTCTTTCCTCGGCTGGGGCCTCCCTCTGGAACAGCCTCCCTGCCTCTCTCAAACTTGAGTAGAACCACCTCTGGTTCTGAAAGCAACTCAAGACCTTCCTTTTTGTTTTCGCTTCCTCTTTCTCTCTTCCTCTGCCCTGCTGATGCATCTCACTGCTCTGCACACTGGTCAGCGGGCCACCCACTGAAATTGCACACTGGTCACTGGCCACCCCCCTAAAACTCGGGCCCAGGCTCCTTCATGCCCAGTTGCCCTTGCACTGCCTCTAGGCTCCCCCAGCACCTAAGGGTCTGTATCTGCAACCCTGCAGTCTCTTTCTGTGCTTATGAAACATCCTATGGCAGCACTTATTGAGTTACCTGCACTTCTCCCCTCCTCCCTCCTCCCTCCCGCACTTGCGTGAACTGAATAACACAAGGCCTAGTAAGATCATTCTTTTGTCCTCCTTCTATCCCCCCATCGTACCCCCTCCTTCTCTTGTCGCACCTAGAAACACTTGTGTACAGGCGCTTTATGAGTGACTTCTCATACCATATCATATCATTGTTATTGGTTATTTATAACATGCTTAATACCCAGAGGTTTCTAAGTGTGGACCTGGGATCGAACCTGTGTTTCTATGCATCATCTTGCTTACAAGGCAAGTGCGTTGCTCTTGAGCTATCCTCCCGGCCTTAGCTCATTACATGTTAGCTAAGTTGGCCTTTTAATGTATTCCAGACAGTGGATAGAGAGATTTCCTGCAGAACTGCTTGTAGTTAGCCAATATGGGTGTTAATTTGCCCAGTGAGCCATGAGTCAGGCTGCAAACGTATCTCTTTTGTGACATTAAGTACCCATCAAGCAACAACCAGCTGCCTCAAAGAGGACCACACTGGCCACATCCACCCATGAGCTCATGGAAGCTAGACAGGCTACCCTGTCTCTCCTTTCTCCAAAGCCGCCTCCTAACCACTGTCGCTGGGGGCCGCTGATGTGCAGAAGACAAGCAGGATGATTCACATTCTCATCACCACAGCCTGTTAAGGATTATTACTTTGCAAAAGATATGCGTCAGGAATAGTTTATTAAGGAAACACAGCGGGTGCTCATCTGCTGAGCACTGAAGCAAAGACCATTATAACAGAGTTTAAACACTGGATGGTGAGCATTCTGAAATACACATCATAATGGGCCTGCACAGGCACCTGCTGGCCATGACTATAGAAAATGCAGCTTATTACAAAAGGATGGGAGTAAAGAAATGGGACAAGAGTGTAACATTTCCTACCTTATACTTACTGCTCCACACGTCTCTCACTGTCATTTTGCTCCTGTGTGTCATACTGTAATTGTGTCCCTCTAGGGTTCTGGTCCCTGAACTCACTAAAACTTTACCGCTGGTGCCCTCTGCATTTAGTGCAGTACCATGGTGCTGCTCCATAATGCCCAAGTAATTCATGTGCCTGGCCCTAAAATATCGTTCCTTGACCTCATAGTATGCTAAGTTGTTACAGATCCCACTCAAACTCTGCCCTCTGTGGAACCATTAGCCTGAACTCTCCTCTAAAACTATTATCCCCCACTGTGTACTTGGTACCCACTGCTGCATGCTGCCTAATCCTTGCACTCCTCACTGCCCTCACACAGCAACAGGACTAAACACAGGTTTTGCAATCACACTGCGCACAGACACTAGTTAGGACCACGTTGGTATAGTAGTTTTAATCAACACTAGGGTAGCCTGACACGTGTTTCGAGCACTTGCTCTTCCACTGAGGCTGCAGTGAGGTATGAATCAGTTGCGAACCATAAGTATGGTAAGTGATTGAAGAATAAGTCTCACAGGCTCCACTGTCACTTGCAGTTGCAACAACAAATATTGAAGCATTTCCGCGTTGAGGCAGCGTCTCCGCTGTAATTCCGAACTGGAGCCAGACGCAGGACTAGTCGCTGCACACTGTCCACAGCCAGAGGTGCCAGCCCACACTAGGGTACAACATGGCATCTCCTCACAAGTTCCTTACCCAAAGGACACCACTACCGAGACATTGCTCAAGGGGCATTCCTATTGAGATGTTACTGCAGTCACTACATTCTTAAAAGTTGCCAACCAGGCCCGATGCTTGCCTCCCAGCACTAGCATTCACATTCGTTCAGCTATGCATACCAACTAAGCCACATGCACATGGCACCTGATTGACCCCCCTCCCCAAATACATCAAACAATGAACACAGCGACTCTACAATCAGCTTGCATATTACAGACTGGGTCAATGTTTCTTAGTACCCCTTGGACGAGGTTCCCCCTCTGGACACAAATATCTCTATGCTTTTCACACAGAACACCTTGCAACCAACTCACATGTAAAGCTCAGGGTATTGCATTCACCAGCATAACGGCAAAGCTATCTTGCATTTTGATCTTTCATCAAAGAACTAGACCCCCTTCTCTCTTTTTCAGAGTGTCTGGAGTCCCTGACAGAGGTGAGTGGTATAAATCTTAATAACATAACATTGCCTACCGTGACACTTTGCTTATCTTCCTTTGGAACTGTAGCTCTATTTTATTATAAGCATGGGTTAGGAGGAAGCAGAGGGAGTTGCGGTAAATAAGTAATGGGCTATTTCTCTCTATGGGTGGTTTTACAGAACCTTTGCACAGTGAAAGTGTCATTGTACGATGTTAAAACATGTGATATGCAAAAAACATATACTTTAAATGCATTTTTGCACCAATGCAAAGTTTGCCCTTGTCATAGGCCCTTACCCTGCCTGGTTGAAAGAATGTTAATTTTGTACCATGGTACTTCTTGCAAAGTTCTCCTATACTGCTATAAAAGAGCACACAGTATATGGAATACACAGGAAGGGTTGCATGGTAATACAAAAAACAAAACAAAAAATTGGGAGAATATGAACTCTGAGAATCCAGTGTCAATCTAGCAGAATTAACGGAGGGGTAGATATAACTCAGGGGATAATGGAGGCATTGTCAGTCCAATCATCTGCAGGTGACGAATCCTACAGCAATGGGCAATCTAGCTTTTTTGGTGGACCTCTATCCCAGCTCCAAATCTGAGCGTCTACTTGGTTCAAGAAAGACACCCATCAAAAATGGTTCAACTTCTGTTAGAGCCTGGGGTGGTGAGATTCATATAAATAGAAACACAATGCATCCATATTTTGTGCTCTGCAGGTATTTTGGTTTATGAGCAGCTGAGACATGTTTAGATAAACAGATGGCACCACTGTTGGGATAAGGATGCATGTGCAATACCCCAAGCATGTCAAGAGATCTAGATTGTGCAAGACAGATTAGCAGGCGGCATAGTGTTAGCAGTTGTGTTGAGCATGGCAGAGTGTGTACGCATTCACTAGTAGTTAGCTTTCACACACATTAGATACGCCATGTTGCTACACAGAATGAGCAACACATGCATTTACGTTGCAGAGGTTAAACATAGGAAGATGTAGCTTGTATCTAGCGGTAGTGTGCAAAGTAGTGTTCTCAGCGATGTTCTTGCAGGTAGCTGATAAAGGTAGATGTATGAGATGGTGTCAGGGAAGCATTGGGACGCAGACGAGGTCTGGAGGCAAGGGTAGCAAGAGTTCTGCCATGTTGGACTCGAAGGCATGTTACAGGGTGCGCTTGCAGAAGAATGCAAACCAGTCCTTCAGTGACGCTGCAACAATGTTTAGTTGATTCAGAGATGAGTGCCCCTTCCTTCCCCCAGAGAGAAGCTGTGCTGGCAAAGTCACCGGCAGCCGAGCTGTAGCGGTAACAGTTAACTGGGTCCATTTTGTTCAGCAGCGCTAGGAAGGGAATGTGGGCAAAGAGGGGGAAGGACTGGGATGTGCCTTTGAAGGTTACATTTCTGTGAACGAGGAATGGGGTTTTGTGATGTCATATATATAGATATCTTAATAATTTGACTTGTAACTTGAGTGATGAATTGGCCTGATTTTTTTCCTTGACATCTCATAAAGCGATGTGTTAATTTTTCCCCCTTCTCCTTTAGATAACTATCTCTAACAACTATGGAGTTAGGGCAATCAATTCATTATTAGGATTGATACTGATCAATTGTACATGTGATTTAGGAATGTGGTTTCTGTAGAAAATATTGACTGCTTATATGTAACAATAGGAATGAATCTAACTACCTAGACAGGTGGGTGAAACATTGGCACATGCTGTCTAATCAGTTATTGTAGGATATTCCAGTTATGTTAATTGATTTACGGATATTTCCGTCATGTTAATGGATCTACTATAAATTGTGAACCACACCGCAGTAGTGTCTGGATTTTTTTCCCTTTCACTGTAGTATAATGAGAAGACCCATTGTATTATCAAAGCAGAGTTGGCCCCGCTCTTCTTGCTTTGCTCAGGTTCTGACACAGGGGTGCACATCACATGACGGTAAAGAATGCTCATTCAGTAACAAAATAAATGATGGCAACAATGTACCTGGTAGTCAATCCTCTCTTAAGTTTCGAGTTGGTAGTAGATCTCTTTCTTCTGCTGGGGACTCCCTCTGGAAAAGCCTCCCTGCCTCTCTGAAACTTAAGGAGAACCATCTCTGGTTCCAGAAGCACCTTAAGACCTTCCTCTTTGCTTCTGCTTTCTCTCCTCTGCTCCCCTGCTGATCTTCTGGTTGAAACTGAATCTGCAGTGGTTTACCTGGCTACTCTCTGATCTCAGGCCCAGGTTGCCTCCCTGCCAGTTGCTCACCTCCACTGCCCCACCACCCCCGCCAGCAACCCTTGCACTCAGGGACTGTTTCTGCATCCCTGCAGACCCCTACTAGCACTTGACACCTGATGTTTGCCCTTACCTGGTCGCACTTCTTATTTATTGTCCTTATTTATTTAATTTATTTCTTTATCTTTATTACATTTCTTTACAGTTATCTTATGTACTGCGCTGCCCCCTCCCCTTATCCCTCCACACTTCTCCCCTTCCCCTCCACTGGCACAATCTCAATGTCACCTGGCCTAGTAAGATTGCTGTCTCTGTCTTCCTCTGTTCCCCCTCTCTTGCCTCGTCATGTCTTGAAACACTTGTGTATAGGCGCGTTATAAATGCCATATCATATCATATCTATTTAAGTCAGTAGCAGAATCTGTAGCCCTGCCTCCCATGTGGTCTACTGAGTATATTGTTCCTATATTTAAAAAAGGCGACAGGAAAGAACGAGCTAGCTACAGACCCATATCTATCCTCAATGCAGACGGCAAAGCCTTCAGCTTTCTTTTTGATCCATCTTGAAAGCTGGGACAAAGGCTTCCCATAGGCTACAGAAATGTCAGACAGATTTTCGTAGACGTTTGGGCACCTCCGTTAATGGCCTAATGCTGCAATCCATTCAGCATTTGGCATGAGGGGGAAGTGCTCTGCCATTTATGCTGTATCTATAGATCTGACAGCAGCCTTTGATGCAGTAGACCGTAATCACCCATGGAGAAAAATGTATAAAAGGGGCATTCCGATTGGCTTGCTGAGATTGATAATTGCCCTACATACGCATACTTGCGTCCAACTTCGCTTAAATTGTTTGGGCCAATTGTCTTGAAGAATACCAACGCATTGTGGGGTAAGACATGGATGCATTTTAGCTCTTTGCCTATATACTTTTTATATGTCTGACATAGGGGACCATTCAGAACCTGCAGCTTTTGTTACACCAAAAGTATCAACTCTGATTTCATCTTGGTTATCATAAGCTGACAAACTTTTTCTTTTTGACTGTACTCCCATTGGCCTCCAACGACTGGTTAATGCCTTCCTAAGTTTTGCTGACACCCATTGTCTAAAAGTAAATACTGTCAAAACAAAGATTGTTCAGTTGACCAAGGGGACTAGGGTGAGTAATTTCACCTGGAGGATCGGCAAAGAAAGCTTAGTAGAAGTCCGATGATTGATTTATCTTGGTCTCTTTGTTAGTTCCACTCCCAGTTTGAGTAACTTGAATGAGTGGATTAGTAATATGGCCAAATCAATGATTAACCACTTGACAAGTGGACCCGTTTTAAGATGCTATCTGGGAAAGTCAGTACCCAAAATATTATATGTATGTATTTATTTTATTTTATTTTATTTATTTATTTATTTATTTATTTATTTATTTATTTATTTATGCATTACTTTATTTATTGTTTGGGGACAGAGTTACTCCACAGCCATCCTAGATCATCTTAATGTGATTGCGGCAGGCATATGGAAGAAGATCCTTTGACTACCCACTTGTGTGCCAGCCTGTGCAATTAGATACGAGCTTGTGGTGGTATCACTAAAAACACAGGCACAATGGCATATTATGCTTTTGTTTGGGAACATTCTTGCACCAACTAAAGATTCCCTCTTTGAAGACTTTCATGCTATTTGGGAGGATAAGGGGTGCCCCAGGATCAATGAAATGAGTGAACTTACTTCTGTTTACCTGGGTAAAATTGGATGTTCATTTAAAGATTTGGAAACAAATCATTGTAGAGTAAAAAAGCTCTTGTTTCAGTTTGATTGGGCAAGCACCCTGGACGTTATGCACCAACAGTCCCCCATGGCGCACTTACAATATGAAAATGAAAAATGAGATGTGCTCGCTCCTTTTCTCAGTATATATCCTGATAAATTGACTAGGTCAATATTTCTGAGATTTAGGTGGAATTTACGCCTTACGAAAGACATCTTGTAGAGGTGTGGAATTCTAGCTGCTCAGCAAAAGGAATGTCATTTCAGTAATGATTCAAACTATTGCAAAACATCACAGCATTTGATGACCCAATGCCCAGAAATTAAGGGTAAAAGGGAAATGTATTTTAAGAAAGCCTTTGGACTGTGTTACATGGAGAACTCGGAGGGAATATGGTCTAGCTGTCTGTTTGGGCACACCATGTCCTTTGTAATTGCTGTCACTGGATTTTTAAAGTAATTGAAGCTGGATGTGTGGATGAATTCATTATAACATTTTCACCTTTCTTCTAATTAATTGAATATAAGGAATTATTTATGACTTGATATCTTTCTTATGTGTTGCTATTTTATCCAAATTGTAAATTTATTATGGAGTTATGTAAAATTATTTCATTATTTATTTGTGATTGGTTAAAGGTTGAAATTGTTTTCTTCTGTCAACCAAATAACAATAAATAAAAAACATTGGTGTTATCATTTATAGTATTTGTTAACAGCCTACATTCAGTGTGGCCTTTAGCTGAACTGCAAAACCAAAACAGGTGTAAGAAATGTAATTTCCAAATGCATGATCATTTGCTCCCTTAGAAATAAAAGATGATTAATTGTGTGTGCTCACTTCACACACGGTTACACTTCTAAATATGTTTTTCCTAATGTGTATATTTTATTTATACTCAGATTTCCTTAGTTACATAATCAGATGTTTTTACACAGTGTTGATATTGGAAGCAATGTTAGATGCTACATTAAGATTTGGAAATGATAATTTATTGTGGAAATATGCAAATGCAGTGGTTTGGACAGAAATGCATTGTGCCTTTAGCAGGACATATCGTGTCTAGGTGCTGAGCAACACAAAATGGCAAGTTACTTTTTTTACTTTCTGATGTGTGTTACATTTTAAAGTTACTTATCTGAAAGAAGATAGTTGACTACTCACAGATATGAGATTATATTCAGATTGTATATACCATATACCGTTGATTTATACCGTTGGTTTATTTGGATTTTTTTGCGGCTTCAAATACATTTCTGAGTACGTTCAGAAAGGATGAAGTAAGCTGACCACACCCAACCATGGCCTTTTTATTAATTAATGGATTGTGTCATTCATAGTTATACGTATACAATCATCAAAGCTTAACGGAAATGAAACGACATTGCAGTTTCATGCATTGCTGTGCATACTGATTAAACAGTTGGAACAATAAACAGTGAAGAGAGACTTAAATATCAAACAGTAAAACCAGATGAAGTGAAACGGTCGGTAGTGTACTAAGTAACAGAAGGAGTGTAACTGTAAAGCACACTCTCACCTGATGGTTGCTCCTCGTTGCTGAAATTATATTGACTGCTCTAATCCTGTGAGCATAATGTCAAGCACATTTCCCTGCAATGAATACATGTGTCCACTGAGCCACAGACACATGTGGTAACCAGACTTCTCGGAATTGGGAGTTCTGTCCCTCTGTCCCAGGAGTAGAGGTGCAGAAGAAATCTAATGTAATGTTCTTTTAATGAGCTAATCAACATAAAAGTTAACGATTGTGTTATTTTTTTATGTAACCTTTTTGAGTTCACAGAAACAGTTAAAACCAGTAAATAATGTCTTACACCTGGGGAAAGCCAACCACCACGCATTCAGCTAACATTCTTTTATTTTAACTGCTGGTGCCACCGAGATGGCCAAGGGAACTGTTTTATAGCCAGTCCTGGACAACAAATCAGAGGAATAGCTCTTTTGTGTCACAATAAAATGTACAAAGTTTACATGCAGAGGAATGTCTGGAAACTGAACCCTTGCCCCTTTGTTTACCCAACTACTGAAGTGTAGTCAATGACACCACTGTCAAGTGTTAATCCTATGTTTTGGTTGACTGCATGTCCTATTTTTGGGGGGGGGGGAAATCTGGTCACCCTTTCACAAACATCATGGTGTTTTTGCCATGACCCACTCTCAATAGACAAAACTGGGGGAAGCAGAGAGGAGGGATCAAACAAGAGGTTGCCCAAATTATAAATTAGAACTCATCTTGCAGCCACCAAATGGACATTTCCCCTCCCGGTGATTAGGATCCCATGCCTCCACTAGCCATTGTTGCAGGATGGGTGGTTTGGGAATTTAGCCAGCCACTTTATATAATAAGCCTGGATGTAGTTAACAAAATAAAGGCTAGATCACTTACCATCACTCTTTAGTCTATGGAATACCTCTGCATGATTCCATTTGTGGATGGCTCTAGGTTCCGACACATGGTTCTCATCATATATAGACTTCCAAACCTCTAAACAGAGGGAGGGATGGGCGAAAACAAACCGAATTCCCCATTCAACATTGTTTGGTAATTGTAACACAGACTGGAGGTGTTAATGACTCAAATCAAGCAGTCCCACTAAGTCAGTGCCTTGTCTGGGATTGCTCAAGGGAAGCCCTTATTTATATATTTTTATGTCCAGTTCGTGTACCCTGGATGACAACCCTTATATAACACCCCTCTCTTAGAATCCCCCTGATCCCACTGAGCCAAGAAGTAAGTTTGTTTTGCAAATTTAAAAGGTTTATTTGAGAATTAAACAATATATATATATATATATATATATATATATATCGCACTTATAATAAATTAATAATTGATATCACACTTGTGAATATGAGCAGTAATCAGCAATAGGTAATCCTACAATAGCACAGTTCTGGTGACTTATGACTAGGAACAGGACAATAAGGTATCAGAGAATGCTTTATGGTTTCAAGGAGATGCAAAGATGAATAAAAGGCAGTACAGAAATAAACTTGATATGATTTCAGCAAAAGATAATGTGATCACTTTTTCTTTGACAATTCTCTCCCCCCCTATGCAATGTAATGAGATGGAAGTGACACGCACAATTCTCAGGAATACACACAAATGCAATGCAAAGTTCCAGTTCCCCCCAGCGAGCTTAGAGGAAAACAGGTATGATTTTAAACACAGGCAAAATCCTTTAAATGTGGTATGCAATGAAGTGAAAAATATGCTAAAATTATTTTAATTCCCTATAGGAGGTTCAGGGTGAGTGATAGCTACTTTAAATTAGTTCAGGATCACTTTAGCAATGCTCTATGAATGATTGTCAGGTTGTAAATGAATTTCAGCAAAGGAAAGCAAGGAGCTGCTATTTTGACAAGTGAAGAAATTGAGCAAGTCGGTTTTAGGTTCGTTGGAAAGCTTAGAATCTTAGCTTTAAAATGACAGTTAAAACTCGCTCCAACGGTTCAAGAGATACGGACGATTTAGTGGAGGTAGATTTTCAGAATTGAAATTACAGTTTCAGAATGACAGATGCGCTTTGGAAGATTTTGAATCAACAGGATGGACACGATTTCTGATGATGCAGTTCTAATAGGTTAAAATAGTTTGAATTAGATTATTTTAAACTAAGATATTGGGTTTTGCACAGTCCTGGCTGAGTACTCACACTATATTTGGACAGGAATGCGACTTCGTCACGGATCGGGTCAGGATTGGCTGCGGTTCTCTCGCCACTGGGTACTGGTTCTGCGCACAGCGATTTGGGTCAGCTCTCAGAGATCTGGTCTCTCTGGATAATTCTGCCTTCTGGGTCTCTCTGGTCTCTGGAGATTGATGGATTTGAAGTCTGGATCTCTGGATGTGAAGTCGTCTGTCAGCGTGCTCCACAAGGAAATGGAAATTGTATGTCCCTGTCTGGCTTACAGTGGCTCTTTTTATGTGTTTTGAAAATGGGTGGGTTGGCTAATTCTGCATGCCCAACCCTCTCAAGATTTGATAGGCCAAAGGATTCTTTGGTCCCTGATGTGAGAAAGGATAGTGTGTCAGAGTGATGTCAGCCATTTACGATCTATTGAAGAAACGCCCCTTTGCTTTTACCTTAGAAATCATTTTTCATAACTACACATATTTCCCAGATACACAGTTGTTTGACATTGCATATACATATTACAGATTACTTAAGGTACATTCTGGCCCAACTCTGATCTTCCTGGGGGCTTGCATTAAAAAATGACAACTTATTTTCATTTTTAGTTGATTTACCAATATCGGACGTTTACCAAAAATGGCACACATGTACACCGCCTTTCTACCCATATTCCAGTAAATTTTAATTTTTCTAGCATGAACCCCGTGTCTGCCATCTCCATAATTCATGGGGTTTTGCCTCGAACATCGTATGGAATTGAGTTTAGACTCAAAGTGTAGGTACAATTTCCATATTAAGGATCTCCAAATTGTACATTCCTGTCATCTGGTTACTATTAGTTATCAGTGTTTTTATAAAACATATATTTGCCTTCAATTCAATTCACTTCAGTGTTTGGGTCCGCCCCCAGAAACTTGGGAGTCAGGGATCACATGTCTCTTCTGCCAGGCATAGCTCTGTTTACAGTCCACATCCAAATTAACATACCCCATTCAATTGCAAGAGTCTATTGTGTCGGCCGAGGTCAGCAGGCCATGGGGCCACTCTGCATTTGGTTAGCATGTCCATATGATCTCCTGGCTTCTTGTGTGTAGTTCTGAGGTGAGAAGGTTTCCCAGCCTCTTGCAATGTTAATTGAAACAGCCTGTCTTCAGGGAACAGCAGGTGTTTAACTTTTTAATTAACCAAAAAGGCTTTGAAGTTTCCAGCTGTCTCAGGAGGCTGGCAACTCCTGAAGTACAGTTCTACTGTCAGAGTTTAGACCGCTAGCGCCGCTTGTGTCCAAAGCTGGTACTGCAGCACCCATTTATTTTTAGGAGTTGTCTTGAATTTGACAGGAGGATTTTGCTTGACAGCTCTAATCCCTGCTGCCATTGTTTTGATGGGCATCCTTACAGTAGAGTGGTGATGTGGAACCCCCCTCAAGATGGTTGAATCTTTAGAGTGGTCTTGTGCCCATGATTTTAGCAACTTTTTGACATCAATTAAAAATGGATTTTGAACAAATTGAAATTGACATTTTGAGCTTGCACTTCAGAGAAACAGCAGTGATTTCAAGGCGCTTTTGATCTAACAGGCACTGCTATTTTTCCTTTGGCACCACCTTTCACCCCTGGCGCTTCTGGTCCATCACGCTTGCACTGGTGGGTGGCAGGTTAGGTGACCATGTTGGTGTGTGCAAAACTGCGCGGTTCTCCTGGTTCTGGGATAGAATGATGGGCAGCGACAGCTCAATCCCCACATCTACCCAATCTATTGATTTAGTTTTGTTCTGGGATAGAATGATGGGCGGCGGCAGCTCATCCCCACATCTACCCAGTCTATTGATTCAGTTTTGTTCTTGCCTAATAATTCAACATGGGTCAAAATCCTTGACAGAGGGTATTTCCTCATCACAAAAATTGTAAACAGGAACAGCTGATGACTACAAACTATTCCTGATGAATTAGTAGCCCAGAATATGTTTATCACTCTTCAATTTTCCAGCATATGCATTTCGGTAAATGGTTCATTTTTACATCAGAGGTATTTGATTGGGCATTTCTGAAAACCAATATTGCAATTGAAGAATGGCCTAAATCTAAGACCGTCTTCCAATCTTGCATTTGGATCTTAGCCAGTAAGATGATGTAAGAAGACAATTGAAGGAATGTAGATGCAATATTTGCTTCAATCCCAGTTGAAGTTTGCATGGCCATTGTTCTACATTCCTAGTTAAAGGTTTAGGGTTCTGGCAGTCGCAGTCCGTGACTTGGGACATACATGTACTTGCAGTGTTTGACCATGTGTTGCATATGAAACAAGTGTCATCTATTAAAGTATCACCTTCTTCTGTCCATCATGTAACTGAAGGTATTTTAGGAAGGTGCAATGTGGAAACCGAAACCTATCCTGCCTACATGATAGAAAGTTTTTTTTTTTCAAATGCAAGATCACGGAACATACTAACCCTAGTGTAATCGGTTGAGCTCAGTTAATGAGATCTCCATCACTTGTGATTGCCCAGAGAGGTCCAAAACTGTGTTTAACATCATGTCTCTCATTGCTGCCCAATAGAAGAATTATTATCACATCTAAGGGTTCCTGGTAAGCCTGGAGCATGCAGGGGTCATGTAGATAAACAAACAGAAAATCGTCAAGACTATATATAGTCACACTCCCCCTCTATTCTTGATTAGGTTGTAGCCAGTATCATACAGGCTGTTTTCGTTTTTTCTTTAAAGAGAGATGTATACAAGATTGGCTAGTACCCAAACAATAAAACAGATATTTGTTATGAAAAATGAAAACAGTCTTGACAATGTTCTGTTTGTTTATCTACAATAGTAGAATTATCCATTATTATGGCTGTCTGATCTGTTCCTGCTGTGTTTATAGCGCCAAAATGTTTTTTGGGTGAATGTGAGCTGTACACACAAGACACTGTCCATTATAACTGCATGGATTTGGTTGCTCTCCTGATTTTACGACACAACAAAATAAAGAATCATATGACTGATTCCAATCTTTGAAAACATGATTTGGGGATTAATACAAAAAGCCTGCAAAAATTATATGAAAAATGGGGGAAAAGTGAAAAAGGCTGCCCAGATACCGGGAATAGAGTGGCCAGGATTGTGTTACTCGCCGATCCCCTGGATTGTTTCAAGACTTTTTGAAGATCCAAATCAGTTTACTGATCTTTACATCCAGTGGTATATGTATCTATTAGAGAACACATACTCACAACTTCATAACCCTTATGTTTCCAAAACATTACACAACAGCCTTGGCAGGTGCTGTGCTGCAGCTAAACAATGTTATCCTAAAGTGCAGGCATACAGTGGAAGCGAGGACCACTCAAAAACTGCTTCTTGTGACTGTCTCTATGTATGTTCCAAACCTCAACAATGACATCTTTGTGTAGGATCTTTGCCAGGATAGAGAGAACTGAATAGTTTGGGTCACACGTCCATGCTCCTATCAGTGTGTCAAAATACGACCAACAGGTGATAACTTCTTTGATGAGTTTTGTTCAGTGATAAATGGTCTGTAGTTGATTAGATGCAATCAGTGCCATGTAATAATGCATGTTACCTCCCACATGCTCCAGAACAAGCGGTACATAGTTGTGCGTTTATGGCTTTTGTTTCATGTTATTGATTGGTGTTTCACCTGGGGAGGATGATTGTCATATTGCCACTTTCTGTGGCTGCAGAGATATGGTTTCAATAGTCATCCGTGTTCCACCTGCATTATCCATGACCTCCAATTAGTTGACAAGATTGCAACTCTTTGGAGAGTTAACAGTCGAATGGGATGTGGGTAACATTACAGTTTTACTGGAATCATAGCTGGAAAATGTGCTTGATTCATTTGCCAGCTCAGCCATTACTTCACTTGGGCTTGTAACTAAGGCCCCTGGGCCTTATCAGGCCAGTAATGATCCCGCTCCTTGGGTTCTATTGCTTAAATCAAGTGCTTTACTCAGGGTTTCAATTTACCATTAATGCTTAAAGATTACATTGGATCTTATGATGCCTCTAATAACAGCTTTGACTGTTATTAGACTGTCTATTCGTGACTCACTATCATGCACAGAAGAGTAGAACGTATATCGCTTGCTGGTTGGGTGAAGCACTCTCCATGCGTCCAGCAGGGACAGTTGTGGGATGATTTGTTTTAGGGTTCATGCCGCCCTGGAGGGCACTCTGTTTACCTTGGCGGATCTATCCAGGGTCTGGTCTAGTACCACGTTAAAGTCCCCTCCCCATAACACATTAGTTGCATCGTGTTTAGTAAGGATCTCGAACATGTGCAAGTAGAAAGGTTGTCCAAGTTGGGACCATAAGTGTTCATCAAGGTTATTTACTTCCCTGCTATTTCCCCCCAGACCAGTACATACCTACCCATTGGGTCCGCCAAATGGCCCTTGGCAACAAAACCCAGCGAGTCATGTATAAGAGTACAGACCCCTCTGGACTGCAATGAATAGTCCGTATAGTAGCGCAGTTTGCCCCATTTTACCAGTATTTTCTCAATGATTGAGCCCTGTGCATGAGTTTCTTGCAGCATTAAAATGTGAGGCCCACATCATCTGCCCCAACTTGACGATGGACCCTAGTAACTGTTAGGGACATTCCTGAGGGCACTTTGTTGCCGTCACAAGGCTACCCGACCGGGCTCACAGCCCGCTGAACATTACTTGGAGCCCCTATGGGGGCCAAACACCCCGAGACCTTAAAGTTACACATTTAGAACGATTTACCCTGCCAACTATTCAGTCCTCTACTGCAGGCGGGTTTCTTTGTTCTGATCAGGCCCGCGGCCCCTGGGGGGCAGCGGAATGGTGGCCTCCACGTAGGCCAGAGCTGCAGGAGGAGTCTCAAAGAAGTGTGCCATTCCTCCATACTGGATTCGTACCTTGGCCGGGAATATTAGAGCATATGGAACCTGTCGTGCTCGTAAAAGTTTTTTAACTGGCTCATAAGATCTTCGACTTGCCTGAACCCCAGTAGCAAAATCCGGGTAGATGAGTATGCGGCTTTCTCCATATTTCAATGTCCCAAGTTCCCTTGCCATCCGAAGGATCATGTCTCTATCCCTATAATTGAGCATTCTTGCAATAATTGTGCGAGGCGGTGCCCCAGGTTGCAGAACCGGAGCCAGTGTGCGGTGTGCTTGTTCAATAAGGAAGTGTTCTGAAAATGAGTTTGCTCCAAACAGGGTTTTGAGGAGTGTTTCCACTTGTATTTCCATTTTATCTTTACCAAATGACTCTGGAACACCAACAATGCACACGTTGTTTCTTCTCGAGCACGAATCCAAATCCTCACACTTGTTCTGCAATTTATTTAGGCTCTCTTTGAGCTGGGCAATGTCTTGGTCGTGGCGGGCCACCGTGTCTTCGGTAATTCTGATTCTGTTCTCTGCCTCAGTCAGTCTTTGGTCATGTTTGTCAACTTTGGTCTTCAATGTCCCAATAGTCGTTACAATATCGTCCAACTTCATGTTCAGTGCTAGGAAACCATCCTGGACTATGTTGGTCAGGTACTCAACTTTGTCTCCACTCTCTGCATCGGGCACATTGCCAGCTACTGTTGATGGGTGAAGCTTGCTGCTTCCCGCCTGACTGCTTGTGTACGAATCCATCGGCCCCTTCTTCTTGGCACCTACTCCCTCCGCCATTTTGTCTTGTTTCATCGTGTTTCCCATGACCCTAGAGTTGTTGGGCGTTTCACCCTGGGCAAATCCAGCAGATAGTGTTTGCCGCCGTAGGTCAGTTTGGGCTACTAGGAGATTAGATTATTCCGAACCACGAAGCACCACCAGGACAAAACTAGTGCAGGTAATGTCTTAAGACCGGGGTGTTTGGTCCGCCCACCTCTGCCAATGGGTTGTGTTCTCCCACGTTTCTGAGCTCAGGGTACACAGGCCTGCCAGTTATGTGCCAACCGTTTGCCCAACAGTCTGTGGATGATTGTAGTACTCACAGTTATGCAGTCCGGCACAGTGGTATGAAATTCCCTCACTCGCAGGCTCCGGCACTCAAGTAGCATTCAGCGCGACAGGGTTCATGTAGATAGTGACACAGCGGCTCCCCAGCACTTTTCAGTTTGGGTATGGCCACATCCGGATTTTGCTGTTCACTGTGCTTCAGGGCCACCCAGCAGGGCCGTAACATATTGCATAGGGAGACATTTGCATCCCGCAGTCATTGGTTTTGCTGTCACCACAGGATATATAGGGGTGACTTCCCGCTGCCTCACCAAAATGCTTATTAAACAGGACGGCGGGCAGCCCAGTATCCCTCCACCACCAGCATACCTGCGTCTCCTGTCGCATCCTCACAGGGGTTCCCGCCAGCGAGCAACCGCCCGGCCCGCTGGAATGGAGCCCGCAGCAATCGTCCACCCCCTGAGGCAGACGCTGCCGAAGGGCCGTAGAGAGCAAGTTCAGCCTGCACACTCCGGGCTACACTCTCCGCCGCATGGGAGCCTTTATCCAGCGGCACACCCCAAGGCCGCGTCAGGGTGGCAGCCTCCTCGGGCAGCCACAGCACCGATCCGGTCTCTCTTCATCCAGTTTGAAACGGATGAGGAAGGTGGGGACCAATCAATCAAGGTCGGGTCTCATCGCTGCCCCCTCCGTATTTCGCTCTGTGTTTTCCGGGCCCTTCCACTCTTTGCTCTACGTGGCCAGAGTGTCAGCGGCCCTAGGCAACAGCCATCTGGTTCTGGGGATCAGCTCGCGTCCCTGCTCTGGCCCGCAGAGAACGCGACTCGACGCTGCTCCGCACCCAGGGCATCGATCAGTCCAGGATTTTCTATATAGTTGCACCAACACCTATTGCACGTCTCAGTGTGTTCAGTACCCCACAGCAGGCCCCAGTTCAAGGATTTATTTCACATTGGATATTTTGTGGGTCAGAGCGCACTGATCAGGGAGCCATTCCCGTTGTGCGCAACAGCGCCCCCTCAGTACTGCTTTTCTTTCTAAATAGCTTACCAACCCCCTTCAATGCCCCATCAACTGTTAGTCTATCTGTATCCTTTTTGATTCTGCTAATTGTCCGATATAACTGTCTTATTTTACATCTCCCTTATGTCCACTTCTATTCAATCCTGTTCCCTTTCTCCCCAACTCCTCTCCCTTTTGTATCCACGTCATTAATTTCCACTAATCACTCATTTGTTCCATCCTTTCCGTCTTTTACTATGTCTTGCCTTCTCTCCCTAATATGATCTTTCTTTTTCTATACTTTCTGTAGCCTCCCAAACTTTCTCCCCTCATTTCTAAAACCCCATGCTCAGTACTTCAATCCTTCCTTCACTAATTCTAACCCCCCACCCTCATTCCTCTTCCTCTTCCTTCTATTTCTCCATTTACTTCATCACCTCACCCATCACTCACTTCTTCCTATATTGACATGTTCATGTTCAGTATCTTTGAGGACCCTCTTTCATCACGTTTCACTTTTTTACTCATGGCTCCTTTGGTTCTATCCTCTTCCATCCCCCATTTTCCTAACCGTTAACACACTCCCTCACTCCTATTCTAATTTGGTCCATATTTCCTTATTCTCCTTCTCCATCCACCTTTGTATCCATCTGGTTTTCCATATCTCTTCTGGCTTAAGTCACAACAGAAACTGTATTTTACTTATTTGCTCTATGTGTTCTCAACTTCCTTCACTTCCTACTGGTAACTCCCTACTATATGACTCATGTGTCCTCTCACTTCCCGCTGCTAACTTTCGGTTCTATGTGAAATTCCCACATTTTAAAGGCATACACAAAATTTTGTGAGGCTTTAAAAGGCTGAAATATGACATTTGTAATCGACACCCCCCTCCCCAAAGCTGATCCCGATCCTACTCCACCCTCTCCTGCTAGAATTTCTGAAAATTGGGGGTTGCACCTCCAAACCCTGCACTTTCATCACCCACTGCCCCCTTCCCAGCCTAACTCATTCCCACTCCTCTCCCATATAATCATGTAGTATCACACAAACACAAACAACAGAAAACCCACTTACATTGCACATGCAACTTCCGTTGTCTGTGCTGCGCCTGTCTGCCCCTGCACATACTCAAATGTGGCAGGGGTATGTCAGTCTGACTCAGTAAGACTGTTCGGAGTCGTCTCTGAGTCGTCTATCTAAATTGGGTTTAATTTTTTAAGTTTCTTTTTATTTTAAATCAAAACCTTCCCTCCATATGCTAACTTTCAGCCCTAAGTCACAGCATCCTCAACCATGGGTCACCCAACTCAAAAACTCTCTGTGCACAGACATGCGTTGGCCTCTGCAGAAATGGAGGTGTACCCACTCACATAAGGACCTCTACCTATCTGGCCTGAACTCTCTCAAGTCCTCTCTTGAAAGAGCGAAAACAGATTTCTACTGAACCCACACTGACTCTCAATCCAACCATCCTCGCCGGCCACAGGGCACCCTAAACTCACTCCTCACTCCTCCTAAACCTATGACTATTAACTCCACTCTCAAAGCTAATGACCTAGCTGAATACTTTGCTGCACAAAATGCAAACATTAGACTCTCTCCTGACCTTCCTCACACTCCCTCCTCCAATATTCTACATTCCACCTACTCTATCATCCTCTGCCTCTGTGCCCCACTTTAGTGGCACTAATAGTGTATAAGTCCCATCTCTACTGATGAAGGCTAACCCCTCTTGTGCACCTCAACTAGTCAAGGTTTTTTTCCCCTTTTGTGGCCTCTCACCTCGCTGAACTCTTCAACCTGTCTTTAGACTGTGCTTGCTTTCCCTCTATTTTCAAAACGGCCACGGTCATCCCTCTCCTAAAAAAGCAGGGGCTGACCTGAATCTACTGCCTAACGTTCACCCTTTGTCTCTTCTTTGTCACTACTCTAAAGTGATCAAAGGGGTTATGTACAACTGTTTTACCAATTTCTTAGACATCCATAATCTTCAAGATCGCCTACGAGCAGGTTTTCCCTCCAGTTAATCCATGGAAACTGCTCTCAAGAATGCCTCCAAATTCATCTCCTCTCTTAAATACTGCAGCCTATCCTCTTTCCTAATCCTCCTTGACCTGTCTGCTGCATTTGAAACTGTTGATAACTCTGATCTCCTTAACAGTCCCTAATACACTTTTCTTCTTGGGATTCACGATTGAGCCCTTGGCTGGATTGAATCCTGGCTCGCACCTCACCAATTCTTTGTCTCTTGAAGCAACACACCTCTAACTCACTCCTCTAACTGTTGCTGTTTCACAAGGCTCTGTCCGGGTCCACTCAAAAGGTCGAGGAGCCCCTCTACCGAGAACAAACATGGCAAAAAGAACGTGTTCTATGCAAAGGTGTTCTATGACTCTACACCTCTGCTCATGGGACACTCATCTCATCCTTTGGAATCTCATAACAACTCTTTGCAGACAACACCCAAATCTTCTTCTCTTTTCCAGATTTCAACATTTCAAACTGTCTGTCTGCCATTAAATATTGGATGGCTTCACCCTCTTATGTTAAACTCAACCAAACCAGAGGTGTGCTTCATCCCTGCCAAATACTCTCTTTCCTCTCTTCTCCTGCCTATCCATTTGCCACCTGACACTCTCCCCACTCTTCTTCATCTCAAAAACTCTGTGTTATCTTTGAACCTTCTCACACCTTCAATACTTTCATCTCCAAAATTGCAACCGGGCTCCTAAATATTAGGAAAAGTAGGCACATCCTTCATTTCAATGCCGCCAACATCTCTTAACCACTCTCTAAACTGAACTACTGTGCCATCATCCTCTTTGGTCTGCCCAACTATGCTTTCTGTACTCTCAACAAGATCATCAACTTTTATTCCAAGAATCTCTTTGAACTCTCTTACTTCACACTTACTTCCTCGTACCATCACCAGGCTAAATGGCTGATGATGTAAAACAAGGCCAGATTTAAATTTCTTCTCCTGGTTCCTAAATTATCCACAGAAAGGCACCCCGATATTGATCCTTTTCTATCCAACTCTACAAGCCTTCTGGTAATCTCTGCTCTGCCTCATTGATTAACCTTGTGGTGCCTCACTCATCCTGTGCTTCTTCTACCTTCTGCTCTTTTGCTCTTCTTACTTCACTTGCATAGAATTCTCCTCCACCTGACATCCGAGAAACAATCCACACCGATTTGTTTGAAACCAAACTAAAAGCCTACCTCCTTGCCTCTAAGTTACCCTCTTAACCTACCTCTCATTTGCCTTCTAGCTAACATGTATCCCTCGCCTCTACCCTGCCTCCGTTCCGCACTTTCTTTGCCTCCACTCTAGCACTTCATGCATCATGGTCACATCCTTAACACAGCTGGGCATACCGCCTAACTGCACTTAAACATGTCTAATGTTGGTTGTCCTTAATCTTTGTATGTCCACCAATGTATTGTCCCCAGTGACTGTTCCATTTACTCACTGTCTCCCCCAAAAACCAGTCAGAATGTGACTGAGACTCACCCCATTGTAAGAATCACATTGCTTCCCATCAAAACGGATATATCTATTGTACATTCTTTTGTTATCAAAAGATCATTGTATATATAAATAAATAAATACAAACATAACATAAATACATTCTCTGTGCTCTGCACATATGCAGTGTTGTGGGCATGCTCTAGGTCTATAGTGTGTTTTGTGTATACTGTCTGCTCTGGATGTGCTCTTGTTTTATCATGTTCTATGCTCTGCATCTAAACTACTTTACTTGCACTCTATTCAATATTTTTCTACATGTATAATGTGCGCAGCTCTTCCTGTCATCTGTGAATTGCCACCAGCTCCTAACAGAAAATAGCAAACATACATTAAGCATTTCAGTTTCTATACCTGTGTGCCAAACTGCTCACATTGGCCATGAATGTGATTCACGCTCTTATCCTGTTGATTGACGTTTCTCAAGCAGCTTTTACTATTTCTATGCTGTCTGTCCTTCCACCCCATGCTCAGAAAACCACTAATGTAGCCCAAATCCCCAAAATGCATTTACATAGGCTGCTATGAGTTCCAAGGTCCTTACACTATCCATGGGCCCCAAACTTGTTTCACTGTGTGTCCTCATTTCCCAAAGCCTCAACACTGTCCATGTGTCCCAAGTGCCGCATATTGTATGTCCTATCCGCATTGCACTGTATGTCCAAGGTCTCAGACGTCTCCCATTTGTTTCTTTGGGCACCAAACTTTCGGTTTGCTCATTTTCCCCAAGCTCCTGACACATTGCCCATCTGTCCAAGCTCCACCCAACCACCTGTAGGTCCATGTGCCTCAAGCGCCTCACACTATATTTTGCAGTGCAACCCACAATCTGCATCTGCTATCTGTCCTTGCGCTCCAAAGTGTATGCAACATGTCTTCATGGTCACTGTCTAATACTCCAATCTTTTCTATCCATGTTCCACCAGCTCCTCAAACTATGTACCTATGTAGCACAAGCTCCTCCAAATGACTGCCCTTGTGACCTATTCTCTTAGTAATATGTTTCCTTGTGTCTATATCTCCTCTGAATCTGAAGATGCACCTGCTCTCCTCACTCTGTCCATTTTAGTGCTTCAGGCCCCTCAAAATGCCTTCTCATGGTCCTTAGGTTCTTCATGTTGGAGGCTCACATTGTCAATGTGACTACACCTACTTAATTTATTTGTATTTGTGCACCAGGCTTCTTACTATGCCTGTGCCAAAGCTCCATACACTGTTTGTTGAAGACCCTCAAGCTTCATACATAGTTTAATCATATAGCACTCGTTCCTTGCATTATCTGTATTTGTATTTATTTATTTATTTATTGCATTTGATTATACGCCCAAACCCAGGGGCATCATGGCTTAGGTTACATGGTTACAGTGAAAAATGTATCTGGTTACATAGGGTGAATAGACATGCAAGATAAACAATAACTTTTCTGATTACATTACATAGACAATAGAAGTGTATCAGTCATGGTGAAACATTAATTTACAAGACAGAGATGGTACTCAGGTACCTTGGAGATGCTTGAAATGGTTACACATGTTAGTGTATATTGCTCCATGTTCCTAACACTGCCTTTCCAAGAGCCCATGTGCCTCACATTATCTGCCAATGTGCCACATGCTCCCCTTCCTGTCTGTGTGCACGGAGCACCATAAACAGTGTTTCCATTTGCCCCAAGATGCTCATCCTGTTGATGGATCTCAAGCGCTGAATCCTATTTCCCCATCTGTCCCAAGCGCCTAACAATGGATGTTAATTTGGCCACGCTCATCAAATTGTGTATTCCCCAAGCTCTTTATGCTGTCTGTTAATTTGCTCAAGCCACGCAGTCTCTGTCCCCAGGCTCTTCACAATACCTCTCCTCCACTAACCTACTGCTATCACCTCTATACTCCATACTCTGACGCCCATGCATATGGCAGCCTCGTGACGGCTAGCATCACAAAATTCACTAGCACATGGCAACCTAGAGCTCACTTCATGACCCTTAATGGCTTTAGATTTTCACATACCCCTTGCTCAGCCTAGTCCAGTGAATATAAGGAGACCGATCGAGGGAAGGCTTTACATATAATAGTCCCCTCTACATACGCAACGCATGCCTATTGGCTTTTCCAATGCTATTTCTATCTCCAAAGCACCCATTATTGCTTCTAAAGCAGAATACGAAATTGGTCATATCGGAGATCCATGCATGTCTAAATACAGGAAGCTGCATGCATTGTGCTTTATATGGCACTGAAATAGATTTTGACATTTATATTCATCACATTATAGATTTGAGGTTACATGTATTGCTATTTTCCGTGAATAGTCCTACATTTAGTATCTCTATTCAGCTACCTTAAATTCAAAATCAAAACTCCGGTGAGAAAAGGAAATGTTCAAATGCATGACAAGGTGTATCCTTGGAAACCAGACGTGACTAATGGTGCATGCTCACCCCACACAATGTTGCATATCTAAATGTCGGTTTTTACTATTATGTGTACTTTATTGATACCAACATTTTCTAAGTAGTCAGTTGTTTTTGCATTGCAGTTTTATTCCAATGCACACTCTAAGAGAGCTGCATTGATATTGCAAGAGTCAGAGAGGATCCTTTAATCTGGGAAGCTATTAATATGGGAACCAGAGGTCAAGTCACAGTTCACGCAGTAGAATAATGCATTTTCACTCCGAGACTTGTATGATATTGATAGCTGAATTATCATATGACTCCTTGCAGCCTGCAGTAACTGTATAAACGCCTGGAATTATTGTTCTCATCACAGGGCTTGGTGTATCACCACAACTGACCTATAATCAGAAAATTACATCACAACAGCTCTGTAATCAGTTATTACGCTTGTTGTGACATCGCAATGCAGAAAGAATTCCAGCTGTCACTGCAGCACTTAATTGAAGCCGTAAAAAGCTTTTTAAAATCAATACATGCAGACTAGTTTTCTGTGTCACTTTACAGCCATTACATGACAAGGAACTGTTTATGGTAGCATATTTAATTTGTGGATAGATAGTATAAAACATGTAAGCAAGAATCTGCATGTTATAACGTATTTTAAAACACAAAATGAAAATGTGTTTGATACATTTTATTATACTGCTTGAACTAGTGTTCTGCAAAACATTGGGAGCTGCATTTCTGCTTTTTTTTTAAAATCCAGAGTCTATATTGATTGTATGGATCAGCAAATGGAAGATCCCTTATATTATATTATGCAAGAGACAATATTAAAGGGTATGAACGTGTGTGTCCATGCATTATGAGAAATACATTGCCCTTTGCCATACATAGAAAGGATATTGCAAGACACCTTGGAGTTCTGTGACCTTATTAAGGTACTCGGCCTTTGGCCTCATTCCTCTATTTGGTCACACAACTCCTCAGTGACTTGCAATATCGTCCTAACGGACAGTAGGGGCTACTGTATCCCATTTATAAAAGCAAATAATGAATTATCTAAAGAATGATTTCCTAATTGATATCGATGCTGCCTGTGTTGTGTGGCATGATATGATATGATATGATATGATATGATATGATATAGCATTTATAACGTGCCCATACACAAGTGTTTCAAGGCACGACGAGGCAAGGGAGGGGAAACAGTGGGAAGACAGACAACGATCCTACTAGGCCAGGTGTCATTCAGATCCTGCAAGTGCATGGGTAGGGAGAAAGGGCAAGTGCCTGGGGGAAAGGAGAGGGGAAAAGTGCAGTGCAAGGGATAGAAGAATAAATAAGATAAATAAAAGCGGCCAGATGGTGGCAAGTGCAGGGTAAGAGCAGAAATAAGTGCTGGGAGGGGGACTGCAGGGATACAGAAAACAGTCCCAAGGTGCGAGTGATTGCCAGGGGGGCAGGGCAGGTGAGTAAAAGTGGGGCCTGGACCCATGATCAGAAAGGGTGGCCAGGTAACCAGTGCAGTTTCAGCCAGGAAATTCAGCAGAGGAGAGAGGCAGAGAAAGCAGAAGCAAAGAGGAAGGTTTTGAGGTGTTTCCGGAATCGGAGATGGTTCTCCTCCAGTTTCAGGGAGGCAGGGAGGCTGTTCCAGAGGGAGGCCCCTGCTGAAAAGAGAGAGCTCGACCACCCACTCGTTGCTTGGAGATGCGACTGACTGAGGGAGTTGGAGGCACATGAGCGAAAAGCCCGAAAAGGAAGGTATTTAGGAAGAGAGAGTTGAAGGTATTGCGGCCCCAGAAGGCCTTGTGGACAATGCAGAGGGTTTTGAACTTAATCCTTGCAGCCACTGGGAGCCAGTGCAGAGATCTCAGTCCTGGAGAGATATGATCCCTGGGCTTGAGGCCAAGGACAAGTCTTGCAGTCCTGTTTTAGATAAGTTGCAGAGGGCGGAGAGCAGAGGCAGGCAGATTGAGATAGAGACTGTTGCAATAGTCCAGTTTAGAGATAACCAGGGCTCTGGAGACGGTGAGCTTCTGGGGGAAGGAGAGGAAAGGAAAAATACCTCTGAGGAGGTGCAGCTGGTAGTGTGATTTCTTAGAGACATCTGAGATGTGAGGAGAAAAGGAGAGTGTGGAGTCGAAGATGACCCTAAGGATTTTAGCCTTGCAGGTGGGAGCAGAAAGAGGGCCAAGAGAGGCTGGCCAGAGACCTCCAGGAAGGAGGGAGTGGGTGTGCCGATGAGTAGAATCTCAGTCTTACTGGCATTAAGGCAGAGGTCATTGGCGGCACACCACTCCTGGATAGCAGACAGACAGTCAGAGATGAGGGAAGGCGAGGAGGAGGCCAAGGGTAGCCTGAAAATGAGCTGGGTATCATCTGCATAGCACTGAAAGTTGGGGCAGAGATCGGCGATGCGATGGGCAAGGAGTGCCAAGTATTGGTTGAAAAGCCAGGGAGAGAGGTTAGACCTCTGGGGAACACCACAGGAAGAGAAACATATATTGGAGAGGAAGGACCCAAGTTGGACCTGGGCGGGTCGGTTGGAGAGGAAAGAAGTCAGCCACGCCACAGCCTTCCCACTGATACCCTGGTTGTCACGGAGACGGTTGAGCAGGATAGCATGATTGACAGTATCAAAGGCAGAAGAGAGATCAAGCAAGATGAGGACACACGGGGTGTTGGAGTCAAGGTTGGAGAGAAGGTCTTCACGGATGTTCAGGAAAGCAGTTTCCGTGCTTCTGGCAGCCCTGAAGGCAGACTGATGGTCATGAAGACAACCAACAGATTTGGTGTGGAGATTAAGATGGGAGATGGCCAGTTTCTCCAGGAGCTTGCCCAGGAATGGAGTGACGGAGATTGGGCGATTGTTAGCTGGGCAGGAGGGGTCAGCAGAGGGTTTCTTAAGAATAGTGGTTAAACTGTATGTATTTTGAAGTTGCACTTATAAATGTTCAGACATTTTCCATTTTGATGTTGCATCCACTAGAGAAAAGATGAGAATAGTAATTTTCAATATCATTTATACAATTTCAAAAATATTGAACCAAACCCTTTTTTATGAACTATTCATGAAATAGAATGTATTTTTATGATCAAACAGATGTTGCTTCATGTTGACATACTCATAAAGAAACTGTTACCTCAGCTGAATAATTCAGTAACAACGCAAGTAGAACAGCAATTATTTATTTTGAGGATTTATAGCATGCACAATTGCTTCAGTGCGAGTTATAGGCTGATCAGATGATGCGGAGAAGCCATTCTAAACCATCATCATGTATTGACTATCCTCCTTCTTGTGCTCAGGCCCTGCTATTTCCATTGGGTCACTCAAAACAAGTGTGGATGATGATTGTTACTGTCTCTGAACTTGGGAACAGTTGCATGAGGTGGACGGGCCCCAGTACCTCAGGTGAGGCTGGGCGAGCCCTTCATCAGGACCCAATCCCTCAGGTGAGGCTGGGCAAGCCCTTCATCGGGACCCAATCCCTCATGTGAGGCTGGGTAAGCCCTTCATCGGGACCTAATCCCTGCGGTGAGGTTGGGCAAGCCCTTCATTGGGGACCCAATCCCTCAGGTGAGGCTGGGAAAGCCCTTCATCGGGACCCAATCCCTCAAGTGAGGCTGGGCAATCCCTTCATCGGGACCCACTCCCTCATGTGAGACTGGGCAAGCCCTTCATCGGGACCCAAACCCTCAGGTGAGGCTGGGCGAGCCCTTCATCAGGACCCAATCCCTCAGGTGAGGCTGGGCAAGCCCTTCATCGGGACCCAATCCCTCATGTGAGGCTGGGTAAGCCCTTCATCGGGACCCAATCCCTGAGGTGAGGTTGGGCAAGCCCTTCATTGGGGACCCAATCCCTCAGGTGAGGCTGGGAAAGCCCTTCATCGGGACCCAATCCCTCAAGTGAGGCTGGGCAATCCCTTCATCGGGACCCACTCCCTCATGTGAGACTGAGCAAGCCCTTCATCGGGACCCAATCCCTCAGGTGAGGCTGGGCAAGCCCTTCATCGGGACCTAATCCCTCAGGTGAGGTATGGGCAAGCCCTTCATTGGGATGGCTAGTCGCTGATGCTTTTATGAACAGATATGTCTTCAGATGTCACCAGAGTGGTTGGCTTGTGATCTCAACGGGTTGTGAGATTTGTTCAGGTTTGGCCCCAAAAGACTCCATTTTCTGCATGCATGTTTTTCTTCTTATTCAAATCAAATATTTTCTGTGCTTATGTAAGGATGAGAAGAGAGCAGATGAGGGCATATTGAATAGTCTGTTGTTTTAGGCGATGAGGGCACCCGACTCTGATGACTTCATGCAGAGAATAAACGAATTATCATTGTATGCTTTGCTCCGCTGTGAGCCAGTAACGGATCCTGAGGTTGGGCATACGCAAGATTGTTATCTGAGAAAAGGACATGCTCTAGCTGACTCATTCTGAAGTCTTTGGTTGCGGAGTTTAAGATGGCTGTCCAATGTTGCAATAAGCTAGATTTGAAGGGAACAATTAATTCAAAGCAACACGCCTTGCATTTTCCAAAGTTTCTACTTCACCGGACGCCCCATCTGTAAAACAATGTATAGAATATGTGAGAAACAAAGACGTTAGACTTAAAAAGGGCACATATTTCATTGACAGATTATTGTATTTTAGGTCTTTAATGACAATTGCACAGTCAGGTTGAATAAAATATAATGCAGCAGGGCAATCCAAGTCAGGGAATGAGACGGCACTGTTCACGATGTCCCTTCTGCACAAAAAGACGGGAGATGCTTGCCTGCAAATCATGTGTGAGAGACATGTCGTAAGCCTTTACAGTTAGAAGAGAAACCCCTTCAGTTAGTCTAGCAAAGTATTGAAGTAATGTGCAGGGCTTAACCCAAATAGTTATTCCATCAGATGTAATTCCAAGAAGCCTTCAGGTAAAGTGAAGGACAGGGTGGCCTGGCAAACTGGCATCACCCTTTGCCAAATGCCCTTGGCAAGGCTGTCAGTCAAGGTCATCATGATTCTCTTGTGAGTATTCCATTCAATGCCAGTTGGTGTTGGAAGCAGGCAGTTATTCCAGGGCTGCCCTCCTAAACTAAATGGGAAGATAGATGGAGTCCCCAACAGGATGTTACAAAGGGCTTGAGTCATATGTTATATGCTGGCTGCCATCTTCTGCTGCAAGCAGGAATGTTCCACTTGATGTTCTCCCTTTCAAGGAGATTACCCGCTTCTTCTTGATGGTGCAGCTCTCCCTGTTTAACTTTAGCCGATGTTTGTGGTGTAGGGAAGGGAAAACAGGCAGGATGATGTTGCAGTTTGTTTTTTACCTTGAACTGACAGCTCTCAGCCAGGTCACATGAGGGACAAACAGCAAATCCAGGTCTGCTTTACCTGGCCGCGGCGCAAGCTGGGATGTCAATGGGATTCTGGACAGGATGGTGTTGGTACCTTACCAAAAATGTCCCTTTGTAGCACACAACTATACATTTGTTTTTCAAATAAGTCTTGTTTCTCTCTATATGGTAAATAGTAGACAACATAACACCTAATTCCCATTTTACAGTGTAAAATGTTCAGCTATAAAATACCTGCAATCAGATGTTATTCACCTGCAATCATTTTGGACAGAGCTATATCTTTCTACTCTGATGCATTTGTAAAATTGAGACATGTTCCGAAACAGCAATGAAGCCAATTTTATTTTTCTTATTCATAGTCAGTTTCTTGCTTGTACCCAGGGATCCACAAAAGTATATGTCGAAGATCAAGTTTGACAAAAATGGAGGCTGGCTTTGTCACACAATATAAAAGAGCATTTTCATGATTCACAAATTGACTTATTGAGATATCATGGTTTGATTTTGTGTTTCCAACAGCTACATTTTTAGATAGGCATTAAGAAAGGCTTTCTTTAAAGTTATGCTGTATAACACCAACAACACTGCACTCTTCAAGAAGCACTCTGTTTCAAGAACACAAGAAGCTAGGACAGCTACAGCAAGGAAATGTATCAATGTCTGTAACCTATCATGCTGTCTCCAACCAATGGTTACTGAATGCCCAAGTCAGAAAGTATCACTTGCAAAGTGAAGTAGGATCACTTCCACTATGTGTTTAGAGGAGAACTCAGAGACGACTCACTGCACCTCTGAGGTTATCATGCAATATTCAATGTTCTGTGTCCATATGTTTGCATTTCGACTCCTGTACCCTTGAGGGAAAGTTGTCATCATTAAAACTGCATTGCAAATACAAATGAGGAGACTGAAGATTGCTATCCCTGCAAGGATATAGGAAGGTTTGGCAAATTTCTTTTCACCATGTTTTACAAGTGAAAGTGAGGAAAGACCGACTGCAACCCTTCTTCCTCTCCAAGATACCTTACACATACTTACCATCTTAGGTTAAAAAATAAACAGGGTAATTCATAGAATTTCGCAGAAAAGTGTCGCAAGCGGCTGGCGCAGAGTGTCCGCGTGCGATTGACTGCGCCAGGCACGTGCGCTAAAACCGATTTCCGCGCACAGCGTATTCATGGATTTTAGGCTTCCAAACCAGCCGTGGCGCAGAGAATCGCAGCGACCCTGCAGCAGCGCCAGTAACGCCCCCAAGAACGCCCTCGCGCAAGCAAAAGCCATCAAAATCGCTAAATCATCGCAAAGGGCTGCGCTAACCCTGGACCAGTTCACCGGGCTGGAAAACAGCAAACGCCAAGCGGGGAATGTGTATTGCAGGGGTGCGCGGGAAGTTCCACACGCGACTGGCCCCGTGCAAGCAGGGTACGTGTATTTCAGGGGTGCGCGGGAAGTTCCACACGCGATTTCAGCAGGGTACGTGTATTTCAGGGGTGCGCGGGAAGTTCCACACGCGATTTCTGCAGGGTACGTGCATTTCAGGGGTGCGCGGGAAGTTCCACACGCGAATGGGCCAGTGCGAGCAGGGTACGTGTATTACATGGGTGTTCGGGAAGTTCCACACGCGATTCCATCAGGGTACGTGTATTTCAGGGGTGCGCGGGAAGTTACACACGCGAATGGGCCAGTGCGAGCAGGGTACGTGTATTCCATGGGTGCGCGGGAAGTTCCACACGCGATTTCATCAGGGTACGTGTATTTCAGGGGTGCGCGGGAAGTTCCACACGCGATTGTCCCAGTGCGAGCAGGGTACGTGTATTTCAGGGGTGCGCGGGAGGTTCCACACGCGATAGTCCCAGTGCGAGCAGGGTACGTGTATTTCAGGGGTGCGCGGGAAGTTCCACACGCGATTGTCCCAGTGCGAGCAGGGTACGTGTATTTCAGGGGTGCGCGGGAAGTTGCACACGCGATTTCAGCAGGGAATGTGTATTTCAGGGGTTCTGGGGAGTACTACACGTGAATTGGCCGTGTGGGTCCTCCCAGGTGTACGCTCCACAACCTGCACGGCCCCTGCGGCAGCCCACACCACGGGGGACTACCCTGCACCCCTGCTCATGTCCCGCAGGCAGCCCATCCACCATGGGCATGCCCCCCAGCCAACCCAAATGTCACCTTGCACTACTGATCAACAATGCATGTCTCCCACCACCCCCACCCCCCAGCCACCAGGGCAGCCTCCACCAGGCCGCCACTCATGTCTCCCAGCACCCCCACCCCCTGCCACCATGGGCAGCCTCCACCAGGCCCCCACTCATGTCTCCCACAACCCCCACCCCCCAGCAGTGCAGGGGCATCCTCCACCAGGCCCCCACCCATGTCTCCCACCACCACCACCCCCCAGCCACAAGGGGCAGCCTCCAGCAGGCCCCCACTCATGTCTCCCACCACCCCCACCCCCCAGCAGTGCAGGGGCAGTCTCCACCAGGCCCCCACTCATGTCTCCCTGCACCCCCACCCCCGAGGAGTGCAGGGGCAGCCTCCACCAGGCCCCCACCCATGTCTTCCACCACCCCCACCCCCCAGCCACCATGGCCACCCTCCACCAGGCCCCCACTCATGTCTCCCACCACCCCCACCCCCCAGCAGTGCAGGGGCAGCCTCCACCAGGCCCCCACTCATGTCTCCCACCACCCCCACCCCCCAGCAGTGCAGGGGCAGCCTCCACCAGGCCCCCACTCATGTCTCCCACCACCCCCACCCCCCAGCAGTGCAGGGGCAGCCTCCAAAAGGCCCCCACTCATGTCTCCCACCACCCCCACCCCCCAGCAGTGCAGGGGCATCCTCCACCAGGCCCCCACCCATGTCTCCCACCACCCCCACCCCCCAGCAGTGCAGGGGCAGCCTCCACCAGGCCCCCACTCATGTCTCCCACCACCTCCACCCCCCAGCAGTGCAGGGGCAGCCTCCACCTGGCCCCCACTCATGTCTCCCACCACCCCCACCCCCCTGCCACCATGGGCAGCCCCCACCAGGCCCCCACTCATGTCTCCCACCACCCCCACCCCCCAGCAGTGCAGGGGCATCCTCCACCAGGCCCCCACCCATGTCTCCCACCACCCCAACCCCCCAGCCACCAGGGGCAGCCTCCAGCAGGCCCCGACTCATGTCTCCCACCACCCCCACCCCCCAGCAGTGCAGGGGCAGCCTCCACCAGGCCCCCACTCATGTCTCCCTGCACCCCCACCCCCGAGGAGTGCAGGGCAGCCTCCACCAGGCCCCCACCCATGTCTTCCACCACCCCCACCCCCCAGCCACCATGGCCACCCTCCACCAGGCCCCCACTCATGTCTCCCACCACCCCCACCCCCCAGCAGTGCAGGGGCATCCTCCACCAGGCCCCCACCCATGTCTCCCACCACCCCCACCCCCCAGCCACCAGGGGCAGCCTCCACCAGGCCCCCACTCATGTCTCCCACCACCCCCACCCCCCTGCCACCATGGCCACCCTCCACCAGGCCCCCACTCATGTCTCCCACCACCCCCACCCCCCAGCAGTGCAGGGGCAGCCTCCACCAGGCCCCCACTCATGTCTCCCACCACCCCCACCCCCCAGCCACCAGGGGCAGCCTCCAGCAGGCCCCCACTCATGTCTCCCACCACCCCCACCCCCCTGCCACCATGGCCACCCTCCACCAGGCCCCCACTCATGTCTCCCACCACCCCCACCCCCCAGCAGTGCAGGGGCAGCCTCCACCAGGCCCCCACTCATGTCACCCACCACCCCCACCCCCCTGCCACCATGGGCAGCCTCCACCAGGCCCCCACTTATGTCTCCCACCACCCCCACGCCCCAGCAGTGCAGGGGCATCCTCCACCAGGCCCCCACCCATGTCTCCCACCACCCCCACCCCCCAGCCACAAGGGGCAGCCTCCAGCAGGCCCCCACTCATGTCTCCCACCACCCCCACCCCCCAGCAGTGCAGGGGCAGCCTCCACCAGGCCCCCACTCATGTCTCCCTGCACCCCCACCCCAGAGGAGTGCAGGGGCAGCCTCCACCAGGCCCCCACCCATGTCTTCCACCACCCCCACCCCCCAGCCACCATGGCCACCCTCCGCCAGGCCCCCACTCATGTCTCCCACCACCCCCACCCCCCAGCAGTGCAGGGGCATCCTCCACCAGGCCCCCACCCATGTCTCCCACCACCCCCACCCCCCAGCCACCAGGGGCAGCCTCCACCAGGCCCCCACTCATGTCTCCCACCACCCCCACCCCCCTGCCACCATGGCCACCCTCCACCAGGCCCCCACTCATGTCTCCCACCACCCCCACCCCCCAGCAGTGCAGGGGCAGCCTCCACCAGGCCCCCACTCATGTCTCCCACCACCCCCACCCCCCAGCCACCAGGGGCAGCCTCCAGCAGGCCCCCACTCATGTCTCCCACCACCCCCACTCCCCTGCCACCATGGCCACCCTCCACCAGGCCCCCACTCATGTCTCCCACCACCCCCACCCCCCAGCAGTGCAGGGGCAGCGTCCACCAGGCCCCCACTCATGTCTCCCACCACCCCCACCCCCCAGCAGTGCAGGGGCAGCCTCCACCAGGCCCCCACTCATGTCTCCCACCACCCCCAGCCCCCTGCCACCATGGGCAGCCCCCACCAGGCCCCCACTCATGTCTCCCACCACCCCCACCCCCCAGCAGTGCAGGGGCATCCTCCACCAGGCCCCCACCCATGTCTCCCACCACCCCCACCCCCAGCCACCAGGGGCAGCCTCCAGCAGGCCCCCACTCATGTCTCCCACCACCCCCACCCCCCAGCAGTGCAGGGGCAGCCTCCACCAAGCCCCCACTCATGTCTCCCTGCACCCCCACCCCCGAGGAGTGCAGGGGCAGCCTCCACCAGGCCCCCACCCATGTCTTCCACCACCCCCACCCCCCAGCCACCATGGCCACCCTCCACCAGGCCCCCACTCATGTCTCCCACCATCCCCACCCCCCAGCAGTGCAGGGGCATCCTCCACCAGGCCCCCACCCATGTCTCCCACCAGCCCCACCCCCCAGCCACCAGGGGCAGCCTCCACCAGGCCCCCACTCATGTCTCCCACCACCCCCACCCCCCTGCCACCATGGCCACCCTCCACCAGGCCCCCACTCATGTCTCCCACCACCCCCACCCCCCAGCAGTGCAGGGGCAACCTCCACCAGGCCCCCACTCATGTCTCCCACCACCCCCACTCCCCAGCCACCAGGGGCAGCCTCCAGCAGGCCCCCACTCATGTCTCCCACCACCCCCACCCCCCTGCCACCATGGCCACCCTCCACCAGGCCCCCACTCATGTCTCCCACCACCCCCACCCCCCAGCAGTGCAGGGGCAGCCTCCACCAGGCCCCCACTCATGTCTCCCACCACCCCCACCCCCCTGCCACCATGGGCAGCCTCCACCAGGCCCCCACTCATGTCTCCCACCACCCCCACCCCCAGCAGTGCAGGGGCATCCTCCACCAGGCCCCCACCCATGTCTCCCACCACCCCCACCCCCCAGCCACCAGGGGCAGCCTCCAGCAGGCCCCCACTCATGTCTCCCACCACCCCCACCCCCCAGCAGTGCAGGGGCAGCCTCCACCAGGCCCCCACTCATGTCTCCCTGCACCACCACCCCCGAGGAGTGCAGGGGCAGCCTCCACCAGGCCCCACCCATGTCTTCCACCACCCCCACCCCCAGCCACCATGGCCTTCCTCCACCAGGCCCCCACTCATGTCTCCCACCACCCCACCCCCCAGCAGTGCAGGGGCATCCTCCACCAGGCCCCCACCCATGTCTCCCACCACCCCCACCCCCCAGCCACCAGGGGCAGCCTCCACCAGGCCCCCACTCATGTCTCCAACCACCCCCACCCCCCTGCCACCATGGCCACCCTCCACCAGGCCCCCGCTCATGTCTCCCACCACCCCCACCCCCCAGCAGTGCAGGGGCAGCCTCCACCAGGCCCCCACTCATGTCTCCCACCACCCCCACCCCCCAGCCACCAGGGGCAGCCTCCAGCAGGCCCCCACTCATGTCTCCCACCACCCCCACCCCCCAGCCACCAGGGGCAGCCTCCAGCAGGCCCCCACTCATGTCTCCCACCACCCCCATCCCCCAGCAGTGCAGGGGCAGCCTCCACCAGGCCCCCACTCATGTCTCCCACGACCCCCACCCCCGAGGAGTGCAGGGGCAGCCTCCACCAGGCCCCCACTCATGTGTCCCTGCACCCCCACCCCCGAGGAGTGCAGGGGCAGCCTCCACCAGGCCCCCACCCATGTCTTCCACCACCCCCACCCCCCAGCCACCATGGCCACCCTCCACCAGGCCCCCACTCATGTCTCCCACCACCCCCACCCCCAGCAGTGCAGGAGCATCCTCCACCAGGCCCCCACCCATGTCTCCCACCACCCCCACCCCCAGCCACCAGGGGCAGCCTCCACCAGGCCCCCACTCATATCTCCCACCACCCCCACTCCCCTGCCACCATAGCCACCCTCCACCAGGCCCCCACTCATGTCTCCCACCACCCCCACCCCCCAGCAGTGCAGGGGCAGCCTCCACCAGGCCCCCACTCATGTCTCCCACCACCCCCACCCCCAGCCACCAGGGGCAGCCTCCACCAGGCCCCCACTCATATCTCCCACCACCCCCACTCCCCTGCCACCATAGCCACCCTCCACCAGGCCCCCACTCATGTCTCCCACCACCCCCACCCCCCAGCCACCAAGGGCAGCCTTCAGCAGGCCCCCACTCATGTCTCCCACCACCCACACCCCCCTGCAGTGCAGGGGCAGCCTCCACCAGGCCCCCACTCATGTCTCCCTGCACCCCCACCCCCGAGGAGTGCAGGGGCAGCCTCCACCAGGCCCCCACCCATGTCTCCCACCACCCCCACCCCCCAGCCACCAGGGGCAGCCTCCAGCAGGCCCCCACTCATGTCTCCCACCACCCCCACCCCCCAGCCACCAGGGGCAGCCTCCACCAGGCCCCCACTCATGTCTCCCACCTCCCCCACCCCCCAGCCACCAGGGGCAGCCTCCAGCAGGCCCCCACTCATGTCTCCCACCACCCCCACCCCCCAGCAGTGCAGGGGCAGCCTCCACCAGGCCCCCACTCATGTCTCCCTGCACCCCCACCCCCGAGGAGTGCAGGGGCAGCCTCCACCAGGCCCCCACCCATGTCTCCCACCACCCCCACCCCCAGCCACCAGGGGCAGCCTCCAGCAGGCCCCCACTCATGTCTCCCACCACCCCCACCCCCCAGCCACCAGGGGCAGCCTCCACCAGGCCCCCACTCATGTCTCCCACCACCCCCACCCCCCAGCCACCAGGGGCAGCCTCCAGCAGGCCCCCACTCATGTCTCCCACCACCCCCACCCCCCAGCAGTGCAGGGGCAGCCTCCACCAGGCCCCCACTCATGTCTCCCTGCACCCCCACCCCCGAGGAGTGCAGGGGCAGCCTCCACCAGGCCCCCACCCATGTCTCCCACCACCCCCACCCCCCAGCAGTGCAGGGGCAGCCTCCACCAGGCCCCCACTCATGTCTCCCACCACCCCCACCCCCCAGCCACCAGGGGCAGCCTCCAGCAGGCCCCCACTCATGTCTCCCACCACCCCCACCCCCCAGCCACCAGGGGCAGCCTCCAGCAGGCCCCCACTCATGTCTCCCACCACCCCCATCCCCCAGCAGTGCAGGGGCAGCCTCCACCAGGCCCCCACTCATGTCTCCCACGACCCCCACCCCCGAGGAGTGCAGGGGCAGCCTCCACCAGGCCCCCACTCATGTGTCCCTGCACCCCCACCCCCGAGGAGTGCAGGGGCAGCCTCCACCAGGCCCCCACCCATGTCTTCCACCACCCCCACCCCCCAGCCACCATGGCCACCCTCCACCAGGCCCCCACTCATGTCTCCCACCACCCCCACCCCCAGCAGTGCAGGGGCATCCTCCACCAGGCCCCCACCCATGTCTCCCACCACCCCCACCCCCAGCCACCAGGGGCAGCCTCCACCAGGCCCCCACTCATATCTCCCACCACCCCCACTCCCCTGCCACCATAGCCACCCTCCACCAGGCCCCCACTCATGTCTCCCACCACCCCCACCCCCCAGCAGTGCAGGGGCAGCCTCCACCAGGCCCCCACTCATGTCTCCCACCACCCCCACCCCCCTGCCACCAGGGGCAGCCTCCAGCAGGCCCCCACTCATGTCTCCCACCACCCCCACCCGCCAGCCACCAGGGGCAGCCTTCAGCAGGCCCCCACTCATGTCTCCCACCACCCACACCCCCCTGCAGTGCAGGGGCAGCCTCCACCAGGCCCCCACTCATGTCTCCCTGCACCCCCACCCCCGAGGAGTGCAGGGGCAGCCTCCACCAGGCCCCCACCCATGTCTCCCACCACCCCCACCCCCCAGCCACCAGGGGCAGCCTCCAGCAGGCCCCCACTCATGTCTCCCACCACCCCCACCCCCCAGCCACCAGGGGCAGCCTCCACCAGGCCCCCACTCATGTCTCCCACCACCCCCACCCCCCAGCCACCAGGGGCAGCCTCCAGCAGGCCCCCACTCATGTCTCCCACCACCCCCACCCCCCAGCAGTGCAGGGGCAGCCTCCACCAGGCCCCCACTCATGTCTCCCTGCACCCCCACCCCCGAGGAGTGCAGGGGCAGCCTCCACCAGGCCCCCACCCATGTCTCCCACCACCCCCACCCCCCAACAGTGCAGGGGCAGCCTCCACCAGGCCCCCACTCATGTCTCCCACCACCCCCACCCCCCTGCAGTGCAGGGGCAGCCTCCACTAGGCCCCCACTCATGTCTCCCACCACCCCCACCCCCCTGCCACCATGGGCAGCCCCCACCATGCCCCCACTCATGTCTCCCACCACCCCCACCCCCCAGCAGTGCAGGGGCACCCTCCACCAGGTCCTCATAATCCCCAATCATGTGCGTAATGGTCAGCCTCCACAGCCAAAAAGCCCTACCAAGTAACCCATTCACCCACATGGAAATGGAAATTACATGTTACACCCCCAATGTTCATGAAGCTAATGAACCCATGTCCGTCACACACAATGGTTGCAATTGAATGGGAAAACACCCAACATGACATGCATGAAACCAATGAGATGATACCACACAGTGAAGTATGGAAACAAAATTGTATTGAAAAAAATAAAGAATGCTAAAGAAAGGAAACAAGCTACAATGTGAATGAGAAAAAATAAGCTTGCTGTCCGTATAAAAACCAAAAAATGCAAATCAGAATCCAAAAAATGTTGTCCAAAATCAAATGTAAAAAAATCTCCATGCAACAAAGAACTATGTAAAAAACTACCAAGGGTCCATGAGCCCAACTGAACAAAGGAAACCTACTAAAAAACCTACCTAAAAATCAACTATATACAAAAAGTGGAGCAGTGTCCGTCGACTCCAAATCATAATAAGAAACAAAGGAAACCTAAAACTAAAGAACTATATACAAAGGCGGCGGGCAAGTCCAGCGGCTCACTCCGTGGTGTCCCGGGCCAGGGCATCATCGAACTCCTGTTCGATGTCCCGGAGGCGGTCCAGTTCCATGGCCCCGAGGGTCCGCAGGGACGACGCCGTGTCCTCCTCCAACCCCCTGCGGATTGCCTCGAGGCACTCGGCCCGCCTCAGGGCCCTCCGCATGGAGTTCTCCGCCCTGACCATTGTGAGCCGCGCCTCTTCCGCCCGCCGCCGCTCCGCACCTATGGCGTGGCCCAACCGCTGCCACACGGAAGACACTCTCTGTCCTGGGTCCCCCTGCCCTCCGTCCGATGCCTGCCCCTCCGATGTCGAAAGCCCCGAGCCTTCATGTCTCCCACCATGTTGCTGCTGCTGTGCCTCTGCCCGAGCACTGCGTCCTGCTGCCTGCACATCCTCCGCCGGCTGGGGTGCAGTTGTTGATGTGGCCACCCCTGCTGGACCTCCGACTCCCGACTGTGGCAGGGATGCCTCCTCCACCAGCCTGGCCGCACCGTCAGAGGCAGCTCCACAGGGCACCCAGGTGACTGATGTGTGGGAAGATGGCACAGAGGACGACTGGCGCGTAGGCGGTCCAATTGAGGAGGGGGTCGGAGCAAGCCCCATTAGACGGTCGGAATCCGTCCTGGGTGACTTTCCCAGCAGGCTGACGTGGTCAACGAGCCATTCGAGATGACGTGCAGTCTCTCCATGAAAAGACTGCAGGTCACCTCACATGGCCCGTTGACGCAACGCCACACCAGCCAGGACAGGCTCAATCCGGACCTGGATGGCCACGTCCGCAGGCAGAGGAAGGCCAGTTGACGTCAGCTCATCCCCTGCCTGAAAACGGGTCTGGACGTAGGCATCCCTGCTGGTGCAAGATGATGCAGGGACAGGATCGGGGACAGGATTGCACACAGGTACCTCCGCGGCGGCCTGTGCTGCCTCCTGTCCCTGGTCCTGCACTGAACCACTAGCACCAGTGGGATCCCCACCTCCAGACCCCGTCTCTGGTGCTTGCACGGCCTCCTCCTCCACCAAACCCCCCACCAACCTGGATGACTCCCTGCCATCTTCCACTGTTGGGCCCTGTGGGGTCCAGCTGCCCCTTCTGCTGCCGAGGAGTCCAACTGCAACCTCCGCCTCTTGGACCTCCCCCCAGCAGCTGCGGCCTGGGACGCGGCACCGGACTCCTCACTCCCCGACGAGATGACAACACGGGAGGGGAGCCGGGCCTTGCGTCTCCGGCTGGCGGTCGGATCCCCGCCGCTGTGCTCCACAGCACCTTCTCCGCCCTCTTCATCAGTTGACGCTGCAGACAGGGAGAAACAAAACACAGGCATCAGGGCACTGTACAATGGACACATACACACATGACAGTTGCACATGAGTGGCATTGGCAAACCTCAGACATGTCATCACAATCCCCAACACACATGTCATAGCAACTCGCACACATGAGCCATACCACAGCCATATCGCAACTGCCACCACCATCCATACACATACATCAGCATCAGCAGCCAAAGGGGAGCCAGACATCACATGCAACACAGGAAGTGCACCACACATGTACACACATCACCACACTTGCATGCATGTCTACACCTCTGCCAAGTGTCGCACTGTTCAGACGGGCATCCATGTCACATCTGCCAATCAGGCTTCCGCATACCGCTGTCACATGCATCCATGTTGCATCACTGTTGCACCCTTGTCAAATACACACACATGCACATGTACACAGTGCTCGTACATGCAGCCGAAAACAACATACATGCCTGACATGACGGACATGTCTACTTACATACACATTCATCCAAACATGTGTGCACGCACAACTGCATTTGCCATGCAAGCCTACACACACAAGCACCATCCATGTCTCACACATTACAGCCCTCGCATGTGTCAGCCCCACGGCCCTGTACACCCCCACCCATACTCGACCCCATACAAACAGATGTGCAACCTGCACAATACCGAATAATCACCACACGCACTGCTCACAATCAGGATGCATGTACACTCACCGCTCGACTCCAGACGGGTCTGCTTCTCTAGGACCTGGACGTGGAGCGCTGGGGATATGCGTTCCAGGACCCCCATCTGTTCTTCCGACAAGTGGCCCCGGCGCCCCTTGGCATCCTCTGCCTTCAAGAGGCGCCGGGCCTTGTTCAGGGTCCTGGACCTGAAGTCCTCCCAGCGCTTCCTGACATGTTGTAAGTCCCAGACTGCCACCCCCTCCGCATTGATGGCAGTCACGATGTCAGTCCAGATCCGAGTCCGTCCTTCCTTGTCGGAGCGGGAACTTCCGAAGAGAGCATCATACTGCCCCAGGACTTGCTCCACCAGGACACCAACTTCGGTGGCACTGAAGCTGGTGGCACTCTGCCTCTCTGGCCGGGGGTTGTCAGTGGTCACAGATGGTGTTTGCCCCGACATGACAACCCCAGAGGCAGGAGTGGGTGGGCAACTGGGTCCTGGGGCTGGGCTGTGGAGCGATGGAATTCCAGTCGGGAGTCTTCGGTTCCAGCAGGGGTGGTCACAGCAACAGCACCCCTGGCTGATGTGCAGGCAGCAAATGGCAGTGCACGTGGGCAGCAGGCAGTCAGGCAGCAGCAGATGGCAGGTGGGAGCATGCTCGGGGCTCTGGGGGGCAGTAGTTCGGCCTTCTGGGCAGGAGCGTGGTCTTCCGTGTGCTTACGCGTGGCCAGCTTGGTACGGAGTGATTTGGCACGTGAAAATCCTGCACGTCAGCGTGAAAATCGAGGAAAGGCCCTTAGCGCGTAAGCGCGTCAGCACGCATACGCGATTCTATTGGACCAAAGGCCCTCAGCGCGTAAACGCGTCTGTGACGTGACCCGCACGGGTGTTTCCCACACAGCACGTGATGACAGAGCACACGTGGAAAGACTGCACGTCAGAGTGTCATCGCGTGTGATTGGTGGAAATGGCCCTACACGCAGAAGTGACAAAGCGTGTAATTGGTGGAAATGGCCCTACACGCATAAGTGACAAAGCGTGTAATTGGTGGAAATGGCCCTGCACGCATAAGGGACAAAGCGTGTAATTGGTGGAAATAGCCCTAGCGCGTACACGCCGCGTAAGTGACGCTGGACGTGTGGGCCTGTAAAAGGTACGCGTAGAACACCATTTCCTTGTACGTGCTTTTCGTGGAGAGCGAGTGGGTGAATTCTGTACTTCTTGTCGTTTCACACGAGATTTACTTCACAGCGTTTCAAGTTCGTATTCCCTGCTACCTCTGACAGCTTTTTCTCTTTTTTCTCTTTTACTGGGTTACCTGGGCCTGTTCCCTCAAACAGTGTTCCCTTCTACTGTTGTCCTGTCTCCTCAGACAGCGTACAAATCTTCTTTTGGCGGGGGTGTTGCCAACCAAACGCGCTCCTTTTTCACGCTCTTTTACCTGGCAGACGGTGAGTCACGCACTTATTGAACATCTGTGCTTGCCCCGTGTGTAGCCTACCCCTTCAGAGGTCATTCTAGGCTGCGTGTGACACGCATACGTTCATTCTTGTGTTACTGGGTGCCACAGCGTAGTGCAGGTTTTTCTTTCTGCACATGTGGTCTAGGAGGGGTTGCGTGCATGTCATCTCCCTTTTTTGGGGCTCCTGTGCGTAGCGTGACCCGTCATCTTTCCCCAGGGGTTACAAACAGCCTTGCAAGAGCACTAGGGTACAATTACCATCTGGTACCCAACCCCTTTGACCCCCAATTGCCCAGGACAATATTTTACAGCCACTCCCATACGCACATTAACATCAGTGCCATGGCTGGGAGGCGAGGATTCCGTAAGGGTGGCAAAGGTGGAAGGGCCACAAGTGGTGGCCGTGGTGGATCCGGTAGGGGATGTGGTCGTTACTTGCAGGGTGAGCCTGTCCCCCCATGTGTGGAGGACCAGTCAAGGGCACCCATAATCCCCCCTCCCCCATTGAGGCTGATGTGGCTGACACCATCCATGCTCAGCCCTTGTTGGACCAGCCCATTGTGGCACCAGACCTGGCTGACTCCATGGCTGACTTCCGGGTCAGCAGGCCTATGACACGTGCGCTGGTGCACGTTGATGTCACCATGCCACGTGCATCTGGGGCAGCAAGGTCATCTGCTGCACCAAGTAGGCAGGGCGGAGAGGCTGCAGGGGCAGCTGCGGCTCCATCCACCCCAGCCCTCACACACCCAGCCCGGACAGTGTCGGTCCTAGTCCATGCTGCTGACATTCCCCCTGACACCATCACACTAGAGCCAATGCCTGCACCAACTCCCATGCTGAGTGTGCAATCCCACACTCCTGATACAGAGTCCACCAGGGCTCCTGCCCCTAGTGTCCAGAACAGCGCAGGACACTCTGGATCACCACCACCTTCCAAGCGGAAGAGGAAGAGTGCTCGTCCGGCACAGGCTGATGCCCCAGACACGGCTACACAGTCCGGCCCGTCCAGGAAGCCCAGCTTCACGGATGACGAACTGAATGCACTTGTCGAGTATGTGTCTGCACATGACAACGAGATGGTCATTGTTGCAGGATCCAAGACCACACCTGCACAACGCCAGGCACACTGGCAGACCGTTGCGGACATCGTAAGTGCCCTTGGAATCGTGAGGCGCACAGCCAATGATTGCTATAAGCGCTGGAATGACCTAAAGCGCAGGGCAAAGAGTAAGCTGGCCTCAAGTCATGCCGCAACTCTAGTGACTGGAGGTGGGTCTCCAGTAGTAGACATGGAACTCACTCCACATGAGTCAGTCGCTGGGACCTACGTCACGGAGGAACAGATCCAAGGCGTGGGAGATTTGGCTGATTACGAGGCATTGTCCGGTGAGTGCACATGCATGTGTGTGTCATCCATGTGCATGGTGTGTGTGAGGGCTTCTGTTTGTGTGCCAGGTGAGAGTGTGTGCGCCTGAGTCGTATGGGTCAGCCATGTGCTTCATGCAATACATCCTGCGCAGCTGCATTTGGCCATAGCAGTATCCCTTCTGCCAACAGTAGACATCTAGCCCAACTGCACGCCAGTTGCCCTTGAAGTGTCACCTTGCCACAACATTGTTGCTTAATTTTTCACTGTTCATTTAGTGAGATTGTTTGCATTCCACCACTTTTACTAGGCATGTCGCAGTCCTCTAGTCACATGTCTGACATGGCTATGGTAAAGTGGAGTGACTTTGTTACCTGGATATCATTTGTTCAAACATGTCCCTGTGCAATTGGACCATTTCGGACTGGCAGCTCCAGGTGAAGAATCTGACCTGTTTGAATTAGAAAAGCTATTACATGCGGGAACTGGATTCAATGAATAGGTGCTGCCCTCCTCTCCATCTTCTCTAAATAGCAATGGTACATGCCATCTGTGTGATGGCATGTGTGTTTCACCTGGCAATCACAGGCCAATGTGTGATGCCACTGCCAGGCAGCATGCAGAAAATATGTTCATCTTCCATCTTGGTGTCATCAGTGTGTGCCATTTGCCTGCCCTTCATAGGCAGTGAGGGTGCATGCATGGGAGGGTTTTAGTCATGTGGGACATGTGTCAAACAAGTAGTGGTTCACTTGCTTCTCAGCCCTCATTGTGTGCCATGGTGCTAATGCCCGTTTCCATTTCTTTGTTTTTATGTCTTTGCAGGGGAAGACGCACCTGATACTGCTGGGGTTGTGGAGATGGTGCAGACCCAGGAGGGGTCCGAGGGCCGACCAACCACCAGTGAGGGACGTGGTGTGGTGGTGGGTGAGAACCCACAAGTGCTGCAGGTCGTGCTCTCAAGGGGTGTCTCTGGCTGCACCTCCCCCGAGCTGTACTCAGGTGTTGATTCGGATGAGACCTACGTGCCGTCGCAGGTGAGTGTTCCAGGGAGGGATTCTGTTCTGTCCCACCCACCTGCACCAGGGTCAGAACCCTCAATGGGGATGTCAGTGTTGGCAGCTACGCCTTTGGTGGTTACGGATGCAGGGTCAAACTCCGCGACATCTGATCCTGTTCCTGGGCCAGCAGATCAGAGGGGGAATGCAGTCCTGCAGCCTCAGGCAGTGCCGGCACAGCAAGGCGCAGTTCGCCTTGCCCCAGACAGGTGTGGTGCCCGCCGACGTGGTGGCCGTACGCCACCTGGCAATACCGCATGGGAGCAATCCATTTACGGTATGGCAACCCAACAGGCAGCATCATCCGAGATGATGGCTCAGGCCATGGATAGGGTGGCCACTTCCATTGTCCCCCCTGAAAGGCTGATGGAGCGACTAGAGCAGGCAACCGACTCCATCTGCCAGTCACACAGGGAGGACATGTTGGGGTCCAACAGGGACAGGCGGGCGGCACTGGCGACTCTGCAGGAGGCCATCTCCATTGAGTCCCAGGGCCACAGGGAAGCCCTGAGGCAGGAGCTCCTTCACCTCAGGACGACTCTTGTTGAGCTTGAGGCTTCAACACACCAAAGGACAGAACAGCAGCTGGAGCGTCTCACCCGTACGCTCTCAGCGCACACTCATCCTCCAGAACCAGACCTACCACACCCGCATGCTTGCAGCCATGGAGGAGCAGACTAGGGCCTTGCGTGGGCTGCCTCCCATAGTGCAACCACCTCCGGATGCAGCTGCACAGGGTGATAATAGCGACAGCAGTGATACTCCCACAATAGGGTAGCCGTGTGGGCCATGAGCCCATGGAGGTGTTTTTTTTTTCCCAGGATCCACGCAGGTGGGTTCTGGTGTGCATCCTGTCCTCGGACCTCCTGGGTGGCCTCCCCAACCCCCCCGGGCCCATCAATGGCCATTTTTTATTTTTTTTTATTTTTATTTTTATTTTTATTTTTATTTATTTTATTCCCAATTTTTTGGGGACGATTTGTTGGCTTCCGTGGTTCCTGTGGGCATACGCTGCATTGTGGCTGGGCACATGCAGGCTTGTAATGTATTTGGTTCAGATGATTGGGTTTGAGTCACACACACCCCTCCTGCTTCCCGTTTCCATGGGCTTGCAAAGGGTGTGCCCAAGTGACAGTGAATTACACAGTGACGTTGGACTCCCATGAGTTGTGTGGGCAGTCTGTAGTCAATACTGTGTATACATTCCTAGTGCATATTGCTGTTGTGTTGTACACTGCATGTGGCATTGATGTGTAACTCATCTTCTGTGTCTACCTCCCAATTTGCAGGTCCCTTCCTCATGTCTACACAAGGACCTCTAGTCTGGAGATGGGGTCCATGTTGGCAGCAGTGCACCTACAACTCTACATGGCGCCAACACTGCACAGTTGGTAGTGGTGGGAGTGCAGGCGTTTCCAGGTGGTGAGACTACTAATATTTAACATTTGTGATGTCATGTTAATGGTAGTACGTGCTCAAGTTTGTTGTTGGTCCGGCATTACTGTGAGCATTTCAGGTGTTGTAAGTTTCTAATAGGGACACTGTACATTGTGACACTAGTGTCATGTTGTGGGGATTACTTTGTTTACCTGCAAATAGCATGACATGGCACGGTGTGTCGTGTGGCGGTGCTGGGGTTGGGTTGGCTGACATGGCACTGTCCTCTTGTTGCATTTTGCAAGTGGGTATTCATTTTAGCTGCTTGAATGTGTAACTTCACAAAACTGCATTGGTGGTGTCTGTGTGGGTAGGGATGCACACATTGTGACACTTCCAGGTGAACAATCTCAGGCTGATCAAGTGGAGCAAGTCCTGGGGCAGTATGATGCCCTCTTCGGAAGTTCCCGCGCCGACAAGGAAGGACGGACTCGGATCTGGACTGACATCGTGACTGCCATCAACGCGGAGGGGTGGCAGTCCGGGAATTACAACATGTCAGGAAGCGCTGGGAGGACTTCAGGTCCAGGACCCTGAAAAAGGCCCGGCGCCTCTTGAAGGCAGCGGATGCCAAGGGGCGCCGGGGCCACTTGTCGGAAGAACAGATGGGGGTCCTGGAACGCATATCCCCAGCGCTCCACGTCCAGGTCCTAGAGAAGCAGAGTCGAGCGGTGAGTGTACATGCATCCTGATTGTGAGCAGTGCGTGTGGTGATTATTCGGTATTGTGCAGGTTGCACATCTGTTTGTATGGGGTCGAGTATGGGTGGGGGTGTACAGGGCCGTGGGGCTGACACATGCGAGGGCTGTAATGTGTGAGACATGGATGGTGCTTGTGTGTGTAGGCTTGCATGGCAAATGCAGTTGTGCGTGCACACATGTTTGGATGAATGTGTATGTAAGTAGACATGTCAGTCATGTCAGGCATGTATGTTGTTTTCGGCTGCATGTACGAGCACTGTGTACATGTGCATGTGTGTGTATTTGACAAGGGTGCAACAGTGATGCAACATGGATGCATGTGACAGCGGTATGTGGAAGCCTGATTGGCAGATGTGACATGGATGCCCGTCTGAACAGTGCCACACTTGGCAGAGGTGTAGACATGCATGCAAGTGTGGTGGTGTGTGTACATGTGTGGTGCCCTTCCTGTGTTGCATGTGATGTCTGGCTCCCCTTTGGCTGCTGATGCTGTTGTATGTGTAGGGATGGTGGTGGCAGTTGCGATATGGCTGTGGTATGGCTCATGTGTGCGAGTTGCAATGACATGTGTGTTGGGGATTGTGATGACATGTCTGAGGTTTGCCAATGCCACTCATGTGCAACTGTCATGTGTGTATGTGTCCATTGTACAGTGCCCTGATGCCTGTGTTTTGTTTCTCCCTGTCTGCAGCGTCAACTGATGAAGAGGGCGGAGAAGGTGCTGTGGAGCACAGCGGCGGGGAGCCGACCGCCAGCCGGAGACGCAAGGCCCTGCTCCCCTCCCGTGTTGTCATCTCGTCGGGGAGTAAGGAGTCCGGTGCCGCGTCCCAGGCCGCAGCTGCCGGGGGGAGGTCCAAGAGGCGGAGGTTGCAGTTGGACTCCTCGGCAGCAGAAGGGGCAGCTGGGACCCCACAGGGCCCAACAGGGGAAGATGGCAGGGAGTCATCCAGGTTGGTGGGGGGTTTGGTGGAGGAGGAGGCCGTGCAAGCACCAGAGACGGGGTCTGGAGGTGGGGATCCCACATGTGCTAGTGGTGCAGTGAAGGACCAGGGACAGGAGGCAGCACAGGCCGCCGCGGAGGTGCCTGTGTGCAATCCTGTCCCCGATCCTGTCCCTGCATCATCTTGCACCAGCAGGGATGCCTACGTCCAGACCCGTCTTCAGGCAGGGGATGAGCTGACGTCAACTGGCCTTCCTCTGCCTGCAGACGTGGCCATCCAGGTCTGGGTTGAGCCTGTCCTGGCTGGTGTGGCGTTGCGTCAACGGGCCATGCGAGGTGACCTGCAGTCTTTTCATGGAGAGACTGCATGTCATCTCGAATGGCTCGTTGACCACGTCAGCCTCCTGGGACAGGTCACCCAGGCCGGATTCCTCTGTCTGATGGGGCTTGCTCCGACCCCCTCCTCAACTGGACCCCCTACGCGCCAGTCGTCCTCTGTGCCATCTTCCCACCCATCAGTCACCTGGGTGCCCTGTGGAGCTGCCACTGACGGTGCGGCCAGGCTGGTGGAGGAGGCATCCCTGCCACAGTGGGGAGTCGGAGGTCCAGCAGGGGTGGCCACATCAACAACTGCACCCCAGCCGGCGGAGGATGTGCAGGCAGCAGGAGGCAGTGCACGGGCAGAGGCAGAGCAGCAGCAGCAACATGTTGGGAGATATGAAGGCTCGGGGCCTTCCACATCGGAGGGGCAGGCATCGGCCGGAGGGCAGGAGGACCCAGGACAGAGAGTGTCTTCCGTGTGGCAGCGGTTGGGCCACGCCATAGGTGCGGAGCGGGGGCGGGCAGAAGAGGCGCGGCTCACAATGGTCAGGGCGGAGAACTCCATGCGGAGGGCCCTGAGGCGGGCCGAGTGCCTCGAGGCAATCCGCAGGGGGTTGGAGGAGGACACGGCGTCGTCCCTGCGGACCCTCGGGGCCACGGAACTGGACCGCCTCCGGGACATCGAACAGGAGTTCGATGATGCCCTGGCCCGGGACACCACGGAGTGAGCCGCTGGACTTGCTCGCCGCCTTTGTATATAGTTCTTTAGTTTTAGGTTTCCTTTGTTTCTTATTATGATTTGGAGTGATTCGAACACTGATCCACTTTTTGTATATAGTTGATTTTTAGTTAGGTATTTTAGTAGGTTTCCTTTGTTCAGTTGGGCTCATGGACCCTTGGTATTTTTTTACATAGTTCTTTATTGCATGGAGATTTTTTTACATTTGACTTTGGACGACATTTTTTTTTATTCTGATTAGCAGTTATTTTTTTTAAATACGGACATGCAGCTTATTTTTTCTCATTCCCATTGTAGTTTATTTCCTTTCTTTAGCATTCTTTATTTTTTTCAATACAACTTTGTTTTCATACTTCACTGTGTGGTATCATCTCATTGGTTTCATGCATGTCATGTTGGGTGTTTTCCCATTCAATTGCAACCATTGTGTGTGACGGACATGGGTTAATTAGCTTCATGAACATTGGGGGTGTAACATGTAATTTCCATTTCCATGTGGGTGAATGGGTTACTTGGTAGGGCTTTTTGGCTGTGGAGGCTGACCATTACGCACATGATTGGGGATTGTGAGGACCTGGTGGAGGGTGCCCCTGCACTGCTGGGGGATGGGGGTGGTGGGAGACATGAGTGGGGGCCTGGTGGAGGCTGCCCCTGCACTGCTGGGGGGTGGGGGTGGTGGGAGACATGAGTGGGGGCCTGGTGGAGGCTGTCCATGGTGGCAGGGGGGTGGGGGTGGTGGGAGACATGAGTGGGGCCTGGTGGAGGCTGCCCCTGGTGGCTGGGGGGTGGGGGTGGTGGGAGACATGGGTGGGGGCCTGGTGGAGGCTGCCCATGGTGGCAGGGAGGTGGGGGTGGTGGGAGACATGAGTGGGGGCCTGGTGGAGGGTGCTCCTGCAATGCTGGGGGGTGGGGGTGGTGGGAGACATGAGTGGGGGCCTGGTGGAGGCTGCCCATGGTGGCAGGGGGGTGGGGGTGGTGGGAGACATGAGTGGGGGCCTGGTGGAGGGTGCCCGTTTACTGCTGGGGGGTGGGGGTAATAGGGGACATGAGTGGGGGCTTGGTGGAGGCTGCCCCTGGTGGCTGGGGGGTGGGGGTGGTGGGAGATATGGTGGGGGCCTGGTGGAGGGTGCCGCTGCTCTGCTGGGGGGTGGGGGTGGTGGGAGTCATAAGTGGGGGCCTGATGGAGGCTGCCCCTGCACTGCTGGGGGGTGGGGGTGGTGGGAGACATGAGTGGGGGCCTGGTGGAGGCTGCCCATGGTGGCAGGGGGGTGGGGGCGGTGGGAGACATGAGTGGGGGCCTGGTGGAGGCTGCCCCTGGTGGCTGGGGGGTGGGGGTGGTGGGAGACATGGGTGGGGGCCTGGTGGAGGCTGCCCCTGCACTGCTGGGGGGTGGGGGTGGTGGGAGACATGAGTGGGGGCCTGCTGGAGGGTGCCCCTGGTGGCTGGGGGGTGGGGGTGGTGGTAGACATGAGTGGGGGCCTGGTGGAGGCTGCCCCTGCACTGCTGAGGGGTGGGGGTGGTGGGAGACATGAGTGGGGGCCTGGTGGAGGCTGCCCCTGCACTGCTGGGGGGTGGGGGTGGTGGGCGACATGAGTGGGGGCCTGGTGGAGGGTGCCCCTGGTGACTGGGGGGTGGGGGTGGTGGTAGACATGAGTGGGTGCCTGGTGGAGGCTGCCCCTGCACTGCTGGGGGGTGGGGGTGGTGGGAGACATGAGTGGGGGCCTGGTGGAGGCTGCCCATGGTGGCAGGGGGGTGGGGGTGGTGGGAGACATGAGTGGGGGCCTGGTGGAGGCTGCCCCTGCACTGCTGGGGGGTGGGGATGGTGGGAGACATGAGTGGGGGCCTGGTGGAGGGTGCCCCTGGTGGCTGGGGGGTGGGGGTGGTGGTAGACATGAGTGGGGGCCTGGTGGAGGCTGCCCCTGCACTGCTGGGGGGTGGGGATGGTGGGAGACATGAGTGGGGGCCTGGTGGAGGGTGCCCCTGGTGGCTGGGGGGTGGGGGTGGTGGTAGACATGAGTGGGGGCCTGGTGGAGGCTGCCCCTGCACTGCTGGGGGGTGGGGGTGGTGGGAGACATGAGTGGGGGCCTGGTGGAGGGTGCCCCTGGTGGCTGGGGGGTGGGGGTGGTGGTAGACATGAGTGGGGGCCTGGTGGAGGCTGCCCCTGCACTGCTGGGGGGGTGGGGGTGGTGGGAGACATGAGTGGGGGCCTGGTGGAGGCTGCCCATAGTGGCAGGGAGGTGGGGGTGGTGGGAGACATGAGTGGGGGCCTGGTGGAGGCTGCCCCTGGTGGCTGGGGGGTGGGGGTGGTGGGAGACATGGGTGGGGGCCTGGTGGAGGCTGCCCCTGCACTGCTGGGGGGTGGGGGTGGTGGGAGACATGAGTGGGGGCCTGGTGGAGGCTGCCCATAGTGGCAGGGGGGTGGGGGTGGTGGGAGACATGAGTGGGGGCCTGGTGGAGGGTGCCCCTACACTGCTGGGGGGTGGGGGTGGTGGGAGACATGAGTGGGGGCCTGGTGGAGGCTGCCCATGGTGGCAGGGGGGTGGGGGTGGTTGGAGACATGAGTGGGGGCCTGGTGGAGGGTGGCCATGGTGGCAGGGGGGTGGGGGTGGTGGGAGACATGAGTGGGGGCCTGGTGGAGGCTGCCCATGGTGGCAGGGGGGTGGGGGTGGTGGGAGACATGGGTGGGGGCCTGGTGGAGGCTGCCCATGGTGGCAGGGGGGTGGGGGTGGTGGGAGACATGAGTGGGGGCCTGGTGGAGGGTGCCCCTGCACTGCTGGGGGGTGGGGGTGGTGGGAGACATGAGTGGGGGCCTGGTGGAGGGTGGCCATGCACTGCTGGGGGGTGGGGGTGGTGGGAGACATGAGTGGGGGCCTGGTGGAGGGTGGCCATGGTGGCAGGGGGGTGGGGGTGGTGGGAGACATGAGTGGGGGCCTGGTGGAGGGTGCCCGTGCACTGCTGGGGGGTGGGGGTAATAGGAGACATGAGTGGGGGCTTGGTGGAGGCTGCCCCTGGTGGCTGGGGGGTGGGGGTGGTGGGAGATATGGTGGGGGCCTGGTGGAGGGTGCCCCTGCACTGCTGGGGGGTGGGGGTGGTGGGAGACATGGGTGGGGGCCTGGTGGAGGGTGGCCATGGTGGCAGGGGGGTGGGGGTGGTGGGAGACATGAGTGGGGGCCTGGTGGAGGGTGGCCTTGGTGGCAGGGGGATGGGGGTGGTGGGAGACATGAGTGGGGGCCTGGTGGAGGGTGCCCGTGCACTGCTGGGGGGTGGGGGTAATAGGGGACATGAGTGGGGGCCTGGTGGAGGCTGCCCATGGTGGCAGGGGGGTGGGGGTGGTGGGAGACATGAGTGGGGGCCTGGTGGAGGCTGCCCCTGGTGGCTGGGGGGTGGGGGTGTGTGGGATGTATTTACCCATGCATCCGAGCCCTACCTCAAAACTGTGCAGTACTGACATGGAAACATCATGATGGCCAGAGCTTCCCAGAAAATGCACAGGGAAATGCAGGAAGAATAGGCTGCCACCCATTTTTGCCGATGTTATGGGCACAGAAGGACACTGCCTAAAACCACCATTGGACTACCCACACAGTAGTCTGAAACCATTGGGAATGGCAATGCTGATTGTCAAAAGCAAACCCATAACTGTTGGGAATTCATTTTCTTAAATCCCAAAAAGGGGTGCAGTACCAGTACTCACCACTATCCAAAAGCCGGCATTTTAAAACCACACCAGATTTTACTTTTTTGTGTAAAAATGAATAAACCCAAAGCAGGCCAAAGAAAGACTTACTGAGAGGTGGATACAATGTAAAGTTATATTCTGAAGTGACTTGAAGGTTTATAACAAGACTGGCTGCGCTGTGGATTGCAGCAGTTTAAGTTGCACTGGATTAAAGACACTAAAATCGAAAATGTTTAGATTAAATGAGTGACCTATGTTGGTGTCACATGCCTTTGTAACTGTTGAAATGCCATAGTTTTGCACTTAGAATCAGCATTCTAGCTGCATATGTAAAAATGTTTAGTTTTATTTGAATGCAGGAACTGGGGAACAAAAAGTGACATTTTATCTGAAACCTGGCTTAAGGAACTGAATTCTGCCTGGCAACTACCCCCATCAGGAGTGAAACTTGAGTCACAGCTGTGTTCCCAGGCCTAGCTGCCCTTTTGCTGCTCACACTAAGGATATGCCATCTATTTGATAATTGAATTACCTGTGCTCTGCAGGAAAGTGAACAAAGCCCTGTCCTGGCTCAGGCAAAGGTTTTATTGGCAGGAGTCGTAAATGGTCGTAAAAAGTGGCTTCCTCCTGAGGAAAGGGGAGGGGCACTGCCTGTGAGAGTAGGCTGGCTTGGCAGAACTGGAAAAACCAGAAATTCAACCTTTTGCTGAGGGTAAACCACACCCCTTTGGAGCCAGAACATAACTTTAAAAAGATGAATAACTCATAGAGCGGACATGTGAAAATTTTATAAATGACACCATAATTCTTGTGATTTTTCTGCCCACATTTTAAGAGGTTTTTCGACCCGGTGGCATGTTCAGGGGGGTTTTAGCGGAAAAGTGGATATTACTCTAAATGTATGCATGTTAAAAGTCTGAAACTTCATCAGTTAATGTCCTTACTCCCTGCGCACATGTATGTAAAGTTGGGTCAATGTCAGAAATTGAAAAATCAGTTAAAAAGTGAAATATGTGCCATTTCTGAATGCAAGCTCTTAGAAACAGCAGATTTGGACAGAGACATGGCTAAATTCAGCCACACCATGTATATGTAATTTCAAGCAACTGTGTAACTGTGAAATATGTCTTTTATTATCAAATATGGAATGTGTGCAATCTGACAGAGGAGTGTCCTATCTGCAAGCCATAAAATGACATCCCTCTGACTCACAGTTCATTCCCCAATCAAATAAGAAATGGAAGTTTGACCAATTAGAAGCTGAGAGAGAGGTAGGGTCAGTGATGCTAGAACACACCCACATTCTAAACACATAAAAGCAGACAGTCAGGACAGATAGGGACCTTCAAATTCCATCTGCAGCGGGACGCTCTGCCGGAAAAATCCATACTTTACCTCCATCAAACCTCCAGAGAGGCAAACTAGAGACTTCAATCTATCCAGAACTAGAGACCCAGACCAGAGAACCAGAGAGAGCTGACCCAGATCACTGTGAAGTGCAGAGACCAGAGGCGAGTTTAAAACCTGACCAGATCCATGGCGAGGCCCATTTCACTCAAGAATATAGTGTGAGTACCTAGAAAACTGTGCAGAACCAATCTCTTAGTTAAAATAATATAATTCAATCCATTTTAACCTAAGTAGAACTGCAGCTTAGCAATTGTGTTATCCTGCCATCATTTTTAAAGCTGAAAAAGTGTGCGTTTAAAATTTCAAATCTGAAAAACGACCTTTATTCAATCGTTCATATCTCCGCAACCGTTTGTGCTAGAGACTTGCAGTAACTTTCATTTTGAAGCTGAGATCCTAGGCTTTCCTAGGACCCCAAAACGATAGAGATAGTCCTTGTGGTTCCTCTGTAATAGCGCTCGGCGCATCCGCGAATTTTACCGCGATTTGCAAATTTCTTCACATGTAACAACTGCTGCTGCTTGCCTTCCGTTTGCCAGAAATTCGTTTAACCTGCTAACTATCCCTGCATCATTGCTAGTGTGAGCCTGGACTAATATTAACTAGATACCACTCACCCTGAACCTCTGAAAGGGAATTAAAAGCAATTTAGCATATTTTTTAATTCATTGCCAGCACATATCAAAGCAATTTGGGCCTGTGTTTTTAAACTTCTGTTGTCTAAGCTTGCCGGGGTGAACTGAATCACATTTGATTGCATTTCTGAGAACTGTGTGTTTTCCTTCCATTTCCTTACCTTGCATCAAGGGGGGGAGGGGATTGCCAGAGAAAAGTGATTACATTGTTTTGTTGAAATCATATTGAGTATTTCTATACTGCATTTCATTCATTCAACCTTGCATCCATTTGAACTCTATAAAGCATTTTGTACCACCTTCTTCTTTTGTTCCTATTCACCTGTGTGCTACCTTATCCATTTCATGTCAACTCCTTATTGATTATAGAGAAGCGTGTTAGTGCCAGATTCTCCGTTGTTAATCCTTATCATATCAGATTAAGGGTGATATTCAATTATTAATTTATTATAAAGTGTGATATATATATATTTTAAATTATCAAGTAAACCTTTTAAACTTGCAAAACAGAACTACTTCTTGGCTCAGTGGGGTCAGGGGGATTCCAAGAGAGGGGTGTTATATAGGGGTAGTCATCCAGAACGCATGAACTGGACATAAAGATATATCAATAAGGGTTTTCATTCAGTATTATAGACTAGGCGTTGACTTAGCTGTAGTGTTGAATTGAATCCTCTTACAGGTGGTGGGAGACATGGGTGGGGGCCTGGTGGAGGCTGCCCCTGCACTGCTGGGGGGTGGGGGTGGTGGGAGACATGAGTGGGGGCCTGGTGGAGGGTGCCCCTGGTGGCTGGGGGGTGGGGGTGGTGGTAGACATGAGTGGGGGCCTGGTGGAGGCTGCCCCTGCACTGCTGGGGGGTGGGGGTTGTGGGAGACATGAGTGGGGGCCTGGTGGAGGCTGCCCCTGCACTGCTGGGGGGTGGGGGTGGTGGGCGACATGAGTGGGGGCCTGGTGGAGGGTGCCCCTGGTGGCTGGGGGGTGGGGGTGGTGGTAGACATGAGTGGGGGCCTGGTGGAGGCTGCCCCTGCACTGCTGGGGGGTGGGGGTGGTGGGAGACATGAGTGGGGGCCTGGTGGAGGCTGCCCATGGTGGCAGGGGGGTGGGGGTGGTGGGAGACATGAGTGGGGCCTGGTGGAGGCTGCCCCTGGTGGCTGGGGGGTGGGGGTGGTGGGAGACATGGGTGGGGGCCTGGTGGAGGCTTCCCCTGCACTGCTGGGGGGTGGGGATGGTGGGAGACATGAGTGGGGGCCTGGTGGAGGGTGCCCCTGGTGGCTGGGGGGTGGGGGTGGTGGTAGACATGAGTGGGGGCCTGGTGGAGGCTGCCCCTGCACTGCTGGGGGGTGGGGGTGGTGGGAGACATGAGTGGGGGCCTGGTGGAGGCTGCCCCTGCACTTCTGGGGGGTGGGGGTGGTGGGAGACATGAGTGGGGGCCTGCTGGAGGGTGCCCCTGGTGGCTGGGGGGTGGGGGTGGTGGTAGACATGAGTGGGGGCCTGGTGGAGGCTGCCCCTGCACTGCTGGGGGGTGGGGGTGGTGGGAGACATGAGTGGGGGCCCGGTGGAGGCTGCCCATAGTGGCAGGGGGGTGGGGGTGGTGGGAGACATGAGTGGGGGCCTGGTGGAGGCTGCCCCTGGTGGCTGGGGTGTGGGGGTGGTGGGAGACATGGGTGGGGGCCTGGTGGAGGCTGCCCCTGCACTGCTGGCGGGTGGGGGTGGTGGGAGACATGAGTGGGGGCCTGGTGGAGGGTGGCCATGGTGGCAGGGGGGTGGGGGTGGTGGGAGACATGAGTGGGGGCCTGGTGGAGGGTGCCCCTACACTGCTGGGGGGTGGGGGAGGTGGGAGACATGAGTGGGGGCCTGGTGGAGGCTGCCCATGGTGGCAGGGGGGTGGGGGTGGTTGGAGACATGAGTGGGGGCCTGGTGGAGGGTGGCCATGGTGGCAGGGGGGTGGGGGTGGTGGGAGACATGAGTGGGGGCATGGTGGAGGCTGCCCATGGTGGCAGGGGGGTGGGGGTGGTGGGAGACATGGGTGGGGGCCTGGTGGAGGCTGCCCATGGTGGCAGGGGGGTGGGGGTGGTGGGAGACATGAGTGGGGCCCTGGTGGAGGGTGCCCCTGCACTGCTGGGGGGTGGGGGTGGTGGGAGACATGAGTGGGGGCCTGGTGGAGGGTGGCCATGGTGGCAGGGGGGGTGGGGGTGGTGGGAGACATGAGTGGGGGCCTGGTGGAGGGTGCCCGTGCACTGCTGGGGGGTGAGGGTAATAGGGGACATGAGTGGGGGCTTGGTGGAGGCTGCCCCTGGTGGCTGGGGGGTGGGGGTGGTGGGAGATATGGTGGGGGCCTGGTGGAGGGTGCCCCTGCACTGCTGGGGGGTGGGGGTGGTGGGAGACATGAGTGGGGGCCTGGTGGAGGGTGCCCCTGCACTGCTGGGGGGTGGGGGTGGTGGGAGACATGAGTGGGGGCCTGGTGGAGGCTGCCCCTGGTGGCTGGGGGGTGGGGGTGGTGGGAGACATGGGTGGGGGCCTGGTGGAGGCTGCCCCTGGTGGCTGGGGGGTGGGGGTGGTGGGCGATATGGTGGGGGCCTGGTGGAGGGTGCCCCTGCACTGCTGGGGGGTGGGGGTGGTGGGAGACATGAGTGGGGGCCTGGTGGAGGCTGCCCCTGCACTGCTGGGGGGTGGGGGTAATAGGGGACATGCGTGGGGGCTTGGTGGAGGCTGCCCCTGGTGGCTGGGGGGTGGGGGTGGTGGGAGACATGAGTGGGGGCCTGGTGGAGGCTGCCCATGGTGGCAGGGGTGTGGGGGTGGTGGGAGACATGAGTGGGGGCCTGGTGGAGGGTGCCCGTGCACTGCTGGGGGGTGGGGGTAATAGGGGACATGAGTGGGGGCTTGGTGGAGGCTGCCCCTCGTGGCTGGGGATTGGGGGTGGTGGGAGATATGGTGGGGGCCTGGTGGAGGGTGCCCCTGCACTGCTGGGGGGTGGGGGTGGTGGGAGACATGAGTGGGGGCCTGGTGGAGGGTGCCCCTGCACTGCTGGGGGGTGGGGGTGGTGGGAGACATGAGTGGGGGCCTGGTGGAGGCTGCCCATGGTGGCAGGGGGGTGGGGGTGGTGGGAGACATGAGTGGGGGCCTGGTGGAGGGTGCCCGTGCACTGCTGGGGGGTGGGGGTAATAGGGGACATGAGTGGGGGCTTGGTGGAGGCTGCCCCTGGTGGCTGGGGGGTGGAGGTGGTGGGAGATATGGTGAGGGCCTGCTGGAGGGTGCCCCTGCACTGCTGGGGGGTGGGGGTGGTGGGAGACATGAGTGGGGGCCTGGTGGAGGGTGCCCCTGCACTGCTGGGGGTGGGGGTGGTGGGAGACATGAGTGGGGGCCTGGTGGAGGCTGCCCATTTCGGCAGGGGGGTGGGGGTGGTGGGAGACATGAGTGGGGGCCTGGTGGAGGGTGGCCATGGTGGCAGGGGGGTGGGGGTGGTGTGAAACATGAGTGGGGGCTTGGTGGAGGCTGCCCATGGTGGCAGGGGGGTGGGGGTGGTGGGAGACATGAGTGGGGGCCTGGTGGAGGGTGGCCATGGTGGCAGGGGGGTGGGGGTGGTGGGAGACATGAGTGGGGGCCTGGTGGAGGCTGCCCATGGTGGCAGGGGGGTGGGGGTGGTGGGAGACATGAGTGGGGGCCTGGTGGAGGGTGGCCATGGTGGCAGGGGGGTGGGGGTGGTGGGAGACATGAGTGGGGGCCTGGTGGAGGCTGCCAATGGTGGCAGGGGGGTGGGGGTGGTGGGAGACATGAGTGGGGGCCTGGTGGAGGGTGGCCATGGTGGCAGGGGGATGGGGGTGGTGGGAGACATGAGTGGGGGCCTGGTGGAGGCTGCCCCTGCACTGCTGGGGGGTGGGGGTGGTGGGAGACATGAGTGGGGGCCTGGTGGAGGCTGCCCCTGCACTGCTGGGGGGTGGGGGTGGTGGGAGACATGAGTGGGGGCCTGGTGGAGGCTGCCCATGGTGGCAGGGGGGTGGGGTGGTGGGAGACATGAGTGGGGGCCTGGTGGAGGCTGCCTCTGCACTGCTGGGGGGTGGGGGCGGTGGGAGACATGAGTGGGGGCCTGGTGGAGGCTGCCCATGGTGGCAGGGGGGTGGGGGTGGTGGGAGACATGGGTGGGGGCCTGGTGGAGGCTGCCCCTGCACTGCTGGGGGGTGGGGGTGGTGGGAGACATGAGTGGGGGCCTGGTGGTGGGTGCCCCTGGTGGCTGGGGGGTGGGGGTGGTGGGAGACATGCATTGTTGATCAGTAGTGCAAGGTGACATGTGGGTTGGCTGGGGGGCATGCCCATGGTGGATAGGCTGCCTGCGAGACATGTGCAGGGTAGTCCCCCGTGGTGTGGGCTGCCTGCAGGGTCCGTGGAGGTTGTGGAGCGTACACCTGGGAGGACCCACACGGCCAATTCACGTGTGGTACTCCCCAGAACCCCTGAAATACAAATACCCTGCTGAAATCGTGTGTGGAACTTCCTGCGCACCCCTGAAATACACGTACCCTGCTCGCACTGGGCCAATCGCGTGTGGAACTTCCCGCGCACCCCTGCAATACACGTACCCTGATGAAATCGCGTGGGGAACTTCCCGCGCACCCCTGAAATACACATACCTTGCTGAGATCGCGTGTGGAAATTCCCGCGCACCCCTGAAGTACACGTACCCTGCTCGCACTGGGCCAATCACGTGTGGAACTTCCCGTGCACCCCTGAAATACACGTACCCTGATGAAATCGCATGTGGTACTTCCCGCGCACCCCTGAAATACACGTACCCTGCTCAAATCACGTGTGTAACTTCCCGCGCACCCCTGCAATACACGTACCCTGATCAAATCGCGTGTGGAACTTCCCGCGCACCCCTGAAATACACGTACCCTGCTCGCACTGGGCCAATCGCGTGTGGAACTTCCCGCGCACCCCTGCAATACACGTACCCTGATGAAATCGCTTGTGGAACTTCCCGCGCACCCCTGAAATACACGTACCCTGCTGAAATTGCGTGTGGAACTTCCCGCGCACCCCTGAAATACACGTACCCTGCTCACACTGGGCCAATCGCATGTGGAAGTTCCCGCGCACCCCTGCAATACACGTACCCTGATGAAATCGCGTGTGGAACTTCCCGCGCACCCCTGAAATACACGTACCCTGCTGAAATCGCGTGTGGAAATTCCCGCGCATCCCTGAAATACACGTACCCTGCTCGCACTGGGCTAATCGCGTGTGGAACTTCCCGCGCACCCCTGAAATACACGTACCCTGATGAAATCGCGTGTGGTACTTCCCGCGCACCCCTGAAATACACGTACCCGGCCAAATCGCGTGTGAGACTTCCCGCGCCCCCCGGTATACACAAACATGTATTTTTTGTCAGCGGGTGTCCGTGTTTGTGGGTACCCCTTTGTACGTCATTTGTCCTGGAGGGCCACAGTATAGGACATTCATCATGGCAGTATATAGGTGCTATTTGTTGGCGCACCTTTTGGCGCACATTTCTTACAGCCGCAGAGACGCTACCGCCTGCTTTCTTGTGGCGGTCGTGTTTGTGCCTGTGCGCTGGTTTGACCGTGCGCTTTTTTGCCCTATTCTATTCCATGAATACGTGTTGTAGGCGAGCGTGTGGGCGTTCCGCGCACTTGTGCCCTGTACTTCCCCCGTGACGCCCACGTTTTGGCAAGTTGTTCCCCATTCCGAGTGTTACGCCCGTGTTCCGCCTACTTTTGTTGCGTGCGCCGCGCTATGTGCGATTTTCGCTGTGGCCTGTGCGATTTTCACTGTGACCTGGCGCACGCTGTTAGATGGCCTGTGCGCCAACGTGCGCCGCGCACTTTTTTATCGCACATCCGCTGGTTTTCTCGCGCACGGCCTTCCATGAAACGATGTGCGCTGCTTTTCGTGCGATTTTCGCACTTGCACTGCGATTTTCGCTATTCCACTGCGATTCGCACGTTTTTGCCCACTTGCGCCGCGCTAATTATTCCATGAATCGGCCTGAAAATGTTTTCAATTTCTGCAAAAATGCATTCAGCTAAGTTTCCATTCGGCCAAAAGTGTGGAATGGCCCCGGGAAGACTCCTGTTGAGTTGTGGTGTTGCGGTCACTGTTACACACAGTATGCCTCGTAAACATTCATGAAATGGTTTCCCTTTGTTCATTGTTGAAAAAGTACACCATTGTCATTTGTAGAATGTTATCATTTGCTAGGCAGTGAAAAAAGTACATGACTTCAATGTTTTAATACAATTAGCAACATACCATTCTACAGGTGTATATTCTATGTAGTTTACCTTGTTATAATAGTGACTGACGCTATATAAAATCTATTAATGCATAGATAGACTATTGTATGATATTGTTTTGTTTTTTTTATTTCTACTGTAATTGTGTTGGATCTTAGAATTCCGAGGCATCCATATTTGTTAGAAGCACATATGACACAAGTTCATTATTGTATTTTTTGTTACACAGGTAAAGAGTGTGAATCTGTCAGAGGGGGAGCAGCTCTCAATTAGAGGAGTCGGTGAAGACGGGTTGATTGTCTTGGCCAATGAGACACTGTTAGTTGAAGGTCAGGTGATCCGGAGTCCAACCAATACAATTTCCGTTTATTTTCGAACTTTCCAAGAAGAAGGGATTGGGACATTTCAACTGCATTATCAGAGTAAGTATATATACAAATAAAATATAATTAGCGACACGAGTGCTTTTGAATAAACCATGTGTTTATGTTCAGACATTAAGTAGAAGGCAGTGTTTGCAAATGAAATAGATATGTAATGTTTCAAAACCTCGAGGAAAGTTCGAAGTCAACTCTTGTTGCATATGTAAGTCTGCATTTTCAAGTTTAAATCAAACTAAGTATACTTAAACTGTTTGTGTACATTGCTTCATTGGCTATTGATTGTTAATCAATATAATGTTTCATTGCAGAACGTGTTGCTAATTTAAAACATTCTTAGAAGAAAACGCTCACTATCACTTTAATTATCTCATATACTAAAGACATCAAAAATGTAAAATAATAAACTAGTTCAGATCACTAAAAAAGGCAGTGGTGACTAGTTGAGAAAAAGTAGAATCCTGATCAGTTTCAGAGGAAAAGTGGGTCTTACAGTCTGCAGCAGACAAATGTAACATGATAGATAACATTAGTGCCCTGGCCAATCAGGAGGCTTGGAACGCTGGCCCTTCCTTTCCCTGACCCCTCTTCCCCACTCAGCGCCTGTGTAGTTTTCTACTCGGGTGCTACTGGTGTCATTTTTTTGGATGTATACGATTTGGCCGTGGCACAATTGTTTGCGGCCAAATTTAACGTGGTCAATTCGGGCGCAAAGACAATGTTGCTGCAGCCAAATCGAAACAAATTTAAACCCTCATCGCCCCCAAAACATTCCCCCACCCACCGACTACTTACTTTTTTCACGTACGCTTTGTTTCTGACCCTGCAGCATCTGATCTGTCCCTCCTAAGCGGGTGGGATCCGACGCCACAGGGTCCGCTTTCTTTTTTTTTCCCTGTCCACTGCCTCCAAACATCCAGAAGCGGCGGACACCCTTTCTACCTCCATAGGCCATCACTACCAAACATGGGGAGCGCAGAACACCCCCGCAAACCCTGCTCTCCATGTTTGGTAGTGATTACCCAAACTGATCGTTTACAAATGATCGAATGGTACTGGTTGAATTCGCCAGATTTACCACACGATCGTTTGTAAACGATCAATTTGGGTACTACCTTTTTTTTATAGAAACAAATAGAAATGTACCTTTGTTGTGCAGCCAGGCACCCTGCTGTGCTCCTGTCAGCCAAGACCGTTTTCGACTGATGACATCACAGTCATCAACATGGAAAAGGGACAGCAGCACTGCATGGCGCCCAGTCACACACCAAAGGTATGTTTCTTTTTTTTTAAAAGAACAAAAACACCATTAGCACCCATGTAGAGAACTACATAGGGGCTAATGGCGCTATTAACTTTGGCGGCGAGCCGACCCTCGAAAACGTCACCACCACAATCGTTAAGGTATCCTTGCTTCGCTCAGGCCCTTGACTTGCGCAGCAGCCCGTTACAGACCGGTAATATCGGCTCATAACGTTTTTGAAGTCTAGACATCAACAAGGTTATTGGGATTCAGCATACCTAATCACCTACAGTTTTGTAGGTTGTCATATGGCTTCCATCCATTTTCAACCAAAACTGAATCTGAATCTGATTGTTCATGGCTGTGAGGTCACAGCTGTTTATAACCAAAAAGTATTCTACCCTGCAGTTACAGCAAAGTAGCATTCTTCTCTTGCATCCTCTTCAAACATTGCATGTCACCATTTCTCCACCGGACTTTAAAGACGAGAGGGAAGTGGTGGGGAGGTGGATTCTTCACCGATGTATACCACTTTTCATTCTCTACCATCCTGAGACCCCGGCAGACACGGATGAAGCTGATTAAGAACAGGTTTCCTGGTCCCACTGTCACTCTTCAAGCCTTTACAAGTCCACGTGAAGCTGGCTTGACATTAGGTATGGGATTTCGACACAGATGATGTTGATCAAGGTGCTCCTCCCTCTAGCATGGCGAGGTATGTACCATGCTCAAAAGCATCTTTGTCCTTGGACCATTTCACAGTATAGCACTGCTTCTGCTCTGTCAGGAGGCTGAGAGTGCACAAGTGCAATTAGGATGGAAACCTAAGGAACGAGGGATATACTAAGAGGAGGCTTGTTATTTGTGTGTATTTTGGTTGGACTCTCTCACTCCTGTATGGGTGGGTGGCAAGCAGTCAGGTATTTGGTTTCTTGTTATAGAGAAGGGGACACATGAGTGAGATTTTACTCTCTCATTTCACAGCAGCCAAACATGTAAGACAATGTTGGCACATTGTTCTCCATAATCAAGATTGCCCATGCTGAGAGCGCTGGACTGTCTTGATTCTATTAAAGACAAAGGAGGCGAGCATTATGCTTTTCTTTCTTTATTCCTGCTCACACAGCAATTTCAAAATCAAACATTTTAACCTTTCACAAACTTGGCAATACGTTTTTTGTTTGTTCCTGAGCCGTTCTGAAGGCTTCTGCACCACAAAAAAGGGGGTGCAGTTTTCATCCCAAATTAAAATGAACTACAAAACCCCATAACTCCTTGCTTTCTCATAGTCTTGGCCCGTCTGACCAATCAGGCTCTGCCCATGCCTATATGTAGCCCTCCTTGAAAGCACAAATCCTCTTTCTTTGAAAGCAAAAGTCACTACAAACGGAATCGTCAACAATCATTTTTTCTCTTTCCAACCAACAGAAACTGGAACATTCCACTCTGGCGTCCTAACGACCAGTCTGCCTTCGAACTTTACTCGTGGACATCTCGTCCTTTCTTGCTTAAGTCGCTTTCTGTTGTACTCCTGAAATAAACAGAGAGACAATCATAAGGGCGGGTTCTACTTATACATCGTGCAGCAGTTTTGGAGTACCATTTTGTATACCATTGGGCAGGAATATAATGCTCGCCTCCTTTGTCTTTAATAGCATCAATACTGTCCAGCGCTCTCAGCATGGGTAATCTTCATTCTATGTCGAGAGAGGATGCAAGCATTATGCTTGTTCAAAGCTGTCAATCACTCTGCTCACTATCTGGGAGATAGGCTTAAAATAAAAGGTTATGAATGTGGATTCATTCGACCAATCAGCAGATTTCATGATATCTTGCAAGGGGACCCTGGCGAAGAACACTCAATGTGCCCCAAATTGTGATCAATCTACACCTGCCCAGTGCATTACTTCCCTAACCCATCTGGCAATTGTGACCGTCGCTACAGCATGGAAAGGCTTCCTGCGTACAATCAAAAGCTGCGTGACCCATCTAGGCCTAATCTGTGCTGGGGCCGCCTCATAGTCTTTGATACACTGTGCTACGCACAATTTACAGTTATTCGGAAGTATGGGTAAGAAATGACAGTCGAATCTGACTTAGTCCTGTTCGCTACATTAAAGGCTACTCCGTCTGGGTAGAAGATCTCTAAGGCCTTCACGTCGGTAACCCTCCTGCAATCTGGGACCGTCAGAGGTCCCTATTGTCTGGCCAAGATAAGAACAGCTAACAAACTACCTGTAGATCCCAAAGGACTGAATATTTAGGTTCCGGAGGCTTACGCATCTTTATGCCCTTCAATAGGCGTAAAATAGCTGGATGCTCTCCTATCAGATTATTCGCTATCTTATCATGTCCCGCTGAGACTCTGCCAATCATTCTGCGAAGAAGTTTAATACAAGCACTATAGGGGCAGAAATGGGATCAGCACTCACTCTTGTGCAATATGCGCTCCAGCGTCTCCATACGACGCCATAGCTCCTGATAGAGGAAGGTGCCCAGGAGTCTCTAAAACATTCGGCAGCAAGCTACGAAATTCCTGGCAGCTGACTAGAGGGTGGAGCTGGCCGTTCGGGCCTCGAAGAATGTCGACTCTGTGAGGAATCACTCTCGGAAAATTCGTGGAAAGTTCCATCTCTACTGGAAACCACAGCTGGGACTTCCATATTGGAACCACTAGCACTAATTCCGCTTGGTCCCTGTGAACCTGCGCCAGCACCCTTGTCAAAATGACGAACGGTGGAAAAGCATAGTTGACCGCTCCCGTCCACTGCTGTAGAAACTCATCCATCCCTGCTGCTGCCGGGTCTATCCGCCAGCTGAAAAACGTGCAGAGCTGTGTGTTGAGCCTGGATGTGAACAGGTCGGTATCTAGGGGACTCCAGATCTCCTGCAACTGCTCGAAAACATCAGATGGGATACTCCAATCGCTGGAGTCTACCAAATATCTCAAATTACAATACACTATTATATTATGTACTCCTGGTAAGTATTCTGCTGGTACTCATATTTGTTGTCGCAGGCAGTGATGCCAGAAATCCTTTGCTAGTTCAGCCAGCATTCTGGTGGAGGTCCCTCCCAGCTTGTTGATATTATGGACTGCTGAAATATTGTCCATCTTGAGAAGGACGCAGCACTTGGCTCTGTCCTTGGTAAAAGCTTGTACCGCGAAAGAACCTGCTAGGAGCTCTAGGCAGTTGATGTGGAGGTGCAGCTCCTCCTCCGACCACTTTCCTCCTGTCTCTAAGGAGTCGCAGCACGCACCACAGCCTGTTCTGCGTGCATCTAATTCTATTACTATATCCGGAGTGTCTCCAAAAATAGCCCTGCTGTTCCAGGCTTCCATGTTTTGCAGCCACCAGTTCAGTTCCATAATGGCTTCCTGGTCTAAGAAGACCAACTGATGATAGCCTAGGCCCCCTCTGAGATGCCTGATCTTCAGCCTCTGAAGAGCTCTGTAGTGTAGCGCTCCCGGAAATATGGCTTGTATGGAGGCTGCTAGAAAACCCACTATCGAGCTAGTTTGCGAAGCTAAATAACTTTCTTCGCTAGTACTGCCCTCAGTTCTTTCTTTATGGCCTTTATCTTTAGCGTTGGCAGCTCTAGTGAGGCCTTCTTGGTATCTACCATGAACCCCAAAAACGTTATTCTCTGCACCGGGCGCAAGTCGGACTTCTCAGTGTTCAGGATGAAACCGAGGGAAGATATTAGTTTTGCATACCCATGTGGCTTGTTCCTGAAGGCTTTTGGCGCTCTGACTTAGGATGAGGATATCGTCTAGGTATAGGATAATTCTGATCCCTCTTTTTCGAATTGCTGCTGCTACTGGTCGCATAATCTTGGTAAAGGCCCACGGCGCGGATGCCAGGCCAAAGGGGAGGCACATGAACCTCCAGATCTCTGTTCCACATTGGAACAGAAGATACCTTCAGTGCTCTGTTGCTATTGGTATGGTAAGATAGGCGTCCTTGAGGTCTAATCGAACGAGCCAGTCCCCTGACCTGAGCAGGTCTCACAGAAAGTGTATCCCCTCCATCTTGAAATGGCGCTACATCACCCACTCATTCAAACACTATAAGTTTATCACTGGTCTGATATTTTCTCCCCGAAGCACTAAGAACATGTTGCTGAGGACTCTTTCGTCCTCCTGTCTTTCTCTCTCTATCGCCCCCTTGCTCGCTAGGCTGCGCAATTCACTGTAGAGCAGCTGCTGCTCCTCTAGGGGCATATATATCGCTGTTGGCTCTCGCGCCTGAGAGGGATTGCCTACAAATTCTAGCCTCATGCCTGAGACTGCTTGCAACACCCATGCATCAGTGGACAACTCTCGCCACACATGCAGAAACCAGCGTGTTCTGCCCCCCACTTTCGGGAGAGCGGATTGCTTTGCTTCCTGTAGGCGCCTCTCCCTCTGCGATTCCTGGGGAAGCGGGCTCTGGTCGGGAAGAAGTAATCTTGCTGGCTGTTCTCCCAGTATGGGGCCCAGGTTTCTTGAGTTCTTCTATACTGTCCGAAACAACCGGACTACCAACCTCTCTGCTGTCCAGTCCCCGCAAAAACCCATCCAGGGAAAATTCTGCTGATGGAGCTCTGTGCTTTTTCCAAGGCAGAATATGTCTCCACGAATTGAGACATCTCCTTGGCGAATGCATCACCAAACAATAGGCCCTTCGCACTGCCACTCACCTAATATGAGGCAAGATCACTCAATTTATTATCATTTTTTAACAATACTCCTCTTCTCCTTTCTGAAGAAAGAGCACAGTTCGCATTCCCTAATAGACACACAGCCGTTGGGCCCAGCTCCCCAAGGCAACTAAGTCTACTGGCGTGCCTGTGTCTGCTGCCTTTTTCGCGAGCGAGCAATTTTCGCGAGCGGGCCCGCAAGGACCAGGACTTTGTCCTGGCACCCTGGCGATGCTCTGTCCACACCCTTTCTGATATCCTTTGATGCCTTTGTGACAAATGTCACCATCTTTGGGTCTAATTCCAGGGTGTCTGTTACCTTTCCCGGTAGTACTGGCCTGGGGCATTCTAACCTCATCTTTGCCCAGACTTCTCTGTCCAGCGGTCTGCACATATGGTGTGTCATGTATTGGGCCACTCTCAGTAATGACACCCATTCTGAGGATCTCGGATGCTTTATTGCCTCTGGATCAAACATGTCTGGAAGGCTTTTGTCTTCATGTTCTTGAGGCTGCACTGCAATCTTGGGCCGAAGGATCTCTACCTCCTCTCTGCCTCCATCATCTGGCGAGTAGCCAGCATTCTGCTCCTCCCCTTCATTATCCACCCCTGGGGTAGGGGGTTGTATTGCTCTCCAAATGCACGGACTAATTTATCACCAGTACAGCCGCAGAGCCAAAACATGTATTGCTCGCCAATAGTGCACGGACAGTAATTTATCACCAGCGCAGCCGCAGAGCCAATACTTTGAACGCAGGTAGACAACGCAATGACTTACAACCACACGCACGCTTAGAGAGTAAGTAGCACTTATACGGCTATTTATTTGTAGTTAGGCATATATACAATACAAGCATAAATCAGATAAATCATAGGAAATTAGCAGGAATACATCACCATGGGCGTAACTTGACAAAACCTCATCTCGCCAGAAGCGGCTGAAAGATCCCGACAACAGCCAGGCCAAGAGCACAACAGCCCACAGGTATATCAGACCAGGGCGTCCCCCCTCCGACTGAGGTCTTTGTGCTTATCCCGTCTGACCGGTGAGGGCTTCCGCATATATGCCCTCCTCAACAAGGGGTGGCACCTTCTCGAACCTTCTGGCAAATGCGCTTGCGCATTGATGGGTGACCGTTGATTGCCAGCTGGGTCAACCGACAGTAACCTCAAGGAGCAGAGCGCTTGCCTCTCCTAAGCGCCCTGGAAAACAATTCCATAACTCATCTCAAAACCTTGGCGCAAGCATAGCAAACCAAAACAAACTTCGTTATCAGGTACCAGCCGGCACCTGCGGATCTTAGCTTTCCCAGCGCCGTGTCCTTGGCTGAGAAGGCCTGCATTCCAAACCCATCAGCGAATAACGTTGAAAACATGTTGTTTCGCAAAGCAAGTGCAGCTTTCCACTGAGGCATGGATAAATATCCATCATGGCTCTGAGTTCCCCCAGAATGCACTGCGCACCAGCGCCATGTTTTTTAGCTCGAACACCACAGGGGTTGAGAGAGGTTTCTTTAGCCTGCTTACTGGGTCGACTGGCTCTTGTGGCGATGGTTCCACCCCTTCCTTGTTGCTCGGGGCGTCAAAAACGTAGTCCTCTTCCGAGCTGTCTTACAGCACTGATCAACCCCTGCTTCGGGTTTCCTGCTGATGTTCCCTCACCTGGGCTCAGAACCCTCCTTTTCCTGGACTTCTCATTATCCGCCTTCTGCACATTTAGCATGGCCTTCAGGTGGTCCAATCTTTGGGCTAGGGGCATCATGCCCTCTGTGACCTCCTGAAACAAAGAGTCCCCCAGGACCCTCTTAAAGCTGAAGGAGAGATCCTTTTCCTCTACTGCAGGCTGCTCTCCCCACTCTTCTGAGCTCCATTCTGGGGAGATGCTTTGGGACTCTCTGGGCTCATACAGTGCCATTCTATCACTGTAAGCTCATACAAGCTGCTGAAGGGAACTCAGCTGGTAGATGCCCACTGAGATTTATTCTCTTCACTTTAAAAGAAAATGTATAAGAAGTAACTCTGTATCGTTAGGCTGGTCGCAGTGAATGCAGGGAAATGCCTCGCCAGCGAGCTCCCGCAGGGTCCTAAGCCCGCCAGGCTCTCGCAAGGTAATGCGTCTTTATGATGGAGGAGGCGGGCCGGGCTGCCAAACGCGCATGCGATCGCATGCGGCTCTGGCCCCGACCTCCGATGAGAAGATTATCCGTAGCGGGACTTCTGACTAGAATGAAAGCTATGCACGGGCAAACCCCGGGTGCTATCTCATACATCTAAATGCAATTGTTACGCTCATGACCAACTCTATTACTGCACACATTTATTAATGTACTTGTCACTTAACACAATTATCACTTAACTGATCAATCCACACACAATTACCGCAATATACACACAATAATGACTAAGTGAGGCACTTATCTTCTGAAAGCAGCAACAAAGCCTGATTGGTCAGAGAGGCCAAGACTACGAGAAAGCAAGGAATTATGGGGTTTTGAAGTTCATTGGAAACATTTTAAGTTGGGATGAAAACTGCACCCCCTTTTTGTATTAAGCCTTCAGAATGGCTCAGGAACAAACAAAAAACGCGTTGCCAAGTTTGTGAAAGGCTAAAATGTTTGATTTTTAAATTCCTGTGAGAGCAGGAATAAAGAAATAAAAGCATAATGCTTGCCTCCTGTCTCAACATAGAATCTTCCTATTTCTCTTTAATGGGGTATGTAGTGTGTGAACATATGCCCATGACTGGACTGTGGAAATGTGGCACAGTCTCTACCTTAGAACACAAAGAACTTCATCTGGATAAAGTACCAATTCTGGCTAAGATCTTTGTATCTATATGTAGGAGTTTGGCATTGCACAACTGATTTTATATAGGTTGCCTCCCTATAGTTGAGAAAAAAACAACTTTCAATGACTTTTCCAAAATCCTATTGCTAATAACTTTTGTCATGCTGGACGAATCCGGCTGAACTTTTCAAAAAAGATGTCTGCCATGGAAACTTTGAGTAAAATCTGTTAAACCGTGAAAAGGTTATTAAGCAAACAAAAAAAGCTATGTTTGACCTGTGATGTCATGAGTGTGCTTAGGGGCTGCTCATTGGAAGCTTCATAGTTAAGGTTGCATAGCTTCCAAAACCTGCCGTTTATCATGGGTTTTGTGGCATTAAATCAGCACCCTAAAGACACTTTAACTTACGTTTTTTCCCTGAATTTCAAGGATTTTGTTCATCCCATTGTTTCACCTTGATGGTGCTTCAATTAAACGTTTTTCACTGAATTTCAAGTTTTTTTTGCACTGAATGTATTCACGTGAACTGTCCCTTAACTAAAGATTTTTCACTGAATTTGAAGAGTTTTTCTATGATATACCTTCCACAACCTGTAATTCTGCCTTTTTCTGATAACATAAATGTTATCATATAATTTGTTATCAATATCGGTTCTTCAGCTATGCAACATCGGGTTTATGAAGCATTTCGTCTTTTTTGTGTCCACTTAAAAAGAAGGGATTATGGTGTACTGTGAGGAGGAAGAATGAGGTGGGGTTAGTGGGGGGAGGCTGTGATAAGGAAGACTTGAAGGTACTGGGCAACGGTGTGTCATGCTGCCGTCTCGCAGACATCATTGGCAGTTATGGAATATATGGCGTGTGCGCCGCCATTGGGATGTTCCGTTTCTGTCTGCTATTTCCTGGTTGCTTGTTCTAATCTTTCTGTCTCAGCCTGTATCTCACTTCCGTATTTAGCCACGCCCCTTGTTTTCCTCGGTGCATTGCAACTTTCTGCTGTACGCTCTGTTTTCTGTCTTTCTGCTGTATGCTCTGTTTGCTGTTTTTCTGCTCGTGCTCCGTATCATTCTTTCGGGGCCTTTCCCTTTCTGGGATTCCCCTGCTTCCTCGCTTTCATCCCTTCTTTAGTCTGCTGCTTCCTCCACTCCGCCCTCCTGATCTTCTCTTACCTTGCTTTCCTTTCCGCCTTGTTTCCATAATATCTGCTACGGCTCCGGCCATCCCCTTCCTTGTTGCCTCTCCCCCTCTGCTTATCTTTCCCTTTTCCGCCTCATACTTACCTGTTTTGGTTCATGCTTTATCCTGCTCTCGTTCCGGTCTCCATCTTACTCTGTTTTGCCTCCTTCCGTCTTTCTTTTCTTTCCCAGCGCTACCTCTGCTGATACAGGGTCTTTACTGTACGTCCTTAAGAATCCTTTCTTCCTGGACTGCCTCCCTTATCAACATTACTAATCTCAGGATCCTGGCCATCGATCTTCATGCCTATTTTGGACTTTCATGCGACCTTTTCATCTATCAAGATTTAACACCAAAGAGAGGTTTTTTTGTAGCTATTGCTTTTTTCCTATCGGATTGGTCCCTTCGGGATGGGGTCCCTTGCCTCCCTGTCAGGTCAGGGTGCCAGGGTGGCTTCTAACCGCGGAAGGCCTTATCTCTTCACGAAGAAGGAGACAGCTAGAAGAAAGGCACACAAACACAAGTCCTCATCAGAAGACACAGGTAAGGAGGAGGGGGTATTGGACACTGATTTTTTTGACACTGAGTACGTCAGTGTAGATTCTGATACGGTGGTGATGAAAAATGTGGTGGAGTAGTGGGTGACTGTGATGAGGAAGATTGAGGTGGGGTAGGTGGGTACTGGGACACGGAAGATGGATGTGGGGTATTGATAAGATTACCATTGGGTACTGGTATGAGGATGAGGATGTGGGGCTAAAGATAAGAGTACCATTGCGTACTGGGACAAGGAAAAGGCATGTGGGGCTAATGACATGTATTACCTTTGGGTACTGGGATGTTGGAAGAGGGAGTTGATGGTAAAGGTAGAATTACTAATTAGGTACTCGGATGAGGAAGGGAATGTAGGTGTAATGTTAGTGATTGCTATTGGGGTACTGTGATGAGAAAGAGTGATGTGTGTGTAGTGGGGAACTGTGATGAGGAAGAATGGGGCTGTGAAGGCGTCATGAAGCAAAACACAGACAACAAATTCAAAGTTAAAAAAATACATGTTTTATTGACTCAAATGTCAGGATGGTTGAAGGCCTAACTTGCCCTATACTAAGGTGGGATTTCCTTACTTAAAGACACTAAGGCAAGCCTGAGACAGAAAGTTCAACTTAAAAGTCTGTCTACATCCACAACCTATACTTACCCTTACATCTAAAGCTATAAAATGTGTAGGGATGTCAGCAATAAACTAAATAGTGTTCCAAATAAAGTTCTGAGCTTCCTCCAGCTCCTGGCTTACTTTTCAGCTCCACTTCCCCAAGTTCAAGATAGTTCTACAAAATTCTTGGGGTACCATTCCCGAAGTTAAGCTTGTGAACTTGTACTTCTTTTCAATCTTTCAGTGTTCAAACACAACTCCAAACTAACTTTATACTCTTTCTGGTTTCTTAACAGTTCAATCAGATTGCGTTCTCCTGTTTCACTTCAGCAACCTCTTTGAGTTTCAAAGTTGGGATTTCCCAGGTCTGGGGGCATTTGTCAGACCACACCGTCTACCCACCACAGGTTGTGCAACCAGGAACCCTAGGCTCCTTAGCCCACACAGGCTCTTCTGTATTTGTACCTGTGTGATTGTTCACACTTAGTTGGCTTTTTCTGGTCAGCCACTTGGCTTTTCCTCAATGTTTGTTTTCCTTTGCTAGTCTCTGTGCTTTACCACAATGGGTTTTCTGCATATAGTTCACTATGTTGAGCTTTTGTTCCTTCACCACCTTTGCTCACATACTTTCTAGTAATTTTTCATACTTGCTTTCCATTGTCTTTCATCCGGCTCGTGCTTTGCTTTCAATACACAGTGCTTGAATTTCGCACAGACTTATCATTAGGTCATAACTTTGCCAAAAGCCTTAACTTATGTCGATATTCAATGACTTGCATTTTATATTGTCCTTATATTTCCTCTCAACCCCTTGCTTTGGGTTCATTTCACCTTGCACATGTTTTTCATTCATATTTTGGCTTCCTCACAGCCCCAGGAGCACCCTGGTTTGTGTGCTTTCCCTTCTCACTCACTGACCTCTGACGTCTCCTCTGGGCAGCTGTACTTTTGGCTCCTGCTCTGCCAACATGCTTTCCTTTGACCGCATGCCCCGCCTGCACTTCACCTTGTATGATATGCAGGATTCTCCTTCCAGATCTGCAACAATCGGCCTCAGGTCTCTCCTGCAGCCCCCTTGTCTGTTGGACTCTCTCCCTTGTATACACCTGCAACCACTTGACAGGTTGCAGTTGTGAGGCCGTAATCGAAATTGCCTGGCAGCAATTAGTGGAGTGCTTGGGACATGCCTGACCTTTACAACACTCTACAGGCCTCTTCCTCGTCTCAGTACTAGAGTGATGAAATTACTTACCAGTGTTCACTTCTCGTGCTTGCCTCTTCCTCATCCCAGTTGTACAGTGGTATGAATGAGGGAAAATATTTCAGGACTCCATCCTCATAAACAAAATCTACTCGCTCATCCAGAACTGGATCGCAACAAACAGTGTCTGCCTTAATGGCGAAAAGACTGAGATCCTCATTGTAGGTTCCCCAGCCCGACTGAAAAAGCTACATCAGGATTATACTTCGATTGGTATAGATGGTACTCCTATTTCCATCTCCAACCAAGTTAAAACCCTAGAGGTATACTTAGACTCAAGCCTCACCATGAGTAAACATATTAACTCATTCACCTCATCTACAGCCTACACGGCCAAACTCATTGCCCTCAGTCGACAATTTCTCAAAACACAGAAATGTATCACTTTAGCAAGAGCACTTATCCTGTCTAAGTTAGACTATTGCAATATACTCTTGCTAGGCACTACTAGGCACAATTTAGCCAAACTGCAATTGTTGCACAATAAAGCATTAAGAGCAGCACTCAGAAACAAAATAATGGATTGCACATCACAGACAAGAAGGTAGGTACACTGGTTGCCTATTCAAACCACAATACTACACAAAACACTTACCACCACACATAAGTGCATCACCCAAACCGCCCCTACCTACCTGACTCATTGTCTCACCTGAAACATGTCATCCAGATCCCACAGATCTAATTCCAGCACCCACTTAATCATTCCCCATTTCAATAACTCAAGAACAGGAGGGTCCAGCTTCCCTGTAGCAGCACCCAGAATATGGAACTCACTCCCTCCTAACATAAGCAACGAGCCCTTCCACACTCTCTTCAAGAAACCTCTAAAAACCTGGTTATTCAATAAATTCTACACTGTTGCTTACCATGCTCTGTAACTATCATGCCATTGTTGTTATCACCTGATATCTCTTTTGCCCCATAACCAGAAAGCATTGCTGCAATTACTGTAAACTATGCCTTGATACCGCAGAGTTTGGGTGTATAATCAAATGCAATAAATAAAGAAAATTAAAAAAAAGAAAATGAGGGGAGATGGTTTGCAACAGCCCACAAAGGCCAGGGGAGGGAGAGGGTGGTTCTTCAACAAGGGGATACCATGTCTCACCTGTGGATATCCTCTTGCCAATCCCCAAAGACCCTTTACCACCAGGGTCAGGATCCAAACGTGATTGTCTTTCCCTGGCCACCTGAGAAGAGGATCCATGGGGCTAAGGATACCACCATGTTTCTCACACGGCCTGTAACGAGAAATAGTGAGGTGGTGGTAGTGGGGAACTGTGATGAGGATTAGGAGTGATGTGGTGGTAGTGGGGGATCGTGATGAGGAAGAGTGAGTTGCCGGTAGTAGGGGACTGTGTTGAGGAAGAGTGAGGTGGTGGTAGTTCGGGAATATGATGAGGAAGAGTGACTTGGTGGGTGTGGCATACTGTGATGCGGAAGAGTGATGTGGTAGTGAGGGGATGATAACAGGAAGAGTGATTTGGTAGTTGGATGCTGTGATGAGGAAGAGAGATTGTGGTAGTGGGGTACTGTGACAAGGAAGAGTGAGTTGGTGGTAGAGTGGTACAGTGATGAGGAAGAGTGAGGGTGTGGTAGTGGGGTACTGTGATGAGGAAGAGTTATGTGGTGGTTATGGGGAACTCTGATGAAGAAGAGTGGTGTGGTCCTAGCAGGATACGCGTCCCGTTATAGGAAGGAGAAACCTTTGTTTTTAGCAGCCTGTGTTACTGCTTTGGTAACCCGGGGTGCTAATGGCCTTCATCCCCCATTCCAGTAGCTAGAACAGGGAATAACAGCCTGTAGCCCTCATTATCTGCCCTCACTTAGCTCAGGCCCATGACTTGGGCTTCAGGGCCATTATGCCCAGTTCCAGCCCCTGGAACAGGGAATCAACGCCACAATGGTTGTACTTTCTCAAACCTAAGTGAATTTTTATGATGATTTGCATTTGATGGGACACCCTCTATTTCATTGTATGGCAACGTTAAACATGTAAGGGATTTCAATCAGGCACACACCCAAGTCTCGCCTAGCATGTAGTGCGCAAATGAATCCCTTATTTATTTTTGTCTCTAAGTTCAATATTCTGAATGATACACCACTCATATCACACCCTTCTCAAAATACCCCCAGGTCACACTGAACCAGGAATCAGGCTAGTTGGCAAAGGTAAAGATTTATTTATTTATTCAATATTCAAATCACACATAGGTTTACTATGGATAGGTATATGGGGCAGCAATCACCCAAAGGGTGACAATGCAATTCAAAAATGTAAGTCAAGCAATTGAATTCACTTATAAGGAGAGAAAATAGAAAACTCAGGGAAAAAGAACAGTCTTGTATTGCACACAGATGGCTCTTAGGTTAATGTTCCCCCTGCAAAGTTTTGTTTACATACAAATGAGCAATCCTACACCAATGTGAGTAATCAGCAGGTTTTCGGGAACGAAATACAATGTCTAGAGTTATAGGCAGTCCTCCCTCCCACACAAGAGAGAAAACCTTTTTTTGGCAAATGACACTGTAAAATGACAGGTGAAAATGGCTTGGTAAAATACTGCAAAATGGTCAAAAATGCTAAAATTGAGACAAATTCTAAAGAAAGCAACACTAATCAGGTCCTAACATGCATGGGCTACAATATGAAACACAATATACACTTCAGATCATGATGGGATGGAAAAAGCACTTTGAAATGGGCAAAAGACACGTGTACTTTGGCTGAAATTGCAAATTTCCGGCAAATTGTTACTATGTGATATTGAAGAAAACGGGTCAAATACACTGTTCCGATGTGGTTTGTAGTTGTGGAGATAGCTAGGACTGTTAGGTATCAGTGAGAGTTGAAGTTTTGTTTCTATCTTTAAAACTGAGGGAGTTATAGGGGTTTAAGTGAGAGGTGTTTTTTTAAAATAAAGACGCGAATTTGGAAAAGAACTTCAGTTTAAAACCAGAAAATATGGATTATGCTTTTACTTAAGTCTAGAGCTTACAAACTAGATAACCAGGTTGGGACGAAGTAAGCTCAAAGACTGATTCATGACTGATTTATGACTTCAGTAACAGATCCCCAGAGCCTTCCCCAATGCAACCAGTCCAAACACTCGAAGTGGGATTTATGGATAAGAGTTGCACAAATAAAATGACTATGAAAAGGACGATTTCGCAAATAGACAGGATAGGATAGCACTAAAGATTTTGACACTATTACTGGTTATGAAAGTAAGGATAGTTCAGAGATTAGGGTGGAACACGATAAGGCAATGTATACAATAGTTCTCTACCGTCCTGTTAATACTCACAATCCAATGGACCATCAAAGTTCTGGTCAATTGGATCAGGTCTATCAGGGAAGGGCAGCACATCAGCCAGGCCGGTCGCCGGAACTGGGCGGGATCTGCCTTTCTTGTTTCTGGATATTTCAGATCAGCGGGATGGCGAGTTCATCAGGCAAGCATTTATAGTAGCAAGCCAGATAGTTTCAGGATGCTTGTCCCCACCACAGTGTTTCACTGGGTTGTGAGGATTAGTTGAGGATTGAGGCCTAGCTGAAAATGGTTCAGCTACCTGCTTGTCCTGGTGGTTGGCATATGGATCTAGAAGGATGTTGAAGGCTGGATGTTGAATGCTGGATCAAAATGCTTCGCTGGAATCAGAAGAGAGCGTGTGTCCCATGTGTTGACAGATGTCCCTATTTATCCTGTCAAATGACATCACCAAATAGGTGTATGGGCCGGCTTAACTAAACTTGCCCCTGTGAAATGGGATTGGATAAGAGCCCCATCTCAGCCTTTCATCGGGTGGGGTTTGGACCCCACTTCATCTCAGCCTTGCAATTTGAGTGCATGGATCAAGGCTGGGTGATGTCAGGTTTTATGATTTGCTTTACAATCCTCAGAGACCTTCCTTTAGTCAGTGGTCTCCAAATCTGATTTTATATTAAATGTAAATTTCTACATTGGTCACCTTTATACAAATCACACATACAGATGCCATATTTTACCTAGCAGCTATTCCTCAAAACCCCACAGTGGTGGGATCTTGTCTCCCCTTTCTACAGAATTTTGCCCTTTTTGCTATGAACACACTTTCCAATTTTTTACTGCAAATGTCCACAAATGTGCATGTTTAAAATGGGGACATGCGTGTACATTTTCACAATTCTAACAGTAATACATTTTGCATAAAACCACATATGTTGCCATTCCTGACCAGAACATGTCACACAGTTCTGCCGCCTCTTCACCCGTGCAGCCAGAAATTAAATTAACAACTCTGTCATTTTTATATTTTTCACCATTTTGAATAGCAAGTTATAAGTCTTTTAAAATGTGTTCTTTGTTCATGTTTAGCAACAGATGGTCACTTGGCTCTGCCTCTTTTTGTCTCCCTGCAGTCCAAGGCATCCCCCTCCTTGCTTGCTCCTTCCAGAGGCCATTTACGACCCCTTTTCACACTTCCAATTTCCTGGGCTGCACTTTGTCATTGTTCCTTTGCTCTCTGTAGACCAGATTCTGTCCCCACCTGCAATTAACCCCTCCCCACGAGTTTCTGCTTTTCTAGTTCTTTGCAGCTTCAGCCAAGCTAATTAACTTTTAAACTTAGCAAAAACCACATCTGTTGCATCAAATACAAATACATTTCTTTCTTGGCCTTAAAATCTATGGAATCAAAAACACAACTAAAATCTGTATTCCCTTTTGGCAACAATCCTGTTTATGTTTGCTAATTCAGCAGACTTTTGAGTTTTAGGTCACTTTTAAAGTTCCATTAGTAACTTCTCTGACAGCTGTCATTTTGGCGGCCCAGGGTACTGCACCCAGATTTTGGCATAAAGGCTGTCAGTCTTCAGACTTTGTATGTTTCAGATGAATGTTTTGCTCTTCATCTTAGGGCTTTGTATGTTTACAATGCTTCATTTGATACATGGATTTTAGCACCAGGCAAGATTATGAATGTTGAAAAGTGTTGTGTTATAGGCATTTTGGAGTTTTTGGCAACAAAGCAAATGTCATTTGTAGGCACATTTTTGGGTTTTATTTGCAAAGTGCTGCTTTTCTCTCTGCACTCTGCTGGTCATGGAACCCACTGGCACTTTTCTGCAGTGTGTGCTCTATTTCCCCTGCACATGCACTATGGTTGGCCGGTTGTGCATCCTTCTTTTTGTGTGCTGAAGAACACGGTTTTGGGAGGTGTTTGTAGGTTTTTGGCGCGCACAAGGGTTTTACACCATTGTTGCTGTTTCTTTCCCCAGAACTGGTAAGAGATTCTGCATAGCACATCGGAGTGGGTCAATACATCCCACAGTGTGCTCTGTTCTACCCCACATGCACCATGGTGGCAGGTTGTGATCCATCTTTTTGTGTGTTGAAAAATGTGGTTTTGGAGGTTTTGGCACGCACAAGGGTTTTGCCGCCATTTTACTGTTTCTCACACCATAGATAGCCGAGTGAGTCTGCATAGTATAGCAGAGGGGGTCAATACATCCCACAAACACCATACTAAATCCATCTAGAAGAAGAGAAGACCTAAGAAGAGTCTCTTGTAATGAAATTATGTCCACATTCAAAAAAGGGCTGGAAGAGAGGTTCTGCAGTAAATGTTTAAATCATCTTGTATTCCAGGATCGGATGTTTAAGGGTTCATAAATGCTAAAGTCGCTTTCAATACTATTCTTCACTTAACTAGCAATCACTGAGATTGCCATATCTAACTATATTATAGTTCTGAAGTATTTAGTCTATTTTCCCACTCCAATTTCAGCTCTAGATGTCAGCAGAAACTCTTGGAAAAAAAGACAACACTATCCCTAAGCCCTAAACATTAACACATAATTTTTACCCTACCCACATTCTCCCAAGTCTCATAAATGCCCTACTTACACCCCTTATTTCATTTTAGGGCAGTTTCCAAAAACGAATCTCGATCTGCATAATGGCAGATTTTCAAAAATGTAAAACCTTTGCACCAGCAATGCATTATGGGAGATAAAACTAACCTTTTGGGTATGGGGCACCCTACTCTGCTAAATGAAAAACAATATACTGAAAAGATTTATGCTCAACAAAGAATTTAATTTGAGTGCTTTGTGCCCGACTTGTTTGTTAGATGGAGCAAATCCATCCAGCTGTTTTGTCTGTGTGTTTGAGCATATGAATCGAAAAGTGAAAAACTCACCATATTTTCACACAGTAACCACATATTGGGATCCCATATTCCCCCCCCCACCAATTAAACGAGACCACAACACACATTGGCTGGGATTCAGCAGGTCCAATTTATGACTCATATGGAGCAACGTAGATCCCTATCCCTCCGCTAACAATGAGCCAAGAACCAGGCATGGGTATAGGGAGAATATATATATTTATAATTTATGTTCAATAGACTTTTACTAGTAACACACGTAGCCTTCTCTGTGACACCAACAAAACATCAACAATAAACAGGTAAATAGTACTTGATAGAATTTAGATTAACAACAAAGCACTGTTTTGTTTTTTTAAAAACAGGTCACACATCACATGTTCAATGCTTGATGCATCGGGTTTCTCTGCACACCTGCCAAATGCTTGCAGTTTTGTATGATTTTCCCCACTGAAAACTGAATAGCATTCTGTTTCCTTTTCACCCAAAAGCAATGCCAAAATCGTTCTGCCTCAGGGTCACTTACTCACTCCTAGGAGAGATTGTACATTATTCAATGGAAATTTCACTAATTTCACTTTGCAAAGCACTTCTCCTCTCAGCACCCAAAGACACAGGAATCAGTGATAGGCAGCACCCCTCTGTTTAAAGGCCAGATCCAGGGAGTGGGAGTTTAGGAATTTTGTTTGGGGCCCAGAGGTTTAGGGAGTGGTAACAATTGGAAATTCTGTTTTGGTGCAAAAACACCTTTCTGTTTAAATGCTCATTTATGGAAGGGGTATCAGTGGGGAATTTCATTTTAGCCACAAGGTCATTTTTGTTTTAAAGGTAAGCTTTGGGAATGATGACAATTACACATTTTGTGTTTGTGGCCAAGTCAACCCAATTACTTTATGTGACTATAACATTATTCCCGCTAGGAGAGAGAGTGAAAATTTCAAACTCTTACATGCTCCCCCCTGCGTCAATCTATTTGGGAGTTAATTAAATTAATATACAGTGAAATATGCTAATGGTCTACAAAAATTTCCCCCCGCCCACTATGAAGGCAGATATTAAGGCAGGCAGATCCTCTACACACTTGGTTTCAAATGGATAAATTAAACTTACATGGGACCTCTGTTTGGGGTGTTTGGGGTAGACCGCCAGGCTCCTCTTTGGACGGCGTGGGGTCTGGTCACTTCAGTCAGAGATCACAAGCTTTCCTTCCTGATCGGGCTTCTCCTTACAGATCAGGGCCTACTCAGCTGTTGGCTTCCGCCAGTTTGTCTCTCTCGGGCAAGGTTTAAGGGCTCTCAATGTTAAGGCCCCTCAACTCAAGATATGAGGCAGCTGTCTCAGGATACCTCCAAATGGAGTAAGGTCCTGAAAGATGTTTGAGAGGTGCAGGATGCTTTTAAGCATTTTTTTCTCCTTGTCTGACCTCCTCCTGCATAGAGCATTTTTAAGCCACACCTCCAATTATTACAATTAGAAGGTGCCTGTGTATTGGTGCTAGCTTTCCCATTGATGGATCATTCTCTCTTCCTCCTCCCAAGAGCCAACCCCGTCCTGCGGATAGGCTAGGGGTGTTTTGTAACTGAAAAGAAGTGAAGAGGCACACTTTCTACCATTGGCATTTTTCAACATGACAGATTTTTCCTGAAAAGGTCCCTACATGGTAAGTTTTAGTAACTTACTGATAAATGCCATAATATATAGATATTAATATTCCTTTCCTTAAGACAGATTGGAAGAGATTACTTTCATTATGGCATAGCACAGGCATGCTATGGTTTCGCACCCCTTTATTTGAAAACTAACGTAGTTGGGAATAGGAAACTTTATAATCAAAGATCTAATTCAACCAGCCAGTTGCTCCCCAACTTTCATGTTTCCAAAATTTTCGGGGCATCTAGAAACACTTTTCAGGTGGTAACTGAAATTCCTGTAATCACACATGAAAGACAATTATATCAATACCACCGCCTTGAAATCAGCTTAAATATTACATATGTCCCAAGTCTGTATGTATAACCATTCACCAATTACTGAATAAAATAACATTTTCAATGTAATTCTATGGCCACTTAACATATATAATACTTAGTTTCACAGTAGAGGTCCCATTTCTTGGTTTAATTTCCTTGAAAGCATGTGGTTCAGAGTATGTGGGCTGCAATGTTGAACATGGTCTGCAATTAATCCATTAACCCTCCTCTATAGCCAATGGTCATTTTATTACCAGGCCTGTGTAAAGTCCTTTAGTCATGCTCAAAACATTCTTCCCGGCAACTGGCTCACATCCAGATTCAGAACTTACAGTGTTGTATTTTCCTGAACTCCGGAGAATCGTACATGTGGGACCTGAAAGAAAATAGCCTCCTCAATGGTCACATTATTTTTTTTTTACGCAGCCTTTATTCCTTGAACTACTTCAATATTTTACTATCATGGTTCAATGTGCTTTTGAATCAATGGGTTTAATTTTCTTTGCACACAGTATTAGTTTTTCAATGGGGCATTTTGAAAGTGAAGGGCTGCTACTGTTTAATTTGGTCACTCACAATGTGCATTTCCATTTAACACAATGTCAGCGTCTGTGTTGGAAGTGGGCCTTTGAATGTAAGATATTACTTGGCTTTAACTTTCACATGCAAGGCCCAGTCTCCCTTAATTGCCGGTGTACACAGCATTTTGATGTGTGACAGTTTCAATGAAAAATGCTGCTGCTTGTTTCTCTGCCAACATAGTTATGTGCCTTTTCCATGTTACAATGTTCCTTGTGTCAACTGCAGAAATACATGTATTTATATTTGCTAGGCACAATTAGCAGTATTGGAGTTTTAAGGTAGCTTTTCATTCACCAGTAGGCCTAATCATATGAACAATGTATTTCGCAGTAAGGCCTAACCTGGCATTTCAGTTATATCTGTTGGGGCTGTAATTAAACTCCACAAGTCTCCGCCCCAGCTCTTTCAAGATTCCTTCATGGGAAAGAACGGGGGAGAGCAGGGATTTCCTCTGAAGTGTTTTTTTTTGTTTTTGTTGGAGCCCATCAAGCTCATTTTTGTCCCTTAGAGATTGGGCGCTCTGGCCTCCCCTTCCGTCTCTGGCCGTTGGGTGGTATGGGATGGAACCCATCCTTTTCCCGGGTTGCTGGGGTACTCCCTGAAATACAGTCCTCCAGATCCCCAGGTTGGAATAGAAGGATGTTAATCATTATGGAGATAGGAAGAAAAAGAGAGGTTTGGTATTTGGTACAAAACGTACTCCCACAGAAATGTTACAGAGAATTAACAACACAGTATTTGAAAAACACATAAACAAATATTGCACAGACAAAAATAAACATATATGGACAGTGTTGTAAAGTTGCTTACTTTCATTTCATTTGTACTTTAATGTTCACTGTACATAGTTCATGTTTCTCTTTGTAAGTAGTAGTCATCACAGAATGTAGTGACCTCAGCCCCTGAGCCTGCTGCAATTGTTATGGCGCAAGAGCTCTGGGTTCTGAGTTAGTTACAGGAAGAGCCCTGATTGGGTGAGACGCAGTCTTACCTAGATGCTGGAATAAATCTTCTTTACTCTGATTGAAGTCAGCCACATTTATACACTCAGCTGTCATTCCAACTTCACATTACAGGCAACGGGCTGCCCAGACAGCAGTGGAGTGTGGTGGACTTGGTGTGGACCCACAGGCTGGAACTTGACAGAGCCCAACTGGTCTGCTATCATAGGGGCTAGGAGTGGAGAGGTGTGCAGGCCTGTTATAATTACTGAGCCATGTACAGACAGGCATGTCACACATTCAGATATGCTTCATCAAAAAGTATATGGAATGAGATGTCCAGCAACATAGCAAAGTGATGCCCCACAGTGTACAGGAGTGATAAGGTGCTTCGCAGTGCACCTGTTGACAGTGTGGCCAAGGCTCTCATGATGTGAGGAGATTTGGGAGGGCCCCGCTTTGTGTGATGCAGTAAGTGCAATTGGATGAATGCACCCCTGAGTGAGGTGACAGTCATAGTGGCAGAAACAGACTTCCAGGAGCAAGAGCTTCGAGCCGGAGCACTCGCATCTGATCAGAGCGCGAGCACAGAGTTGAAGACATGTGCATGGACACCAAGGAAAATGCTAGAATGCTTCAGGAAAGGAACTCCTCACATCAGCTGGCATGCATCCATTTTGGGTTGCTAGCCACTCAATAAACAAATAAAGATGGCAGATAAAGTCACTAAGAAACGAGCAAACACCAGATTCGGCGGAATGTTCACTGCCAGCTGCAGTCTCTCTCTCCCTGCACAAAACCAGTTAGTCTGCAGTGTGCAACATTGCCCAATTTAAACCTGTGGTTTATTTAATTTCCTTGCTTTAAAGACACCATCATGGTTAACATTCCAGGTCCAGCACTGGTCTTGTTCAACCTGGAGAAACCATTAATAAAATGGGAAGAATGGAAGGAGGATTTCATGAAGTTTGTGTTGGCTGCGTATGGTACGAACTATGCCGTAGAAAGGAAGGATGCCTCACTATATCATCGCCTTGGCCATGCAGGACAGGAAGTGTTCAAAAGACTTCCAGAACCTGCTCAACCTCCAGGTGTGTCTGTATGGAACAATTTTGATGTCAGCATTGCCAATTTAGACAACCACTATGAAGTCATGGAATACAGAATCCTTCCCAGATATCACTTTTGCACAAGGGAGCAGAAATGTGGTGAAACCATAGAAGCTTTTGTCACTGTTTTAAGGGGTTTAGCCATGAAATGTCAGTTTTGTTGACATTGTCATGATGAACATATACATGACCATCTGATGATCAGATGTTAGGGCGACATGGTAGGAAGGAGATCTGGAAAGAGAGGGATCCCAATCTGGACAGGACGATCAAAATAGCAAAACATATTGAGCATACCACCCTTCATATTAAGCAATTTAGCATTGAAGGTGACAAGACATCAGAAGAGAAAGACACAGCAGGTGTCAGTGTGGTTTTGATTGCCAGGGTCCAAGCCAGAGTGGCAGGAGGAAGGGTAAGAGAGGCAGCAAAGCTCACAAGCCAAAGAACCACAAAGGTAAAAAAGAGAACTGGGAGCCAAGAATAGAAATTAGGAGAATGGGGGAATGCCCTGCAGGGCAACAACTGAAAAGATGTTTTAGGTGTGGGAATACCCAGCATTTTTCAAACTCCAAAGTGTGCACAGCGGTATATGTGGAATGTCAAATGGGTGGGCTCAGGGCACATCTGGCAAAGTGTTGCAGAATGTCCAATAGACCAGGGAACATTCAAGAAAATGAGTGTGAGGTTGGAGGTTCAGATACAGATTACTGTGGCGGAGGGAGAGTGATTCAGTTAGTGAATGCGGTGATGGGCAAGAAAAGTACGAAACACAGAGAGTTGGTTGCTATCAATGAGGTTGATGTGTTGATGCTTGCTAATAGACAGTGGTGCTGACTTTAATTTGATTGGGAAAGACACTTGCGCATCTAGATACAAGAAGAAGCAATTTTCAAAGTTAATGCTTATGGAGAGAATCCAATCCACATAATTTGGGAGATGCATGCTGAACTTAAGTTTCAGGGGAAGTACACCACAGGCAAAGTGTATGTGAGCAATGTCGGTGGAGATTTACTTTCATGGGGTCTCATTACAACCCTGGCGTTAAGGGGTTAACGGCGCCGTAAAAGGCTGCGGCGCCGTTAAACCCTTAACGCCCGATTCACACTTTAACGCCTGCTTCTTGCAGGCGTTAAAGTCCAACCCGCTAAGGGACCTTTGTGCTAATTATGGCACCATAATTTACGGTGCCGTAATTAGCGCCTTCCCCATTCCCATTGAGCCCTATGGGCCAAAAATGGGAATGGGGAAGGGGCCATGATGAATGGGGATTTACTGCCCCGCCAACCTTGGAATGGGGCGGTAAATCCACCATCCACCATGGCGGAATCCGGCATGGACCATGGTGCTAGTAGCACCCTGTCCAACGCCAGGGTTGTAATGAGGCCCATGGAGTAGTCAAGTGGTATTAGGAATCAAGCTTAATTCCAATGCTGAATGCCTGTGTATGCTACAGTTGTGAATGAGTCTGCGGTGAAATGCAAGGAGAGTATGATTTGTGAAAATGAAACCAAATGTGTCACTGTGAACAAAGAAATCTCCTCATGGATCGCAAAAATATTGGTCAAACTGGTGGGGTGTTTGAAACAAATTATGCATAAGATCAGGTTAAGAAATGATTCCATTCCTGTTGTAGCAAAAGTAAGAACTGTACCTCTTGCACTCAAGAAAGAGTTAGAGCTTGAGCAAAAGGTGAAGGAGGTAGCGATTGAACCAACAGAAGTGTCAAAATAGGTGAGCCCCATTGTAGTGGCAAGGAAAGTCAAGGGTGCTGTGAGACTTTGCATTGACTTGAGGGGTTCGAACAAAAATGTAATTGCTGATAGATATCCTCCACCCAAAATAGATAAGTTGATTTCAGGCTTATCTGGAGCCAAAGTATTCTTGCTTCTTGACCTAAAGTCAGCTTATCATCAGATACCTCTACATCCTGAATTGTTGGACCTGACTGCATTCATTACGGATGTGGGGATGTTTAGGTGCGTGTATGCCTTTCGGTCTGGTTTCTTCAGCGAGCGTCTTTCAGGGGGTCATGCACACCCTCATGCACACCCTCCTGGGTGACTTCTCGGGGGTCAAATGTTACCAAAATACCATGTCATTTTGATTTGGGAGTGTGATATGAAGGAACATGATCACAAGCTTTGTGTGGTCTTCGAGAAATTGGGTGAATCTGGTTTGACATACTTGAAAAGTGTCTTTTTCAGCAAAGTGAGGCAGAATATCTTGGATACAGTTTGTCAGGGCAAGGTGTCCATCCCAAAGCTAATCCGATCAAAGCCATTGTAGTATTTGCTGCGCAAAGAAATAAGATGGAGGTGGCGTCTTTTCTCGGTCTGGTTGAATACTACATGAAATTAGTGAAGCGATGGGCTAGTTGCACACATGCACTTCGAAAGCTCACAAGAAAGGGGGTTAAATATGAATGGTGTAGGAGATTACCAGTCAGTTACAAATCAGTTGATTGCGGCTCCATTGTTAAGTGATTTCAATGGTGAACTAAACTCTGTTGTGTATACAGATGCCAGTAAGGTAGGTCTTGGAGCTGTCTTGGTGCAGGAGGATTCCATGGGAGGGAAAGCACAGTTGCGTTTGCATCCAGGATGCTCAAAGATGTTGAAAAGAGAAATTTTGTCATCGAGCAAGAAACATTGGCAGTACTTTGAGCAGTGTTGAAGATAAGGTTTATCTGTTGGATAGACCTTTTATTCTGAAGACAGATTATAAGCCCTTAGTGACATTTTTAACAAGGGTGGATTAGACAGAGTCTCCATGTGAAAGGTGGATGTTTTTTCCAATGTGAGCCTTTGCGCTTTTAAGTTCAGCTGTCCCCACAGATTCCCAAATCATATAATGATTGTGAGGTACACATGTGTTAGTGTTTTTCATACAGTTTTTACACTTTATTTAATATATTTCACATTCATATTATAAACACAATTTACTTCACCTAGTGTTTGTTCAGTCTGTTGCACATTCATCATAGAGATATAAGTTACTTCACTTCACTTAGTGTATTCCCTTATGTTATTCATATTGACTGTTTTGGTGAGAGATGTGTTATTCTTTACAAAAAACCTTTGTGTCAACATTTCTTTGCATGTGCTATTGTTTCGCCCTTCCTTGGGCTTTATTAAGGCACATTCTTTACTTTGTATTGTGTGTCAATTTTGTGTCACGCTTCACATTTAGGTATATACATTTCATAGATATAAGACACACATATACTGTATATGCTTTCAGGTAGATACACAAATTATTTCCCCTTCTTCTTGTTTCCGAGAGAATAAACATCTGTGGTTCTTAGGTACCAAGTGTTGGTACACTGGTTTAGTGGTACTGCTTAGTGGTTTGGGCATTCTGCGGTTGCTTATAGATCTTCTTCCGGTTTTGTCAAACTTATCTTTTGCTGTTTATAACAAACCCTGTTGGGCTGAAACATTTTCTTCCCCGGTCCCGTGCCTGGTTCCTCCAGTCATGGAGGACATAATGTAAAGTGTGACACAAAATTGACACACAATACAAAGTGATTTGGGAACCTGTGGGGGCAACTGAAGTTAAAAGCGCAAAGGCTCACATAGGAAAACACCTCCACCTTTCATATTAAATAGACTAACAGGTGAATATCGGTCCCTATTGAACCATGCAGCCACTGACCCCCAACTAAATGTGGACAGGTCAGTTATTAACGAAACATAATAACAGAAGGAAATCCAAACAAACTAAACTAAACCAATCACAGACTGATACTATTCACCCAAAGAAAGAGTCTCCATGTGCATTGTGAAATGGGTCACCAGAGTGCAAGGTCTGAATTTCTTAGTGGAGTATATTGAAGGTAAGAAGAATGTGATTGATGATGGGTTTTCAAGGAATGCATTGCTGGAGGAGGACTCTGGTGTTGTTGAGGAATTTGGCGGAGGGATCAAGGACATTTGTGCTGTTGAAGAGTGTTTAGAAGAATCCAAGTGTCTGGAAGTGTGTGATCACAATGAGGTTCATCAGCTGGTAAAATGCCTCATCAAAGAGAAGTGGCGATGTGATAATTTAGAGCTGTTAGGAGATGGCAGTTTAGACATTAAAAGATTTAGGTGGATCAAAGAAGAGTTACGTGTAAATGGAGATCTAGTTTGTAGAGGAGAGAGGTTGTTCGTTCTGGAGGACATCAAAATAAGCTGTGATCAAGTTAGGACACAATGCTCATATGGGTATTTCTAAGACCAACGCAATTATCAGAGTGGATTTCCGGTGTCCAGAAATGGATTTGGACATTGAGCATAGTGTGGAGAGTTATATCATCTGTAAGGACAGTGACAGCCTTTTGAAAATCAAGACAGCCTCCATGATACTGCCAGATTTGATGAAGATTCTGTGGGAAACAGTGGTTGTTGTTTTAGGACCACTTAACTTACTCAGAGTGAGGGTCAGCTATGTGATGTTTAAATGGCCTGAAGTAGGTTTCTTAAAAGAAATTACCATGGCATGTTATTGGATTTTTAGGCGGAGTGTTTTTGTGGGAGGGAATTCCTGCCAAACTTCTCTGATAATAGGGCTCAGTTCACGTCCTTGGAATTTGAGACATGGCTTAAGTGGCTCGGAATAAAACATTAAAAAACTGCTTTGTATCACCCACAAATGACTGGGTGTGTTTAAAGGTTCAACAGGACTTTTATGGATGGGGTGAGGATAACTGTAGCCAATGGTGAGAATCGGAAGGATAAATTAGTGCAGAGAGTGTTTCAATCCAGGGTCACACCACATGGAGCGACATGGGTGGCCCCTTTAAAAATGTTTAGAGGCAGGAAGCCCAACACTCTTCTTATGCCAGGTTGGCTAGGCAAGTCCAAATTGGTGCGTGTAGATTCCAGAACAGTGAGGGATAGTGTGTTAAAGTGTGGTGTGGCTGCCAAGGACAGATATGACAGGAAAGATTGTTGCAGGTCTATGAAGTTTGTGAGAGGTGATAAAGTAAAGGTATTGTTGACAAGGAGAAGGAAGATTGGTGATGCGAGATTTTTCCCTGTGAAAGTGGTGGAAAAAGACTATGGGAATGTGGTGAGAGCATATGATGTTGAGGTGTGGAACAAATATAGGGTATCGAAGTATGCATGAAGGGTGATTTTAACAAAGAGAATGTATAACAGTTTAAAGCCTCCAGGAGAGGAAGTGCATTGTAAAGTTAGTTAATTGAACTAAAGGTTTCGCAGAGAGGAGGTGTGTTGCAAAGTTGCTTACTCTCATTTAATGTTCACTTTAATGTTCTCTGTACATAGATCATGTTTCTCTTTGTATATAGTTGTAATCACAGTTAGAATGTAGTGACCTCAGGCTCTCAGCCTGTTGGAATTGTTATAGCTTCAGTCAGTTACAGGAACAGTCCTGAATGGGTGCTCAGCAGTCTTACCTGGATGCTGGGATACATCTTCTTTACTCTCATCAAAGTCATCCACATTTCTTCAGTAAGCTGTCATTCCTACTTTATAATAGATAGCAGTTTCAAGGGCAGTCTTACAACCATACTTTTCTTTTTTAAATGTGTTTATGGGTATTCATTAAATTAGTCCCTGTTATATGCATTGTAGTCTCCATTCAGGGATTTCCTCCTTTTCTCTCATTCTTCAGATGGTTCCTCGGCTCAACTTTCATTATGCTCCTCAATCAGTTGTAAAGCTTGTCTGGGATGACAGCTTTTCAACTGATTGATGTGGACCTATTTTTCTTCCGTCTGTTCTCTTTTTGGCATGCAGATCTTGTAGGCAGCAGGTGATATTTTATCTACAATTTCAAACCTCCCGTGCCAAGATGAAAGGAATTTCCATTCTTTCATCTTGGTTCCTCTGGAAATTGTACAGGTAAACTTTGTCACCTACCTCGTACTCCTTCTTTGTGGTCTTGAGATTATAATATGTTTTCATCCCTTCACCTAAATTTCTAAATTTCGCTGAGCATAAAGAAAAGCAGGCTGGAGGTGCTTCCTTACATTTTCATTGTACTCATAAGTGGTGGATGCATTTATCAGTGTCTGCTCCTGAGTTCTGCAGAGCAGCTGTTGAGGTAACACAAGTTTATGTCCAGTCATAAGCTCAAATGGAGAGATTGTAGTCGCAGAAGATTGTAGACCTAATGTCCATCAGGACAAGCGGTAATGTTCCAACTGGGTCCAGAGTCTACCACAAAATTCTTTAAGATGCTCACACATGTCTTGTATCTCTCTACCCAACCCTGCTTGAGGCTGGACAGCAGGCAATGTGGGATTTTCTTTTTACCCCTAGGATCTCCACCATCTTCGTCATCACCTCACTGGTAAAATGACTTCCTCGATCCAACTCAATCCTTTGCAGGAGGCTGAAACGAGATAAAATGTGATTGATTATTAGTGCGGCAGCTGTCTCTGCCTTACAATTTGGGGCTGGAAGACATTCTACCCACTTAGTGAACAAGCATGTTACAGTCAGCATGTACTTGTTTCCTCTAGAGGAGTGAATCACTGGGCCTCATTACACGGTAGGCGCCGCCTTGGCGGAAAGGGGATTTACAACCCCATTCCAAGGTTGGAGGGGCGGTAAATCCCCCTTCCAACATTGCCCTTCCCCATTCCCATTTCTGCCCCATAGGGATCTATGGGAATGGGGAAGGCACTAATTACGGCACCGCAATTTTGCGGTGCCGTAATTAGCTCCGAGGTCCCTTAGCAGGTTGGATTTTAACGCCTGCAAAAAGCAGGCGTTAAATCCCCCAACCCGCAAAGGGACCTCGTAGTAAGGCGGTAAGGATTTACCGGTACCAGTATTTTACCGGTACCGGTAAATCCCTACCGCCATCCGTGTAATGAGGCCCACTGGCTCGATGAAATCGACTTGCAAATCCTACCAAGGCAGTGTCATTCCCCTTTTTTGTTCGGGAACCGAGTTGGAATTGAGCACACACAAACACCCCTTTAGGTAGATTTTGAGGTCTTGGCCCATGTCTAGCCAGTAAGCAACCTCACGCAAGATTTCCAATGTCGTATGAAACCCCCTATGACGGGCGGTGGCCATGTCATGGACATGGTTCAACATCAGGCTTCAGAATGAGGTAGGTACCACCCACTGGTCACATCCAGATAGGGCTCTTCATACCAACATACCGTCTTGGATCCGGAACATCTTGGAAAACATTCATCAACACCCAGAGAGCCCCTTTACTGACATAATCAAATTATCTTAGAGGGAAACCCACAGGGTCTTTAATGTGTTGATAGATTTTCTGATAATCGGGTCCTCTTTCTGTGCGGTGAACAAATCTGCATCTGGGGTACCTTTCCTCCACTGGGAAGTCAAGAGTTCACTGGTGGCACATGGTTGTGACCTGGTGACAGCGGCTATGAACTCCCCCTACAGAGCTCCGGTTTTAGCCAGCTGGTCAGCCAGGTCATTCCCAGTCTTATCTGGCCCCTCTGTTTTGGAATGACGTCTTATTTTCTTCCAATAGATAGTCATCTCATGAGAGGTCACCACCAGATTACCAATTGACTGGATCAATTTGCCATGCTTTAAGGGTTTGTGGTTGACACAAAGCATGCCTCCACAAACCCATTCTTGACATAATCAGTGATTATGACCAGTTCCTTGCATTGGTGGTGCACCGCAGAGAGGATGGCTTGATAAACGGCCATAAACTCTGCAACCTGACTACTTCATTGTTCTATTTTGTAACCATACGAGGGTACCGGGGTGTCATTCACCCAAGCATTCCAAATGCCAGCCACTAGTTTGTTTTCCCACTAGTTTGTTTTCCCCGTTGTGATCAATATTAGGAGTACACATCGACATAAACTGAGTATCCGCTGACATGTGTGATCCTCTTGGACCTTGTGCAGGAAAGTTAAATGTGCCTCCATATTGTTGATGGTCATTAGACTTTCGTCCTTGAGCACAATCATGCAAGTCCATCAATCCTTGCACAGAGGACTCTTCTTGTTTATGGCCATATCTGACCTCCACAGGAAATCCCTAGTGCTCCTATGATAGACAATTACATCGAAAGATACCCACTCATCTAACCCTGCAGCCCAGGAACAGTGCAAACGTTACCTAGAGTGGATGAGGATCCTGAAACTGCAACTAAGGACACTTCAATTGACAGTATCGATTAAAGCACAAGAAGCCATGTTTGACGTTGTTAGAGACACCACGACATAGCAGCGTTAGACAGGAAGCACATGTGCCATTCACACATCGGGACACAATTCACGCCCTCAAATACATGAAGCACATTTGCGGAACATTTCTATAAGTTAGAGGACAGATACATATACATACTGCCTTTGCTTTATTATTTTGTATTAGTTTAACCACAGCTAAACAGAAACCGCAAGAAGCAATAGATCCTGAGTGAGCTTGCAGATGCTTACATGCAAATAACCTTATGGAACTGCAGGAGCACCTATGGGACCTGACACAACCAACAAATTACTAATATATGGAGAACTATATAATAACACGCACATGAAGAAGCCATGCCATGGCTCAGGAAAATCACAGTAGGCCACAAGCGTCTCAGTAAGAGCTGTTTTACTGAACAGGAAAAGAACTGTGTGAAACAGGGCCGGCTGCCAAGGCCACCAGAAACAAGGGACATTCCATTCCCTGAACTACAGGAACACTGGCTGCAATAAATGCGAATAACTCCTCATAAATCAGAGTAATTCAGAGCTCCAGAAGTCCAAAAGACGGTCTCACACCACGTGACTCGGCAGGCTTGGATGATGAATCGAAACCGGTGCTGGAAAAGAGGAGATATCTCACGCCGCCAGACAGAAGCTAGCAACCAAATTGCTACAGCAAGAGACAACTGTTGCATGATGTGAACGGGCACTCTCATAGACTATGGTGGTACACACATGTTACAATGCAGACACATAGTTGTACTTGTTACCTGGAAAAGGTACACCTCGAGCTGAGAATAATTTTGGATCGCAGGCCTGGGGACGTCAACTCTAGTCAACCACAGTCCAGTATCCTAAGGGTGGGTAGCAACAAGCAAAAATCAATGTCAAAACCATCACTCTGCAAAACTTAATCTCCTCGGTATTAGCCTTTATACTGAAATCAATGTCCACTAGGTTATATTTGCTACCTCCTGCCCAAGCTGATAGGCCTGCTCCACTGTCCCCTGCCGTGCATCTGTCTCGTGAATTTGTGCTATCTGGTTCTATTTGTCTTTCTTCCTGACGTGTGTTCCTCTGTTAGTCCATTGCTATTTGTGTCTTTACCGCTCTTATTGCTTGCTCATCTTCCTCCTTAAGTGCTCGCTCCCTCACCAGTCTATCCAGCTGCAGCTTTCTCTGTTCCCTCTCTGCTAACTTGCGTTTTTCTTGCTCTGCTATCTCCCTCCTCCTATCTGTCTTCTCCTGCTCTCTCGCCTTTTTCCCTCATCTCCCTTTCCACTCTCTTCCTTTCCTTCAGATCCCTCTCTATTCTTTCTTTGTGCTCCCTTTCCAAATGCTCTCTTTCCTCTTCTTTCCTTTGTACCCTGTCCTGCCATTCCAGTTTCTCCTCTCTTCTCCTTTCTCTGTCCTCACGATCTAACCTCATCTCCCTGTCCTTCTCGCTTCTATCTTCCTCTTCCTCCTGGGGTAATCTTGTGCCCTAAGAAGTTCACTCGGGTTTTACACCACTGTGCCTTCTGAAAGGACAGTTTTGCTCTGCCTCTATGCAAATCGGTTAGAACATAGAAGATTTATATTATTTGTCCCTCTACAGTTGAGCTCTTGATCAGAACATCATCTACATAGGCCTGGTTTCCAGTGTTGCCCAAATTGGGCATGGCCTTAAGTCGAAAGATGTTGAACTCATTGCTGGAATGTATGTATTCAAAGGGGGTTTGGGTCCACATGTATTGCTGCCCCTGAAGGTAAAGGCCAGCTTGTATTGTTATTCCGTACTCACAGGTACTGCCCATTAGCCGTTGGTAAAGTCAATTGCGGTGTACACCTTTGACCCTTGGATCTGTGTCAGCCCTTGATCGATGTAGGGAAGTGGCCATCTTGACATGTGTACCCTTTTGTTCAACTCCCTCAGGTCTGCACATAGTTTCCATTGACGGTTTGGTTTTAGTATCCCCAGTACCGGGTTGTTAAAGGTACCGTAGATGGTTTGGCCGAATCATTCCACGGTATTCAAAATTCTTAATAATCTCGATGAGTGACTCATTGGACGCAGGAGGTAACCAGTATTGTTTAACTAATACTAGAGCCATCTCAGGATTCGTGGGTATGGTGGTTGAATGAATAGATGGGTGTCCACAACCTATGAGTCCACTCTGAAAAGATATCCTGGAATTCCTGGAAGACCTGTTTCAGCTTTTGTCTTTGCTCATCGGTCCCACAGACATCAGCAAGATTTATAAGTTCTTCGACTATCTGCTTGAAACCTAGAAAGACCTTGAGCTTGGTAATTTAATCGGTATCCTCGAGTTGGGTGGAGAGATTTCTTTTTATGGTGTTAACCTGGACAGGAGATTTCAGGTATCGAGGTAGTGGTCCTTGACTCTGAATACAACCTCCTCCCTCATGATGTCACAGGTCACTTCATGCAACCCGTAAGGGCAGGACGAGAACACCAAGAAATCCCCCCTGTGCCTGGTACAGATCTCCGCTGGTGGACTACCATTGGTGATGTTGTAACAGTTATTTGGGATTGGTCCAATGATTTCATTAACTAAATCAATAGAATAATGTTGGGAATCAACCTCCATTCTAATAAAGGTGTCTGCGCCCAAAGTGATTCTTTGAGGGTCACTGTTATGCACCAATATTCAAATGATGTTGTCTTCTAGGTCCACTAGCGGTGTCAGATTTAAACACAAACCTTGGTGTGGGAGATGGGAATTCAAATGCATATAGGCATCCTGATATTTGAGGTTCTGTCCTCTCTTAAATTGGCGGGGAATAGTAAATTGTCACACCTGTCCTGGGATGGTAACCTCTTCTTGCACTTAAACTTCAACCTTATACGGCAAAGACTGAGCTGGCTGGAACGCTTTTTCGGTGTTGTCAAAGCTCATGGGGTTACCTCCCAGTCGTGACCAGGCTTTGTTATTAATTAGGACGAAATCGATTGCAAATTGGTTAAGAATGTCACTACCTAAGTAAAAGGCAGAATGGACATCTCTTACGACTCAACAATGATGTTCTATGCTTTTGTTGTCAATGGATAATTTTAGCATACACCTACTAGGCAGGCAATGTTTGGAATTTGGGGTTTTTAGGCCTCCTTCCCATTTGTCAATCAATTTAAATGTGGTAATGCTGTGATCTTTTGGGAGTTTTGTCGGGGGGGAAATTCTGCCGGGGTCGGCCGGGCCATCCGCAGACCTCCGGGCAGGGAGGCCCCAACTCCTCCCGTATATCCCAAAAGAGATAGAGTATGAGACACAGGCAAGAAGCAAGGTGACTCTGCTGTTTATTAGACAAAACGGCAGGGATGGGTCAAGGATCGTACGCGTCCGTCCTGACACACACATAATCGTGGGGCTCGCAGGCCCTTTTTACCTTAGTATGACGCGCTACTTGCGGCACCTTAGAAAGTTTAGCAAAAAACCTATTTCCACTCTGGATTGGTTACTCGAGTGGTAGGGTTAGTATACCATACATATAGAGAACTCTGTTAGTGGTTGAGGGTTAGTCAGGTGATATACTTGGGCTGTCCCTTCAATTTGATACATGAAAATTGTTACATGAAGACCTCTGAGGATTGGTCAATGTTAATGGCGTCAGTGATAAGAGCCCCATGTTCTGATTGGTCCGCTCGCGAGCCCCCCAGAGACTATCGCTGTTCTCAGCTCGCGGTGCACCTGTCATTTGCAACAATGTTTTACTGTGGGTAGGTGTAAACAATGTGAGGATTTATTCATATGCAGAGCGCTTTAGGTTACGGTATCATATTGCTCTATCCTCAGTATCGTGTCTCCGTTATATTCTTCATTATGGTACATGGTTCTTAGAAGAAGCGTGAGCAAGCCTTTTTAGATAAGTTCATTATGCGTCTTGCGTTTCTGCATTTTGAGAGCCTATGTGGAAAATAATAAAGATGCACGTCCGTGGGTATGTCTGTCGCCTACGTCATAGCACTGAGTATATTCTTCGTGTGGATTGGTGTGGGAGTGTCTGGTGTGCATGTTTGCACAGGTGTGCTGACCGTTGGCTAGGTCGTCATGGCATCTCTAACGATGTGTTGATTTAGTGCTGGATGGTTCAGTCGAGTCCATCCATGCCCCAGGTGTCGGCATGTGCAGGGCAGGCTGGTGGCCACAACCGTATGTTCCTGTACCAGGGTATTTGGTCGTCTTTTAGATCGGCAAACTCCTCTCGTGGCGGGTGTCTGGGCCGTGATCCTCTAGGCCAAGCGCGAGAGGGGAAGGGCGGGAACTTGTTCTTCCATTCTCCCACTTCAGTTTCCTGGATAATCCTTTGCTGATTAAGATTCTCTCATTATTCAGACATACTCTGACAAGGCTCCTCTACTTTATTCAGCTGAATGGGGGGAAACAACTATTCACCCTTTTTCTGAATGTCCATCAGACTTTGAGCCGGTTCATCATTTTCTTTTTTCACGGGACTCAAGTGTGGAATGCAACTTAAAACTGGGAGGAAGGTTGAATTACGAGAATGGAGAAGGGTTCCCATCACCAGTTTGTTCTCCTACAGAGATTATAGTGATTTCTGGGACTTGGTTATTCTTGAAATGAAATTCAAGTTTTTCAGACTGTTGGTCAATTAAATGGCAGGTACCATTCATGCTGACATAATTGGTACTAATTTTTTTATTTTATCAGCATGTTAGTCTGGGCCCAGAAGACCTTGTTTACACAGTCGATCAGAGGTGATAACCTCCTCAGTAGATAGTTCCCCAGTAAACTAGGTGTGCTTTCTGGAGGACTCATTTTTCAATGGGGCATTTTGAAAGTGAAGGGCTGTTACAGTTCATTTTGGTCACTCACAATGTGCATTTCCATTTAACACAATGCCAGCTTCTGTGTTGGAAGTGGGCCTTAGTCACTTTTAATGAAAGATAATACTTGGCTTTAACTTTCACATGCAAGGCCGATTCTCCCTTAATTGCCAGTTTATGAAAATGCGACACAGAGTGTGACGCAGAGGGTAGAGGCAATCAAGGCAGTTGGAATACTGTCTGTGGATTACCTGGTGTCCTGAGAGAGTGGAACCTGTTGGTACATAGTGTTTGCTCAAGGTGAATTAGCTGCTCTATGTTTGTTGGGCTGTGGCTGGAGTCGCTCTGTAATTGACTCAGCTGACTGCTTAAATTGCAAAATACTGAGCTTCTGCACGAGTGCGTCTGCGAGAGTGCAACACAGAGTGTTGAGGCAGTCATGTCAGTCTGGGCAGGCTGAGGGGCTGAGCCCAGGCCAGAAGAAACACAAACAACAAACTTGTGGTTGAGTTTTTACTTATTATAAGTGGGGAAAATGTATTTACAGAATAACGGGCCAGCTCCAGTATTCCTGAGGTCGATCTTTCTGGAACCGGAAGTAGCATTACTATGTGAACCATGTGACCAGTTTTCATTAGAGATGGAAATAGTACGAGACTCCCATGAAAATGCTATTGAAGAATGTAATCAAGAAAGTCGATCAGAAGATACTGTGGGAGCTATAACTCCAATTTTCATCAACTGGGATTGTGAGTCTGGATTATACTATTACATCCACTAACATAAAAAGAAAATTGTTGACTGTCTGATACGAATTAGAAGTTTGAGTAAAGGAAACCAAAGTTTCAGTAATTAAATGAATGGGAGAGCATGGGAAATACGATCTTAAAAATACAAATGAAGACATTAATAATGTACTACAAAGAGGACAGAAAAATACCCCCAAAGGAATGCAGTAATCTGCAATTAAATGAATCTTTATCCACATCTCCAGATTTATTTATAATATTGGGAAATGAACCCGAAAACAAATTGGACAAAGAAAAAAAACTGGGTGATGAAGTGGGATTAACAGCGGAGGTGTTTTTATACAATTGGGTGGCAATACCACTCCATCAACATTAGGGCATGAAGTCATGGAGTTTGGTTTTAAACTCCCCTGTGAAATGTTTTGAATTACTCAGAGAACAGGTGAAGGGGCAATTAAATGTTCTACTATATCTACAAGAAAAAGATTCTGGCAAAGGAAGACATCATTAAGGACTACTCCAGAAAATTAGATGGGACAAATGAAGGGGGTAAAAGACAGAGCGTTATACTGGCAAAGATATATGGAAAAATAAAAGCGCTACGAAGTGAAAAAAGTCAGGAACCAAAGGGGCCTGTGAATATAGAGGAGTTTTGAAAAGTTGCTGAGTCCTTTGCTCATACAAAAACTAGAAATAATGGAGTATTTAAATGCTCTAAAAATAGAAAGAAATACATTGAATGATTATGAGGATATGAATAAAGAAATTGATGCCCAGGGACCTCAACTAGTTCGACCCAATGTACAAACAGCAATCAAACTGGAAGAAGGAGCAAATGAGAGTTTTATAAACATGTTTAATGATACACCTCTGTCCACTTAATTTATTGATGAAACGTGCTAGATTCGGTAGAAATGAAGAGTAGAGGTGCACTCTTGTTGTTTATGTTAATAAGTTTGTAAAGGATTTAACTAAAATTACCCTTTGTCCTATTGGAATTTAGGTGCTCCTGAGTAGGTCTCGGCTAAAAGACCATAACAAAGTAGAACAAGAGAAACGGTCCACCACTAATCAGTGGACAAACACAGGGCACACTTATGTCTGACAAACGTCAGTCGATATTAGATTTGTTGTTAAGTAAAAATAATATATTTTTATTTTTAATTATATTTGATTTCATTCGAGATAACTATCTCAACTGAATTAAACATGTATATCCTACAGAGGTTAACATTTCACGCACACTTTGTGTAAAGTAAATACATTGTACACAAAGAAATTTAACAATTTATAAACATTATGAGCAAACATGAGAATTTATGACATTCACATTATCTCAGTCAAGAGCATGAGGTTCATAATCTCACAAAACGTATGTACGACGCGTTTCGGGACTAGCCCTTCTTCAGGTACAAATTTGAAGCTTTACTTTTCTTGTAGTCTAAAATACAAATCAGAAAATATCGGACTTGTATTCAATTTTCAAATGTATATTGGATTTTAACAATAGCCATAGTCGAAAGTCAAAAGGTACATAACTGACCTGTGGTAAAAGGGTACCAATGAAAACTGGACCAAATTAGATGGCATCAGAAAGTTGATAAGATCTTCTAGATGTTAGTTTGTGAATCGGGCTGATACCTAATAGAGAATTGCATATTTACAAAAACTCGTCATGAGTCTTATATGTACAAAAAACCGCGAGTGGGACCGAGTCGCTCGAAAGAAGCGCTGGGTCCCACTCCATGGTTATGTCATCTGTTATTTCAAAACCAAAACATTTGTCTCACCGTATTCCTATGTAATATTTGGTTGAGTGCAGAGATTTCAGTGCACAGAACGTCACTTGTAAAGTTCGGCTACATGTCAATAGTGGTATTGTTCGCGTTTGCCTTGCGATTCTATCCACAACAACTCTCTCTGAAAGGTGACAATAAATGTTGATTACGATATTATCTCAAATACTCTAGGCATTGCATTGCGGCTACTGTGCCGTGTCATTGCACCCGTTTGATAAACGGTCAACTTACTTGTATTGCTTGATAGTCACAGACGGCTGGAAATGGAAGTCGTCTTCATGTCACAAATGCGATAAAGCAGTAGAAGTTCAGCTATCTGCTCAAACTAAAAGGCACCGGGTTTGTTCTTCCTTATTCCTGCACTGCTTCACGTGATCCTTTCCTGTCCGGGGGAGACGCGTGGGCGTTTTATGCTGTTGATAGAGAGATGTAATTCACTGCGCAACCAAGAGGGTTGTTGGGTAATTGAAACCCAACTCCTAACCTTGTCGATGTGGAGCGCCATTTTGGAATGTCCTACCACATAACGAAACTCAATGAATTGAAGACGTTCAAATGTGTAGATGTTGATAAAAAGCGCACAGAATTCGAGATTGTTACTTGCTATAACCAAATCTTCCCGACTGATATAATTACGTTCACCATCGGTGTTCTTCATTTTCAAATGTATGGAGTTCAATCATTTACAGGTGACAGCTCATGTCCCAATCAACGTTCATTCCTTTTGGATACATTGATTCTAGTTTGTCAATCCAGTATAATTCACGCTGTAACAGAGTTTTAGCCAGATTGCCCCCTCTCCTTGGTAGAATTACCTGCTCCAAAATGATGAATTTGATTTGGGCAATAGTGTGAGATTCCTTTAAAAAGTGTTGTGCTACTGGTGAGCGTTCGTTTTTAAATCTGATCAGACCAACGAGTTTTTTCTTTTCTCGTTGTCATCCCTACGTAAAAAATTCCACAGGGACAGAGGTGGAGATGGAAAGAGTTCAGCCAAACATTTTTGTGAGATACATTGATGACCTTTTTGGTATCTGGGAAACAAGATCCAGTTACGTCATACAACCACACGTGATTCAAAGAACATTATTTTTGGCATAAAATATCCCGTGGAATTTTTTACGTAGGGATGACAACGAGAAAAGTAAAAACTCGTTGGTCTGAACACAAGTCTAATATCAGACTTAAAAACGAACGGAAGCTGATATGGTGGTTAGTAAAGGACAACATATATTGAATTGGTTACCAAAGAAAATCAGCATCTTTAATTATTATATAGATTCATCTGTAAGCATAATGACAAGCCAGCATCGACAATCTTACGGAAATCCATGGACTTTTCCGATCTTTATTGAAAATCACCTGTAAAGGGTTTATAATAAACAAACGAATCCCTAAAGAGAATACATAGGTAGAATTTAAGATGGGCAAGGACGAATATTGAATATAACATAAGACAAGGACTTTGTGGAACCTGTCAGGGCCCTGAAGGGACCCATCAACACCAACCACCTCATACCCGCTGATATCTCTCAGCATGCACAAAAGATCTGGAAAGCCTCCCCTCCCTTCTGATTCACTTGCTGCCTCCTGTGAGCATCTGCATAGGGCCCCACATCGCTGGTCTGCCTCTCTACTGCAGAGCGCTCCCCACCCGCCTTCATGCGGCCTCTCTTGCTCTAGTGAGGCTCAGGTGAATACTATCTTGCCTCCTTTCTCCCCCATTTCACTTCCCTTTGCTCCCTGTCCCTCCCTCCTGAGCTACATCTCTCTTGTAAATTATGCCTTCAGCACTATGTTATGCCCCTTCTCATCCCCCCATCTGCCATGCTCCAGCATATGAGCCTGATATAACTTCTTTAACTGCCTTGACCTCAACCCTTATCACGGACCATTCATACTGTCCTCCATCATCATTTCATTGACTTCCTCCTCACCGTCCGTCCGCCTCATTTGTATGTTGCTCCTCTTGCATTCACTCCGCAGTTGCTGCTCACCTTCCTCAGATCAGGCCTTCTTGTGACTGACCCCGGTATATTGCATAAAAGATTGTATGTACTCTGCAATTACCTGATTTTAAAAAGTATGCTTTTACTCACCTGTTAGCATAGACAATTCTCCCTACTTGCAAATTCTGGCTTCTGTTTGACAAAGTATGCTTTTACCCACCTTTTAGGCAATTCAAATATGCCTACTTGTATATTCTGTTTGGTGTTTGGAAAAGTATGCTTTTACCCACCTCTCAGGAAAGTCAAATCTCCCTACTTTTGAATTTTGTTTCATGCCTGAGAAGTATGCTTTTACCCACCTGTTAGGATAATCAAATCTGCCTACATGCAAATTCTGTTTTGTGTTAGAAAAAGTATCATTTTTACTCACTCGCTAGAAAAGTCAAATCTGTTTGCTTCTACAATTGCTGCTGTTTTTTAGTTTCTTGATTCCATCCCCTATTCCTCTCCCCTGTTCTCTCTATTCTGTTCTCTCCTTTAATGATCGTGCCCCTCTGCTATTTGCTGTAACTCTCGCCTCATCCGTTCACTCTTGGCCTGATCATTGCATACTTGTGTGGCTAGTTGAGTTGTGCTTTGCAGCTCCTCCTTTCTCGCCCCTCCTTCTAAATGGTGCTCTCAATCTACCCCAGCTTCTCTAATTGCATCTCTATCGCATATCCTACCCCTCTGTTAAAGACTGGAATGAAAACGTTCAAAAAGGATCTCCTGGTGTCTAACCCTGGCCTGCCTTTTGCTGACACCTATGGCAATGCTTCTTCCAGGCAGACTCTCACCATCATCCTCTTGTTTGTTCCCTCTCCAAACCTCTGGTTTCACCACATGGTCCCTGTACTCTCCCCTATTTCTTCCTCTCCCATTAATGGTGGAACCTGTTGTGAGTTATTCTTGGCATCCTTCTTTTCCACTAGGTTCCTCATTAATGTGGCCTAGGGCTCTCAGCCCAACCTCCTCCTTCTTGATAGGCATCTCCCATCCCTCACCAACTTCCTCTCCTGTCCCCCTCCCCCTCCCTCTATCATTCCTCTGGCTCCTCTGCCATCTCCGATGCTGTACCACTCTCCTTTACCCCTCCTCAGAAGACCTTCAAAAGTGGTAACCTGCTCCACTTAGCCACCCTCAACTCTCGCTATGCTGTTAAACACTTCTTTGACATCTGCCACCTCCTTGAGGACCTCAACCTAGATGTCCTCGCTCTCACTGAGATATGGTTCATAGATAACTCTGTCACGTGTTTTGACACTCTCCTCCCTGAGTGTTACAAGATCATCTCTAAACCCAGACTTAACAGCCTGGGGGCGGAGTTGCCCTCATCTTTCCGAGTGGGTCCCTGCTATTATCATACCAAGTCAGGACTATTCCTCTTTCAAATGCCTTCCCTGCCAGCTTGCTGTCTCTCCTGGCCTCTCTCTGACACTGGACACCATCTACAGGCCCCCTGGCCAAGCCTCCCCTTTCCTCACTGAATGGTCTGACCTCACCTCTTCTCTCCTGGCCTCCTCTCCAAGCTTCTCTTCCTTGGAGACTTCAATATTCACCTTGAATCCATTGATGCAGCCTCTGGGTTTTACCGCAACATCTGTGACTCTCTTTCCCCCTGCATTCTTCCCTCTGGTCCGCTTCACTCTGCCGGACACACCTTGGAAACTCTCATCTCCTCAGACAACCCCATCTCCAACCTTCTCATTACCCCTCTCTCCTGGTCTGATCATGCTCTCCTGTCCTCTCACCTGGACCTCCTTGGTCCCCCGGGTAAGCCTCTGCCTGCACTGCAAGCCTCCTTCTCCTTCTTGCAACCGATGAAGCGAGTGTCAGTTGCTGCTTTTGCATTAATTCTCCCTCCTACCCCTTCCTCTGTCACTCACTCTGACATAGCTTTCTCTAACCTCCAACTCTCAATTTACAACACTCTTGACATCATTGCCCCTGCAATGAGGATCTGCATGAAGCCTCCCTCCAAGTGCAGAGTGGCTGAGCAGAAGTGGCAGTCTTCGAGCACATCCTCTGACAAACTGGCCTGCCGTATTCTCCAAAGGTAATACATAATCCCCATCTGCTCTAAGAAGAGGGCCTACATCAAAGTCTGCATCGCTGCGGCCACTAACAACACGGCTGAACTTTTTTTTAAAAACGCAAGGAACTCACCAACCCTACTGCAGTCTCCACCTCTCCTCTGCCTTCCCTGGCCCTCTGCACTTCTCTTGCCTCTCGCTTCTTTTCCAAAGCTCAGGACATCCTCTCCTCAGTCACCTCGACTCCGCATCCCTCTCCTCCCCCTCTTTTAGTCATCTCTTGGCCCTCTTCTCCCCTCCCCTTCTACTACCCCTTTTTACTCCCATAACACCTGATGAAGTTTCTAGACAAGTCCACTCTATAAACGTTTCATCCAATCAGGTGCACCCCTGATCCTCCAGAACTATCAAGGACAACATTGTCTCCCTTGCTCCAGCCTTGGTCGATATCTGTAATCACTCCTTTGCCACTGGATCCTTCCCCTCACGCCTCAAGCACTCCCTTGTGAACCCTCTTCTTAAAAAACGTTCTGCCGATCCTTCCTGTCCGGCGGATTACTGCCATATCTCCACTACCCCCTTTTTGGGTAAACTCTTGGAGAAGCTGGCCATCTCCCAGCTTGTCCACCACACAGAATCTGTTAGTTGCCTCCATGACCACTGGTCTGGCTTTAGAGCTGCCAGAGGCATGGAAACTGCTGCCCAGAACACCCGTGAAGACTTGCTCACTAATCTTGATTCTAGCTCTCCTTGTATCCTCATCCTTCGTGACCTTTCCTCTGCCTTTGACACAGTCAATCATGCCACCCTGATAAAGCAGCTCCATGGCACCCTTGGCATCATGGACCTGTCACTGGACTGATTGACCTGCTTCCTCTCTGACGCTCCCAGGTTCAACTGGGCCCTTTCCTCTCCACTATCTCACTTTCCACCATGCCTTAACAAGTTGGGCTTTTGTTAGGAAGTGGGTATGATAGCGGCTGGTTAAGTAATCAATCAGGTATAGAAGAAGGTTTGGTCTCATAAAGATCAAAATACATTTGCAGCCATGATCAATTTATCGCTGGCTTTTGACTGCATAAACAGGAATCGCCTATGGACCAAGTTAAGGGAGTGGGGTCTGCCAATGGGCCTTTTAAAAAGGTTGGTACACTTGCATTCCGATACTACCGTAAGAGTCTGATTAAATCAGGAAGAAGAGTATACGCAAAATATATCAACCAGATAGAGTCTCCGACAGGGATGCATATTGGCCCCAGTACTATTCAACATATATTTGGCAGACCTTGGAAAATGTATTGAAGAAATAGCTTTCATTCCTCCAGTCATCAACAACTCAAACATGTGATGAATTTCCCACACGGATGACATTGTTCTATTAGACAGAACAAAGACTGGATTACAAAGACTTTTGACTGCTTTTGAATCCTTCTGTAAGGGAAAACAATTTAAAGATTAACATGAGCAAATCAAAGATGATGTCCTTCGCGATGGGGCATATGAAAAACTAAGTTTGGTGGGTTGATAACTGTAACATTGAGGTTGTGCAAGAATGTAGGGACCTATTTTTATGTGTAACTGCTCAACTAATAACTTAGTGTACCATCTAAAAGGTAAAGCAAGACATTTAGCAGTGCAGTAGAAACACTTCCATCTGAGAATTGGTTTATTATCATTATTAATGGTACAAAAATATAATGAGGCAAAGGTTGTGCCTGCTCTTATATACGGAATAGAGGTATACCATTTACTAGAGGAGGCTGACTTTTCAATTATGGAAGGACTCATTTGGAAAACAGTGCTTTCCTTACCAGCCTCAATTCCAATGGTGATGATCAGATTCGAGTTAGGGCTTATCTCATTGAATGCTAGGATATTATGGAAAAAGATGTTGCTTTATAATGAGATAAAATTCACACCTTGCAATACAATGTGTGAAGGGTTAAAAATGGTAGATCAGGATCATGTGGAATGGCATTGTGTAAGTTGTAAATCAGGGCATACCAATAATGATCTTCACTACGAAAAGGTTATAGGGAATCGACATGCATTGAAAAACATCTGTGGAGAGCAGCCTGGTGCGTAACAGTAAATAGCCTGGTGAAATATAAGACTATTGTGGACTTGAATAAAGTTCAAAAAAGAGTAAATGTTTGTGCCCCATACCTGTGTACATTTCATTCAAATAGGGTTGGTGATATGCTGTAAGACTTTAGACTGAATCTCCTTTTAACAAAAGAAAATGCTTTTCGATGTAGCAAAGCATGGGCTACCAAAGATATATGTAGGTACTGCAATAAGGATGTAGAATAATTAAAACACATGTTACTATTATGCCCAATGTTGAAAGGAAAAGGAAAAAGTAGTTTTTGACATTGTTGAATATAATTTGGAGTATTATTGACAGAGGACATGTGGTTATATATACAGAATTTGACAACCAGGGATTGGCGTAAGAGCCTGTATCAATTCCTATTAGGCTTGGCGTTATCTATCCAGTAAGAGGAAGTGTGACTGTAGAATGAAATAATAAATTGAGAAAGAAGTTAGGGTGTGATTATATGACATTTTTGATAGATTTTTTAATCAAATTGTATTGGGAAATATTGTAAATTGTATGTATTGTTATTGTATTTATATATGTATGTATTGAGATTGTATTTTGTTATAACTATATTGTGTAAGGTTTTAAGTTTTTTAAGCCATTTTCAAAATAAATAATTAAAAAAGAAAAAACTGGCAGTGTACACAGCATTTCCAATGTTGCTGTTTGTCTCTCAGTCAATTCAGTGATGTGCCTTTTCCATGTTAAAATGTTCATTGTGTCAACAGCAGAAATACCTGTATTTCCTAGGCACATTTAGCAGTATTGGAGTTTTAAGGCAAGCTTTTCATTCAACAGTGGGCCCAGCCATAAGAACAATGTATTTCAGAGTAAGGCCTAACCTCAGCTTACACCGCCAAACTAATAAATGCTGGCAGACCATTCTTATTCACACAGAGTTGTATCACTGTGGCCAGAGCCCAAATAATCTCCAAATTGCATTATTGTAATACCCTCTACCTGGGCACAAGCAAACAAAACCATCACAAACTTCAAGTACTGCAAAACAACACCCTATGCACAGCCCTAAATATTTCACGCTCTGATCATATCTCCAAAGCCAGACGAAATGTCAAATGGCTACCCATACAAGACAGAATCACTTTCAGAAGACTTATGATCACTCAGAAGTGTCTCAATAACACGGCTCCCAAATACCTTGCTAATAAATTCTCCAGAAAGACCTCCACTAGACCTACCAGATCCAACTATACTCACTGCCTCAGAATTCCCAAGTGCAGGTTGCAAAATTCAGGTGGCTCAGACTTCCCTGTCCTGGCTGCTAAAACTTGGAATGAACTGATGAACCATCCTTTCTGGGCTTCTGCTTCAAAGTCAAATCCTGGCTATTCTCACTCATCCCATCCTGATATCCTCTGCCATACTATGGTCACCACCCTGCTTGCATATACTGAGCACACTTGTAAATTATTGTCTACTCATATGTACATTCTGTATATGTTTCTTATCTTTACTACCGTATATGTAAACTTTATAGTTTTGTTTTTGTTCTGTTCATATCACTTGTACACATTCTGTATCTGTATACTATGTCTGTAACATGTCTTCACTAAGCCAAGCGCTTAGTTACCTTTTGGTTCAGCGCGCTATATAAGCAACTAAACTAAACTAAACTGGCCTTTTGGTTATTGGGGCTGTTATTAAACCCCACAACGCTTTATATCTTTTGAACCGTAACACTCATTTGCATGACATGTTGCAGTTCTAGGGGACTCGAGCCTCCAATTAAGTTTGTAAAATGTTGTGTTGAACCGTCCTATGGGTCAAAACTTATTGCCAGTAGAATGCCATTTCCTATGGATGTTAGGTTTCACCTTAATTATGTCTCAAGGATTCAGAACGCCTTCTGGAAAGGCACTCTACAGCCACTCAGAGCTCCTGGCGGCTTTTCCTCCATGCCCATACTAACCTGTTGCTGGGTTCACACTGGTTTTATCATCTCCGAGCTCTTCATTTTTTTACCTTGTTTTTTATCTTCATTTGGATTAACTTACATAAAAAGGGGACTTTGGTCCATCATCATCCAAATGTCATTTTCTTGGCAGCCATCTTGGAATTAATATTTTGTTTAAACCCTCCTTGTTCCCCTCTATACATCAGATGCTTTTGTTTTGATGCTCAAAGAAGAAAATTGAGGGTCCAACAGAGCCCTGGACCGTTCAGCAACATTCTGCTAATTGTGTACACTGGCAGCCGCATGCAAAATTGGAAGTTGTGAGCCCCTCAGTGATCCTCACGGGGCCACGCTTTCAGTTTACAGTCGCTCACTTTGGCCCATAGCTTCTCGAATTGTCCACGGCCCCACACATTGATTACCCAGTCATTGTTGATTAAAAATGTCCTTTAAAAAGAACATATTTGCACTGCATCGTTGGTGTACAGAGATTTGACTAATTTCATACGCATATTTTTTTAAGAGGAAAGGAACGCATTTTCTGAGACAAATTAAACAAATTATCTTTTTCCATCAATGTTTCTGTCTACAGGCGGCTATTTTCACAACTATAATATTTAATCCTAGAGGACTTTGCAGAAGGACGCCCCCTGCTTTTGAGCTCTCGTGTAAAAAAACTGATGCATTATAGAGGAGCTCAATTTCTGATTGTTCTTTTTTTTGTGATGTGAAGTGAGCATGTCAATATGATGACTTGAGGAGCTCTGTCGTTGTTATTCCTCTGTTTCCATCATTCCGTTCGAGACGTATGGGCTCAGTCCGAGCCGTTTTTTTTTTTTAATGTATGTTCCTTTTGTTTTGCAGTTTTTATGCTGAGCTGCAACTTTCCCCGGAGACCTGATTACGGGGATGTCACTGTAATGGATCTTCACGCCGGCGGAAATGCCCATTTCCACTGTTATCTGGGATACGAGCTGCAAGGACCCGACCTGCTGACATGCATCAATGCCTCCAAGCCCCACTGGAGCAGCAAGGAACCCTCGTGTACAGGTAAGCGAGGACCTAGCCTTTGCTCTCCTGTTTCAATGTAAACGTTTGTTTTACAGAAATGTGTTTGTCTTTTACCCACTGATTCCGCTAATGTGGCATGACGGAATACACCAGAGCCGGCTCAATGCAAGCCAGGGGTGTTGCTAGGTCTGGAAAGGATCTGGGGCTATGCTAATTTGGGACTGTCTGGACTCAGGACTAGCTAGCCTTTCGGTTTTAGCCCCTGAGCTTCTATCCGGGGCTACAAGTAAAGGACCCGGGGCTATAGCCCTCTCAGACCCCCTAGTGATACCTCTGATGTAAGCTGAGTACATGTTCTTGCTCTGAGTCGGCCTGCAAAAGTGTCCCTAGTGATGACATTGGGCCTGCAAAAGTGTGCAAAAGTGTCCCTAGTGGTGACATTGGGACATTGGGCCTGCAAAAGTGTGCAAAAGTGTCCCTAGTGATGACATTTGGCCTGCAAAAGTGTCCCTAGTGATGACATTGGGCCTGCAAAAGTGTGCAAAAGTGTCCCTAGTGATGACATTGGGCCTGCAAAAGTGTCCCTAGTGGTGACATTGGGCCTGCAAAAGTGTGCAAAAGTGTCCCTAGTGATGACATTGGGCCTGCAAAAGTGTGCAAAAGTGTCCCTAGTGATGATATTGGGCCGACAAAAGTGTGCAAAAGTGTCCCTAGTGATGACATTGGGCCTGCAAAAGTGTGCAAAAGTGTCCCTAGTGATGACATTGGGCCTGCAAAAGTGTCCCTAGTGATGACATTGGGCCTGCAAAAGTGTGCAAAAGTGTCCCTAGTGATGACATTGGGCCTGCAAAAGTGTGCAAAAGTGTCCCTAGTGATGATATTGGGCCTGCAAAAGTGTCCCTAGTGGTGACATTGGGCCTGCAAAAGTGTGCAAAAGTGTCCCTAGTGATGACATTTTGCCTGCAAAAGTGTCCCTAGTGATGACATCTGGAGGAATGGTTAGCACACGAGCGGCACAGAATAAGTTCCATGCAACTACTCTTAGAGGTGGGCAGGGGTGGGTGGGAGAGCTCATTTTCTATTCTAAACCCAGTCCTAGGAATTTGAAGAAAGTGTTTTGCTTTGGTAGACCGGGTATAGTGGACCATGAAGCCCCACCAAGGGTACTTTTGAAAGAACGTTGAGGTGACGTGCATGTGGCATGAGCTTTCATGATAACATGTGCACGTCTGTTATGTTGAAGCAACATAACAGACATTCATAACATAGCATGGCTATTTATTCCTCTGCATGTTTCCACACTGAAGATCACATGCTCTGTTTCTGATGTGTTAGTCACAAACCTTGCTGCAATATAGCATTTATAGCATAATTATTAGGGTGCTTTTAAGCCACTCGTTTTTGGAAACATTGAGTTTGTCGTAGTTGTGTTCAAACAAGAGGAATTAGAGGTACATATTGCAATAAACTTAGTTAACCACTTTATAAACATTGGGGTTTGGTACACAAAAGGACAGACCCACGCACACCACCTTTCGATGTGTAATTCACATTTGAATCAAATGTACCCGAGTAACGAAAGAAAATGCACATTTCCATTGCTTGCATTTCTGTGCACCTTTACGAATCAGTCACAATTACATTCCAGTGGATTCTACTCATGTGAAAATTGCACACCCAAATGGGCTCTAGGTGCATTTTCTCTTTCGCTTTATGTTGTGCAATAATAAAAGAAATATCAGACGCTGATGTAAATGTCCTTGATGTTAACTTGGCATCATCTGTGCCGCCTCATTACAACCTTGGTGCTAAGTGCACCAACTTTACCACCATGGTGTAAACTACGTTTACACCATGGTGGATGGCGGATTTACCGCCCCATTCCAAGGTGAGTGGGGCGGTAAATCCCCATTTCCCATTTTCCCTTCCCCATTCCCATTTTTGCCCCATAGGGCATAATGGGAGTGGGGAAGGCGCTAATTACGCCGTCGTAAATTACGGCGGCGTAATTAGCACCATGGCAGGTTAGCACCATGGATTTTAACGCCTGCTAAAAGCAGGCGTTAAATTAGAATCAGGCGTTAAGGGTTAACGGTGGCGTTAACCCTTAACGCCTGAGTTGTAATGAGGCCCGATTGCCATTGATCGCTGACTCTTAAGGACACTGTTCGGCATTTTCCATCTTTCCATTATCAGCCGCTCAAAGACTACTGCTGGAAACTGTGCATTTTAAATATCCTTCGTGTAAGGCTAGTTGGGCTATAAATGGTAAAATACTTCCACCAAAAACATGTGCATATATCTGAGACAGTGGTAGAGGCTCATACAGCAGGAAATGTTTTGATGACTGCTAAACAGTTGTTCTTATTTTAGGCAGTAAATACAGCACCACCATTTCAAGTCATAATAGATGGGATGGAATGGATTCTGCAGTAAATCACTGCCTATATCAGAAGAACAAAATGTCTCCTAGCTTTAAAATCAGCATTCATTGTTTACCACCAGTGGTAAAATGACTGCTTGCAGTTAATGAATGGTAGCAAATGGTGATTGTGTTACCACTGACTTTCCCCATTGCAAAAAAAACATTAATGGTTGAAATAATGTGCTACCGGTAAACATGCAGATCAAGGTGGAAGAGTGAGAGGTTCGGGCTACAAGGATTATATGCCTTCTCCCAAGATATAAACATGTTCTACCCATGGCATTTAAGGCCGGCCTTGGGGCAGACCAGGCAACCAGCCGGGACACCATTAGTGCCCCGCCATGCCAACTCAGTGCAGCCTTTCAAGGGCTCCCCCAAGCTGACGTGGTGGGTGGAGGCACTGCAAGCACCCTATTTTAATGAAATGTGCCCCGCTCGCCTGCTTGTGCTGGGCATTCAATACAGTGTGGCTTTCAAACCTGAATGGGGCAGCAGCCCCTTGCTGGTTAAAACACTTAAATACAGCAACAATATATTTGGAAGCACCCTGGCAGAGTCAACAATATTTGCCCTTCCCCTCAGGGACCCAGGCTGGGGGAGCCGTGTGAGGAGGTGAGGCCGCCCAATTCTGTTCACTTGCCCCGGGCATTTTCAGAGTTAAGGCTGGCCCTAATGGCATTAATACTGGCTCGGTTTATACTGCCTGATCCTGGTTTCCCAAAATTCCAACTGCCCGATCCACAACCGACAAATCCCATTTCATTATTTCACATTAAAAGGCGTGTTTGTCCAATTTTACATGGAAGAATAGGCTGCCAGGAACAAGATGCGGCCTCTCCAACATCCTTCTGCTATCTATGTGAATGGAAGGACACCAACATAGCCCCTCTCACTTGCTGCAGTAGGCATCACCAGCCCGTCTCCGTTTGCACTCCCCCAACCTTTTCGCAGGGTTTGAATGGGGTTTTTACATCTCTTCCATCACTTCTCCTGCTGCACGTACCCGTCTGACTCAAATTCAAGCTCCCAGCTCCCAGAACATTATCACACTCCTTGATGCTCTCCCCCTACTTTCAAATCCAATCTGCACGTCATTGTGCTATTGCTTTTCCGGTAGTCGTCAGTGAAAAGGGACAAACTTTCCCCTGCTGGACCAGCGTTTCCAGATAAAAAACTAAAAAGGGACGATGAAAACCACAACAGACATTGGCCCTCATTACGACCCTGGCGGAGGACCATGGTGCAATTTGCACCATGGTCCATGGCGCAGAGCTGCCAACTCCGCCATGGGGGTTGGCGGATTTACCGCCCCATTCCGACCTTGGCGGGGCGGTAAGTCCCCAATCCCCATTTACCCTTCCCCATTCTTGCCCCATAGGGTATAATGGGAGTGGGGAAGGCGTTAATTACGCCACCGTAAATTACGGTGCCGTAATTAACAACAGGTCCCGTAGCGCCATGGATTTTTCCGCCCGGAAAAACCAGGCGAAAAAACCACCATGGCGCTACGGGAACTCGTAGTAAGGCGGAAAGGTACGCCATGCATTACGCTGGCGTAAAACCCTTTCCGCCAGGGTCGTAATGAGGGCCATTGACTGGAATGGGAGTGGTGTGCGTCGGGAGGAGAGGGAACACAGATAGGCACTGAGAGGAAGAGTTGCTGCTGTGGCTGATGGACGCAGTAATAGTAGCCAGTGGGAAGCGGACATGGAAGAAGGAAACTTAGGGAAGCAAGGCTGACATTACACAGAATCACAATAGTAGAAATGGGGGATTCATTGGAACTCAGTGATAGTGACTCTAGTACCACGTGGAATAATGTTCCTTTATAGAAGAAGAATAGAACATTGAAAGGAAATAGAAGCAGATCACCTGTAGATAGGGGAGTTAATGATGGATCTTTGATTATAGGACCATCACAGTATTCAGTATTGATATTGATATTTTATTTCCATCGCGCTCATACACAAGTGTTTCAGAGCGCAACAAGGCAAGGGAAGGGGAACAGAGGAGAAACAAAAACAACGATTTTACTAGGCCCAGTGACATTGAGAACGCGCAAGTGCATGGTAGAGGGGAAGAGGGAGAAGTGCATGGAAGGTGGAACAAAAGGAGAGTGCGGAGCAAGGAGGAAAAAAAAACATAAATAATAATAAATTAATAAATAAAAAGTCAACAAACAGAGGGAGTGGCAGTGCTGGGTTTAAGGCAGCAGGCTGGGTATTGGAACATGAGGGGGTGGTATCCCATGATAACAGTGTAGAGCAAGGCGAGGAACGGTCCATGGGGAAGCTGTGAAAACTTTAGGGTGTACTGCTAATGTGACAGTGCTGGATGGGGGGGGGTGGTACCCCTGAAGAGAGGCATTATTTAGTGACTGTGGCAAGTATATTGAAAAAGCAGATTTTGTTCACAAGCGGGTTGTATCACCTTGCTACATTAAAAAGATAGCTGTGTGCAAACTTTTGATATATTGCAAAAGTATTATGCAAAAAAATAATAGGTGGGCCATTTTCAAATCAAATGGTGGTGGGAATTTCTGTTGTCTACACTGCACGTGCAGGAAGGGTGAGTAAAAGCCAAGGGGGGATTTATGGTGTACCAGCCAGCACGGATTTGGAGGACGTATTGGTAAAAACGTAAGCAGGATAATGTGGAGGGAGTGAGATGACTGGCTCGTAAGACCGGAGAAAGGGTAGTGCAATCTACCACAGTGTCGGGTCCATGGATATACTGCAGTATCTAAATATTGGTTTTGAAAGATGTCATGTGATTAAGAAGAACAAGCCACCCCCGTTAAGGTTTAAGTGTTAATGGTTTGGGCATATCGCTAGTGTGTGTAGAGTAATGCAGTGTTGTGCTAATTGTGGAGGTGTTCATGATATCAAGGAAAGTCTAGATGAAAAGAAGCCTGTCTGTAGGAACTGTGGTGGAGATCATTGTGCTATGTTCCAAAAATGTCCTGCATACTTGCGAGAGGCGCATATTGAATCAGTGAGGGTGACTGGTAATTTGTCTTACACAGCTACTGTGGCACAATTGCATGTAAAAGATCAACAAAACGTTGGCCAGGATCCTCAAGCGTTGAATGAGTCATTGTGTACTGCAGGTATTTCAGATACTCAATCAGTATCTAAACAGATAGAACAGGGGACTTTGGTACTGGCAAAATAAAAGTTTTTATCTTTTATGAATGACGTCATCCATTGTTCCTCTCAAAGTAAAACTTAGAAGATGATGTTTATAGTTAAGGTGGTGGACAAATGTGTGGACATTGTTGGTTTAACAAGGGATTTTTGGAATTAAATCTTTAACCGGGAGAATGTGTAATGTGTCCTCGATGGATATGTTGAGCACTTAGCAGGAATTGTCCTAAAGGTGGATGGAATACAAGGGTGCTAGGAAAATACATTGAACAAATCTGGAATAGGGTATGAGTATGAACGAAGAAGACAGAAACTAAGGTCCTAACCCAGTTGGGACACACCTCGTCGTATTGGACGGAACGCATGCCAAAAAAACACCAATCGGAAGAAGAATCAGAAGAACTCCACAACATCAGACACTTTCTTTGTTGAGGAGACTGGCATTCTCTCAACCAAATTCGATTAGCAGCGTTTTAGTGAATGTGGGTATGTGCAATGTGTTTGTTAAGTGACTTCAATTCAGCAATCCCACTAAGTCAGTGCCTCGTCTGGGACGCCCAAGGGAAGCCCTTATTTATATATTTTTATGACAAGTTATACTCTGGATGATAAACCCTTACATAACGCCCCTCTCTTTGAATCCCCCTGACCTCACTGAGCCAAGAAGTAGGTTTGTTTTGCAATTTAAAAGATTTATTGGAAAAATTAAACAATATATATATCACACTTTTATAATAAATTAATATTTGATATCACACTTAAGAATATGACAGTGATCAACAATGGATAATATTACAATTGTACGTGTAATTCATTACTTAGGAGTTGGTATAGGAAGGAAAAGGTAACTGAGAATGCTTTTATGGTTTCAAGGAAAAACAATGATGGAAAGAATGCCGTACAGAAATAAACTGATAGGGTTTCACAAGAGATAATATGTTCCCTTTTCCCCTGGTGGCAATTCACTCCCCCCTATGCAATATAAGGAGATGGAACTACAGCACACAATTTTCAGGAATATAAACAAAATGCAATACAAAGTTCCAGTTCCCCCCAGCGCGCTTAGAGGAAAACAGGTATGATTTTAAAGCAGGCAAATCCTTTTAAATGTGGTGGCAATGAAGTAAAATATGCTAAAAAAGTTTTTAATTCCCTATAGGAGGTTCAGGGTAGGTGATAGCTACTTAAGATTAGTTCAAGTCTCACTCGCGATGCTCAATGAGGGATTAGCAGGTTGAAAATGAATTTTAGCAGTTCAAGCAAAAGCGGCAATTTTGACAGGAGCTAATTTTTCAATTTGCGGCAATTTTTCCGAATGCGTCGAGCGCGATTACGGAAAAACTATACGGAGTAGAAAGTCTAGACTTGTTAGAAAGCTGGAATCTTAGCTTTAAAATGAAAGTTAAATCTCGTTCCTAGCACCTACGATTCCAAAGATACGGACGATTTAGTGAAGGTAGATTCTCAAAATTAAAGTGAAGGATCAGAATGACAAAATGACACTTTTACAGCTTTGAAATGACAGAATTAACACATGATTCCTATGATGCAGTTCTGGACAGGTTCAAATGTTTTGAATCAGATAATTTTAACTAAGGGATGGGTTCTGCAGAGTTCTAGCTGAGTACTCACACTATAAATTTGAAATAGGCCGTCAAGATCTGGTCAGGTTGGCTGCGGTTCTCTCGCCACGGACGGTCTTTAGTACCAGTTCTGCTCACAGCGATCTGGTCTGGGTCTGCTAGCGGCAATGCGGTCTGGTCTGGGTCTCTGGTTCTGCTGGTCTGGATCAAGTGGATTCTGGATACAGCACTGCTTTCTGGGTACTGGCACCGGGTTCTAGCCAGAATCAAACAGCTCAGCCCGGCTGTTTGAATAATTTGCAAAAGATTTTGAGGCCTGCTGAAAAAGTTCTGAAGTCTGGATTCTAAGTTCTGGAGATGGTCCTTCTGGATATTGTCTGGTCGGGCAAAATGCTTCGCAAGAAAGTGGAAAGTGAATGTCTTGCCTGTCCAAAGCAGTCTCTTTTTATGTGTTTTGAAAATGGGTGTGTGCGTGGGCATTACTAAGCCTGCCCCTCACAACTTATCATTGGCCAAGCTCTCCTCTCTCCCTTGATTGGGGGAAGGAATGGAGTGTAATCAGGCATCAATTTTATGGAATACATAAAGAACACTCCCCTTGTCAATTTGCACACAAATCTATTTTTGATCCAAATACATATTTATCTATGTACCATTTTTCTAATATTATATGTCCAGTTAACATATTTTCTGTAGCACCAAACCATCCGATCCCTGTATTTGTAAGATGTTGTGTCCACTTATGACATAATTCTGTGCTTTTCATCAAGAACACAACCTCTAACTTTTCCAGAATTTACACAAACATGCACAAGGAATATGGGCATCAGATGATAAAGTGTCAGATTTTTAACATACAGACATTCAGGGTAATACCTTATTTTCCGCTACTACCCCCCAGAACATACCACAGAGTCCTAACACCTCTTAAAATGTACACTGAAAAATCACAAGAATAATTATATTAATTATATCATTTTGACAAGTCCGTACTATGAATTATCCACCTTTTTTGAAAATGATGCTCTGGCTCAGAGGGGTGTGGTTTCCCAAAGCACATGGTGGAATTTCTGGTTTGTCCACTTCCTCCAACTCAAGTTGCTCACAGAGGCACTGCTCCTCCCAGTTTGTATCAAGAGGAAGCCGTTTAGGATCCCCCCAAATTTAGCCTTTGCCTGAGCCAAGGAAAGCTCATTGTTCTGTTTCCCTGCTCCCAGGCGCTCCACCCCTGATTCAATCAGAGAGGTGTAATCTCCTTTTGGTGGGAACAGCAGAAGGCAGCCAGGCCTGCGAATGCAGTGGCTGAGCAAGTTTCAACTCCTGTCGGGGGTAGTTGCCGGGCAGAATTCAATCTCTTCAAGCCAGGCTTCAGCCAAATGTCACGTTTGTTCCCAGTTTTTCTTCATTCAAATCAAACTTACAATTTCTACACATGCAGCTAGAACGCTGATTCTAAGTTCAAAACTATGACATTTAAACAGTTGCAACCTATGTGACACTCAAAGTAGGTCACTCATTTATTTTAAACATTTCGATTTTAGTGGCTTTAAGTCCAATTTCACTTCAGCTGCTGACATCCACAGCTCAGCCAGTTTGGTTATAAACATTGTTTTAGGCTCTTCATCTTTCCAAATTTTCTATGCACACAAGACTACATTCTGCCAAATGTCTGCTGGTGTTCAGTGAGGTTTTTGAATATCTTGCAATGTTTAAAATGGCATTTTTAGCCTGCATTTCAGAGAAACAAAGGTGATTTCAAAGCGCTTTTGAGCTAATAGGCACTGCTGTTTTTCCTTTGGCACCACGTTTCACTCATGGCGCTTCTGGCCCTTCACGCTCGCACTGGTGGGTGGTAGGTCAGGCAACCATTTTGGTGTGTGCAAAAACTGCATGGTTTCCTGGATTCTGGCGCAATGTGGGCTTTTCGGCCATCTTGGATTTTCTAAACCCACAGCACCAAATATTGCAGCATAATAACTTGAACGTGGGTCAAGACACCTGACATGGTTAAAGCTTTTTTATCCCCTGCCATACATTTTTACCGCCATCATTATTAATTGACTATAAAAGCGGGAAATACATACCAGAGTTTTATTTGTTTGATGGTAATTACCTGTGCAGTTATATTCTATTGCCAGGGTTCCTAGTGATATCCTCGACATCCAAAGCATTGAATGCAAAAGCCTCGAAAAAAAAGCATTGTAAAAATGCATTTTTTGGAAAAAAATGTAATGGGGTCCCCCCAACACCTCTTTTTCCCCCCCTTAAAGTCCATTTTAATAAAAAAAATCTTTACCTACAAAAAAACGCATTTTTTCGATGCATTTTTTTCTAGGCTTTTGCATTCAATGCTTTATATTCGAGGGAATCACTGGATACCTATTGTCAGTAGTTACATATCATAAGAGGTCATATATTTCAAGACTACTGCCCCACAGAGAAGTAATCTCGAACAAGCAGTAACGTTCTGCCAGCCTTATTTCTTACCTAATAAACAGTCATGTGTTTGTTCCATGATCTGTTTATTAGTTTAAAGGAACATATCCACGGTGGTGCTGTAAAGTGTGCATACATCACTCTTTTTATGAATAGAATAAAAACGATCTAGCCTTTTCATCTGCACAGTATTACATTTCAATGAGTCGTATCTTTTAAAATTACACTTATTTGACAAATAGTTGGGCATTCCCTGTAAATTGCTTCTTGCGTTTCCTATCCTCAGCACCGTGTGGAGGGACGGTACACAATGCAACAATTGGAAGAGTCCTGTCGCCCAATTACCCAGGAAACTACAGCAACAATCTTCATTGTGTGTGGACCATTGAAGCCCCTGAGCACCAGAAATTGCACTTGCACTTTGAGAAACTATTACTTGCTCCAGGAGACAGGTAAGAATCGAATACATTTATAGCACATAAGAAGTGAATTGGGTAAACATAGGATTTTCTCCTTGCAACATAGCAGCAAATTAAACAGCAGTAATCATATTTGTGTTTCAATATGTGAACATTTTCAGCAAGAAAGCACTAATATGTCTTTGTTTAATAGGCAATTATTTATCATTTAAAAAGGCAAGCTCTTCAGAAAAAAAAACTATTTGTAACTAAATTACCAAGACATTTTGCAGAGCACTGAGGTGTTTTCCCAATTAGGTAAGAATACATTTACAACCTCAGGTTGCATATTTATAATTTGAGGCACAATAGAGCAACAAAGGTGAAACCTGAATTTGCAATGGCAATGGCATTTCTGAGGTGGAAAGCCTTGAATGTTGATGATAAGTATGAACATAGTCTTTTATAACAAAGTATTTTGCGCGTGTATATGTGTGTGTTATGCATGGTTTTCATCATCACCTGCTTGCCATTGCCTAACCGCCAACCTGCAGGGAGTCACAGTGCCCACCTGGCGCTGTGAAAGGTTTTGCACCAGAGAATAGTGGCATACACGATAACGACAATTGTCTCTCTGTGCATTATGAAAAGTGAACCCTCAAACCTTGAGCGCCTAACAGGCTTACTGTAAATCACATCATTGATGGGGGCCTACCCACTGAACTCTTGGGAACCAAATTATATTACCCTTATTCATTTATTTTAGTCCATTGATATGTTTGGCACAAAAACACGTAAAATGTTCTAACATTTGTAATAGAGCAGAGGACATGGGTCCTTTATAAAGGAATGAGAAAAAGTGACTTGAAGACCAGCTGTTGCACGGGAAGGGGGAAACATAAACCAGGGACGTAAATGGGACAGAATGACATAGGAACGGGATGGTGGAGGAAGTGCTAAATTAAGGATGGAAGCGCGATGGAAAAGTGATGTAGGGTTGTCGGTGAAGGGCAGGAGAGAGGAAACAGGGTAATGCATGAGTGTAGATGCCTAGCAAACAGATTCTTCAGAAAGGAGGAGCGCTTTTAGGTTAGATTTAAGTAGTGGTAGAATTGAAGTAGGATGGAGAGGGAGAGTATTTCACAGTAACGGAGCAAGGAGAGAGAGAGAGCAGAAACTAGAGGAAGTGCAAGGGGCTTGAGTGACAGCAAATAGGTAAGCCAAGGATGATTGAAACGAGCGATGAGAAGAGTAGGCAGTGAGATGAGCAGATAGATAACATGGGGCGATTCCATGGATAGTTGTCATGTCAAGCCGGCATAGTCTATGGAGAAGCTGGCGACTAACGTAGTGGTTCTATCACGTTCAGGTTGTGTTCACACTAGCGGTCTAGTTGTTTCCAAGATGACCGCTACCCGAGTTATTGCCACGATGGAACTGCAGCTCCCTGTTTTGCAACCCTCCTCCAATTGTGGCTCACGGGTAAGACGCTAGTTCTTTCTTCCCTATGCGCCTTGCTCCTTCCTTCTTGTCTCCTGTCCTGGCCACCTTTCTACACCCTGTCTCTTGTGCAACATCCCCCCCTCTATCGCTCCATGTCTCCCCCTCTACTCCTGACTTTTCACTTACTGGATTAGCCTGGGTTCCTGATACTGGGAGATTTGCCCTCCTGCTACCTTGCAGTATCGTCAGGCGCCATTGGAACTGTACCAGTCACAGTTGGCCAGGATGATTATCCAGCATCTGTTTTTTTTTGCACCTTAAAAAGTTTTCCTCATTTGGGCTCTCTCCTAGGAAGTCCACGTTGCTTAGGTTGTTTTATCCAACCTAACCAGTGGTCTCCAATGGGGATTGACCCTATCTCTTCTCTGGCAGACGGACTGCCAATTCAAAGAAGGAGAAGAAATAAAAAAAAGAAGATTCCACAGGAGGCTTCTCCAGTCTCTGCAGTAAGGAAGTGAGTGGTTACCGGGAAGCGTGTGAGAGCTTGCAACACCCAAAGATAGCTTCCTTGGAAAAGTACCAGGAGTTGGTGGCTGCTGTACAGAGGCTTACCCATGAGATGCAGAACTTACAGGCAGAAAACCCCAACTTACGACGGCTTTTGGTAAACGGTGATGACCAGAGGTGATCTCCCTCCCTTGACCTTTCCCTTTGGTAAATACGATGGGTCCCCTCACAAGTTAAGTACATTCTTGGATGCCTTTTTGGTGTATTTTAAATTCCAATCCAGGGCCTGAGATTCCAACTAGGCTAAAGTTGACTTCCTAATTTCAAACCTGGTTGGGAACACCTTGGCTTGGGCATTGCCCTTGGTCATGGCTGCTAACCCGGCTTTTGAATATAGGGGCTCCTGGGTTGGCCCTGATCTACCCAGGTAGGTTAATAATTAAAAAATAGCACAATGATCAGGGTAACCTAAAGTAGTATGCACACCTGACGCAATTGATACACAATGATTACCCAAAATATCAGACTTGAAAGGCGTCAATGATTTTCCGAAAAAACAGAATTTTTCTTGTTAGTTAATGATTTAATACATCAAATGTTCATTTTTGGGAGAAAAAAAGGGGTTTAAACAGGACATTTATGGATTGAGAGATAATATCTCCAAGTGATACAATTATTGTTTACCCAAGCTTTTGTGCCTGTATCACACTATAACACATAAATACATACTTGTTACCATTGGGGGTCATGTTGAAGTAAATGAACATATAGACAAAGGGTATCCAAATTACAAACATTTACAGTGTGTGTGTTAACACTGGGAAGGGAGTCGACACAACTGTGTTTCAGCCATTCATTAGCAGGAATGTTCTTGCTTATAATTGTGTGGCTTTCATCAGGATGAGAAAGAATAAAAATGTGGTGCGGATGGTCCTATTGTTCGCGAGTATTTTTAATTTCACTGCGTATTTTTATGGCATCTTTTACTCTTGATTGAGTTTGGATGCTGGCTCACACTTGTCAATATTTCTTGTGGAGCAAGTGATCCGATATCTTGCTTTCGCTTCAAAACAGATGCTAAATATCTTCATAGAGTAATGTTCGGTAAAATGAAGCGCTACATTGCCAGTTGTGCAGTTGCGCGATTTTAGTGAAGGATGAAATAAACCATTAAATGACTTGCACGTGTGCACTGGGAGCCATGGTGCCTTTGACTGCTGGTGCAAGACGCTGTGCTTTTGTTCATATGTTCAAGGAATTATTTGAGAGACCAGAGGTGCTCTATTCCTCATGCAAAACACTCCTGGATATCCATCAAGAACAAGCGGATGTACAACTGGAATACGGATGGTGGAATAAAAGGCTGAACACAGGAAGACGAGAAGTCCCTTAGGTTTATTCCCCCCCTTAGACCCTCCAACAGAACCCATACCTTCCGAACAACCAATGCAGATCAGTACTACAAATGGTCCATTATCATCGTCCGAACACAAGAGAAGATGAGACTTGGGGCTTTGTATGTACTGTGGTCCGAGAAAATACTTACTTCATAACTGCCCATAAATTCCTCCCCACAGGCAGGGAAATGAACCACCCCAAACATAACAGGGACCATGGTCCGGGGTTGTCTTAACAGTCCCTGCTACACCACTACAAGGACCTTGGAGGTGAACTATAATCGTTTGATGCTATTCAGAGTCCTTCTACCAATCCCACAAAGGACCCCCGACTGTGGGACGGCAGCAACTTTGTGGATGCTACCTGGGCTGACAACAGACAAGTACCTAATAACAAAAGACAGAACCTACACCCGTGGAAGATGTCGACGGTTACCCCTTGATATCCAGGCCCATCACTTTGGAAACTCAACCTTTGCTCCTGACAATGTTCGGGCATGAAGAGGTCTTGGCTTTTGATCTCATCTGCGCAGCTCATTTGACCATCATTGTGGGTATACCGTGGCTATGCAGACACAATCCGTGTATCGATTGGTCCAAGAACAATACATCCTTTCAATCTGAGTGTTGATCTACTAATTGTGGTTCACAGAAGGTACTTAGGAAGACCCCGGAAGTGGCCATGCCAGTTAACCTGCCCACTTCAGTGGTTTTCAGTATTCCCGCTAAGTATCAAGGATTCATGGACGTGTTTGACCAATGTCCGAAAGAATTACCTCCACACTGATTAGAAGACTGTGCTATTGATCTAGGACCTAAAGCTTCTGTGCCATTTGGAAGAATGTTCTCATTATATCTCCCCAAGAAGGAGGCTCTTAAGGCATACTTAACAGACAACCTGCAAAACAGTTTAATCAGGGGATCCAAGTCAGTGGCTGGTGCCTCCCTCTTCTTCATTCAAAAGAAGGGCTCAAAAGAATTGAGAATGTGCATCGATTATCGAGACCTCAACTCCATTACCATCAGAGATAGATACCCCATGCCACTCATCAAGGACATTCTGGAGGACATCCAGGGAGGCACCATGTTTACCAAACTTTACTTGCGCAGCGCCTACCATCTGCTATGCATATGCAATGGGGACGCGTGGAAGACTGATTTCAGAAAACCCATGGGGCATTTCGAGTACCAAGTGATGCTCTTTGGGCTGGTGAATGCACCAGCGATCTTTCAGAGATTCATGGATAAGATCTTCACAGACATTCTCTTATGGTTATAGTCTATTTAGATGACATTCTGCTTTTCTCCACATCCCGTAAAAGGCAGTTGCCTCTTCATAAGCTCCTTGACAACCCCGAAAAGTGTGTATTCAATGCTTCTTCGGTTTCTTACCTGGGATTCATACTTTCTAAAGATGGCATCTGAATGGATCCCCAAAAGACGAGTGCCATCATGCAAGATATACAACACATTCTGGTATTGGTGAATTTTTATAGGAAGTTTATCAAAAACTTCTCAGACATCGTCTTACCTATTACTGCCCTTCTCAAAAAGAATGTCTAATTTGAATGGAACACTGAAGCCAATCTGGCTTTCTAGTGATTGAAATCCCTTTTCTGAACTGCCCCATTCTCCAGCAACTAGATCAAAATGCACCATTTATCGTAGAAACGGATGCCTCTGCTGGTGCCAATGGAGCCGTATTCCTTCAGATGGTAATGGATAAAGAAAAACATTTGGATGCTTATTACTAGCGCACTCTTAAACCCAGTGAATTCAACTACTCAATACTGGAGAAGGAACTACTGGCCATACGGCAAGCTTGTGTAGAGTGGCACCATCTACTTCAAGGAGCCACACACCCCTTTGAGGTCCGCACAGACCATGGCAATCTCCGAGTGCTCCAACAAATGGAATGTCTTAACTCCTGTTGTGCTCGGTGGGCCTATTACTTTCCACAGTTTGACTTTGTCATCACATATCTACCAGGGAACCTAAACATCCTAGTGGATGGTCTCTCTAGAAGAGTCAGTGAATACAATGGAAGGTTTACATACCCAGAGAACCTACTATCCGGAAAGACGTTAATATATGAGGTCAACACCTTTCTTCAAGATGTAAGAGACACCTCACATGTTGATCTATGCACTCAATTTCTGATGCGCCGTCTCCTCGAAGAAAAGAAGATGGTAGGCTGTTTTTTGAGAGGCGCTTGTTTGTCCCAACTACTGAACTACAGAACAAGGTATTATCCTGGTGTCGTGACATCAAGACAGCTGGACACAAGTATGTAGCTGCCACACTTGAATTGATTTTCCGTACTTTCTGGTGGCCTACCATCAAAAATGACGTACAAGACTACATGCTTTCTTGTCACATCTGTGCTCAAAGTAAATATTTCACAGCCAGCCTTTAGGCCTTCTACAGCAAGAACCACCTCCCTTGGGTCCTTGGCAACACCTGTCTACCAACTTTAAAGTGGACTTACCCCTTTGCAGTGGCTGTACAGCCATTATGGTGATGATAGATTAGTTCAGTAAGATGGCACACTTCTCTCCCCTACCCGGAATACCCACTGCTCCACAAACAGCTTCAGTATTTATTTGTGACATTTTTAGGATACATGGACTTCCACAGACAGTAGTTTCAGACAGAGGCACTCAATTTACTTCACATTTCTGGTCTATCTTCTGTAAACTTCTGGGTATTCGCAGTGCCTTGTCATCAGGTTACCATCCCCAGAGCATCGGGCAGACAGAGAGACTAAACCACACCATTGAGCAGTACATTAGGTTTTTACCAACAAAGAACAAGATAACTGGCATGCCCTTTTACCCATGGCAGATTTCACATACAATAACTCCATTCATACTGCCGCTGACATCAGCCCTTTTATTGTATGTACGCATTTCATCCAAAACATCTTCCTACTTCTGTTTTCCCACCTTCACATGGGCCCTCTGTTGACTCCTTGCTGGAAGAACTGGACAGACCAACAAGGATGCCTATAATAACCTTGAAAGGAGTACTATGCCGCCAGAGGATGGAGGAGTTGCCCTAAATGGGAAATCGGAACAGAGGTTTGGTTGTCCACTAAAAAATTCCATAAGTGGATTCAACCTTCCAAGTTGTCTCCTCAGTATATTGGACCAGTTTTAATTGTAACAATCCCAAACTCCTGTGAAAAATGTTTATGGATAGTAATGATGTGAATTTTATTTTTTATATGGTCAGATTGTATAGGAAATGTATTGAAATATTTGAAATTTCTGAGCCAAGAAGGATATGTTTCTTGGCCCTGTGTCTAGTTCTATATTTAGTGTTACTTGAAACCTGAATGTGCATGTCAACATGTAGTATTTTACTCCTTTAAATGATTTTTCTTTTTTATGGGATGCATTGTTTTAATGTGTATTTGTGTTTGTGTTTATCTTGTTTTTTGTTGTATATACAACGCTATTTCGCTGTATGTATTAATACATTGAATTGAATATATTGGACCATTTAAGATCCTTTTTAGGATTAATACGAACTGCAGTTACCTAAGTGGAGGATTAAGGAACCAGAACCTGAAGAATACAAAGTTTCTCGCATTATCAACTGCAGGTACTAGCATGGTGCACTACTGTACCTCACCCATTGGAGAGGGTTTCTGATGCAGAAAGGTCCCGGGAACCAGTGTGACATGTTAACGCTCCTCTTCTGATTCAACAGTTTCATCATTGACTTCCCTGAAAACCCAGCAACCGTAGACTGAGGAGGGGTCATACTGTCATGTTACGCCGGCATATTCTATGGAGATGATGGCGATTCATGTAGTGGTTTCATCATGTTTGGGTTGCATTTACACAAGCAGTCTAGTTTCCAAGATGACCACCACCCTAGTTATTGCCCAAGTTATTGCCATGACCGAAGTGCAGCTCCTTGCGTTGCAACCCTCCAATTCCGGCTCTAAGGTGGGACGCTAGTTCATTCCTATCCGCCTTGCTCCTTCCTTCCTTTATGTCCTGTCTGCCTTTCTATACCCTGTCTCCTGTTCCCAGCTCTTTCACTCAATCCCCCCCTCTACTCCTGACTTTTCACTTACTGGATTACCCTGGGTTCCTGATACTGGAAGATTTGCCAGTATTGTCAGCTGCCATTGGAACTCTACCAGTCACAGTTGACCTAGAGGAATATCCAGCATCTGGGTTTTTACCCCTTAAAGGCTTTTTCCCCATTTGGGTTCTCTCTTAGGAAGTCCACGTTGCGTAGGTTGTTTTATCCAACCGAGCGCAGTGGCCTCCGATGGGGAGAGACCCTATCTCTTCTCTGGCAGTTGGACAGCCAAATCATAGATGGAGAATAAATCAAAGAAGAAGAAGATTCTACAGGAGGCTTCTCCTATCTCTGCAGGGGAGGAATCTAGTGGTTAGCCAGAATAATGTGAGAATAGTTTTGAAGATGATCAGAGGACGTTTATACTTAGCCCTTTGTTTCATACATAGCCAGACAATTTGATCACAGGCAAAGGAGGTGTATGTAAAATGAGAAAGACTGAAAAGTTTGCAGTCCGTGAAGTTGAGGGCTTTGTCCAGAGGTGGGAAAGCATAGTTGGGAAGGCCATAGAGGCGACTGGCACCGTAGCCAGATCTAGAAATGACTAAGGAGGAGATTAATTGTTTAACAGTTTTGAAAGGAAGACGATGATGGATGTTTCTGAAATTGAGGATGTTGAGTCTGGCTGCAGTAGCAGATTTGGAAACTGAGAGTGAGAAGTTGCGTGATGGGTTGAAGAGGACACCAAGGACCTGAGCGGAAGGAGATTAAGGAAGGTATTCAGGAGAGAAGAGAGGAAGAGGGGGAGAGAAAGAAACAGCCTGTTTGGCTGGGAAGTAGAGAACTTCAGTCTTAGTGGAGTTGAACATGAGTGAGTGAGACGCAATACAATACTTGATGGTGGAGAGACAGTTTGAATTTTTTGACAACAGCTCACTGGATAATGAATCAAAGGAGAAGAAGATCTGAGTGTCATCAACAAAGAGTTGATAGGAGAAGCCATAAGAAAAGATCAGGGTGCCAGAGCTAAAATATAGAGAGTAAAGAGAAGTGGACCAAGGACAGACCCTTTGAGTGGTGAGTGGGGAGATAAGGCTGTTTCAGGACACCTGAAAGTGTTTGGGGGCAAGGTGAAGCAAACCAAGTGAGGGATTTTTCCCTGTTGCCAAGGAGAGATAATGTAGAGAGAAGATCAGCATGGTTGACAGTATTGAAGGGAGCAGGAAGGTTACGAAGAATTAGAATACATGAAATGTTAGCTTGATGAGTGAGAGTTGCTGACATTGAGAAGAGCTGTCTCAGTAGAAAGCAGCAGTCGGAAGCCAGATTGCAAAGAGTCACTGTGGTTGTGAGTATAAAGGAACCCGGTGAGTCGATCAAACACTACTCGTTCTAGGATTTGGAATATCCTTGTATCATCTATCATCATTAAATGTCCTAAAAAGTCCCTACAGTTTATTACTGAAACAGCAAGCATTCATACTGGAAATATATCATCTTTACACTCATAGAACAAGAACAGGCAAATAATATACTTAAATGTCTGTTTAGCTTTAATGTATATTTATCATATTTTAGTGATAATGAGAATTTGAAAACGTATAGCTGAATAACATGCAACTCCCATTATAAGGAATACGTGTGTTTGAGTATTATCCTAGCATGTTACTCTTCTTTTACTCATTTCTAGGAATCTAAAGCCTAGTGCCAATAATCAATGTGCATAACCATCTAACATATACAATAGTAAAACTAGAAGTGTCTACTCCTTTATTGCTAACTAGAATAGCTTACCAATAGTGATCTGATGTTACTTCAGCCATTATAAACCTGTCAAAAAAGGCTAAAAGCCTACAAAGAGTCCCATCATTACCAAATGGCAATATTCTAAAACAATCTGAAGATATAGGTAAAGGATACTGGTACAACATTAGCAATCTGCCTGCAGGGTTCCTTTCTCCCATTCACTAGATGTATACATGGGGCCACTTATCCTGGCCAAATGAAATACAAGAGGGAAAACAGTTTAAATATGCTTTGCCTAAACTTGTACCACAACCAGACATGCCACAAACACAAGTGAACAGCCAATATGCTAACCTGACATAAAAGCATAGCCACTCCACTATTTAGTTCCAAGACAAGGTTAAATAAAACTTTGAACATTCTATTAAAAGTCAAATTCAAGCTCCACAGAATATAATATGTGTTTGTGTCTATGTGTTTTGGTGTGTTGTATGCGAGAGAGAGAGAGAGAGAGAGAGAGCGCGAGAGAGAGAGAGAGAGAGAGAGAGCGCGAGAGGAGTAGTGCACTTTCCACTTACATTTAAGAAATTCAAATACAAATATATACAAATGTCAGTCATATTTTACAATTTACATTTTAAAAGAAAAGAAAATATGAGCACAATATAACATTAAAATAATCAAATGAAAATGTACGGAAGATGTTATCTAAAACAAAACATTGAATAGGACATAACTTAACAGAAATAAGAGACAATGGGCCTCATTACAACCCAGGCGTTAAGGGTTTAACGGCGCCGTCGGTGCGTTAACCCTTAACGCCTGATTACCATTTTAACGCCTGCTTTTAGCAGGCGTTAAAATGCAAGGCGCTAACCCGCCTTGGTGCTAATTACGGCACCGTAATTTACGGTGCCGTAATTAGCGCCCTCCCCACTCCCATTATGCCCTATGGGGCAAAAATGGGAATGGGGAAGGGTAAATGGGGAATGGGGATTTACTGCCCCACTCACCTTGGAATGGGGCAGTAAATCCGCCATCCATCATGGTGTAAACAGAGTTTACACCATGGTGGTAAAGTAGGGAACTTACGGCCTGGGTTGTAATGAGGCCCAATATTTAATTAACATAAAGTATCCATCAAACAGGAAGTTTCAGACAATCAGCCTCATTCCGTGATTGGAGGTAGTCATGGCGCTATTTGCGCCATGACTGCCTACTATAGCGGTACCGGCACCAATCTCGTTCAATGGGGACTTACCGGTGTAGTCCGACCTTTGCAGGACTGGTAAGTCCCCATTGAAAAAACCATTTCCCATTCCCATTTGAGCCCCCATAGGGCTCAATGGGAATAGGGAAGTAGCTAATAACGGTACCAAAATTTGCGGTACCGTTATTGGCTCTGATTTCCCTTAACGGGTCCCGTCCATAACACCTGGTAAAGGAGGGACCTGCTAAGGGAACTCGTAGTAGGGCGGTAAGGGATTACTGGCACCGGTCTCCTTACCGGTGCCCGGTATCCCTTACCGCCCTACTCGTAATGAGGCCCAATGTCTAATTGCAATGATGTCAAAAAGCTTACAGTTGCTATCTGAAGAGATATGGAAGAAGAACCATAAATGAATGACCAACATTGACTTGGTTCCATAATGGCAAAAGTAAAGCAGAACTTATTAAAATGTGTTTGTCTCCTAGTATATAACAAGGGACATTGTGTCATAAGATGTTCCAATGAGTCAGGAATACCAATGGTGTGACAAAAACGACAAATGTTCTGATCAATGGATATGACTTTACGTGAACACAACAAATCTCTGGTCTTCCATATATGGAAACGAAAGTGCAAAATCGATTGTCTATAATAAGGAGAAGGCGCTTTAGACAGATATTTTTCCATGACCCCTCTTAATTTTGATGGAAAACGTTGGCTGGTAGCATTTCTATATGTCAAACATTTATGTTGATTATCGATCCAATCCATTTGATAGATTGTTTGTTTAGCTTTATCCGGATTTGAAATTAAAAGGTCAATTGTAATGTCTGCATGTGCCAGAATCTTATGCGTGGAAATAAGCCATTTTTGGAAAAATGGATGCTCAGTACTAAACATATAGTTTGAAAGAATTTTTAACAAAGTTTCTGTTTGAGTTAAAACGAGGCACTTTCTCAAGAATGCACATTGTCTCCAATGATAAATGGCAGACAAAGAGGTGGTGCCCAATTCATAATGTAACCACAAAATTGGACTACATTGGGGGAGATGCAGTACTATACGCCTGAATGTTGCTTCCCATTTGTCAAAAATGAGAGCAGACAATGGGGACCCTGTTTCTAGGCCATAGAGGATCATGGGAATGACCTTCATTTTCCAAAAGGTCACTGCTGGAGTGACCGAAAATTTGCCATACCTAGAAAGAAGAATGCGAGCATGAGAGGTAGCTGTTATACGTTTGGAATCAATCTGATTTAGATGTTTTGTAGATTTTATTACGGGCTCAAAAATGATGCCCAAATATGTATATGCTGGGATAATAGATAGTTTTACGTTATCAATGGTCCAATGCTTCATAGTATGGCATCCACGATTAGGATTGTACATGACCACTTGTGTTTTAGCAGTATTTACTTTGAGTTTGTTTTCGACTATGTATGCTTCAAAAGTTGATCATAGTTTTTGCAATCCACAAGGAGTCTTAGAAATGAAAACAATATCATCAGCATACACGAGGGCCTTTATTGGAACTCCATTAATTCTGGGAGAATCAGACATCACAGATTCAAAATTGTATTTTATGTCATGTATAAAATAATTAAATATGGCTGAGGCCAATAGGCAGCCTTGTTTGAGGTCGTGAGATGTAAGAATGGGTCTTGAAAGTAAAGAATTGAGATTAATTCTAATCTTAACAGAAGTAAAAGAGTGAAAATTATAAATTATATCAGTGAGCATGGAGGGGCATTTACCTCTGGCAATTTTTGTCATGAGTTTGAATATGGAAATGGAGTCAAAGGCCGAGCGTAAATCTACAAAGGCAAAGTAGATCTGCTGTTTCTGGGAATTGCATTGTAATTTTAAAGCATTAAGAAAAAACTAATTTACAGTCATGCCCATTCCTGCAGTAAATCCTGATTGGTATGAATCTTGATGGTGACTATGCAAAGTCCAGGCACAAAAATCTCTAAGTACAAATTTGGCAAAGATTTTGCCTGGAGTATCAAGTAGAGCAATGGGTCTGTAGTTTATTGCTAAAAATGGGTTCCCTTTTTTAAAGATTGGCACAATGATGGACTTGTGCCAAGAAGTAGGTAGACTTTTTGTGATTAGTATATGCTGAAACAGATGTAACAACATTTCCGACCACTGCTCCGGATTGTTCTTTAGCATGTTATTACTTAGACCATCCGGACCAGCTTCTCTAGATTTATTAGCAAGTTTTATATAATAGATGATGGATTCAATGCCACAATCTAGAAGCCACTTGGTCTTGGTCTGCATAGTTTATGAAAAATTGTCAAAAAGGGGGTCAGCATACATCTTAGAGAAATGCAAGATCCATTGATCCTCTTGTACTCCGTTTGCCTGGGATCCGAGTTGGTTGGAACAATTTGCATAGTTGAGAAGTTTCCAAATGTCTGCAGTTTTTCGAGGCAAGAGTGTTGAGCATGATTTCACTATCGTACTGGATAAGGATGGATCTATGTGCACAAACCCAATTCATATACCTACATTTGGCCATTTTGAGGGCATCAAATCGATGAATGGAAGAAGAGAGCAATGTCTTGCGTTCTTTCCTATATTTGGCTCTCATGTTATGCAATTCAATGTCCAAGGAATGCAAATGGATTACTGGCTTTGACTTCATGGTTAGAATATTGTTTTGAAATTTGTTGAAGAATGTGGGTGTACTCCATCTTCATATTGTCGAGTGGCAATCTGGCAACAAGGTTATTGAGATCATCAAGCTTGTTGGGCGACCAAGAAAACCAGGTTCTAGCCTGGTTAATTGTGAGTGGTTGATAATACCATTGCCTATGTGTGGTTGATGGCAGGACTAGCCTTGAAAATGCGAGACACAAGTTGTGATCACTATGGAGCTGAAGTGTAATAACTAAGGAATTAATATTTTGGAATAAGTTTGAATCAACATATATGTAGTTGATCGTGCTGACTAATTTATCCTTGTGCCAAATGGTAGCAGCTGGTAAATCTCGTAGCACAGCTCCATTGACCATTTTGAGATTTCGTTCCGACATAAAGGCAGACCACATCAGGGCTTCTTTCATGGCAACATCGTTTTTTTGGTTTTAGGCAGTCGATATTAATATCGCCAGCTAATATGGTTGCTGTAATATCTTTTGAGAGAGCAACTATCTCTAACATATCAGAGAGCTCTTGAAAGAATATGTAGTTTGGAATTCTCAACGGGTTACGATAGATGTTAAATGGGGCAATGATGCCACAAGAACCAATTAATTTGACCAGTTGTATAAAGGTATCAAATGTAACCCAAGGTTCAATGGAATAATCAGAACGTAAACTGACTGCCACCAAGAGGCCTGACATGGGTCGTCCCTTATCTCCTCTCATAGCAGGTACAAGAGAGATAGTGTAATTGTCCCATACTGAAGGAGTAGTCAACCAAGTCTATTGAAAGACTAGAACATCATAGGGGTGCATAAAGATGTCAATAGAATTCTGAAGATGTACGTGCTGTAAGGATATTTGGCGTGTTACAGTACAGAGTACAGCACTACTGCACAGGTAGCAAACAGCACAGAGTACAGCACTACTACACAGGTAGCAAACAGCACAGAGTACAGCACTACTACACAGGTAGCAAACAGCACAGAGTACAGCACTACTGCACAAGTAGCACATTTTTTTTTTGCATTACCACCACAAGGGTGCGGTGCATTGCTATATGGGTTACCAGATTAACAAGGAAAGACAGGCTATTCAGTCAAAAACGATTTTAACATATAAGATGCAAATCTATTTTTACAGTTAAAAGCACACGTGCTCATTTAAAAATGCACACTATTTTTCACCTGAAATGCCTATGGTGCGAGAGACACATTTGAAAATTAACAGCTAACCTATTAACCATTAACCTGACTAATAAAACCTTATTTAACATAACCCACTAATAAAATGTGTTCTCCACTGCAGAATTAGGCATACTCTGAAAACCATTTAAATGTGTGTGCAAATTTTTTTTTCTTCTCTTCTCTGCCTGATTCTCCGTGTTTTTGTGCACAGTAACTGCAGGAAGAAGGAAGTCAGATTTGCAACAATTGCAAATGTATAAGCGAAGCTATTGTTGAAGAGTAGGAGGATGAGAGATGATGGATTTCATTGGGACACGTCATACAGAGGGCTGAGAGGAAAGTTTTAGTGGGCAGTAACGGGGAAAAATCTAAGCAGACATTTTTCTGCACTACTGGGGAGAAGACCTGGCTGTGGGGCTCCTGACTGAATGCAGATTCCTGTGTCCTGCTGCAGTCGAGATTGGGGAGAGCTGAAAGAAAAACCTTTCCACTGGCTGAGGCGTTCCTATCTGAAAAAGCTGAGAATTCCAGGCAATGACCCCGGTTTGAGAAGGAAAGGCGATCCTTTTACTGGGGTTAATCTTCAAGGGAGCTACATTCAGAAAGAGAACAGCTGAAGAAAACTCAGATAAGGTAATTACATAAGCGTGGGAGCCCTGTGTGTGCACGAAAATATGCAGTCAGTGTAGGATTCCTGTGCGTGTCTTAATCAAATACCAATGTTGCAATTTGAGTTCTGTTCTCCGCCACGCTCTTTGCAGTGTGTCATAGACAATGCTTTTACTGTACCATTTTATTTATTTCTGTAAAGAATGAGATCGTGTTTAAATGCAACTTTTATAATACAGAAAAATATTTGAAAACAGACGGGTGGTTTATTTTCTATTTACCATTACAATGCCGATGATGTGGGGAGATTTTTAAACAGTGCAATGGTCATTTTAAGACAGATGTGTGCATGTCAGAATCAGTATGAATAATTGTGAGTGACTGTAGCATAGCTTGTTGGAGGTACATGAGCCAACGGGAAGAGAGACTCTCTGAACATAGCTCCCTACCGTATATAAGGTAGTGGAAATTCCCACAAGACTACCACATATAGCTCGCTGTCGTAAATAAGTCAGTGAGTTCGCCCATGGTGGCACACCAACACTATCACTGGAAAATGTGGTATTCCTAGAATGCAGGTCTGAGGTCTCTCTAGTGATCACACGAAAAATCTAAGCAAAGATAAGGGATTCTGGACATTGGGGCCACAAATAAAACAAGGGAATTATGCTCACCAAAATACCACCAACCACGTATACCAAATATGCAGGTCTGGGTGCTGAAATAATGCATGTCCATTGTATTATTGTTGCACATGGCCAAATCTGAATACAAAGAGTGATTATTGCTAAGTTATTTTTCGGCAGTAATAAAATACCGTCAGGCCCCAAATCTCCACAAAATACCCTACATATTTATGGTGCGTTGCAGGCCGGGAAAGTGATCATAGAGTACCTACTGGGCGTGGCAAGCGTGTCTCACACTGCCATTTGCACATTAAAGGGAACCCATTTTATAATTGCAGTGTGCCACTAAAAACGAAATTCAGAATGTCACAAAGGGAAACCACATTCTCAGATCTAGTGCAATATTTAGAGGCAAAGTTATTTGCACATGGGACTTGGTCTTCGAATAGCACGTTAGAATGGAGTAACCGCATTCAGGGTGAGGTGCAGAAAGAAAAACTAGACAATATTTTTCCAGAAGGCAGCATAATTCAGGTCTGCCTTACAAGATTATTGAATGCAGCCGATAAAAGTGCAGAGAAAGACTGTTTAATACGGCTATGCGGCAAAATATGGTTTATTTTAAACAAATCCCTGCGAATGCAAGAGAATGATACTCAGCTAATTAACAGGTTAAAGACTGAATTAGAGGGGGCAAGTAAAAATCAGGAAATGTTGAGAGCAGAATTGGATGTATGCCAAAAAGACATGCAATTAAAATGCAGAGACTTTGATACTCAGTTATCCAAAAGCAAGAAACAATTTGAAGATAGTGAGCAAGAATTGGCACACTTAAAAGCCTTAGTGGATCACATTAGGCAGGATAAAGATGAGGTTGTTTCAGAAATGCAGATTTTACAAAAAGAACATTGTGAAAAAGAAGGTGATCTCCAGAGTGCAGAACAAGAAATGATTAAAATGATTCAAGAAAGAGACAAAAGAAATAAAGAGTTCAATGAATGCCAAATGCAAATGTGCGACATGCAGGAGGCGATTAATAAAATGAGCGATGAAAATAATTATTTGCAGAATGAAGCAACCAGACTCCTTAAAAAGTGTAAGGACTTAGAACAGCAAATGTGCATTCCCAGGTCCCAAGAGAGGCGGCAGGGTACCACATTCAATGGAGTGGAGGTGAATTCTAGCTCTGCCCAAAGAGCTAGTGCCCCAGTGACTGGGCCGGTGACTGAACTTGGTTGCAGAGCCCTTGGGGGATTTGATACTCCCATTGGGGGCAGTCACCAATCTCATACACCTGAAAACATGATTGACTCACAAAATAGTGCAATTCCATGCATTGCAACAAGTAGCCCCATAAAAATAATGAAATCAATTAAAGCCCTGATCAAACCATTTAAAAAGGGAGGTGAATGCTGCATTGAGGACCACTTAGAAGCGGTGCATGACATTTTTAAAGCACTCCAGATACCTAGGGAACAGTACAGACAATATTTTCATTTAACTTTAGATGCCCCGACGGCCAGCATCATAAGGGGATTAAATGAACAGCAGAATATGACATGGCTGGAGTTTGAAAAAGAAATTAGGCGTCATTTTTCTCCTTTTCAGTCATTGCAGGAGGCAAAGAAAGTCGCGTACACTATTACTGCTGGACCTAATACATCCCCTCGCCAATTTTTACAAGACTTAAAAAGAGCATTCTCTCGCTTTGATGTATCTTTTGACTCAAATTCCAATGAGTTTAAAACTGCATACTTCTATGGGCTACAGAAAGACATCATATCCCAATTGGTCCGTGAATTTGACCGTGACAAGTCCCTTGAATGGATTGTACATCAAAGCACAAAGCTATATGAGGTACTCTATTGTCAGGGTAGAGAAAGTGATAAAATGAAAGATACCAGGCCTAAATCTAAAGAACCCTCGGCCACAGTAATGGAAATCAGGTCAGCCAAAATGTCCCTTGAGTCTGCTCAAAGCCAAGGTAAAAATAATGTGACACCTGAACAAAGGGGTAATCAACAAAGATCGCCATTTCCTGTACCAATGTTCCAAACACATGATCCTAGTAATAGAGAGAGCTACATCAGCCCTAGATATTTAGGGGATAGACCCCGGGTAAGATACCGGTCTGATATGGCAGGTATGAACAATAACCAGAGACAAAATCAAGATCAAAGAAATGATGGTCCCTACCAGACATTGGGGACACAGAGCAGATTTGCTCCCAGCACCATGATATATGGTAATCAGGATAGGACCCGATATGTGGATCAATTTACTGATAATGGAAATCAACATAGGGGCCAGTACCCACAATCTGAGAGACAGGACATGAGGCAAAACGTGAACTACAATCCACGCCAGTACAATGATTCCCCACCGGGGGACTATAATCAAAGAATGGGCGCAACCCGCTCCCCTCCACAAATGAATCAAGAGTTCAGAAACCATCCCAACCGACATCAATCACCTGAGAGGTATCAGAATAGATCCAATCAGGGGGAAAACAACCAATATCGACCTAGGCCACAGAAAGAGGATCCTAGAGAGATGGAAAGGTTCCAGTGCCTTGAGGCCCAAGTGAAAATGTTAGCTGAGCAAATAGGAAAGCTCTATACAGCGCAAAAACAACCTTCCAAAGAGGGGGCTGATGGCCATAGCAATGACCGGGGGGCTTCCGAAAAGTGACTAAGTACTCATGATAATCGCAGTGCCAAAATGACAGATTGCTCTGATATAATTTTGCATAACAACTCTGAGGTGACTAATGGATTAAAAATGAAAGTACCAGTAAATGAAATTGTGATAGAAAGTGCAAATACTTCTAAAAAAGAGGTACGGTTTAACTTAGAGCTAAATAAAACAGTAAAGATTTGCACAAATGAAAAAGAAACATTAGGAATTCCAAAAGAACAAAGGGACAGATTTAAGAAAAATGACTCATGCATGGGGAATACCAGTGAACAGGGAGTAAGTGGGGATGCCATAGCTCCTTCCCTGGGCAAGCAAAACAATGACCAAACACAGACAGAAAAAGGAAATACTCACAAGGAGGGTACAAGTCAATCACCTGAAGAATTCTTTGAGCCACATATTTTTGAAGAGGCTGAAAGGGCTGGTATTACACTAAATGATCACAAATTCACAGAATTAAAAAATGACAAATTGCTGAATGATGTTGTTACACATGTTCAGTTGGAAGGTTGTAATGTGGTCTCTGATGTTACCCAGATGGATGGGCGAACAGTGGCCACACTCCAAAAAACCTCTGAACATGGAGAAATGAATAAAATATCTCGCACAGAAATGGGTAAAAAGGAGGGAAAAATGTCTTTTCATTTACCAATGTGCTTAGCCAAAAGTGAAAAAGACCTGAGAAAGGTGAGCCCTGAAATCAGTAAGAATTCACATTTCTTATGTGTATTAGAGGAAGTTGAGGACAGATATTATGCACCCATCACTGTAGAAGAAAAATGCCACACCTTCGCTATGATTGACACTGGCGCACAGGCCACAATTATGTCCAAGGAGCTGGTAAAGTGTATCAATGAAGGGAGGCCTCCACAGAGTCAGATCACAGTGAAGGCAAATCAAGGCCCAGTGCATAACTTTAATGGGGAGGAGGTGCCCATCATAGGTGTAACTGAGGTTGACATAAAAATAGGAAAGCACAGAATGAAACAAGAGGTATTGATCACATCTATTTGTGAAATTCCATTTCTGATGGGGACAGATTGCCTGAAAAGATTGTCTCCTCTCATAGATGGGGTGAATGGAGTGCTGTGGTCCTTAACCAAAAAACCATTGAGGCCTAAGAAACTAAAATCACAAAACAGCAATATTAAAGAATGTCACACCGTTGCCAAAACAAATGATGCTGTGGAGGTATATCTCCAGAATAGCTGCATACCTAGTGTCACTGTTATATTAATGTGTCAAGACAAAGATCAGAGCGACAATGAAAAACTACCTGTACAAATATACTTGGACCCAAGGAAAGATTGGCAGACTGCCATAGATGAGCACACATTACGTTTCTATTTAAAAGAGAAAACATGCAAACAGAATATTGTTCCTAAAACAGATTCAGAAAAACACATTACCACTCTGGCAGAAATACACATGGAAGATGAGCAACCATGGGTTCATGTTGGTATAAATGATTATCTTAAAACAATAAAAGCCACTTTAGCACTTGAACATGAAAGGAGTTTCATTAATGAGAGATTGTTGCAAAAAATTATGGAGAGGGAAGAAATCCCGAAATTTAGGATTAAAAACCAATATGTTTCTGGGTTGGACAGTCCAGACTTTGAAAACCGAATTGCAGGCAGATGCATGCTTAAAATTAGCATTGGGCAGAAAATAATTTACCATAATGTATGGATAGTGAGTGGAGCACAAAATGAATTTTACATGGGCAATGACATCATGCGCAGAATGTGTATGGTGTTAGATTTCCTTAATCAAAAAATATGGTCACGCCTAGGTGGTCCGGCACCTGAATTTGAAGACAAAAGAAGGGCTTATCATTGTGCACAACTAGTTCCTTATGCAGTCGAATTACAAATGAGGAAAATACTATTATTCCTGCATTTACAAAACAGTTTGCAATAACACTGAAATGCAAAAATGGACAGCAGATGAAAGGCTCTGATGCATTTGTATGCCTGAATGAATCCATAAAACAGCAAGGCCTGGATTATGAATACATTCCATTGGTAGACATTGGTGAGGGATCTGTAAAAATCATGGTAAATAATAAAGGTTGTCAGGATATTCATTTAGAGGAAAACTCCCCATTAGGAATGGCCATACAAAAATCACATTATACGGCAGATTTAAATAACATGGTGATTGGGAATATTCCTGAAAAATATGTAGATGCCAAGGGCGAGTTGCCAGAACACCTGGACTCTCAGCCCAAAGGAATATTTAAAATTCATTCTGTGTATCCTTATGATTCAAATGAGACAGTGTGCTGCCATCAAGAGGATTGCATAATATTTAATTTAAATGAAAATGAAACAGGAAATCAGCCCATTGAAGTGGAAGCTGATATGCCAAAATATTTAAAAGTGGCAGCTCTACAAAAAGATACAGCCACACAGTTAGAGGAAAGCGCTGAGATTCCTTTACCAGAAGAGTTTCCAGAATTTTCCAGAATGGTAGAAGAGCAGATCTCCTTAGCGGATGCATGTGACAGCGATGAGGATCGAGACGACCTGAGGGAAATATTTATGGAGTTTAAGGATGTATTTGCAAAAGATGCTTATGATTGTGGTTTAACTGATTTACATGTGGCCACACTACCAGAAGGTTGTAGCAGAAATCCAGTGTTTGTACGCCAGTATAGACTACCGCTGGCATGTTTAGAATCATTGGCAGAGATTATTAAAAATTTGGAATCACGGGGAATAATCAGGCCCATTCATAGCACATCCAATACGCCTATTTTAGGTGTGTTAAAGCCAAATGGTCAATGGCGGCTGTGTGCAGACTTAAGAGAGTTAAATAAAAGAGTACCAGTATCTAGATGGCCACTACCATTCATTGATCAGGGCCTAGCTCAGATACATGGTTCAAAGGTATTTACCACATTAGATCTCACCTCTGGATATTGGTGTGTGCCATTGGCAGAGGAGATACAACACTTATTTTCCTTTATATTTGACAGGACTCAATATGCCTGGCTTAGAGCTCCGTTCGGGTACATCAATAGTGGGAGTGAATTTGGCATATTTTTGAGAAAGGCCATGCCGGATGCAGCGGAAAGAGGAACAATAGTTTATGTGGATGATGTCCTGATAAAAAATGAAAGCCTGAAAAGCCATTTTGATGAAATAAGACATATACTTGGCCAATTGCAGAAAGCAGGCGCCAAAGTATCTTTGCAAAAAGCACAATGGTGCAAGAAAAAAGTGAACTTTCTAGGGCATGAAGTGACTGAACGTGGGCTAAATCCACAAAGGAAGAAAATAGAGGCCATACAAACATTAAAAGATCCTAAAGATGTGAAAGGAGTAAAAAGTTTATTAGGGATGACAGGCTATAACAGAAAGTTCATTGAGAATTATGCAGAAATCACTCAACCATTAACTAAACTGCTTAAACTAAATACTTCCTGGAGATTGGAAAGAGAGCAGTCTGCTGCAGTGGCTAGATTGAAGGAATGTCTTGTAAAGGCACCATGTTTAGCATACCCCATAAAGGACAGGGATTTCTTTATAGAAATAGGTTTTTCTGAACATTGTATGTCAGCAGTATTATCACAAAAACACGATTTGAATCACAAAACCATTGCATATGCAAGTAAGGCATTTTCCCAAGTTGAAATGAAATTTAATGAATGTGAAAAGGCCCTATTAACCACTGTGTGGGCGCTACAACATTTCCGCCCCATTGTTCAGGGAGAAAGGTGATTATTGAAACAAATCATCAACCTTTGCAATTTTTAGAGAGTAAAAGAATTAGATCAGGCAATCTAGCGCAATCCAGAATCACTTCATGGACGCTGACATTACAAGGTTTTCCCGTAGAAGTGAGATATGGACAAAATAGAAAGAGCCCAATTGCTCAAGGGTTAGCTGACTTACATGACTGTGCAGCTGAACAAATACCAAATGAAATGGAAGTGGAAACTAGTCTGCAGGAATTTGAACAATCATCACACAAAGCTTTTGATGAAAAAACATGCAAGGATTTGCCAACTGTATATGTGGATGGTTGTGCTTTTCACATTGAAAATGACAGTAATAAACAATTAGTGGCAGGAATAGGAAATGTCTGGTTGAAATGTGAAGGCGTTCCCAGTATAGGGATGAGGATTGGGGATAGGAGCAGTCAGGTGGCGGAATTGGCAGCCATCTATAAAGCAATTGCTACTGCAGTTGATAAAAAGTTCAGTGAAATTGTCCTGGTGACTGATTCTGACTATGCACGGAATAGCTTTGTGGAGTATTTGCCTGGTTGGAAAGCAAGAGGCATGGTTACATACAACAAAAAGCCACTTAAACATGGAAAAATGATACAAGCCATAGACAAATTGGTGTCAGAAAATAATTTAACAATATACTGGAGAAAAATTCGTGGGCATTTAAAAACACCAGGAGAGGATAAGGAGGGAAATGATAAGGCAGACCATCTGGCTAAGATTGGGGCTGTGATGGGAGAATTGCTACCTATTGATTATTTAATGGGTGAAATACAAATTGATGCAGTCACACGTTCTAAAGCACCAAAGGAGGTAGATCAACCGGTGGTGCAGTGGAGTCATGACACGCCAGACCAAGATTTGATTGAGGCACAAAAGAATGATCACATTTTGGGAATCTATTATAATCATTTGATAGATCCTGAACAAAATCCTTTAACAGAAAATGATTGTATGGGAAAAGAAGAGTTGAGGGTGTTATTAAAGAACAAAACACGAATTAGATTACAGGATGGGCTCATGATTAGAGAGTCCATAACAGGGCAAATACAGTGGGTAGTACCCCTTTCATTCAGAGGACTAATGCTACACCATGCACATGATGCCATAACTGCAGGCCATAGAGGTTCACAAAAAACATTAGAAATACTAAAAGATTATGCTTACTGGCCTCATATGTCCCAAGATGTGGAATTATATACTAGAGGATGTCTAGTATGCGCCCAATTTAAACCTGCTTCACCAATGCATAGAGCACCATTGATGAAAAGAGGCCTAACTCTCCCATGGTCAGATTTGCAAATAGACTATGTAGGTCCTTTAAAAAGGTCGAGCAGGGGACACCGTTATATTTTGAGTGTGGTATGTTTGATGTCGAAGTGGATTGAGTGCATTCCTGCACCAGATTGTAGTGCGCAAACAGCAGCCACATTACTGGTGAACCATGTGTTCTCAAGGTTTGGGTTGCCACAAAGAATTGAGTCAGACAGAGGAAGTCATTTCACAAGTACTCTAATGAGCAAGGTATGGCAAATACTAGGTGTGAAAAGGAAACTACATATCGCATATCGGGCGGCGTCTTCAGGTACAGTTGAAAGAAGCAATAGGTCTGTTGTGGATATTTTAAAGAAATTTGTGGCAGAAGCAGGTTCCAGCTGGAATTTGCGTTTACCATTGGTTTTGATGGCAATCAGGTCGACTCCTGCCAAAGCAACAGGTGTTAGCCCCCATGAGGTCTTAACAGGTAGGAAAATGGTGTTACCACAACACCTACTATACAGGACACATGAGCAAACCCTTGTGAGTGCATCCACAGTTCATGAATATATTGATGAACTGAGGAGACATTTGCAACATGCATTTGCTTTTGTGCAGAGAAATCTGGAAAGAGCTGCTGACAGTGCAAAGTCATATTATGATAAAAAGACATCAGTAAAGGAATACAGTGTAGGGGATCAGGTGTACAAGTTTCATTTTGGAAAAAGTAAACAGAAAAATTCTAAATTTCTAGCAGCCTGGCAGGGGCCATTTCGAATTATAGATAAGGTCTCTCCTGTAGTGTATAAAATTTTGAAAAATGAAGGTGAAACAACAATAGAGCAGTTTGTCCATGTAAATCAAATCAAACCATGCCATCCCAGACATGAGATCAGGCAGCTTGAGCATGTAGAGACAGATAAAGTCCCTTGAACAAAAAAGGAGAAAATAAGTGGATGTAGTCAGGAGGCAGTGACAAAGAAGTTAAAAAAAAAAAAAAGTTGATTGTTATGATGGCACATAAACACTGTAATATATGTAAAAATATATAATATAAATAAATAAATAAATAAATAAATGCACATATAACGGAAGCTCGTGGTTGGTGTGCAGAGAGAAAGTGTATTAAATATTGAATGCTGTTTTATATATGCTTGTTTTCTTTTAACTTGTATTTGATTTCAGAAAAAAAAACAGAAAAAAAAATATAAACGAAATATTTTTACCAAGCATGTTTTATTTTTGGCAAAAGGTGGAAATTAGTATTGTGCTATCTACTTAATTTGTTTATTTTCTATTTTGATTTAGAAAATTAACATTATTTGGTCGGAGGTTCTGGGACCAGAGGCCACGGGAGACGATGGAGTCCTGGAGTCCCCTGGAAGAAGACCAAAAGATGCCTGCCTCCAGGTGGAGGTGAAGACAAAATAACCGGAATGCCAAAAGAGATGACTGCTGTGGATTCAAGATTGCCAAGATGAAAGAATACTCGAATGAACCGAATAACATCGCTGGTCGGGACATACCAAAAGAGACAAAACAGAAGTTCCGGCATATGAAGTTCCACGTATTTATTATTTTAATTATTTTAATTTGTTATATTAATTATTTGTTTTAGTTAGTTGTTTTATTTCGTTGTTTTTAATTGACTTGGAAAATTTAAACTTAAAGTAATGCCACTTCCACTGAGAAGGCAAATGTGGAACATTTTATGAACTGATGGACTCAGATGAAATGTTGATTGCAAATTTTCATTGATGCACATGAATATTCATTTTGTTGGATTGCTATATTATAAAAAAAAAAAAAAAAGAACAAGTTGTTTTTAGGAATTGGCTTGGATTATAGCCAAGTTCTAAAAACAAAAGGAGGGTATATGTAAGGATATTTGGCGTGTTACAGTACAGAGTACAGCACTACTGCACAGGTAGCAAACAGCACAGAGTACAGCACTACTACACAGGTAGCAAACAGCACAGAGTACAGCACTACTACACAGGTAGCAAACAGCACAGAGTACAGCACTACTGCACAAGTAGCACATTTTTTTTTTGCATTACCACCACAAGGGTGCGGTGCATTGCTATATGGGTTACCAGATTAACAAGGAAAGACAGGCTATTCAGTCAAAAACGATTTTAACATATAAGATGCAAATCTATTTTTACAGTTAAAAGCACACGTGCTCATTTAAAAATGCACACTATTTTTCACCTGAAATGCCTATGGTGCGAGAGACACATTTGAAAATTAACAGCTAACCTATTAACCATTAACCTGACTAATAAAACCTTATTTAACATAACCCACTAATAAAATGTGTTCTCCACTGCAGAATTAGGCATACTCTGAAAACCATTTAAATGTGTGTGCAGATTTTTTTTTCTTCTCTTCTCTGCCTGATTCTCCGTGTTTTTGTGCACAGTAACTGCAGGAAGAAGGAAGTCAGATTTGCAACTATTGCAAATGTATAAGCGAAGCTATTGTTGAAGAGTAGGAGGATGAGAGATGATGGATTTCATTGGGACACGTCATACAGAGGGCTGAGAGGAAAGTTTTAGTGGGCAGTAACGGGGAAAAATCTAAGCAGACATTTTTCTGCACTACTGGGGAGAAGACCTGGCTGTGGGGCTCCTGACTGAATGCAGATTCCTGTGTCCTGCTGCAGTCGAGATTGGGGAGAGCTGAAAGAAAAACCTTTCCACTGGCTGAGGCGTTCCTATCTGAAAAAGCTGAGAATTCCAGGCAATGACCCCGGTTTGAGAAGGAAAGGCGATCCTTTTACTGGGGTTAATCTTCAAGGGAGCTACATTCAGAAAGAGAACAGCTGAAGAAAACTCAGATAAGGTAATTACATAAGCGTGGGAGCCGTGTGTGAGTTCTGTTCTCCGCCACGCTCTTTGCAGTGTGTCATAGACAATGCTTTTACTGTACCATTTTATTTATTTCTGTAAAGAATGAGATCGTGTTTAAATGCAACTTTTATAATACAGAAAAATATTTGAAAACAGACGGGTGGTTTATTTTCTATTTACCATTACAATGCCGATGATGTGGGGAGATTTTTAAACAGTGCAATGGTCATTTTAAGACAGATGTGTGCATGTCAGAATCAGTATGAATAATTGTGAGTGACTGTAGCATAGCTTGTTGGAGGTACATGAGCCAACGGGAAGAGAGACTCTCTGAACATAGCTCCCTACCGTATATAAGGTAGTGGAAATTACCACAAGACTACCACATATAGCTCTCTGTCGTAAATAAGTCAGTGAGTTCGCCCATGGTGGCACACCAACACTATCACTGGAAAATGTGGTATTCCTAGAATGCAGGTCTGAGGTCTCTCTAGTGATCACATGAAAAATCTAAGCAAAGATAAGGGATTCTGGACATTGGGGCCACAAATAAAACAAGGGAATTATGCTCACCAAAATACCACCAACCACGTATACCAAATATGCAGGTCTGGGTGCTGAAATAATGCATGTCCATTGTATTATTGTTGCACATGGCCAAATCTGAATACAAAGAGTGATTATTGCTAAGTTATTTTTCGGCGGTAATAAAATACCGTCAGGCCCCAAATCTCCACAAAATACCCTACAGTGCCCCCTCGTGTTTCAACTACATAAAGTTACAGAACTAGTCTTTAATACGTTTTGTGGTTATGACGTAATGGTAGAATTTCTGGTAGAATGGTATGTGCGTGACCAAGAAATAGATTACATAGACCCATTTAAAGAAGGAATCATAGTAGCGAACAATGTTTAGGGACCTATCCGGATCTTGGGAGATAAGGAAACCCATTTCAAAAAATTGCTAGTTTTGCATTCCAAATGGTTTTTGCAACTATCGCCGAGGGGATCCATAATCGCACCACAGTGAAGTCATGGCCAGCTATAAACTCCACAAGATCAAGGTCACCTGTCACATTCTCTAGAGTATCAACATCATTAAGTATGTTTAATATACATTGTCTGTTAAGGTCGTACAAGGGAAATTTACCTCCTCTGCACTTCATAACAAGAGAGTGAGAGTTTGAGACAGGTTTATTCAAGGAATGAAGCAATTTCTTTTCAATGAGGTTGTTAAATGCCCTGATGTTTGAGACGTGCGACGTCAAAGAAAGGAAAGAGAGCAATCTAACCAACTTTGTGGCTCCTAAAGGCCTCAAAGTCTAAGTTGGAGTCAGTGGCATTGGTGTTAAGGGCAACACATCTCATTGCTTGTGGGTCAGAAGGACCATGGGCCGAGACATCATTCATTGAATCCATTTGGGTAATACCCTAATTCACATCCACTTGTTTATCAAAGAAAGCATCAACAATATTCTTTATCTGTAATGCTACCATATTAGAGTGGTAGGAATCTTTATCAAAGTGTTTATGCAGAAGTTGACAACCATCAATTGGAAGAACCAGGGGGGAGGCTGGCTGGACAGTTCTAGTGGGAACATTTAATGAGCTCAAATCAGATGTAACAGTATGTACAAGTTTGGCTTGCAAATACTTGTCAACCATTTCACTCATGTTGTCCAGAGACGTTGTTTGGGAAACTTTTCCAAGGGGTGAATTCATCACAGTAATTTTTGATTTCAAATACTCAGCAATGGTTGACTTTATTTGATCAGAATGAGAATTAATAGCAGAAGACAGCTTGGGTATAGTAACATGAGCAGTGTGAGCTTATGCAGCCTTGAATATCGGCTCATTGTTATGAAAGGTTGTAACTGTGGTAAACTGACTGCAACAGGATTTCCCAATGCGTAAACAAGTTTACTTAATGGGGAGTAGTGCAGGCTACGTGCTGGAGCAACTACGACATTCTCTATAGCAACTTCATGTGGTATTTTAGAGATTTTCTTAGTGATATCAGACCCTGAATTTGAGTATGTAGAAACAGCTTTAAAGAAAGTTGCAATAGCGTTTTTTGGTATCTTGGGGGCAACCATATTTTTGGGTTTTTTGATCAGAGACTTGCGTGGAATCGATTTCTTTTTCATCTACCTTTTGCCTTTTCGAGGGATGAAAGGAGAATCGGGGCAAGGCGAGGAAGGCTGACAGGGAGCTTCATTTCCAGGCGCAGCCTCACTTGTCTCATTTACAATCTCTTGAGGCACGGTCTCCTGGTCTGATGGAATGCTCACCCATGAGATGTCGCCTAATTGGGGTTTGGAACTGCGATTTGCGCCATCAATAGGTCGAATGATTTCAGGGAAGGCAGGCGCAATGGGATAAGTTACAGGGTCATCTGCAATAATAATCGGAACCAAACTGGGCAGGGGACTTGGAACGGGGAGCGTGCTTTTTAAAGTTGCAATCCATTCACATATGGAATTAAGCTGAAGATTCTGTTTGGAAGCCTTTTCGTTCGGCCGTTCTAGTAATTTAAAGACACTCAGAATAGTAGTGTTTATAGCAACAAGAGTAATTTCTAACATCATGGGTGTCACCGACAAGGAAACGCCTTAGAACATTGTCACAGAGTTGGCTGTACGTACTGAGAGGTTTCATCAGAAGCGCTACTTATTGAAGAAATGTCGTTCTGATGTTGTGCAGTTTCGCTACAAATGGATATAGGAGACACATATTGTCTTGCATGAATGGAGATATTATCATCATTCAGGAACGCATGAGACTCACAAATGACATGATTAACATTTGGTATGTGCATAGGAAGTTCAGTAACTTTTACATTCCTAAGTCCATCAGCCGCAAGCACGGTAGAATCAGATAGCAAATGCGGCACAGAGACAACATTGTGGAAAAGATCCTTAGTGTGAGCGGTTCGATGGGAGCGCTCAGGGCCGCAAGAAGGAGAATGCAAGAAGCCTGGCAGGCGTGTGCTTCCACATGGTAAAGGCAAGTTGTTAGGCAGGTGCACACTAGAAGCATTTATACACTCTAATCTACTCACATTTGTGGATGCATTTATTGTATTTTTGTTGTTAGAACTAGGAGTTAGCATAATCGATGTGTGCGTTCTACACATTGCGTGCAAATTGCCTGTGGCTGCCATCTTTGATGAAATGAGGGGATGGACAGGCATACCGGATTTTAGGGAGTATAAATGATTAAACATAGACGTGTGAGTTTAAAAGCTTCAAAGGTAATATGCTCAAAAGATTGTGTAGTTTAACAGCCTATCCAATTAACAAAAATAAAAACCAAGAAGTGCCGCTACGCTCAGCTACGCCGGGCAAAGCAGTACTTAACAGAAGGTACTTCGCTGAGGGTGTGCGCGCACGGGTGCGCGGGCGAGCACGTTTTTGTGAGAGCAAAGTTAAGTACAGCCCGATTGTGGGCGTTGCTTATTACTTAGCAAGTATTTTCACTGAAATCAAAACAAACCTAAGAAAAATGAGTCTTTTTCACCAAAAAGGAAGCTTGCAGAAAGTTGAAGGAAGCAGGCAGACGTGGATACCTCAGCAGGACACTGGAGCACAATAGTCCGGGTCCGTGCCGGCCAGAAACAAACACAGCGTCTCACGCAGGAAAGCGGGCAAAGCGGTACTTAACAGAAGGTACTTCACTGAGGGTGCGTGCACGCGGGAGCGCGCACGCTGGTGCGTGGGTGAGCACGTTTTTTTTAGAGCAAAGTCAAGTCCAGCCCTATTGTGGGCCTTGATTATTATTTAGGAAGGATTTTCCCTCAGCAGGACACTGGAGCACAATAGTCCGGGTCCGTGACGGCCACAAACAAACACAGCGTCTCACGCAGGAAAGTGGGCAAAGCGGTACTTAACAGAAGGTACTTTAACTGTTTAAGTGGATGTGAAGTGGTGTAATGTTATTGGTATGACTGTACCAGCTGATATCTACTTGATGGAAAGGACTGTGCACATACATGCTCTGACTGTGATATTTAAAAAGTGAAGAGTAAGTGCATTTTGCAGTGCTTGACATTTTTGTTTAGGGAGATGAATTCATGTACTTGAAATTTGAAATGCCGTTTTGATGAGCAGACGTTGTGCACTAGATTTGAGGAATGCCTCTAGAAAGGCAAACCAGAAGTGTAACTAATATGTCAGATGAGTGATCCAAAAGTGGAATGCTACTCCAGGAAAAACCTCCAGAGCTGAACACAACGGTTAAAATATGCCCCTCTGAACTTGACACTAGTACTGAAGTTGGTTTCAGAGGTTTATTATTGACTGATTTATAAATATAAAACCTTGAAAATGAATGCTGTTGAATGTGTTTTTGAATAGGATGGATGGACGGGCGGACGGACGGACGGATGGACGGACGGCTGGATGGATGGATGAATGGATGGATGTATATGTTAATATAAGAGTGTGTTGGTGTTGATGTATGGGCTGTTTAATGATTTTTTGGGTAGCAAGCATGAAGCTGCATAGTGTGTAATGTGACTATAGCTGTATGAAGTGCAGTGTTGTGAGCCAGAAGGGGTTGGAGTGCTGGGGGATGAGTCAAAGCCTCCCCCACAAACCCCATAATATCACTTATTTGCGTTTCAACACATCACATATACACATTATTCCCTTATGATAGTTACAGTTGTGAATTTGTTACTAGGTTCTTACTACCTCTTTCTCCATACTCTCCGGCAGCAATCTCCCATACTTGTATTTGTGCCAAGATTGTGGAAGATTGCCTTAATGAGAAGAATGGTATGTTAAGTGCTCTTGTCTGAGGCTCATACAGACAACACACATTCAGAGTATGGCACACATGCAGTCAACGGCACTGATAAAAACTCCAGATAAGATTTTGTGGCCAAATATCCAAATATGGACACCAAAAAAATACATGATAGGCTTCAAGCTTGAGGTGCAGACTAGAACTCATCACAGTATTCCAGCTGTAACCTAGCAGAAGTTGACCCAATATTCCGTTTGGGAGACCTGGAACCAGATAGAATACACCATATGTGGCCTCAGGAACATGGTACAATATTCAAAATGTCTATTGCTGGTGTAATTATTCATCTTTATTGAAATAATAAAAACAATCTTAGCATTGGGTATGTCAGTCACTGTGTGCAAGGTTATGCATTTAGAGATGAACAAACATGTGGATGTGTTGATGAGTGGATGCATATGTGTGAGGGTGAATATGTGTCTGTTGTTACCTCAATATGACCTGGTAATCCAATCACATGCCAGCTTTTTGTTTCATATGCCCAGGAGTACACTCCTTATATCAGATATTGGCATTGTGTGCCCAATTATTCAAATAATTATGTCCATTATTGCCAGAATATACATTAGTTCAATCTACCACATGGCAGGTATTGCCATAATGAGCCCAGATAGTGTCATAATATTCCCAGGTACTCACCTCAGGGCTGATGCCATTATAATTGCTGCATTTCCACACAAAGAAACATAGTACTGCCACCATATTAGAGTTATTGCCCCCATACTTCCAGGTATTCACACCATATCCACTCTTGCACATGCACACACACATATTCCCATGCATACCTGCCATTTATACATACTCACTCATCCAACCATACACACATTCACACTTAGAAACACTCCACTGTATATTCCAGCTCACACAGGGGCACTCATGTAGGCAAGCACACTCTAAGGCAACCAAGTTAATATGTTCATTATATTTGAGGCATTTCCACTATAAACAAAAAGACTGCCAACATATTAGAGGTATTGCCATCATGCTTCCAGGTATTCACACACATCCACTCGCACATGCACACACACATATTCCCATGCATACCTGCCATTCATACACACTCACTCCTCCAACCATGTGCACGCACACATTCACACATTTACACATTTACACTTAAAAACACTCCTCTCTATATTCCCTCACACACAGAGGCACTGATGTAAGCAAGCACACTCTAAGGCAACCGAGTGAATATTGTCATTATATTTTGAGGCATTTCCACTATAAACCAATATACTCCCACTATATTGGCGGTATAGCCATCATGCTTCCAGGTATTCATACCACATCCACTCGCACATGCACACACACATATTTCCATGAATAGATGCCATTCATATATACTCACCCATCCACCCATGTACACTCACACATTCACACATTTGCACTAAGAAACACTCCTGTGTATATTCCCATACACATAGAGGCACCCATGTGAGCAAACACACACTCACACAACCAAGCATGCATGCATTTATTACACATACAGGCACTCATGCAAATAGAGACAGGCACATATACACATGCTTGAAAACCAAAATGGGTGACAGGTAATCAACTTCAACTGGAAAAAGGTGTTTGAAGCAATAACCATATGTCTGTGACTATAAATTGGAGATCATCTACCTCATTATTTCTGCATTTTGTCTTTATCTTGTACAATTGCAACACAACAAAAACATTCTACAAAAGGGGAAAGCTCTGTCATTGGTTCCTTTCCCGTTTCCCAGAATGGTTGAGAAGTTCATATGCATCCCAATAAAGTAATTGGGGAGTTTACATAATTTGTATTAGATTTTGATAGTAGCATAGTCTGCAAATGCATAAATAGTGGCACAGATAATGAAGTCATCATCGCAAGTATTTTTAGAGGACTCTGTGGGTCTCATTACAAGTGTGGCAGTCTAGAAATCAGGGTGTCGGTAGCAACATACTTGCACCCTTTCCAGATCGCCACACTCCAACACTGCGGGCGGGGGCCGTTACGCCTGACAGGTCTGACCTGCCTGGCATAACGGCCCCCACATGCAGAGTTTTCTCTGAAGCACCAGCCGTTGACAACAGTGCCAATGCTTCCCTGAATCACTGGGAATGAAGACTTGACCGATTCCACCACCTGACTTTGCAATCCGCTGGTACTTGTAAAGTCCCGGTAGCACCGGGAAGTCAGGAGACCGAACAGTGTTACAAGGTTGGTGGCAAACCACCGGTCGCCCCGGTGGGTTACCGCCAACCTCGTAATGAGGCCCTATGTATTTGGAAGATTAATATCATCACACAGTTATTATAATGAGAAAATGTGTGCACATACTGTTCAATAGGTCCTGCACATGTGTAGCATTCTGGTAGGAACGTAACAACAATATAAAGTAGGGTCTGATTACAAAGTAAAGAAGTAACCATGAGCTCTCTAAGTTATTTCTGGAAGTGATACTATTTGATTCACAAAGGAGTTGCACGTAATAACTAGGACTTACCCTTCAGTTTCCAAGAGTGAGACTTACTCCTGGTAACCTGTTTGTAAATCAAATAGTCTCTCTCCAGGAATAAATCAAAGAGACAATCAGAGATAATACCAGTGGCATCTTTGTGAATCATACCTTGTGTTTTAAGTCTTTAAGGGCCTAATTGATGTAACTTTTAGCACGGTGCAAAGTGACTTTGCACTGCCAACAAAAACCCTGATTCACAGAGCGGTGCAAAGTGTATTTTTGCAAAGCAAAGTCACTTTGCACTACAAATTACTCTTTGCACTGCACTAAATGGGCTTTGCAAAGAGTACTTTTGCAGTGAAAAGTGTCATTGCTCCACAAAAATACACTTTGCACCACTCTGTGAATCAGGGTGTCTGTTGGCATTGCAAAGTCACTTTGCACCCGTGCTAAAAGTTCAGTGAATTAGGCCCTAAGTCTTGTTATGCATTTATTTAAGAGTATTATGCAGATTAAGGTTCCAAATGGGTAACCCATTATTTTAGGATTTTGTTTTGCATAAAAGGTTTATTCATGGATACCCCACATTGCAAGCTGTATACCCTTCATCAAGTGATCATACATCACTAAATAATATCGTTCATTTACTTAAATATGTAAACACAACTGCTAAAATATTTACCACTGTTCCTCTAACATTCAGCAAGCGATCAATTACTTTAAAAATCATACTTCAGTCAGAAGCGATTGATGCCCCACGCAGGAAGATGGACTGTATAGGTCCAAACGAGTCTTTTTGAAGCACATCGTTTTTTCGTTATGTTTACTGCCACACGTTTCAAAATCTGATAATCAACTTAAATTTCAAATATAACATTCTCATCTGAAAAAATAATCCCCCATTATTCCCCCAATCGACAAACGTGTTTCTCAATTGTTTAACTTACTTGAAATCGAAGGCTTCTTTAAAAATGTTTTCTAACTGGATATTTTAGTTTCATTCTGTGAAGATCACTTTTCTTTTCCATGATTCTTTCACTAACAGTATGTGCGGTTTCTCCTTAGGATAACCCACAAGACAAGCACTTTATGGCATATTCCACACATTTACTTAAACACGTTGACAAACATTTGATTTGGTTTAATTTGAAAATTGCATGTGGCACCTTTCCATAATTTCATGGGGGCATTGAACTCAGAACGGGCGGTATGAATACTGTCCGTGCTAAATGTCAACGGGCCTCATTACGAGGTCGGCGGTAAGGGATTAACGGCACCGGTAAGGGCACCGGTGCCGGTAATTCCTTACTGCCCTACTACGAGTTCCCTTTGTGGGTCCTTCCTTAACGCCTGGTTTTTGCAGGCATTAAGGACGGGACCCACAAAGGGACACTGGGGTCAATAACGGTACCGCAGTTTGCAGTACTGTTTTTGCCACCTTCCCATTGAGCCCTATCGGGGCTCAAATGGGAATGGAGAATGGCCCTGGTGAATGGGGAATTACCGGTTCCTTCAACCTCGGAATGGACCGGTAATTGCTCCATTCACCAGGCCAGAGTTGGAACGGGTTTGGAGGCAGCCATGCTGCAAATAGCGGCATGGCTAACTCCAACCTCGTAATGAGGCTCAATGACCGCTGAATGCAGTCAAGTTCCCATTACTAATGGTGACAATGGGGGTCATTACGAGTTCGGTGGTAAGGGGTTAACGGTGCCGGTAAAGGTGCCGGAGCCATCAACCCCTTACCGCCCCATTACGAGTCTGCTCGCGGGAACCCGCTAAGGATGCCTGGTTTTACCAGGCGCCCTTAGCGGGTCCCGCGAGCAGACCAGGGTGCTAACAACGGGCCTGTTATTAACGGGCCTGTTGTTAGCACCCTCCCCATTCCCATTGAGCCTTATGGGGGCTTGAATGGGAATGGGGATGGGTTCCTTGAATGAGGAATTACCGGGCCCTCCAAGGTCGGAATGGCCCGGGAATTCCTCATTCAAGGAACCTGGACCCGGTAAAGGGGTAGCCATGCCGCTAATAGCGGCATGGTTACCTCCTACCTCGTAATGACCCCCAATGTTTTTGATAACATTTCAACTCACCAGAGGGCCGCAGGGCGCACAAAAAAGTAACAAGACAAGACAACAGGAAGGTCATGGACAGAGTGGCAGAAGTCGGAAATGGCTTAGATTGAAGGCACTTTAAACAAAAAAGTCTCTGCCCTTTTTTTGAACTCATAAGTTTTTTGAGGTATTTTTAGATCAGGAGAGATAGAGTTCCAGATAGCAGGGGCTAGGACATCAAAGTTTGTCCCCCCGTATCTAGCAGGCCTGAATCTTGGCTGGACAAGTCTTGCCTGGTCCTGATATCTGAGAGTGTGTGAAGGCAAGTAGGGCTTCAGACGCTCAGTGAGATAGATAGGAGCCTCATGGGCCAGGCATTTGTGAGTTAGAGTCAGGATCTTGTGAGAGACATGTTGCCTGACAGGCAACCAGTGCAGTTATTCTTGCCTCAGAGATATGATGTCTTCTAGAACTGCTCCTATCAGTGGCGTCGCCAGGAATCAAATTTAGGAAGGGCACAGAGGGGGCCAAAGACAAAAGTAGGGGGGGCACAGACAAAAGTGAGGGGAGAACATGGTCACTGCTTGTCTTAGGTAGGGGGTACATGGGGGGCCTGAGGGGTTTACAAGGGGGGCCCTGGCCCCCCAACACCCCCCTAGCGACGCCACTGGCTCCTACTGCCCCATTCTGGGTCACTTGAAGGGCAGAGAAGTTTGATTGAGCAGTGCCAGACAGCAGACTATTGCAATAGCCAATCCGTGAGTTGACTAGTGCTGAGGCCAACAGGGACAAATTTGTCTGTGAGAGAAAGGGACGGCTGCAATGATACTGGGTCTTAAACAGCAAAGCAACACACCCTCCTTTCGTGCTTTTACGTTCGGCCCAAAATATCTCGTAGTTGGAGGGAGTCGCTAAAGGGCTTCAGATGGAATAGAGTCACTGAGCCAAGACTCAGTGATTTCGAGAAAATCCAGATTAGCATGTGTGAGTAAGTCTTCTACATCAATCCCATGCTGCATAAGAGATTGTGTATTCCGCAAGGAGAAGGATAGTTGGGGGCCAGGGAGGCGTTAACTGGTGGCATCCTTACTAGTGATGGAGATATTAGGGAGTGAGGTCAGGCTGTCAGTGTTGATGGAGACATTCGTCTCCAAAGTTAGCGGGATTTTGATCTAAGACACATCGCTCTGTCTGGCCCGGTTTCAGGTGGCTGACTGAAGACAGCAGTGGATGCCGATGGACAACACAGAACCTTACCAGTGCACCACTGCTAAGGAAAAAGGAACATTAGCGCCATGGTTCACCGCCATCCGTGTAATGAGGCCCTAAATGTTTATATTGGCCATTGAAGAGGTGAGGCAGGGACCATTTAATATGATATGGGTACTGTCCATGGAATGGAAGTGGAGAATGGTTGTCTTTGTATGAGCATCCTCATCTTTGACTTGGAAAAAAGGTTACCGAGTGTCATCAGTAATTGGCTGGGCTATTTCCAGACTCTTCCTTGTGTGCTAACCATCTGTTAAACAATAATGGGAGAACATTTACTGGAATTCCTGGCTTAGGGCTGGGCTACTGGCGGTGGGCCAGGCATTATAGAAGGGTGGCATGGTTTCGTTCGCCTTCCTGGAGTAGCCATACAACTTAGAGAGGCTGAGCTGTCAAAATATAACACTGTGTGATATATGCTAGCTGTACATTAGAACCATTATAGTAAGCAGAGAGTTTTGTTAAGTAGATTACCCCATATGCACCTGCTGAATCAATCATTATTGATGCATGCATCAAGTCTCTACAAGTGCCTCTCTAAACCAAATGGCCAAAGAGATATCTTCAATTAAAGTCTGTGATTACCATTAGTTGGTTGTGGGACCGGTTAAGCACTGTCTAGTTCTCTGGCCTTCTTGATATTTCTTCAAATGTGTCCAATTGTCCATCGGCATGTGGTACACCTTCCTGGTATTGGTTTTTCTGGAGAATAGCTGCTACATTAGGATCTGTACAGATGGGTGGTTTACATTTACTCCAGTTCCTGAAACATACATCTTAGCACTCTCTCTGGCAGCTCTGGCAGCTGAACACTCTTTGCAAAAATGTATGTACCTGCGCCAAAGCAAAAAGTATGGAAGATACAGAGAGCTGTTGTGTGGAATCTTGAGAAGTAAAACAAGGAAACCAGGATAAAAGGGACAGATGCAGTGGAAGGGGGCTCGGGAAACCACTCTCTTCCAGCTCCCTTTTTAGTTAAAAAAATGAGATGACTCTTAATAAAATGGTCTGGCACACGTCACGTGTTTTTGGTCAGGGGTTCTGATATGAAGTTTTGTCAAAATACCGAACTGCCTAATAATAGTGCCGTCTGTGCTTGCAATTAGCCAGTGCGAGCTGAACTAAAAGAATACAATGAACATATGTGTTAATTCTTAGGCCAGGCTGTGTTAATGGTCTATCTGACACTGAGGCTCCATGTCGTTCTGAGCTGTGTAATACATCCGCATAGACAACCTCATTTCATTTAAGGAAAACAGAACCTGTGTTATTTTTTGGGGTCCTTTTATCTCAACGTGCAGTAGGGTGATTTTGTAATTATAATGTAGTTTGCTTTTTCTTATCCGGGTGTAAGCGGTAACACTCAATCCTTCTAATCAGATCTGGCCATATGATCAAGATAACGTGTAAACATGTATTTCTGCAGGTAGGCTTCATTCAGGGTCCAGTCCTAGCTTTGAAAAACAACATGCTTGTTTGTGTTCATTTTGTCCAAGAGACATATTCGCTAGTGCCAGTGGTAGAAGTGCTAGAAGTGTACCAATATAAACTAGTGGAACTGTGCCCAGGCGGGGGACAGTGTAGGCAGAAATGGAGCAATGCTCAAAGCACATTTCAAGGGTTGCAGGCATGCTGGATGACAGCCAAAAAGTTATGGAATTGTTAACAGTAAATACATTGAAATAGTAGAACACCGCTCCCGACTGTTCCTGCTCACTTTGACCACTGATTGATTTGCTTTGTGTTTGATTTGGCTAGCAATAAAATATTGCGCATAGTGGTATATTATTTTCAAGAAAAAACCTCGACAAAAGCATTTGGATTTCTTCTCTTTGTGCCGTTTGCGCAATATGCCTACCATCGTTATCCAATAATCATACGAACCAGGCGTTTTGCATGCATGCAGCTGCGAGTGAGAGACTGTGAATGAACATGTTTTAAGAACACGTGTCCATGATCCCTTTAAAGCCAATTAGCGTTGAGGTTCTAATTAGTTACTATGATTCTGCATGTGAGGTGTGTGGAGTATTAACTACAGATACATGAACATCAGATGGCAGGGTGCTTGCTGTTTAAGTAGATTATGTATGTATTGTGTTGTTAAGTGCCAGATTATACAAGATACTTCAGAGAAAATACATTAATGTCCCATTCGTTTCTGGATATGGCTGTCCTGTTTTTAGTTGTGACTATTGGGTGGTGGTTCTTGAGAGCCACCTATAAGTCAAAACTACTGATATAGCACTACAGATATGAGGAAGATCGGTGAAGAATAGTGTGTATTATTTGCTTTTTAACAGCCCATTGACTGTCCAAAGCCATTCCAATACCTTTTCCCATTCCCACTTAATACCTGCACCCTCACCCAGAAACACCCCTCCTCCTGGACCTCTTTGAGCTAGCTCTATTGTGCAGGAACATGAAACTGTGTGCTGTTATAAGGCACCCATTTTTTATTCTTATGCAGTTTTTGAAAGGTAACAGGTTCATTGTAAATCAGCTCATGGATTATTAGACATTTATTTGCCAAGTCTGCCTTTGATTTATAGACAATGGGCCTAAGTTCCAAAAAAGCGCTAAATCCGGGTTAAGTAGCTAGCGTAAGCAAAAACATTGCGTGGATCAAATTTACTGCGCTGGGAGCAGATTCATGGAATCAAAAGCACCCAGAGCCTTGCAGAGCAAAGAAAAATGAGTAGCGCCCACCATGCCCCCATGGCAAACAGATCATAGCGTTGTCAAAGAACTTTTGCGCTGGACCCATCAGAGATAGGTAAACAAGGATTGCTTGCCATCAACCACCATTACTTCCACTCTTCTCCTGCAATGTATTACAATTTTCTTTGTAAGACCCCTAATACAGTACTTGAGTTCGGTTTCTTAGCACGTGTCTGGGATTCGAACCTCTGTTGCTCTATGTGGTCTTGCTTCCTAGACCAGCGCGCTTCCTCTGTGCTATCCCCCGTGCTATCCCCCGTGCAACTGACAATTCCTCCTCCCAGTACCACACTAATCTGCACCTCTATCTCCTAAATAAAGACAGCACATACAAGTCCACCCTCGTCCCGGTACCCCCACTAATCTGCATTCCAACCTCCTACATTAAGGCAGCACCCACAAATCTGCCCTCATCCCAGTACCCTCACTAATCTGCGCCCCATCCCCTACATTAAGGCAGCACCCACAAGCCCACCATTATCCCAGTACCCTCACTACTCTTCACAACAAACCCCTAGATTAAGGCAGCACCCACAAGTCTGCCCTCATCCCACTGCCCCCCGTAATCTGCACCCCAACCCCCTAAAATAAGGCAGCACCCACAGGTCTTCCCTAATCCCAGTACCCTCACTTATCTGCATCCCAACCCTCTTCATTTTGGCAGCACCCCCAAGTCCTTCCTCATCCCAGTACCCCTGTTGATCTGCGCCCCCAACCCCCTACATTAGTGCAGCACCCACAAATCCACCCTTGTCCCAGCTGTGAAAAGCCTGAAGGTGTCTCAGCCACTAGTCCCCGGGGATTTGTCATCCATGTGGCCAGGACACGGCCATCCCCATTGGATCCAGTTCCGGGGGGTCGACCAGTGCAGGTGGATCACTTGGATGAGGGGTCCTCGAGAGTGGAAGTGGGACACCGATGGGTGAGAAGCGGTACCCCCTTCCCTATCACATCTTTTCCACATCCTATCCCGTAGGATATTCAGAAATTCGAACCCCATCCCCTTTTTCAACACAAACACTTTCCTAGACGGTGACAGACAACAGACAAAGAAGAGAGACGTTTACCTTTCATGTCCCAACAGAAGCATCAGGCAGAGTCAGGCAATTGACAAAAACTACTCACACCTGATGGCCCTTTCCCTTCCCCACAAGGATAAAAGGCAGAGCACAAACGCACACTTCAAGCAAGACCGAACGCACAAGGAAACAGCTACACCAAACCGGCAGTTGAAATGGAGGAGAAAAGTAGCAAGACATGGAGGGACGTGGAAGAGAGAACTGCCCTTGCCCTTTTCATCTCAGACCCCCGAAGCCTCTCAAAGGGAAATCATAAGACTGACAAGTCCAGCTGGCGTGTGGTGTGACAGGTGTCAACGGCACACGGGGCCCTCCCACTCTGTTGCCAAAGCAGGGATAACTGCTTGCCGCTGTGGTGCCGTCCTTGAATCCGAAGACAAGAAACTCCAACAGTTCAGCACAATCGGTGAGTCGGAGAAGACAGATTGTGAAGCTAACCTGTGCTGGGCAGAAGGTTGCAGGTGGCAACCTTGCTGAACAAAAAATGTGTTGGATTGAACTGTAAAGAAACCCTAGTAGAAGGTTTAGAAGCAGAGTGGTCAGGCTCGTGGGGTGCTCTTTCGATGGACTCTGACTGAAGCCTTCGTGGGTTGTGTTGTTTGTTGAAACTACGCGAACCAAGAGGCTTTAGGAGAGGCCAGTGTGAAGTGTCAAAGTGGTCCTACAAGGGTCAAGCACAAACCCTCATAAACTCGAAAGTCTTTGACATATTGGAGAAAACGGATCAAACTGTGAATGCGTCAAGCCTGACTGGGGGCTGAGAGAAACCTGACTGAGGGCTGAAAAACCCAAGGAAGTGAATTATGCATAGTGTTAAAACACCTATGAACGTTGTGGTGACAAGTGTGAACCCAGCTGAGGGATGCCCACAATGAATAGTTGTTAACTTGGCAAACGTGAACCCAATAGAGGGATGACTGCGAATTGAGAATTGTGAACTGACAAGTGTGAACCCGGCTGAGGGATGTCCACAATGGATAGTTGGTACAAAGGACACTGCGATTGTTAAGCGAGATGTTTTTGAGTGAAAGGCCATAGTGAACCCGATTGAAGGGAGGTTGACGTTGCAAGAAGGATCAGAACCCGGCTGAGGGGGATCTAAGGGGTGAGGAGCAGTCACCCAAGGTGAAAAGATTACCAAAGTAACTTTTGTTTGTTTATTGTTTTGGTACAGCCGGTCTTCTAGGGCAAGAGACTTTTGCAGGAAAAGAGACTTGGCCCCAGAAGGTTCTGGCATTGTAGAAAGGAACTGTTTCCTCATGCTGGCGAGGCCAGGAGTGTGCTGTGCTCAAAGGTTCTGCCTGGTCCCGTGCTAAAAACGTGGGGAAGGGAGACTCAGCTAACCATTCCTGACTTATCATTTGGTGAACACTTCTTTCTTTTCTTGAGAACATATTCCCACACTATTTTTGTATCTTAGTTGTGAGGATTGCCAAAAGGTTTTTTAGTATAGACCCTTTTTTTTATTTTACAAGACACCACTCGGACTGCTTTCTTATTATTTGATGGTCGTAGCTTGCTCCCATCTTAGATTTAGGTGTTTTTCTCACCCATTATACAGTTTAATAAACACCCTTGAACTGTGATCACTTGTGTAGTCTTTACTGTTGCCACCATTAGTTCCTTACCTAGCACCCCCACTAATCTGCACCCCCAAATCTGCATCACGCTATGTCCACTCCTCTCCCACACAGTACTTTCCCCAACAAGGTGCCACATCACAATAATGCACCTCAAATACATATCACCACAAACACCCATTCTTATATCTTCACTGCACAGTACAGACACCAAGAGTTGGATGAATATGAAATGTCTGACTGAATATCCACTAAACGATCTTGCTTGCAGAGGTCCATGATGAATCCCCAGTCCACCTTAGTAGACCACATACACTCCCATGTAACATTGACTACAACACTTGCCTGACAACAGTTCACAAGATGGCCCCATACCTCTTGTAGATAGGGACACAACAATCAGACTACCACAGATGTACAACTCTTTTTGCCTGCTGAACAGACAAAACAGTATGCTGGCACACACTCATGATCTGTTGAGAAATGCCTACAGTCACATACCCAAAAGTAATGCACACCCACACCCATTCACTGTCCCTACAAGGTGACGAACCGGCATGCACATCTTGTTCTATCCAGTGGTGGTGTTAGCTTTACAATCATGGTAACAGCAACAACACTTGCCAGCTATGCATCTTCAACATCCATGGCCAAGTACACTGTGGAGCACATACCTACCTTAACTCCCCTGGCCTGTGTCTTCCATGAACTACACCTGGCAGACATCCTCCTCCAACATGATCGCTTGGAAGCAGTGCTGGTGAATCCAGGAACGTCCTCTCTTCAATGTCCTTCCCTTGGATAACAGCTGCACAAAAACAGCCAAACATATTGTTACTGGAGCTACACTTTGGTCCCTTGATGTTCAGGTGACATAGTCCACATGTGAGCTGTGTAGCCCAGTGAATCAGAGTGAGTGCACATCCCTTCTCGTCATCCCCAATGCCTATAAACTATATGTGTTTTTGAAGTGTGAGCACATCCACATGGACAAGCAAGTACCAAAGGGCCACCGAAACAGCTGTGGTAGAAAAAAGGAACACAGCGTCCAAGAAACTGAATTCTTGAGATCTGAATGGGCAGAGGTGAATAAGCTGTCAACAGGTACCTCAAACATACCTGCTCAGTGGAACATCTGGCCAGACTCCTAAACAAATGAGCACCCACCCTCAATAGGAGATCGAAAACATCATCATGAAATATGCCTCTCATCTCCAAATTTCTCCCCACATCGTCACCATTGGACACATAATCCAAAACTTTCTCAACCAACACTAATACACCAACAGCAAACATGCAATGCGCCTGCACAAGGAATGGTATCGGGCAACCATCCCTTTCTACCCCCCCCTTGTGATGGTCCCTTCCATACTTGTGAAACACATGTCTGCATGACCATGTGTGCAAGTCAATCAAAGTATTGCCACCATGCCTACCTCAAACAACCCCCAACATGACTCAACACCCATTAACACATGTACAAAGGAAGCACCATGCCAACCACAGCATACGTGTTTGTCACAGCCATGCACACCATGTACATTAATGACCAACATACCTGTAATGCAAAGCATGGATGTGAATGACAAAGATGTAAAACATGTGCAACTCCAAACATGTCATCTCCCCACATCTACCATTATCCACTGTCCAGAGAGGCCACTGTTGCCAGGTGAGGCAAGAGGCGGCCCATCTGCCCATGAAGCTCTACAAGCAGCTCATGGGTTCCATGCACAGCATTGGGGATAGAGGCCTGCCATCTCAAGCCACCAATCACCAGTGGCAGCACTGCATCCCAGATTGGCCACATCCTCTGGAAGTGCAGCGTCTGTCTGGGTGGAGGCATCAGTGAAGGTAAGTAGTGCTGCTGCAGGTGACCCTCGGAAAGGAGGTTGTGCTGACCCCTTCATGGTGGACTGCACAGCCTCCTGTCTCAGGGCCTGGTGTGCAAACTGGACCTTCCCCTCAGCACCCCCACATTACAATGTCGGTAGGCCTGCAACGGCCACCTCCTACTTCTCCTCCTCCATCAACCCAAACACCTATTATGAGGTCTCCATGCCTTGGGGCCCCTGTGTGGCAGCATCACCACCAGCACCCGGTTCATGTGCTGCTGAGGTGCCCACCACAACAGTGGGAACCTGGGACTCCTCCACAGCAGCATTGCCATCTGAATGGGATGCACAACAGGCACATAGCCCACAGAGTAGGTGGCTACACCTGGGCATGCACAGGATCTTCACCTGCGTCTGCCAGCATTGTCCCTGGGACGCAGCCCCACAGCAGAGGTCATGCCCTCTTCTACAGCCATTACAACTGTTGAAAAGGGAACAAAGAACATAGGAATCAATCATAAGTGCCAATGCATGTGTACTCCCCCCAATTGCATCAGTAGCATGCTGCCAGCATTAGTCAATTAGTCAACAAGCAACTGCTTCACACACAGAGGCCCATGCTGGGAAATCAGAAAGAACCCAGTCTCACAACTGAAGGCAAAATGACAAGTCACAATGATGAGACATGCACATGTAAACATAGCACATTGATGTCTGGCCACATATACATGACAACAACTCATCACATATCGCAATCACAATGAGCCAAGTGTATACTGCAGGAAGGGCCATAGAAAGGGTGCTTGGCCACATGTGTCTGTTGCACCATAGGCACATCTCTATCCAACTACATCTACCAACATGCACCCCTGACAGTCCAACATAAAAACATGCAACATGTACATGTACCCAATGCTGATGATCAAGCAGCAATGCTCTTGCTCCCAACATGAACAAATGACATGATGACATACCATGTGTGACCCATCCCTCAGTGGCCTGACTGGACCCAATGTTGATCTGGGTAGTCAAATGCACTAACTGGCCATGACAGCACATCCATACACATGTAAGTCTCAGCTACTGAGTGGAGATGATGCAATCATCATACACCATTGAACTACCCATAGGGGAGCATGCATCAGTGTACCTCACATGCCCTCACCATCTCAATCTGGCAACTGTACCTGTCTGAGTTCATGCTGTCATCATCTCACAGTGCATGCACACGAATATACTTTGTCACCAAAAGCTAACACTTGTCTACTTCACAGATGTGTGCCATTACATACTTCCAGTGTTGGCATGAGGCTGCATGCCAGTTGAGGACTGTGCAACACACATGCCTTGAAAATCACTAACTTGCTCAAGTCATGCAACCCATGCAGGGCATACCAAATCTGTGGTCATGTTCACACCATGAGTACTTACCAGCAGCTTGGACCAGTGACTGCAGGTCAAGGACAGCTGGCTTGATCCTCTCTAGGTGAAGGGGTGACACCTGATGGTGGTCTGCAGAGTGCACCTCCATGGAGGCACCTGCCTCAAGGGCACCCTTCGCCGGTCATCCCAGTGCATGTTTGTGTATGCCACTGTGTGGACTGCCACCCCCTCTGCGTAGATTGAAGCCATGATGTCCACCCATATCTTTTGACAGCCACATGTTCCAAGCTGTTTCTCTGCAAAAAAGAGGGCACCATAATTTGCCAGGACTTGTTTACCCACAATGCCAACTTCTGCAGCTTTACTTTTACTTTACTTTTACTTTACCTTACTTTAACATATTTGTTGTGCGTATCCATAAACCGTTAGGGGTGAGGGCGCAGACAGAGACTAACAGAAACAAATAACAAATACTACAGGCCAAGGCCGCTGAGAGATCAGCTGAAATCTAAGGGGGACAGGAAGAGGCTCCCCAACGTGATCAGTGGAACAACAAGCTCTTTCTTGAAGAGAGGATCAGAGGAGTGGCCTTGCACGCCAGTGGCAGTGAATTCCATGTCAGGGGAGCAGCTCTAGAGAAAGCTCCTGTCTATACCTTCTTAGTTCTTCATCTCGGCAAGAATAGAAGGTTCTGATTGCTTGACCTCAGATTTCTACCATTGGGTTTCTCCCTAATGTGGTCTTGAAAGGAGATGGGCATGATCCGAGTCTACATTTGAAGGTGACGACTAAAAGTCCAAATGTAATACGTGCCTCCACTGGAAGCCAGTGTAGTGACCGTCTAGCCTCAGAGACGTCGGCACGATGGGTAACCCCAATAACAACTCTGACTGCACTGTTTTGTGCCACTTGGGGCCTGCTTATAACTGCTTTGCTCATTCCTACAAGAAGGCTGCTGCAGTAATCAATTTCGGCCCCTATTAATGTTCTTGCAATTGAGTCTGCGTTGGTTTGTGAAATATACGGTCTCAGGTGAGCCAGTAGTTTGATATAATGGATGGCTACTGATACTGTGCTCCCCACGTGGGATTTCATATTAAGCAGCTGGTCAAGGTTTACACCAAGGATTTTAACTTTAGGTTGAGGAGAAATAGTCACCTCCCCTGGTTGAAAATATTTGTAGGCAGGGTTCATCTTTGCCAGAGTCGCTGGCGAGCCCATGATCATGAGCTCAGTTTTGCCTCTACTTAGTGCTAAATTGTTGCACATCATCCAATTCTCTATGATGGTGAATATTTTATTAAGTTCAAATTCATCTTGAGAATGGGAGCCTGTAAGAGGGAAAACACACTGAGTGTTGTCGGGGTAGTTGGAAAATAGGACCCCTTCCTGTTCCAATGTGCAAAGAAAGGGGCCATAAAGATATTATGAGATTAGTGAGAAGTTGATAGGCCTCAGCCTCACCTTGTGGTTGCTGGTCCATACTGCCGACATGGTGCACCTGAGGCTGGTGGAGTGAAGCTGATCCATGACTATACGAGCAGTGATGGTGGTATAGAGATGTGGAAGTCCTTATATGGCAGATGAAGTGGTCACAGAGTCTGCCAGGAGAGCCACAGAAGAACAGGCTCTGGGGGAATACCAGGCACTCCAAGGCAGTGCTAGTGGTCAGCAGCCAGTAAGACACAACCAGGCAACAGGAGATGTAGAGATTTGGAGGCAGAAAATCGCTGGCGGAGGCAGGATATGGCACAAGGCAGGAGTAATAGCAAGGCACAGGTGTCTCCATGCATGAGGGAGCAATGACAAAATCATAGGATGGGCCCTATGTGCATATGCAGCATGCGTAACTCTGTAAATAACGTACCTTCCCTGCCATGCACAGAGGCAGTGCTATTTGGGATGTGCCATGCAGATTCCCTGCCATGCACCGAGTGGGCAATATTTCAGGGGCACTATGTGGATTTGGAGGTTGCAATATTTAGGGGGTACCACGCAGATTTCCTGCCGTGCACCAGGGCAGCAAAGGTTAGGGGGGGTGTATTTGGACGCTGCAAGATTTGTGTGTTCCTTACCGTGAACATGGTTTTCTCCTCAGTAGAGTGGATGAGGACAGAAGAAAGGTCCACCTGCTAAATGTGGTGGTGATCCTACAGGTGCCACAACACCACCAAGACCAACTAAGGCTAAGAGGGCCCAACCTGCAGAGCAGGCAGAGGCAGCACTCCACGAGGAGGCACAGATAAAGGAGAAGTGGCCATCACGGAAGAGGGGCTTTATAGATGAGGAGCTAGCAATTCTTACTGATTATGAGGACAAACACCATGTCGACCTGTACCATTGGGCTGGCAGTACCCTTCTTGTGACCCAGCGGTGGAGGATGTGGCAGGAGGTCACAGATCTCATCAACACCTGTGGTGTGGAGAGGTGCACAGTGGAAGAGGTCCCCAAGAGGATGGGTGACCTCATGAGGTGGACCAAGGAGAAGGTCGGCAGCAATTTGGCCTCTACCCGGCTACTGGAAGTCAATCACCACATGTGGATGAGCTGACTCCATTTGAAGAGGTTGCCATTGTCCTCATCAGCAGTGTGAATGTGGTTGGCATGGGATGCATGGATATCTAAGTAGCCATATCAGGTGAGTGCCATGTGTGCATGATATATATGCTTTTCTCAACACATATATTATATGCTATCACAAGTTGTAGTACAGCTGGTCGTTGTCCTTCTCACCAATCCATGAGTACTACAGTTATGCATACATATGCACTTCCATTGCATGTTGTGCATCATGAAAGATGGATACTTGAACCATGTATGCGGTTGACATTGATCTTACAGCACACATTACTGTGTACAGTATACTGTAGAATTAACACTTGTGGATAATGCATCGTGAACACTAATTGTGACCCACATGGAATAGCAATTAGCAGTGGCCAATGTCAGAGTCATCCATTCCTTGTCCCTGGCGGCCAGTGGACATGTATGAGAAACAATGTCAGTGTGAAGTCGCATGAGGGTGTGTTCCAGTCAGAAGTTGAAGTGGTTGGCAAAAAGATGTTCGATGAGTGATGTTCATTCCACATTCACATTCAGCGGTCATGCAAGTGCACACTGGTCATACCCATCTTACACTCTCCTCACACATGGTCAACATGCATGTGAGCACAGCTAACCACAAATCTGGCCTTGGCCAATCTGGCGAAGGGGGTCATGGGCATTTTGGGAACACAATTTGATGCATGCTAGTTTTGCCAGCATGAGAAAATGTGATACTTCCACATGTTGCAAGTGGGCATATATGTAGTGATGGAGGGGCTCAGCAATTTAGCGTGGAACTCCAACCGTCTACTGTTAGACCATACACTCTCATACATGCATGCATGTATAGGCGCCTAATCCTCCAATTCATGGCTCGATGCAGGGCATACTGTGCACTGAGATGATTGCACAGAGCATTGTATGCTAGTCACTGGTGACTTGCACATTTCCGAATGCCCAATTTCAATGTCTGATGTAAATGTGTCTGGCCCTATTGTTTCTGTATGCATTTGAATTCACATATGCATATTCAGCTAGGTATGTAGGCCTCTGAATATTGCTGTCTGACTTTGTGCAGGTGAGGACGCTGAGGAGGAGTAGGGGGAGGAGTCAAAACTATCCAACAGTGCAGCCCGGGGTGCTGTGCCTGGTGAGAATCCTCTCATTTTGCAGGCCATCATCAGCAGGCCTGCCAACTCATCTTCCGATGATGCTGCTAAATCTGATGTGGAAGGCATGCTTGGTGACAGTGAGTAGTCTGGATGCCATGGACCTCCTTGAGTTCCTTGAGGCTATTGAGTCAGAGGAGGAGACACATAAGACCCTGGGCCTAGCAATGGAGAGGCCTGCTTCAATGGTGGATTCTGTGTCTGCATGTTTGCTTCCTACCAATATGGAGTCTGCAGCGGAGGATGATGTCCATGGGAGGGTTGTAGACCAGCAGCCTATTACAGTGCATTCACTGAGATGGGCCTGGGCACCGACATCCTAGCTAGGTAGGCCATGCACACACGGTGAACGTGTGCCTGATGGACACTTGGAGTGCGAGGAGGAGTTGCTGCGTGCAAGTGCCCAATGGGCAAGGTCCTGCAAGAGATGGCCAGGGACATCCATCACCTGGTGGAAAATGTCATCTCCTCTAATGATGCACTCACTGCCAAACTACGCTTATTGCAGCATGAGAGAGGTTTTTCTGACAAGTTGAAAAATGCCCAGAAAAAATATCATGGAAGAGTTAACTAGAAATGTCTCCTCCCCTCTAAAAATTACTGTGGTCAGCAAAAAGAGAGGGGAAGAGGAAAACACTGTTAACACTAAAATGGGGCTTCAAAGCCCAGAATATGGATCTCAATCCCAGCAGGGACCTAACACAAGTTTAAGGTTCAAGGAGTTAACCACAGTTGAGTTACTGAATGTCCTTAAAACAATCCATCCCACTAGTTGTCCGGGAGAACTCCTCCCATCCAAAAGTATATTAGAGCATAAGGATATTTTTGCACCCTTCCTCCGCAGGTTTGTAAATTCTTCTTTTCGAACCGTACTTATACCTCAGTCCATAAAGAATGTAGCGGTTACTCCACTATTGAAAAAAGTTGGTGTAGAGCCTAGTGATGCAGCCAATTTAGGCCTATTACTAACACGCTCTTCTTTCTTAAATTAATCGATAAGGTTGGCACTTTGCATATTCTGGGAGTTGGCATACTACATAAAAAGTAATCTTGCTTTCGGAGCTTTCATGGTATCGAAAGCTCATTGTTAGATTTGCAGACCCATATACTTTTTGGACTGGAAAAAAGTAGGTCGGGCTGCTGATGTTGTTGGACCTATCGGCAGCCTTTGACCTGCTAGATCATGGGATCCTTTTGGACCAGATGGCTACCATTGGGGATCTTTCAGTGCAGGCAATAAATTGGCTCAAGTCAACCCTTGGGTGACGTTGCTCCCGAGTTCACTGGGGCGAAACTGCTTCTGAGGCTGAAATTATTACCTGTGGAGTTCCCCAGGGGCTTGCCTCTCCCCCACTTTTGTTTAACATTTATATTATTCCTCTCTGCGTGGATCTGGGCACTTTGGATTTGTTTTTCTGCAATTATACAGATGATTTCCACTTAGCATTGGAGATCAGTGGAGACTATGAAAAGAAAAGGATCAACAAGTATTAGACTCAGTCTATTTGACCATTAAGAGCTGGATGACAACAAACTGGCTTTGTTTGAATGCTATAAACTTATGCTGTATGGTCCTCGACAAACCAGAGATAAGCTTGATCACCTATATACCAACCTGAAAATTGATGGTACCCAGATCACTGTAGTACATAAGGTAAATACCCTAGGTACTTACCTGGAAGCTAGTCTGGACAGTGGTGCCCATGTGGATGCCATCACCAAAAGCACCAACTTCCACATCAAGGTGCTTCGGAAAGTTGCCCCACTAGTCTCTACAGAAAATTGTGAAAAACTGGTTAGAGCAGCGATTCCACCTCGTGTAGATTATTGTAATGCTCTGTTAGGAGGTGCAGATGAGACTGATATCCATACACTAAAATCGGTGGCACGAAAGA